>NC_090922.1:259581415-260294678 GCF_040938575.1 Ambystoma mexicanum
TTTCTTATTAAAGAGACAAATGTGAAGAAAAAAGGAACCTATTTCAAATGTATTTATTCATCGTTTTAAGTTAAGTTTGTTATATTATTCCCAACATTTAAGCCACTTGGAAATTGCCTTACTTATAATCATAACCAACAATTGTTTGGCTGATGTTCTAGTGTGCAGGGGACTGGAGTTGCCATACTCTGGGAACTTTACTTCTGACTGTATATTTGGTCAGTCAATGTGCCAGGACCGGCTATTGTCCCCTACACCTTAAGTCTTTCACTCATTTGGTAAAAATCGCACCAAACCAACAGCAAAAGTACATTATTTTTAAATAGGTGTGCGTTGGCAACCTTTTGTCACTGTCTGGTCCCAATCCACATATTGGTGCCATTGTATCTAGTGGGCAAATCTGAGTCATCCCCACAGTGGTCCCTGATTGGACCACTGCTGGTTGTGCATGTGTGGGGCCAGATATTCCTATTGGAGGGTAGAGTTTGATCACTCACCTGAATTTAGAATAGGAAGAGTAGTCCTGCAGCCATTCCAGCAGATCGGAAGAGGAGCCAAGTAACCTGTGTAGCTGTGCAGACGATGGAAGACACGAGGACGAACCCTGAAGAGACGTGGCAACCATTGTTGCTGCTATCCCAGCGAATCCCTATGGACTACCAGATCTCAGAAGACCATCTTTGGTGCTTCGACTGTTTGGACTGGTGAGACCAACCAGTCTCAATGCCTTCTCACAATCCTGCAGCCTTCAGAAGAGTCCCTGAACCACCCGGTGGACTGACCACCTCTGTTTTGGGCTACCGTGCTGGAAGCATCGCCGTTCTGCATTTTGATCTGGAATTTTGGATGTCTCCAGCCAGTCCTGCAAGTCACCTTCCTGCCGTGTTTCAGCATCCCAGCTCCGACATGTCCTATTCTGGAAGGCTTCCTTTGTTCGCGACTACTGAGATGCCTGATATTGCCCGTGTGCAGTGACTGTCACAGGAACCTGCCATCCCCTGTCTGTTAGTGTTGTCAAGAGTCCTGCATTGGTGCCTGCTGCATTTAATCACTGGAAAGGGTTGCACTCATCTCCTGGACCCGAACAGGGCACCTGCAGCTCCTGGGCATCTTTTACTCAATACAATGGCTGGAAAACCTACCAGCGACCCCCATTCGACCTGCCAAGTCTTTTGAGAAATTTGGAGTAAGATTGGTGAGTAATCCCATTACTTACCATTGCCCCGATCTCCTCCGTTATAAAGTTTGTGAAGAACTTTGATTTATATTGCATTGCATTGGTTTTTAAACATTTGTTGAAAAAGCCACTCTAGAAGCTAGGAAACGTCATGTACTCATCTGTAAATCCATTTGAATGACTTCTGGAATAATCTGCACACCCACTGGAACATTTCCTAACTTTGTCACAACTTCTGAAGGTATTTTGTGAAGTTTTGGACACAATGCCCAATTCAACTTAGGGTTGTACTTCTAAAGTAAGGGCTTCTATTCCTGTGGACTGTTAATGCAATTGGCAAACTACTTACCTTTCCTTTCAGGTATATGGTGAACTGTATGCATTGCATTAACCAACTATGAGTGTAGATATGTTTTATATTTAGAGTGTATTGTGTTAACATTACCTGATTTATTTATTTGTATATTGTGTTTTTGGGCCTTCAATAAATAGAGAGTTGTTGTACTTGCCTGTCTAAGTGTAGTCATTATGTATTTCACTGTGTGGACTCATTGTGGACCCCTGACCTCACTCACCTCTCCTGAGACTTAGCCTTGACCACTCTCACATTGATTCGTTCGGCTAAACTCCCACAGTTCCCCTGTTCACTATAACTAGGGTGGCATCCTAAAATCTGTCCACCAGTCCTGATTTTAGAAATCCATCTTAACACACATCAATCAAATCTTTTATAAATCCTTTAAGAGAAAGCCCCCTTGAACTATGTCAAAGATTTTTTCAACATATGTGATGGCACTAGATGGTCTTCATCTTCTGTGCCTGCTATGATGTCCATCACATTACCTCTATTATCTGTAGTGTGATAGTTCAACTGAAGCTGGCTTGATTCTTAGGGGCAAGGCATGAGCGGACCTTCTTCAGCCTCATTGTGAGACACTTGTCCAGGAGTTGTGCATCTGACCAGGAAATGGTCCTACGTAAACTACAAGGCGTTGGGACCTTCCTTTCCTTCAGAAATAGTGTTATGGTGGAGTCGTAGAGTGTGGCTGGGGGACTATTGGTTTCAATGGCCTGCTGAAACACCTGCCCTATCTTATGCGACATTACTTTCCTATGTTTGTTTTGAAAGTCTATTGAAAGACTGTCTGGGCCAGATTCAAATTGATTCTCAAATATCGTCCACTTTTGTGGAAGAATCTAGTATACCTCTAAGTCGTCTTTGGCCCTTCATGAAGATGTACCCCATCCAAAAAGACATAGGGGTTTTCAGAATTTGTGGAGAACGGCTCCCTCTACAGGTTCTTACAAATTAGGTGAAATCATACCCAATTCATCTGTCACCAGTGCCCTATCACTTTCTTTGCTTACCAAGATAACGTTCTTCTATCGGTTTCATCAATTGTAAAGGTTATGCAACTCATGGGCTTCTTAAAGCATGACTATTAAATAGTCTGAAAATATTTTGCCATTTAATGTTTGGTCACCTCTTTTCATTGCTCTGGAGTACTTTTAATTACAGAAGCATATTTAGTAAAAAGTACTACATAACTAGACTATTCTCTTTATATGGGCCTATTTCCAGAGCCCAGCATTTCATTTTGGAGATCCGGCATTCGTTTAAAGAATCTTTGCAAAAGTGTGTGTTTTCCTGCTTGTAAGCCTTACTCTGAAGTAACTCTGCCAGTCATGCTCAGGCTTTCAACCAACATTCAAGTTTGCTGCTCTCTAGTGAAAAAAGACAAGTTGGGGTCTTAGGGTGAAGAGAAGCATGAGGTAAGCAATTGAGTCAATCTGTACTTGAAAAACAGTTTTCCATAAGAGCACAATAAAATCATCCAATGAGCGTAAACAACATAGAAACACCATTAGTAATGGGTAATCCCAAAGCAATTTGTCAAAAGACACACATAGTAAAACATATTTCATCCTATCATATTTTTATGGATCCTAGGAACTGCTAAAAGATAGTCTTGGCATAGCATGCTGATATATTAGGTAACGCCAAATGGGCAGTATAAAATGTAAAAGTGTACAAAGTGAAATAATGATTCCTCAACCCCTGGCCTGTTGGTGAAACTCCACTGTGTCCATAAATATGACAGTGTCTTAATTGTCAATTTTCCAAGGTGTAGTCTAGACAATATAACTCTGTGCCTTGTGATGGTTACCCAGTGCAAATATATATATATATCTAGTATTTTCAAAGGCAAAGTGTATTAGTTTCTCACTGTTCCTCAATCTCTACCTGTCTTTGTACTTGAAATTCATTAATTTTCATACGTTTAGCATTCTTTGTAATAGTACCGGTCAAAGGTACTTTATACCCGCTCAAATAACCTCTTTGACCAAAATAATATCACTGTACTTAAATTGTTCAATACAAGCCTAAGATGGACACTTGATTAGACATCCAAAACTGTAGCCAGTTTATATCTGCTTATATAGATACCATGCCCCGCAGAAATGGCTCATTTAATTCCAAACACAAATTATAATGGGAGATTGATAATGAAACGCCCAAAATGTCCCCCAAGAAGGCATTTTCCACAATTTGGTTGTGGTGCATTGATTTGTTTCCACCTCACACATCATCTCCTTAGCTGGACATCTTGTATGCCTTAGCTTTATATATCGTAAGCATTTGATTTATTGGGTAATGTTTTCATAGTGAGGCAAGTTGAAATTTTGTTAGTTACATTGTTGGTTATATCTCCAACCTCCTTTTTTCCACATGTGGGGACATGACAAGTTATTACTAAAATAGAGTCCAAGATAATATGTCCTGCCGACGGGTAATGGTTTTCATCCAGACATACTTTTCCTTCCAAATGTAATACGAGAGCCCAATTGCATAACTCTTGTACATTATTAACTCCCAATCGTCTGTTGTTCACCAAATATGTAGATGAGTTGAAAAGATTCTGCATTGAAGACCAGACCATTAAAACAGCTCTATTGGTGTATATTGATAATGCAATAAGCTGTTAACTGCAACTATGGATGCCTGGGTGACGTTTTACAAGAGCACTTGACAAGTCGTTAATAGAGGTGGAAAAGGAGGGGGCAGTGTGCCCCCTTGTCATATGCCCTTCCCTATTGCAAACTTTTATGTTAGCCACCCCTTCTTCAACCTATATCTGTCTCAGGAAAATTGACCAGTGTGTAACTCTTAGCCATATGTACAAGCCAGGTGACAACTCGCATTTTACTCAGGATTGACCACATCTTAGATCAATTGATAATGGTGGAGCAGGGAGGAAAGGTCCATAAATGCCAAATACATGCCCTCTCTGTGTCCCAACACATATTTACTTAAAATCAAGTGCAGGTTAAGGCACTGTAATTCAGTCGCTAATACTTCAGGGAACCCATGCTGCGCTTCATTCTAACCTATTGCACAAGTCTACTATGGATAATCCTCCCAAATAATGTTGCAGAGATGTCCAGCAGGCTAATAAGATGAAATTTTAGACTACATGTGGAAGTCTGGAGAGATGTACGACAAACTAATAAAAATGGAAATTATTACAACTAATCGGAGTGATCATGATTTGATACGTCTGCACTGGTCGCTGATTTGGGACGAGAGTATTCAAGAAACAACTCCTATGATAACAGTAAACTCTGCTGGAAATAGACTGAGAATAAACGGTACTCAGATACAGAAACTTACCTTAAATGTTTCTGCAGGTGACAACCAGAATTCAATCGACTACGCTCCGCTTTTAACAAATCTTGTAAAAAACCACTCTACGGCACTAAACAAGGCTCATAAAAACAACTATAGTGAGCTGCTCCATGACGCAAAAAAAGTACTGAGACGAGATGTGCGACACCTAAAGAAAATCTATGTGGCTAATGATGCATTACAAAAGGTCACAATGCGCCGTCAACAATACAGGAATTGGGCAAAATCCCACTATGCAATCATTGAGCAAAATCGTGCGGAACTCATCATGAAACTCATGATAACCAAAAATTCTAGAGATATATGGGAAATCTTAAATGCTGGAAACTTGAAATGTTTGCCCACGATTACTAACAATTTAGCAAGTAACATCTGGGTCAAACACTTCACAAACGTGTATAAAAAATCCCAAACGGAACCTTTAACAAAGATAGAAATTGGAACCATGGACTGCGATATAAAAATAAATGCACACGAGATCGCTGAAGCATTAATGCAGCTAAAAAACTCGCAGGCCCCGGGGCCAGATCTAATCACAAACATTATTCTAAAACAAAATTTTGCAAAGTGGTCAGTTTTCATTGAGACTCTCTTCAATCGAATAGCAACAACCAAACAAATACTGGCATCATGGTTAAAAGCCGTTGTGGTCCCAATCCCAATTGGGATTGGGACGATCCTAACAACTATCCACCGATCGCCCTTCTTGACACCATAGGTAAGGTCTGTGGATCCTTCTCGAGGAAGAAGCTTGTAAAATGGGCAAACACATAAAAAATTGCCGACCCTAGACAAACTGGATTTACCACTGGTGTTGGAGTCGATGTCAATCTTTGTCTTCTGAGCATTTTAAAAATGGAAACCATCAAGGCAGGTAAACGGCTGTTTCTAGCATTCATAGGCATGAAACAGGCCTTTGATGGCATAAATCGCGGCAAGCTATGGTTTAAATTAACTGCATGGGGATGCCCCGCAACCTTACTTGAACCAATAATAGCTCTTCACACCAACACAACAATTTGTGTTCGCCTCAATAACAGCAGAGAAATGTCTGAGCTTATTAAAACGGAAAAAGGACTAATGCAAGGGTGCCCCCTGGCCTGTGAACTCTTCAAACTGTTAATTGCCGACCTACCAACATATTTAAACGATGCCAACTCATTTCCTCCAAATGCCAATATCCTGCATAACATATGCCAACGACATAGTATTATTAGATCAGACTCAAATCGGGCTGCAACGGCTATTAAGTACATTTTTGAATACTTGACCATCAATGAACTTGAAATAAACACGGCTAAAACAAAAATAATGGTAATCGGCCCAAAAGGAAAGAAGAAAGATCAGGCCTTTCGATGGAAAATCAATGGTGAAATGATAGAAAAGGTAGCTTCAATAAAATATTTAGGCATTCACTATAACAACTGCATTTGTGAAGGACCTTGGATCAACGATCTAAAAAAAATGGATGAAGATGTTGGCATTGCAAGGTGCAAAAATAGAGAAAGAATATGGCAAATTTTTGTTGAAGCCAGTCCTACTTTTCTACGTTCAAAAAGTAGTGCCGACAATAACGTTTGGTGCCGAGGCCGGGTGGAATATCCCTGAATCAACCTGGCACTTACTGGAGGGCCTCTTTTGGCGTAGAGTGCTGAATTTACCTAGACATGTCCCAATGACTGCTCTGAGGCATGAACTATCATTCAACTCATTACACTCAAAAGTTATATGGAAATCACTTACAAGGTGGAGGAAAATGAGCTTAATGCCCCCAATTCCTGCATATGAGATTTTCAAGATGAAAAGTGGAAATCAAATGACCTTGCTAAAAGATTGGCACATAAAACTAAAGGATATTTTAGCAGCAGCGTCCATAAAAGAACTGGAACTGCAACTAACACCTCAAATTGCAAAAGGAAAGTTTGAGCAGTGGAGCTGGATTGTCAACAAGGAAACACGAGACAAACTGAAATCAATGGCAACTATAGAGTCCAGCGAATACAAACTATACGTGCCACCAAGATTCTTGACACAGTGTCCTTCAAAACATCATCGTATGCAATTCTTGATATTGAAATTAAATGCATTGAGAAAGAAACACTATGGCGAAGGAAAGACAAAACAACACAACACAAGTGCATCACCTGTAGTCTTTGTAACATTGACATTGGAACAAGTAAACACCTAATAACAGAGTGTACTGAAACCATCAAGCTGCGTAAAACCCACTTGGAATTTTTTTTCCTACTAATCAATGACATTGAAGGTTGGTGAAAACACCCATTAGAGGGCCAAAATGTAAAATGAGTCTGCGCGGTATTAGACTAATTGGACATGTTGTTGAAACAAGAACCAGTGAAATTGAATCAAAAGACGGAAACACAGCTAAATGTAAAAAACCGAAGTATTAATGGGTATAATTAATTATTGACAAAAGGGAAATTGTAACAAGTTTAATATCTTTTGTATAAAACTGTAGTTTTACAATAAAAATAAGATGAAATGCTAAGGGAGAGCTCTTCTTTCCTTGTTTGAAGATCCCATCTTTAAGCCATCTGCAGAGCCTCCATGATGAATGCTGGCATTGAAGACATTGATGAGAGTAGGTACCTAAAATGCAGGCAGAGCTAAGAAACTTGGTGGAAGCTCAATCTTCTCTGGGCATTTGTTTGCTGTCAAGGCAAGAGTTATTTCATCTTCCTGGATGAAAATACAATTATGGGCATTCAAATCAGTGAATTTGCCCCTATTCAGAACACCACTTTCCTCTGTATAAGAAGTAATTACCCTTTTACGGTTTGATTCTAGATTCCTGCAATATAGTGATTTACAATGGATTCCAAGCCTGGTAAGGCACATGAATCTGGACACTATTACCACTATGTTTGTCCGTTGTGTATTTAGCTATCAACTTGCAAACCCTTCTCAGGTAATTCTCATCTGATGATAAGCAGTTTGTTTTAGGTAGGATAATAATATTTATTAAAATCTGGAATGGAAAATGTCCAAAACGAAGATCTGGATTATTTTAAATAATGGGCACCTAAGGTCGGCAAGAGTGACCCTGCAGTTATGCTTAAGATGCTTGACCAAAAGGATAAGTACTTTTTAGGCAACTGCTCACTTTGACATCATTCAATGAGTCTGCATGAAACTGTCCAAGTAAAATAACTTGATTGATTTTTTTGGAGATAGTTGTGTGCGGTTTTCTCAAGAAGGGCTCAGTTATAAGGGTGGGCTGCCCAAAATCAACATTTTTTCAGTCACTTGCTATAGTCAAATTTTCTGTCACACATAAAACCCACACCACTGAACAGATTTTTGGCAAACTTCGCGAGGAGCAGCTGTCTAGTCAAGACAAGTGCGCTTTTGCAAATTTGCGTTAAATCCATGCACTGGTTTTTCTTATAAAAGTGCCCAAAAATTGTCTCTGTCACATGGCCACTTGGTTTAACTTGTGTAAAGGATCCTTTAACACATTGGACTAAGGCGATAGTGCACACTTCAATGCCAACCTAGTGTCACTGATTGGCATCAAGGCTGCCCGATGCATAGACCCATACAGAGTGCCTGGTTCCAGAAACAGGCATGCAGTAGCCCCTCTACCGGAGCCACAGCTAAACACACCAATGGCCCTCTGCAGTTCCAGTAAATTCCATAAAAAACCCATTGCATATTTTATACAAGACTTGCACGTTCTAGATTCCAAACCATGTACTTGCACAAAACCCATACCAAATTATTATCCATTCAGCTACCTAATCAGAGTCTGCCCAATCAGTCATCCTTGCTTGTCTTGTCCTTTCCCACTCCCATCCTGGTTTCACCCCTATGGGCATTGGTGCTCACTAGGAACACTGTCCCTCTTTAGATATGTGTATAGGGTCCCAAAGAAGTTCCAAAGCAATGCATGGCATTGGCATTAATTTTTAAGCTGGGTGAGCTCCTGAGCAGAGGTACATGGTCTGGATATAGGGCTCAGGGCAGGGGTCTTTCAGTAATGTGTAATATAGGCCTCTCTCACCACTCAACACCATTCCATACCAGTTTGAGATACTGGGGGATTTTTAACATTAAATGATAATTGTATGCCGGGGTCTGCCAACGCTTACGTGCATGTTGCTGGTCCCCGGCATGCCATTTTCATCACTCTCAAAGTGGAGTGTAAAAGTAATGAGTAAAGCAAGGTGAAATTGCCTTTAATCTTTACTCTTACTGCCCTATTTGTGAGAGATAAAACATTGGTTGCTTTGCAGGTGGTTTTTTATGAAGGGTTTCAATTGAGTTCACCTGCTCATTAACAGGAGCTAATGTGAGGCGTATTCCATTGGAATCCATTAGTTTTACACCTGCATGAAAATCCCTTGCCGGTATCAAAAGAAAGGCCCTCCTACCGCTCCGGGCAGTCATGAAAGGAGCGAGAGCGGGAAATCAAAGCGTAAACGCCATTTTGCACCGCGCATTACAAAATGGCCCCTGTTATGTAATTGCTTCATTCATCTAATCTTCAATGCATCCTTCTCTGCACTTGGTACTACCAAAAGGCAGAACTGCGTTCACTGCATTTTGTCAGCTGTCTTGTCTTGTGTCCAAACTAGAGCTACAGAGTCAGAGCATTTGTCGCATGCACTCTCAAAGCACTTCCATGAACACGCCATTGTGCACATTTTTCATTAAAGAGTTAAACAACCAATGGCAACAGTCGAGTCCAGGTCCGGTTCCTGGAAAGTAAACACAACAATTGCCTTTCCCCCCCAAGAATCTTATGGCGCTTTCACTGAAACACTGTCCACTAATACAAATCTGTGTTGGCTCACTCTCTCATGGCACTAAACAGTAGTCCGTCCACTAAAGGCTGCTGACGCATCCCACAACTAAGTCAGATACTCTGTGGCACCTACGATAACCATAATGACCAGTCACCCTGTCCATGCATCTCACACTTCCCATGCATCTAGCATTGGTTGAGCTGAATGATGTACAGCAATTGCAGCATCATAATAGCGCTTGATTTGCAATATTATTTCCCCTAATTGAAAATCACTGCTTGAAAACACAGCCCTTTTGTCCGGCAAGGATTTATGTACGTTTCTGACAAACTGACCTTACGCCTGCCCCAAAGGCAATACAGACTCTGTCCTCTCAAAGAAGAGAGCTCACATCCAAGCCCGCATCTCTGTGGCATCTGCAAGGAGTTGGCCAATCAATCTGCAGTCTTCACCTCTCCTGTTCCCTCTTAGGCCCTCAGTGCGGCTGTGGCTTCTCACCTCACCACTAAAACTCTCTCCTCTACCTCTCCCTCTACCTCTCTCTCTACCTCTCTCTGCCCCACCTTTGCCCGCCTCTCCCTTGCCTCCTTTCTCCTCTTTCTCAGTGACTACACCTGAATATGTTTCTAGACAAGTCCGATCTTTGAAAGTGTCGTCCAAACAGGTGCTCCCCTACTCCTCCAGAACCATCAAGAACCAAATTGACACCCTTGCTCCAGCTTTGGCCGATTTCTACAATCACTCTTTTGCCACAGGAACTTTCCCCTCTCTCCTCAAACACTCCCTTGTGCACCCCCTCCTACCTGTCTTACAAACTATCACACGATCGCTATCACCCCTTTCCTGGGAAATCCTGGAAAAGCTGGCCATCTCCCCGCTCACTCTCCCCATTGAATCCGTTGGTTGTCTCCATGGCCATCAATCTGGCTTCAGTGCAGCCAGAGGCACAGAAACGGCTCTCCTAAACACATGTGAAGACCTCGTCACTAATCTCAATTCAAGCCTTCCTTCTGTCCTCATCCTCCTTGACCTTTCCTCTGCTTTTGATATGGTTAATCACGCCATTCTGATCAATCGACTCTGCGAGAACCTGGGCATCGCGGATCAGGCCCTGGAGTGCTTGACATCCTTCCTCCTGGAAAGACACTCCCAGGTCCAACTTGGGCCCTTTCTCTCTGCCACCTCTCTCTCTACATGTGGTCTTCCCCAGGGCTCTAACCTCACACCCTGGCTATTCAATGTCTACTTGGCCCCTTTGGCCCACCTGATCTCTACTTTCTACTCTGACTTTCAGTGTTATGCGGATGACACTCTGCCCTCTTTCAGGCTCCCCTTAGCCTCCTCTCTCGCTCGTCCTTGTATAGCCGTGATACATGATTGGTGCATCTCCAACAATCTTTGCCTTAATACCACTAAGACCGAGATCCTTCTCATTGGGACCCCTGCTCTTTCACTCTGGCCGCCCTCCTTGCACCCTCTTCCTTTGCCTTCCTTTGAGGCAAAAAACCTTTGTATCATCTTCGACTTCACTCGCTCCTTCTCTCCTCACATCACTAACATGTCCAGGAAGGCCATCTACCCAGAAGCTCACTGTCTCCAGAGCCCTGGTTCTTACTAGGCTGGACTACTGCAACAGCCTCTTTCTCAGTCTGCTCTCCTCTACTCTCCGCCCTTCAAATAATCCAGACAGGACTGCAAGACTTGTCCTTGGCCTCAAGGCCAGGGACTGTATCACTCCTGAGCGAATGACCCTTGGAAACGTGCATCTGTTACTGGATGGAATTACTCTAGAATAATTCTGAATCCAAATAACCGGACAGACTCAAGAAGATGGCAAGTTGCTGTTTTATTAGCAGTTATCTAAAACGGGGACTTGCATCAGAATTATGCCATACTATGTGGCAATAGTGAAAAACCTAACAAGGGTTGGGATTGGTTAAGGGACACAGCTATATAATCAATCATATAGGGGCTAGGTTTGTTATTGGCTGTCAGATATCAGGTGGACAAATTATGACTACCTCTTCATGCGTGACATTTAAGAATAATCCGTTACACAGTGTTTCATTGGTTTCTCAAGCTATAAGGTCCTTCGTTATATGGACTAATACAATTGGTTTGGATACACTAGTGCCATGTCTGGAACATTCGGTTCAATTAGCAGCACATAAGCCAAGACCCAGGTGCAAGAAGATGAGACATTAAGCTGCCCTACCACCCAATTACCACCATCATCTCTCACCACCCATTCCTTCTGCCATGAAATTCTCTTTGTACTTGGCCTTGCAGAGTATTCTTGTCCTAGGAATCCAACGGGAGTGAGGACACTGGCTATCGTGTCTGGAACTCCAAGTTCAAGCCCTATTATCAACCTTGACTCACGGGACAGGAGACCACAATTCTGCTCATTCTTCCAGCTTTTAAATGCTTAAATGAATTAAGACTTGGCATCCTCTGTGTTCTTTCTTGCACCTTAACGTGAGAAAATTCATCTCTGCCCACACGTTCCTCTTCAGCATAGATAGCTGACCTCGACTTCTCAGTTCTTGACTTCAGCCAAATAGCCTCCCAACGCAGCTCCAACAACCTGCTTTTCTTCTGTGACACAGCCTTTCATTTTCTCTTCATGATTCTTTGGCTTATATTTCATGATACCAATGCCCAGTTTCTGTACAATGGCGGCACTGCCTGCATTCTATTCACTTCTTGCAGCTAGCCTATATGATGACTTGATTTATCTTGCATTTCAGCATATGAACATTCATCATACTTCTGATTTCTGCAGCACTTTCTAACGTGTAATCATCTTCTTTTACACTTTTATGGTTCACTTGATTCTTTACTTTCGTCATTTCTCCTCTAGGATTCATACATTGTCTTCATTCAGTATTTCGGGACTTTGTGCACACTGTCTTATGACGTCATTGTTAGGCAGAAACCTGTGCAGTTCCCTCTGGGACCACTGCAAAAGATTTAGGACTACAGGTGTTTGGCAGTAAACCCACTTGGTAGCAGTCTGTACCACACAGATTCACTTGGTAGCTGTGGCTGAGCAGTCAGACTTCCCTCAAGAAGAGTTAGGCAGTATACAGAGTATTCACAATAGGTCAAAATAACACAATAGAACAAGTAAACACTGACCAGAGCTTGGTTTAAAAGAGATATAATTATTTATTTAAAACCACATCTAGAAAAACACACAGGCACTAATAGTAAGTAATCCAAAAACACGGTCACTAAGAGATATACACTCCCTTAAAAGAATATTAGACAAGTCTTAATTAAAGCCCCACTTATTTTCAGACAGCGGTGAGCGCTTAAAGCAGATGGCACTCTAATAATTTGTTTTTAAAAAAGGGAGAGAAAAGCAGAGTATCATTTGAACCAGGTCCCAACACTTTCATAAGAACACAACAAGAGAGGAAGGCAAAGTAAAACCGTGAAGTTAGAGTTCAGAGGGCCGTATCCACTTTCAGAGGATCAGAACGAAATGTGTCCAAGGTCACACGGTTGAAGTGCACAAAAGTCTTGAAAAGGTTCAGAAAGGAGTTGGACCAAAGAAAGAGACCAGTTAGAGGGTCAAGTCGGCCAGCCCAGTTCAGAAGGTTAAGGGATTATTATTACCTTGTAGCAATCTTTAGAAAGGGAGGCCTGGCGTACACGGTACTTTAAAGTGGTGAGAATACTCCAGCGGGGGCAGTTGTTCCTGGCAGCGGATGCAAGTCGGTGCTTCGTCCGGGGAAGGGAAGATCTCGTCAGGGAGGAAGACAGGAGTCCGTTGCACTGCCAGGGAAGAAACCAGCCGTGGAGTTTCTCCGGTAAAAGGAGCGGTCCTTTAATTTGCGGTCCAGTGGTACGTGGCTATCCGGTTGCCGGGGTGCTTGGCACGGCCAATTCGACCACAAGCCGGTCTGGGGTGCGAAGAGAAGAAGGTAAACTGGTTGTGCCCACTAGTCAGGGGAAGAAGCCTCTCCAGCCGGGAGATCTTCGCTGTCGTTGGGAAGTGGTGAGTCGGTTCCGCAGAGCTCCTCCGGTGGTGTCGTCGTGGTAGGTCGGCTCAGCTTCTCCCTCGTCGGATTCTCAGGTCCTGTGGCGACTTCTGAAGTTCCAGTCCCCAAAGCCCTGCTTTTATGTAGCATACCCCCATTCACTCAGCCTAGCTGTCAATCAAACATGCTAAGTGGTGAGCCGGCCGGCTCACCACTTTGGCTAATCACACAAGAGTGCGACTTGAGTTACCAAGGTAACTCAGTCCAGGGTGCCTAAACCCCCTCCCACGCCCCCTGTGGTACCCAGACAGAGTGGCACCACTTTTGGAGGCTTCTGTGGAGAAGCCTGCCAAAAAGTGGAACAAAGGGCTCGACTTGGGTTGGAGTCACAGAAGAGAACACAAACGCCATTTTAGAATCGAGTCCTGGCAAAAAATACCAACCGGCGAATTAATATTAAATAAATAAACCAGCGGTATGTTCGAGGCTATGAGAATTAAATAATTAAAGTTGGTAGCCTCGAACAATGTGAAAATCCCATTGGGATATATTCGCGGTCGAATATAAAAAGTAGTATCCACTGCCACCAGCCAAAACTCGATCAGGGGGGACGGAGACGTGCCCCCTCGACTAACAGACCCCGGGGCAATCGAATTGCCCCGACCAGTACGTCCACAATATGATGGTTTGTACCGGTTTCTGTTAATCATTTGGGACTAGTAAAGCCAATGGTGACTTTACATGCCCTGGGAGACAGTAGTCAGTCCCAGGGTATGGAGTCTATGGTGGGGTGTCACTATGACACCCCTGTGTCACTGCACGGAGGGTGCTGTGTAACACACATAGTAAAAAACACATGAGACCCTATGGAGTAAAGGACCCCATAGCCCATAAAACACATTAACAGTCAAAGGAACACCATAAATCAGGTGCAAGAGTGGGAGAAAAAGAGTCTCCCTCTTGGCAGGAGAAACAAACAAACTCCATAAATCCAGCAAAGCTGCTGGGAGACTCACTAGGTTAGGAAATTCAGCCTAAAGACAGAATTCTCCCTAACAGTCATCAGTCTGTTTTCTTAACTCTTTCTCATATTCCTTCAGGGATTTCCTCCTGCAAGCTGTCATCAACTCAAGGGTACATTCGATATGGTTGTCTTAATGGATACCATATTCCAAATACTTGCCGCGTTATTGGTACAATAGCTAGTGTTAGGCAGGACACGGCCTCATGTCTCCAATACAGTGGAGGTAGGGTGGTAGGATCTACTGTGGATGTGTACATGTGCTCCTCTACACTCCTGCCCTGAAATCTCTCCACTGGCTCCCGGTGACTGCAAGGATAAAGTCCAAGACTCTCTGCATTGTCCACAAGGCTTTCTGAGGCCGGATCCCGCACTACATACAATTCTCTCTTGCTAAACACCTCCCTTCTCGAGCCCTTTGCTCATCCACCTCAAGCTCTGAGGGTCTGATACTTCTCCAGGCAGAGAGTGGAGAGTAGATCTCTCCTCTGCATGTGCCTCCCTCTGGAATGGCATCCCTGCCCCTCTCAAACTTGAGCCGGACCACCTGAAGTTCCAGAAGCAGCTCAATATCTTCTTTTTCGCCTCTGCACGCGCTCGCTCTTTCTCTCTTTCTCTCGCTCTATCTCTCTCTCGCGCTGTCTCTCTTTTTCTTTCTCTCTCTCCCCCCCCCCCTCTGCTGACCTGTCTATCTGCTGTGCAAACTGGTTGCCTTGCTACCCTCAGTGCCTCACTGGTTACCAGGCTCCTTCATGATCAGTCGCTCCTGCACTGCGGCCGGGCCTACCGTGCATTTAGGTGCTGTAACTGTAACCCTACAGTCCCCAGCCTCCTTGCACGTACCCACCCAGAGCCACGATGCCCTTGCTGCATGTACTCCGAGCAATGCTAACCTGACTGCACTTCCCCCTTCCCTCTCCTGGGCATTTGCCCCCTCTCGACCCCCCCCCCCCCCACCCCCTGCCCCCTGCACTTTGCGTTATCACACTTGTACCATCTAAATGACACAAGGCCTAGTAAGATACTTTATTTTGTCTTCCCTCCATTTTCTTGTCACGCCTAGAAACCTTTCTGTACAGGCGCATTATAAATGACTCATCACCAATGCCTTATACCAATTCATATTGCTTCCATTCTACTATGCCACTAGTAACTGCAATCCTGTTAACAGGCTCGGACTGGCCAATAGGGCAATGCCCGAACCAAAAATCTCAAAAAGCTAGTGTGGACCCGTTTTTTGGGTGAAAGTGGGCCCCTTTTTTGGCCCATGTGGATCAGTTTGATAAGTTACGTCACCATGAGGCTAGTAGTTTTGACCAGTGTTACTGAATGAATATTCTTTAAAATGCACAATTTGCTTCACATTTTATCAAAAACCTCCCCCTTGGCTACTACTCAAACAGGATGTCACAAAAGGAATTAATTGCCATTAGCAACTGTAGCCCACTTTTTCATTGGTGCCCGAGACAAGTGTATGCACCAGGCTGACCCTGCCTGCTAACTGCTTTCATCCCCATCCTCCTTCCAACAAAAAACTATAAAACCTCTGCCAATGCTCACTCCTTTGCGGAAAGCTGCAGATAATCTAGTTTTTAAATGCACGTTTTATTTACTTATCCCGTTGTATTATTAACTCCACTCTCATGCTTCATGTATTGTTTAATTCAACATTCACCAACAAAGCGATGTGAACATACTTAGAAAAATGTGAGGGAGTGACCATAAACACTTTCGAGCAAATTTACCGCTTCTAAATGTGCTGCACAATGATTGAGGTGCCTGAATTCGTGTGTGCAGCTGGAACAATCTGTTGCTCCTGATTGGGCTTCATGTTTCTGTGTTGACCTTGTTAAAGAGTGTGTAAGAATTATGCCTAGTGTTTAAATAATCCAAAATCATAGATCTCAAGGAACCCTTGGTTTAATTGTACAAACTTTGACACCACGTTTTGTCTACTGTGATGCCCCAAAAGGGTCTCTCAGACTAATGCTGTGTACAGGCTTCGCCTTTATAAACAAATGAGTTGCTTTAGACGCAATGCAGGGACCTTTTCATGTGCGTTTATGAGGTAATGTGCCTTGACTCAACCCATTAGCAGTTTTATACCGGAATACTAGCAGCAGATTCCAAATTTTAATCTTGCTATTGAGACCTGTATACATACGAATAATGGGCAGATTTAAGGTTTAGAAAAATGGAAGGCGGGTGTGATTGGATGTCTCATGGCATGGATTATTTGTTCGCCAAACAGACGTTTGACTATGCACCCAAATTATGCACGAGCACTTTATATCAAGTTTAGAACCGGATGTTTGACGATCTGGGCACATACTGGCAAGTGGAAAGACTGGAATGGTGTCAATTGTGTGCTTTGTGGTGCTACCTTAAACCCTTGTTTTTATTGCACAAAATGTGCACGTTGAAGCCAATCATTTTTGCAAAAGTTCTTTTTTAGTTTTTGAGCATGTTTTTCTTGCATACTTCCTCAGTATACCGCATGTCAACATCGAAAAACATACCGGAAATTATACATTAACGCAAGTTAGCCTCTTTGGCTACACAGTACCGAAAGATCTTTTAGTATGGATGTGGTGTATTTTGTAGCAACATATATTCACCGGGCATGGATAAGAAGATGGTTTTTGACAGCATCTTAAATGTAACTTTGCCTAATCAGTTTTGGCCTCTATTATACTCTCTATGTAACTTTTCTCATGTATTACCAATCTCTTTTATAACTTATAACTTTAATTCTTATTGTCATATTTTATGTGGCAAAGGTTTTTAATGTTTTCTAACTATATGTGCATCGGATATGTATTTTTATGCATTGTGCAATATGTTGTTTGTAGGATGTATCCTGATAACTCCATAGTTGAATAAAGGCTGATTGGTTGATACGAATAATCATTATTTGTCTTCGTACTTTCGATGCAGGGATCCACGACTGCCCTGAAAGCCCCCCTTATTGTGGACCCTACTTTGCCTGAGCGATTCGCCTCTGTGACTGTGGATAAGCAGCACTTGCGGAGGCTCTTGATGGCAGCTGACGGCCGCGTAAAGAAGCACGCAGCCTTTCTCCTGAATGGCCTCATCAAACTCCTCTTCAAGAAGGAGGAGCTGGCGCGCTCCGATGGCCTGGGGCTGCGTGGGAAAAAAAGCAACTCCTTGGATCAGGTCAAGGTCGATGCAATGCGAGGTAATGTCTTGCATCAGTAAAGTGTGAACGGTTTATAGAATATCTCTTGCCACTCAGAGATTTGGGATTTAATTCTATAGTTTGTGCCTTAATTCAGCACTACTGTATCAGTGCTTACCCTGCAATATGGCGTCTGTATTCCTCCAAGTACATCTGAGGTTGCTGTTTGACTTCTCTAGTGCTGGTGGAGAGCTGGCAACAACTGACCCGCAGTAGCAAGAAGAGTAATTTCACACACAAAGAACGGATCTTCAGATCAATAGCCGCACATAGGGAATAATCATTGTATTGATTTAGGTATGCTCAACATTCTGACTTGCCTCTTGGCTTTCCAATAATAGGTATAATAGTAATGATTCATACGCACTCATACAATTCAATTCGGCGCTACACACGATTCTGATAAAGGGACATGTGCTTTCTGTGAGCTATCTAGGGCTTTATTTCCCCCTATTTAGGTCTTGTATGTGTGTCTGCAGTCTTTTGTTGTTGCTCTGTTATTTGTTTGATGTTGTCGCCATTAAACCTCCGGGTCATATGGTGTGCATTACAAATTAGTAAAGTTCATGCGGAGCAGACCTTGTTAATGAAAGAGTTATTGGATTAGATATTTTTTCTTTTGATCTAATTGAAATAAAGTTAAATCCAGACTCACATTGGGCAACACCTAGAATGTGGCATGTTAAAGATCTGTAATTTTTCTGCTGGAGGAAATGTGTAGTTATAGTTGCACTGTTTTGGCTTTAAAATTCACCGGTGGAAAGGAGGCGGGAAACTGTTGGTCCATTACCGTGCATAGACACTGGAGGATTCTTGCTAGATTTCTGCGGGTGTAAAGACAAGACTGTGCAAACTTTAAGTACAGTTCTTTCCACTAGGGGACCAGCAGTGGATTGTCAATCATCCACGCTCTAAATGATACCCATAGTGTGCTGTTTTGCAATTAAATATTATTACAGATCGCAACCTGTTTCGATAATCTGATTTCATTTTGTATGAGCCATAACGTAAATGCATAGCATAAAAGCCTTGCATAAGGGGAGGGCAAAAGGCAGCATGCATGCTTGTATGCTGTTTTTTGCCCTCACCTTTTGCACTCCGCTGTGCATATCATGCAAATTCAGTGGGTGGGACATGCCTACATGTAAGTCTACATGTAGTGGGTCCCCGCCGCCGAATTACGGGCTCATATAAAATTAGCTACATTGTCTTTATCAAGTACTGAAAAGTAAACAAAAAAACACCAAAAGGGTCATTTTGCACAGGGCTACAAAAAAGCACTGGAGTAGTGGGACAGTGAAATTATCAAGTCAAGCGACATGTTGGAAGGCAAAAAGAGCAAATATGCATGCCCATTTACTAAAGCAATGGAGACAGACAATCCCTGATACTCCTTCTATGGCTACACTTTTGGCCTCTAATGATTGGTCAAACCTTATCCCAAAGAACCTTGACCCTGAGAAAAACAAGACCTACAAGATTTACTAGACCAGTTCCTGCAGGTCTTCTCAAATCTGGAAAGAGTTCTGCAGTTTTTCTATCATGTTTTCACTTCTCTAAGTCAACAGGTTTGCTTGAGACCTTATTAAATGCCTGAAGCCACACATCAGATTATTTGAGAGGAAATAGATACAATGTTGAAACTTAAGGTGTTTGAGCCGGGGTTACCCCAAAATAGAGGAGAAAATAATCATGAATGCAGAATTGGTGGGCATTCTGCCAGGTATAAAAGATAGAATCCCATAATACTGAACAAGGGGGCAGGGGTTGCAGGGTTGTCCTCGCTCCGCTAGTTCAGTATTATGGGCTACAGAGATGTCCCCCACATACATTAGATGCCCAGCAGGGGACAAACATCCGAAATCCAAAAAGCTCAAATTACAAAATGTGAACAAGTGCGCTTTGCAATTTTGTAATTCAAGTTGGTTGTATTTATTGTTTAACATAGATCCATTTCAGCCCTCTACCAGCTCTTGGGCATCACCTATAGTTCTGCCAGGGAAACCCAATGGAACCTGGCATTTTTGTGTCGATTTCAGAAAGGTCAACACACATCCTACCTTTTATGCATCACCGATGCCAAGCATCATTGATTTAAATTGATTTAATCAAAAATTGGGAACAAACTTTTTTATTTCCGCATCTTAGTTGCATTGTGGGAAAAGACAGCCATTTTAACACCAAATGGGTAATTTCAGTTTACAGTCCTCCAGTTCGGATTTCATGGGTCCCTGATGCTATCAGGTAATAATGTCCCCATACATAATGCCCCCGGGAAAATGTTCATAGATTTGATGCTGAAACCTTATCACTCATTTTGTAGTGCTTATTTAGATAATATTATCATCTACGCCAACACTTGGCCTCAGCACATGCACAAAGTGCATGTCATCTCTCAAGCACTAATGCAAATCCAACCAAATGCATTCTGGCCGAAAATGCTGTCAAGCATTTGGGAGTCTTCATGGGGAAGCATATTAATCCAAGCCCTGGAGAAGAAGGTGAAGACGGTGGAGGTAGTATGAGACACTAGCATGAGACACTCCTCCACAAACTACCAAGGAAGACTTACATATTTTCTCTGGTATGATAGGGGATTCATTCCATCCATTTGAGTAATACCAGCTCCTTTGATAAAAAAAATCATCAACCCTCAAAATTGATCTGGGGGAAAAGAAGGCCTAGATGCCTTTGAGAAAATGAAAGAATGTTTATCTAATCCAGCACTTTTGCAAATGCCTGACTTTTCTAGGCCTTTTTCTATTGCAAACAGTTCAATCAAGTCTGGTTAGGGTCAGTTTTATCGCAGATCTATGACTGTAAAGAACATCCAATACTTTACACCAGCTGCAAGTTCTTACCCAGAGAGAGGATTTGACATCATCAAATGGGCTATTGAAACCTTCCAATAATATCTTGAAGAAAGAAAATTCACCCTCATCACTGATCATGCCGCACTGGTATGACTGGCTCAACACAAAGATACCAACGCTAGATTCATGTGATGGTTTCTTGCTTTAGAGCCATACACCCTTGAGGTAACGCACAAAGGAGGGAAAGAACAAAGCAATGTGGGTTATGTAAGTCTGTTCCTCCTAGAAACTACAAGGAGAGGCCATGAAGAAAGGAAAGGGTTGCGTGGTGAGTTGGAGAACTTACCCATATTTATGAGGTAGCCTATGCTATGCAGGGTAATGGGTTGCTCTGGCCACTAGCCGATGTGCCTACCAGAGGGTCGATGTAGTGGGATTCACTGGACTTGCCCAACCATCTGAGATATGGTATTACTTTGGTTCATTATGATTCATCTTTTCTGAAAAGATGATCCTGTACTACAAGATCCAGCATGCCTCAGGGGAGTAACACTTTAATACTAGGGAGCACAGCATTTCTAAATGTTTCTCAAAGTTCAATGTTCAATCACCAGATAAAGCCCAAAATGCATGGAGCGAGTGTCATCAAGCGAAATGTGATTGAAGCATTGCAACAAACTTAAATAACGAAGAAGGGGTGAACGCGGGCAGAACCTACTCAACAAGGAATCCAAACAATCGCTGTACCTTCAATGTGAAAGTCATAGTGCTGGCATTGAGCTGAGGCAGCAGGCTCTGCTCTCATCAACGATGCTGAATACTATTTGCACACAACCAATTGAAGATCCAAAATGTTGCAGAGGGCTGACCCAGTTTTAAATGCTCTGTGATCTGTGCTGAGCTTTAAACCATTTAGTTACCAATGAATGCCATATTGGAAGCAGAAATAAGCCCACATTTCAAATGATGCAAATCAGAACTTCTAAAATAAGTCACACCAAAGGAGAACCAATTCTAGGCCGATCAGTCACTTACACAGCCCTATAAAAGAAGGTGACGTTTGTAAGTCAATGGGCGAGGAGTAGGAGTAAACAGATGCCCTGATGCATGTGGAGGCCAATACCTGGGTTTAGGCTGTGCATTTACTATCTGCCGGGTAGCAGTTGCTCTGGCGAGCTTGTGCCAGAGATTCTACTAGAAATGCTGATACTTTATTAAAGATACAACACGGGGACAAGTCCTGCTCACCAAACTGGATACCAGAGGAAATGCATGAGGGTTGGTACTTCCCTGAAGAAGAATGAGAAGATGTGAACCCCTGGCAGGAGGGTCAGACTATTTTCTGCCTGAAAGGGCCCCGAATGAGCAGGGGAGAAGTAATCATTATTAGCCTGAGTGAATCCAAAGTCATGAAGTGATCTGAGGCAAACCTGAGTGTGTAAGGAACCAGAGGCAGGATGAAGGCGTAATGTATCTACACTGGCCAGAGATCCTGCACAAGGCAGAACCATGAGTAAACCCAGGAAGGGACTGCCTATGAAATCAACAGTTAAATGCTTGTTTTCTAGAAAAGGGATGGACTTTATAAGGACAATTTCATTAAAACATTTGTTGTCCAAATGTTGAGAACCTTTTAGTTGTAGCTTAGGGTTACCCAGAAGGGTAAAGGATTAATAAATACTAGGTTTGACCTTTCTGTTGGCCATCATCTTTGAACTTTGGTTGGTAGACTATGGTGCCAATGGGTAGACAGAAACGTATAGAAATAGGTTCCAGACTGATCACCCTGAGGTGCAGGTATCCATCTTTGATGCTAGCTTATTAGGGATTTCCTTTGTTTAGAATATTTTCTTTATAAATATGGGCATATAGGTATCCCTATCCAAGCTCATTGAGGATTGTTCTGCTGATGTGAGATTGATATGACTTAAATGGGTATAAAAGAAAAGCACACATAACAGTACATGCTCAAGTCCATTTGGCTTTGTAATAGGCATTACATTGTGTTATTGCAGAATCATGGATCTGTGATGAAGTTACATGCTAAGAGTTACAGCCTGGCGGCTTAGGGAACTGTTCAGGCTGCCCTTAGAACTTTGGTCCTCAGTCCTTTCCTTTTCACCCTTACAAATTCTGCCTCCCCTCCTTGTTTACTCTCCATTATCTTTCCTTCTCTCTTACCTCCAGGCTTGACTCTCCCTTGGTCTCCTCCAGTCTCTTCTCTCCCTCCCACCTCCACATAAATGTTTCTTCCCTCAACTCTGGTCTTCTTTTGTTTTCCCCCCACCTCCACCCTTAACTCTTTATCCACCTCGGACACTCGTATTCCCCCTTCACCTCCACTAAACTCTCTCCTTTCTCCATCCTTTACCTTTCTTTTTTGCTGCATCACCACACACTACTCCCGGCAATCCTACTGACACCCAAACGAAGCACTGCCCCCTCTTTTTATCTCTCTGCGGGGTAAGCTAATTGCTAAAGGACTCTCACATGTGCACAGCATGCTAGCGTGTGCTGTGTTTTGAAGCAGGCACAGGGGCCTGAGATTCAGCATTTGACATTAATTTGCTGAAAGACTCCATTGCAGCCCAAGTTAACCAAAGCTATTTTTCTCTTTGCTGGCATTTTGAGTGTAAAACACACTCTGCATCTGGTACCGCTTTTGGCCAGTATGATTTTTGCCTTCTGTTACTCGCATGCCCCTGCAATGGATTATGTGAGCAACACTCAATGTCTTGTGTCTTTCGACAAAGCAGCTTTTTTGTTTGGTATTCCGTGTAATGACGACCACCTAAGTAATTTGATAAGTTTTCCCTTGGGTGTTCATTAGACAACTTCCCCTCAACTGACCAAAGCATCTCAGACCTATTAGGGTTGCTGACACACATGAGGGTAAGGACCGACTAGGAAGCCTGGGGATCATCTGTGTGCCCCCTCTGGGACCTTTATCATGGAGCAGATCGCTGTCTTGAGCCCCCAATCTATAGCTCTTAGCACGGGACATAGTCACAAAACCCAGAGTCTGTACTAAAACAATATAATGCCTATGGTGTCCAGTCAAAGGGTCGAATGAAAAAGGGTCGAATAGCAATGGACTGGAGTCTGTTTAATTTTGGGCAATTTAAAATGGGTCAGAATGTCATGAAGTCTTAATTTTAAAAGGGTTCTCCAAAGGCCTTTGCTGGTTCTCTCCCGGTGTGTCTCAAACCCCTTATACAGAGTCACTCCGTTGAATGTTGTCTTCCAGGTTGCGTGGCCCTACATGGGTGATCACAGAGGGTATAGCTTTGCCAAGATGTCTCGGGTACAATTGTTGCACATGTAATTAGAGTAGGGTCTTGTGGCAAGTCAAAAGGACACAGACACTCTGAGGACATGGTTCACAAGATTTTATTGAAGTAAACATATAAGACCTAACTTTCCCTATCACTATGGCTGGTCCTATGTTACTAAGGTCGCCAGTCATTCATCAATATCAAAAGGAATAAGTACGCTGTCCAAAACTAACCCACTACCACTATGGTAGCTACCACTATGAAAAATAACTTGGATCCATAGAATGACTCCCTTCTCCTGAGGGTACTTCTAGTAACAGTCTGTAGGATTATCTATTAATACATAATCCTCAAATAGTCTCTTGTGATTTCTTGGACCAGTTTCTGTAACTCTTCAAATGTACTATTGAGTTTCCCCTCCTCCTCGGAAATCTTTTTTGGGGATCTTTTATAATATCTATATTCCTTGCTGGTTTCAGCATATCATTGGAAAGTACTATTGCTCTATTAGGCTTTTCCGCCTGGGCAATTATAGTTTTTTTTTTAAAACAATTTTTATTGATTTTAATTTTCCAGCAACACACACACAACTTGCAGTACATATTGTTTAAGTGATGTAAGTTTGAAATGACATAATATCTACTGCTTCCCTTCTATCCTCCCACCTTCCCGAGCCTACTCTCCTACACATCCTGTTTCTTCATCTTGCAACTGGAGTCCTTCTTCCGCGTCCTCCACTGGGTCCTGGTCACTCGACCAGTCTTGCGTGGGCCTAAATAACATAGATGCAAGTGTTTCCAAGCCAACAGAGTTTCTGATTCCTGCTCCCCATCAGAATTGCTAGCCTCTTGCCATACTTCAGTTTCAGCTTCTGCCCATTTCTGGAGGTCTTTCCACCACCCTTCTATTCTCGGGCTGTGGCGTGGCTTCCATCCCATAGCGACTCTGCACTTCGCAAGTATGTATGCCAGATCTTTCAATTTGCTAACATGCTTAAGTTTACGTGGTCTGGGCAACCCTCCTATCAGGCACGCCCACGCTGTTTCTACCATTATCTTAACCCCTTTCACCTCCAACCTATGTGCTACTTCTCCCCAGAATCTCTCAATTACTGGGCACGCCTAAATCATGTGCACCGTTCTGGCGTTTTCTTCATCACATTTAGGGCATGATTGTCATCCTGCATTTTAAAATGTAGCTATCCTCTGGGGCGTCATAAACTCTATGGGTTACATATAATTGTATTTGTTGCAACCTTGCATTTCTTGACACTTTCTTATGGTATCCTTGGGTCCATTCCCACATCCCATCAGTCATAGGGGCACTTACCTCTTCTTCCCAGTCCTGCCTCAGTTGTACCAGTTCTTTCCCCACTTTGGACATCACCATCTCATATATTCTAGATATCTCATGCCCATCTTCTGCTATGTCATGTATTATATCCAAGGTGGCATCCGGTTGATCTTCTAGTACTATCTCGGACCATGTCTCTGATCCGCCGCACCACCCCATGATACGTAATGTATTGTCCCGCATGTAACCCCGTTTCCTCCACCAGCCTCTCAAATTCATTTATCTTCCCCTCTTGCCATATGTCTTCCATAGTTGCTATCCCTACTGGTTCCCAATGTTTCCTGATCATTCTCATTAGTTGGCTTTCTTTTTCCACCAGCGCAACTAGTGGCACTTGGAGGGAACACGGGGATGAGCTCTCCATTACTCGACACACCCTGTGCCGTACTTCCCATCCCAATGTCATCATCTTCGGGCGCCCTTTCATATTTCCTTTGGGCAGCCACATCATTTCTCGTAAGAAGAATGGGGCACATTCCAGTCCAAATAGCCTGGATTCCGAGGTTGGATCTTCTGATAGCCATTTTGCCATGCATTGTAGTTGGCTTGCTAGCTAGTAAATTTCGTAGTTTGGCAGTTTTATCCCCCCTTTATCATGTGAATTGTGTAGCTTCCAGAGGGCTATTCTATTTCTTGTCCCACTCCATAGGAAATCCCTACACATGCTGTGTAATCGAACAAAGAATCGCCTTGGTATCAAGTGTGGTATATTACTAAAGTAATGCAGTAATCTTGGCAGGACCACCATTTTCAGCATTGCCCCCCTCCCCATCATAGCCAAGGGGAGCTTTGCCCAGAACTTCATGCTATTTTCGATGCTCTTGACCGCTCTCTCAGTATTTAGCAGGTGCTCTGCCTCCACCGTATGGTAAATATCTATCCCAAGATACCTGAACGTCTCGACCTCCCATGGTATTTGTAAGACAGGTAATAGTTCTAGCGAGATCCCTTTTGTATCTACCCAGCGGAAATATACATGATTTTTTGAGTTTCACTGCTATACCGGAAAGCAACGCAAATTGCTCCATCACCTCTAGCACATATTGAAGATTTTCCTCAGGGTAACATAAATAAAACAGTATATTGTCTGCATAGAGAGAGATTAGATGGGGCTCCCCTTTTATGGTGATTCCTATTACATTGTACTGCTGACTTAGGTATATCGCCTGGGGTTCTAGGGCCAATATATAAAGCATGGGGGACCACGGGCATCCCTGCCTATACCCCTACTAAGTTGCCATCTCTCCAATATTATTGCTCCCGTTTTAACCCTGGCTAGCGGTGCGCTATATAATAGTTGGACCCATTTAAGATACCCAGGCACTATCCCATAATTGGTCAGGGCTGCAATTAGCCAAGGCCATTTGACTGAGTCGAAGGCTTTTATTGCATCGAACGATACAATTGCCATCTCGCTCGCCTCTCCATTTGCGTGTTCAATAACTCGATGGAGTCGTCTATGATTGTTGGTTATGTTCCTGTTCTGGACATACATTCTGTATTAGTTTGGTGATAACCTTCCTCATCCTGTTTGCTAGGACCGCTGTAAGTATTTTACTATACTGATTTAGCATTGACAGTGGTCCAAACAATCCACAATCCTTAACAGGCTTATTAGGTTTCGGGAGCAGGTTGATTATTGCCTCTCGTAGAGTCTTTGGCAGCTTTCCCATATCATACGCCTCATTTAACATCGCTAAAAGTGGGGGGAGTACCTCATTTTTGTACATTTTACAAAATTCACTTGGGAGTCCATCGGCCCCCGGGGTCTTGCTGGTGGGTAGTTGCACTACTACCTCCTCTAGTTCTTCTAGGGTAATCGGGGCATCTAGCTCCTCCTGCTCTTTTGCGCTAATTTGTGGCAGGCCTATATCTTCTAACGTTTCATTTATTTTCTTGCAATCACTTTCTCTTTATCTCCGTATAGGGCTTGCTAATAGTTTACGAACTCTCGATTAACGCTTTCCACCGTGCACCCGTCGTCCTTCACTATTTTTCTAATTGTGACTCTGGCAGTCTCGTTTTTATATAGCCATGCTTATCACCTCCAGCATGCTGCCCCTCTACATACTTTTTATAATTCAAATTACACAATCTCTCCCAGCATCCAACGCATTTTTGCTGCAATCTGAGTATCATGTCATTCTCTTCCTTGGTGGTGCCTCCCCTTCCCAGCGCTTTTTCTAATTCTTTTTCTGCTTCCTGTATTTAGATTACTATTCCTCCTTGTAGTCCTTTGGACTTAGCTATGGCTATCCCCCTTACCACCACTTTAAAAGCCTCCAATAGTGCACCAGCTGTCGCAACACTGCCAAAATTGATCTCAAAGTAGCTTATTGTTTCGTCTCTCAGGTCTTCCCTGAACATCATATCTTTCAACGACTCCGCGGAGGCGCCAAGTCGGTATCCTTGCTGTTGGGGGTTGGTATTGCCACTCCAGTACGAGCGGTGAGTGGTCCGAAAGGACCCTCGCTTTGTATTCCGTTAGTGCTATTTCCTCCATCAGCTCTTGTGTAACAAATATGTAATCCAGTCTAGTATGCAGATTTTGTGGGGCCGAGTAATGTGAATATTGTCTCTCCTGCATATGACACCCGCTCCATGCATCCTCCAACCCAAAATCCATCAGTAGTGTCTGCAAAGCTCTGGCTGCAGGAGTGGGCCTATCTATTTTGCTGTCTGATCTATCAATTCTCGGGTTTATCACGCAGTTAAAGTCTTCTCCCCAGATCACCACCCCTCCCCCAGCACTTGCTAAGTGTACTGTACAGGGACCTGAAATATGCCGTTGTCATGATTTGGGGCATATGTATTTATAATGATGATTATTTCTTTGTTTTCCACCAGCCCTCTTATCATGACATCCTCCCATCTGCTTCCACTGTGGATTGCAGTAGCTGGAACGGGACATGCGGTGCAACCCAGATAATCACATCTCTAGCATATGCCGAGTATGTGGCGCCCACAACAGTCCCTTTCCATTTCTTCCTGATCACCTCCAATCTTTCATGCGTGAGGTGGGTCTCTTGTATCAGGGCTATATCTATTTTCTGTCTGCGCAAATACATCCTAACCTTATTCCTCTTCAGGTAGCTATTGAGCCCGCTCACGTTCCACATGATGATTTTAAGGTCCCCCATTATCTGGTGTTATCCCTATCCCCCTCTTGGAAGCACAGTTTCTGTACAGGATTTTCCTTTCAGCGTGTAGGCCCATGTAGGCTCGGTCACCAACTAATAATATCCCACCCAACTCCCCAACACCTTCCCCAACTCCCTTCCCACCTCCCTCCCCATCCCCTCTCCCGACTTGCCCCAACTGAATATCCACCCCCCTACTACTCCATAGTTCCCCCAACTGTTGCCCAGCTCCATCCTTGGATCTCAGGCACCCCTGCATCTAGCCCCTTACACAGCAATTGCCTGTACTCAGGGCTCAGCGGGGTGAAGCCCTAGTGGCTCCTCTCCTTCCTTCTACTGGGGGTAGATCGTGTCGCTCCTGTGTCTCCTGTATTGACCATCGCATTAGGCGCCTCTTTGAAAACTTTAACTGCGCTGTCTATATTCCAGTCCAACATGTCCTATTTTTATACATCATGATCCATTTATACAAACATGTGAGTCTGCACCCATTATGCTACTATCAAGTCTCACCCGCAGTTTTCTCATACCCGACTACCTGTGGCGTGGCTTTGTGTCACTTCTCATGTTCGTCTCGTCTCTGTTCTTCTCTGCCCTCCGGGTAGCCCTGGTCATCCAGCCAGTTCGCCACGTCTTCAGGAGTATCGAAAAAGTATGTTTTGCCTTCATGTAGTATCTTGAGTTTTGCAGGGTATAAAAGCATATATTTAACTCCGGCTGTGCACAGTCTCCTTTTTGTCGCTACATAGCCGTAGCGCTGTCTGTGCACCTGCATGGTGTAATCGGGGTATGCTGTGATGGTCGCCGACGCCCTTGTTATCGTTCCTCCTTTCCTAAATAACGCCAGGATCTTCTCCCGATCCCTATAATTCAAGATCTTTGCTATAATCGCCTGGGGCGGGGCCCCGGGTTGCGGCCTCCTTGTCAGGGCTCTATGTGCGCTTTCATTCGTGAACCCCTGGGAGAGTCTGCTGACTCCTATTTCCTGGATAATCATGTTCTCCACGTAATCTGTTGGATCTTGTCTCTCTTCACCCTCCGGTAAGGCAGACCACACGAATGTTATTGCGTCGCGCTCTCCCTTCGGCCTCCTCCGCTCGATTCTCCAGGTTTGACACTTGTTGCTTTAGTATGTGGACCTCCTTAGCATTGTTAGCACTGGTGTCCGTATTATTTTTCACAGCACCTTCGAGGCTAGTCGTCCTCTCTGAGAGCGCTCTCATGTCTTGTCGCAATAGGTGGACCTCTATTCCCACTGCGTCTATTTTAGTTTCCAGTGCCGCTTTCAGGTCCACCATCACTGATCCCCATGAGGATTTTAGTTCTGTAATAGCTGTAAGGATTGCATGGTCATCTCTCAGAGGGACAGGGTCTGCAGGTGCACTCGTCAGGGCGTGCCCTGGGGTGGTCGGTGTCTGCTGTGATTTAGCAAATATGTCCATTGTTGGCTGTTTGGCCTTCGCCTTCCCCCCCTCTCACAGACATTGTTCTTCTCAATTCCTTTTCTAGATTTCAGGGTCTTGGTAGTGTTGCGATTTCTATTATCTTCACCAGCCCCTTTTGCTTGGCCATAGGCCTTTTGATGCACTTCCAGTCATGTAGACACACGATGGCGCAGGCCGCCGTGTGGGGAGTCTATTACTCTCTGGGGTTTTGTTCTGTGTACTTCACCAAATCTTCTTCAGGGTGCTAGGGCGCCTTATATTAGCTGGCCCGTGGTGGTGGTTCAGCACAGTTCTCATATTCACACATTGGTGTAGATGCGCTCCTGCCTGCAGCATAGAAGCGCGCACCAGCTGTTCGGTAGTGCGCACGTTAACGCTGGCACAACACAGTGGTAATGTCCTTTTAGCGGTGGCAGCTCTGCTTCCCCTTCAGTCACTCGCTCATTTGGACCGTCACATCTGCACCTCCATGTCCATTGTCATACCTCATGTGCGTCCAAGCGCACGCAGAACTTCCTGTGCTCTCGTGAATGTTTTTACACCGCTGTTTTACTTTTCAGCTTCACCGCAGCGCTCACCTTCCCTCAGTGATACCATGTGTCCCTCAGTCACTGAGTCCCGCACACCTGCCAACAGCCATCGGCCGTTGGCCACTGTGCCGCCATGATTGTTGCTGCATCTCAACCCTTTCCTATTGCACCGGTGTATTGTCCCGTGAAGATCAGGGCTCCTTTTCTTCTGTTGTGTTTCTATGATCAGCCTTTGTCTTCGTCTTTACTCCCGGATTTATGCCATTTTTTTCTCTTGTCTTCTGTGCCCCCAATTCTGTGTGCCTCGTGTCTGCCAATTGACCATTGGTACATATGCTTCCTCAGCCCTCTGCAGCCATGTGCAAGCGGGTACTCCACCTTCCCCTTCTGGATTACTTATGTGATGTCCCCTGTCTCTGTGTTTCCCTAACTTGCTCTGGGGTCCCCTCCTGCTCGCCTCCTTCCCAAACTCCTCTCCAATGTCTTCCTCCGGCTGGGGCAAGGTTCAGTTCTCCCCTTCCCCCTTCGGGCTCTCCCAGCTTTCCCAGCTCACTTCGGAGGCTAGTTAGCCTCACTGCTCCTTCATTCCGCCATACCTCCTCTATGTGAGCCACAGTGTTCCCCTGTTCCCCTGTTCACTCAGCGCGTATTCCTCTCCGGGAAAATGCTTATTAATACCTCAGTCCTTATTGCTTTCCAGGCGCCTCCATGCGCTGTGCGAGTACCATTAGCTGGCTTTTCGTCCTGTTGAGCCGCTTCTTGCGTAGACCCCTTCGCTCAGCCCCAATGCGCCCCCGCCAGCAATCCGCTGACAGTCGCTGGATCGCACCATCTCACAAGGGCTCCACTTCTTGCCCAGCTGCTCTGTGAGCGCTGGTGCCGCGTGTCTCTCCTTCAGCCGCTCTTTGTTCGTTCAGCTGTTGTCCGCCGACACAATGTATCCTCCGTCTTTCTTGGATGATACGCCTTCCTGCCGCCTGTCACTTCGCTCAAACTGACTTGCTGTGGCGTCCACCCCCATGAAGCTACTCCTCCTTCACTTCGGTGCGGCTGCCGTGTGGAGCAGTGCTTCTTTAACGGTTCCAGCACTATGCAGCTTCTCCTCTGTTTTGTTATTAGGCAGGCGCCATTTTGTTGCGCCAGCTCGCCGCCTCTCCCAACCTTCTTCTTTCCAGGGCTCCGTCCCTGCTGCAAGTTTTCGCCCAGACTTTCCAGCGCTTGGTGCACTGGCTATTCAGACGTGCACAGCTTCTATTTTATTATAAATATCTTGACTAATTTCCCTTTTAAGGCCACATATCTTCGTCAGATCGACAGGAGCTCCAGGATGCACGTCTTTTACGTGGCCATGTATCCACACCCCATCCCCTCCCCCCCACCCGCAATTATAGTTCAGCTTGTTTTGGCCTACATGATTTTCCACATGGTTCACTTGAATAGTTCCTCTGAACTCTGGCTCATCTTTCTTTGATATTATGTTCCTCATGCACAGAATATTGAGTTGCTTTCCCCTTTTCCCAGGGTATTGTTATCCACTGTTCTTTTCTCTCAGTATTCAGATTTTCAGTACCTTTTACTTTGTCTCATGACTTCTGCTGAGGAGCCTTGTGTGCACGATATAATGATTCCCTCAGGACTTCCCTTTATTCCCGATCTCCCCATTACCTTTGACTGTGAAGGAGAACATTGTTTGGAGTCTTGTTCCTCAGTGATGTTCTTTCTTGTCCCTGACCACCGTCCCCTTATCTTTGCCAGCATTTTCCTACTCGCAGGTTCTCGTCTCCTTGCAGTGTCTTGGTGTTCTGATGAGTGTCTGGACACAATGCAACTCTATACTTGAGGTGAAATCGGCAATGGTTTACGGACCGGCTGTCCACCACAGATCCTTCATGGTCTTGCCATCCCAGTCTTCCAGGATCCTGCCCTTTTGGCTTCTCACGCTGGGGATTCGCCATGACTCTGGTGTCCCACTCTTCAGTATCATGTGAGTTTGAAACTCGCAGGCTTTCTGGTTTATGCTTACTACGACTTCTCCAGGTGATAGGCAGCTTGGGGCCTTCCCTTGCCCGGATATGCATTCCTCTTCTATCTCTCTGTTGCTTGTCAAGTGCATGCTGTTGTTCATACTCGTTCTAGTGGATTGGATATTTAAAGGGACATGTTCCTTTTCTATGTGATAATGACATCTATTAATTGTTTCTTCATCCCATTCTTGGTGTTTACACGTTTTTGGTGCATTAGAGCATCCCTTGAAGGCCACTGTGCACAGCTTTAGGGAGTTCCTCACAGGATTGTGATTCCTTGTCTCCTAAGGGAGAGTCTCTCCTGGTGAGGTCCCACTTGCCTCAATCCCTAGGGAGGGTGTTGCGGGCCCACCACCCCAGCCACACAGAGGGGGAAATCCAGCTTGGGGAGAATGGAAGAATTCCCTAGATTCATCATGGCCCTCAGTATCTCCCAGTGATGAAGCATGCTTGGAGGGTGTCTAGGTGCCAGATTAGGATCTCCTTCTCCTCCCTTCCTTTAAAGACCTGAACCTATGCTCTCCCAACCTAGTCTTTCCACTCTCCTTGCTGTCACCCTGACACTAAACCTCTTCTCTAGCCATGGGATGGCTGCTGTATAACGTCAATGTTTCACCACATGCACATTCCTCCTCTCACTCCTCCCTGACAATGAAATTGGCATGTGATGTCTGGCTGTCATTCTTACACTCTCCTTGCATCTCCAAGGGCTTGCACTGTCCCTCTTTCTCACTTTCTGTTTTTTCTCCTCTCCACAAAATGCCTCTCCTTTCATCTTCTCTGCTTTCCAATCTTCTGCTCCTTTTCTGCTTTCCTTCTTTTTCCTCTCCCTAAAACCACACTGCTTCCTTTCTTCCCTCCTCTTGACTCATTAGCTCCTTCGCCCACCAGGGCATCCTCTCAGCTGCACCTCCAACACCTCCTGCACTTCCAGATCCTACTGCACCTCAAACTCCTCCTGCAACTCTATTTTTTCCAGCACATCTAACCCCATCATCTCCTCTTGCGTTTGCAGCAATTTCCCCCCTCCATACATTGATCCACTACTCCAAACTGCCACACCAACTTGTTGTGTGTGTGCTTGTATAGTGGTCCGTTGCCCTCCGCTGAGCTGTGCTTGTGGTAATGACTTGAAGCTGTGCAATGAACTTCCTTACTCAGGGATTGGATTGGTCGCTCAAGCTTCCACAGTTGCCTCTGCTATGACTTTACTGGTTTCTCTGTGAATGCAAACTGAGCCTATAAACGGCTGGTCTGCTATCTTGGATCTCACTGGATCATGCATGGATGATTGGACATACATGCCAGGGTCGGCATTCCTCTGCTCATTTACAGTGAAAGTGGTGAGCTTGTCACTACTAGATACTACATTGGTATGTTTTAGGAGGATATTAGAACAGGCCAAATACCATGGATCCAGATTTTTTGGGACCGAGGCTTTCAACATATCCATAGCGATATCTTGATGGGACAGTAGTGTTTATGCCCCCACCTGTCTTAATGCTTAATCGATAAACCGCATAGGGCACCAAAACAGCGTATAGTAATATTTATATAAAAAATTCATATTTATTCTTTCGGTTTTTTAAAATGTATTTTTTGTTTGTTTTTCTCATACAAAATAGATAATAAACCTAATCATATCCTCAAAATCGGTGATTAACAACAATATTCTAAAATACTTATTTGGGCATAGGGGTTAGTACACAGTGACTTTGACATATCCAGTACACTGTATGGAATGAGTATGGGGGCTACTTTTTGCCCAGATATTGCTAATCTGTATATGGACCATTTAGAACTGAAAACCATCTACAGCCTACAAAATCCTTATATTTCAAAAATTGGTAGCTGGCATCAATACATTGGGCCTCATTATGAGTTTGGAGGTAGCCATGCCCTTAGTAAGGGCATGGCTACCCCCAAACACGGGTCCGGCACCGGGTCCCGCAAAAGGGGAATAACTGGACCATTATGACCTTTGCGGGCCCGGTAATTCCCTTTCGCAGGACCCGAGCCGGTACGTCCCCATTCCCATTTGAGCCCCCATAGGGCTCAATGGGAATGGGGAGGATGGTAGCAGCGGTGCCGTTCATAACGGTACTGTTGCTACCATCCTGTTCTGCTCGCGGGTGCCGCTCTGCACGCCTGGTCTGACCAGGCGTGCAGAGCGGCCCATGTGAGCAGAACTCTGAATGTGGCGGCATGGCAACAATGGCGCCGGTAGCACTGCTGGCGCCGTTGTTGCCTTACTGCCACAGTTATAATGAGGACCATTGTGTTTATGGTATGGAAGGGCATTGAGATTTAACTTGCGCTGTTCATGACCTGACTGAACACACAGGATCAGTATATAAACTTTACATTGGCATGTGGTCTGAACAACATGGCTTTTCTGGATCTCATGATCCAAAAATCAGCAGAAGGTACTTCATACACCACATTGTTCTGGAAACCAGCAGACAAAAACACACTGCTTACATATGACAGCTTTCACCCTTTGGGCTTAAGAAATCATTTACCAGTGGGGCAGTTCCAGAGAGTCTGGAGAAACTGTACCTTTACCTGTGAATTTGAAAGACACAGTAAAGACCTCAGCACGCGTTTAAAACAAGGGTATCCATCTAAAATAATACGTACCACACAGAAGCGAGCACGCCATACTCGGAGAGATACATGTTAAGTTCCACAAGAAAACAATAGTTTAGAAAAAATGACGTGTGTCACGACCTTCAGTCCTATAAGTAATACCCTAAGAAGGATGATCCTGAAAAACTGGAACATCTTACAAACAGCCGAGTTCTGTCGTGCAAAGCCGAGATTTGTCTTTAAAAGTCAGAAGAATTTCAAAGACGTATTGGTGCACACATACGAGAACCCTAGAAAAAGTGGTACCACACAAACAACAATGTGGGATCGTCCCCCAGTAGTGGGCCACTTTAGATGTGGAAATTGTTCAGTGTGTGGTCTGACAAAGAATATCAAAGAATTAGACCTATACAGGCTCAAATGGCATCTTAATGGTTTCACAAATTGTAAGAGACAATGGCTGATCTATGGAATTAAATGCCTGTGCAGCCTTATCTACATCTGGAAAACTAAACGAGAAATAAAACAAAGGAGGAGGAGACCGCAATCTCATACTAAGGAAGGCAGAACAAAAATGGATATACAAATTAAATACAGTAAACCCTGGCTTGAACAGCAGTATTGAGTGGGGTCTGTTTATGCATTAAATATGCATTGGAAATATGCACTGGAAATATGGTTATGACATCATGTGGTATTAAGGTACTGCCTATCACCTGACATTCATCTGTTTTTTGCAATTCCAGTTTGTTATGATTCTTCTTTTTGTGTGTACAACTCAGGATCTCACCTCTGACACTAGGGTGTCCAGTCATTCATTCGAAAACAAAAGGATCGAAGGATCGAAGGCAATACATTCGAGTCCAAAGGACCAGAAAAAAAGACTGAATGCCTTTTTCTTAATGTTTTTTTTATTATTAGGTTTTGGTATAGGTAAAAAGAATGGTTTTTGGCCAAAAAAAGCAGGGGTTGGGAGGGGGGCCCAAAAAAAAAGTGCATTCGATTTTTATTTATTTATTTATTTATTTCTCGGTCCTTTTGGTTCGAGAGTATTGTTATTAGAACCTTTGTATTCGATCCTTTCACCTACAACCCTAGCGTAGGTTATTACATCGATTACAGGACGTTTGCCTTACACAAATATGCCTTGAGAAAAATCATATGAGGCGTGATGTTTCCCATGCCTGTCCTGAAAATGGCCGCCATATGGGGACAAACGTCAGGCACCAGAAAGAGGCATGGACTGAAAACGAGGCACGCATATTTAATGAGCTGTGACGTTTTTCGCATGAGCACAGGACTGAAATTGTAACAGACTTCAAGGTGCCCAACCAGCTGAATACACAAAGTCCATGTGAGTAAATTACTGTTGCGTTACCTACGGGTGAATGAATGCGTGCATAATAAATATGTAGCTGGCTCCATAAATGACAGACACACATTATATGACCGTGGATAGTAACCCATGAGCTCCAATTAGATGAGCTGAAGGGTTTCAGACTGTACGTGCTGTGATGAAACATGTGCACAGTTTGGAGAATATTTACTCCTCCGGTTACAGGATAGCTCACAAGTAGAGGCAGTCCCTCGTTAAGGAGTTTTGAAGCATACAGGTCAGTGGCACCTAGATAAAACCACGATTGTATACACCCAGTACTGTGCAGGGGAGTATAGGGAGCATGTGGCAGACTTGTCTACACGGAAAGGCAACTGGGAATGAAATATGATGAAGTGTAAATAACATATAAGTGAACCCTGCAGGTTTAATAACAACATCTTGTGGAATAATGATAAAAGTGAAGTGGATAGGCTATGTAATTAGAATGATTTTAATAATTTCTCATAAAAGGAAATAACACCTCAGTCTCAGAAGATTTTGATTGAAAATCCCAAACACATACCTGGCACTAATATTAAGGCTAGTAGACTTTGTACCTGTCATAGACTATACTATTGTAGTCTAAACACCATAGAGTCGAAAGAGTTCTAGAAGTAATGAAGTTTTGTATGTTTGTTGTTTGTAGAGTGTCCATGAACAAGTGGGGGTACTCCAGATTGAATCTAACATCGAGCAAGATTCCTGTCCTGATGAAGGCCCAACAAGTAATTGTCTGAGAACGCCAGGAAAAAGCATATCTCAGTAGAGGGACCGAAATACGTGTCGACCAATGACTAGAGAATATTTGTTCATACAGGACACTAACATCGACGTCCTCCCACCACAGTAATCGAATGACTGTATAACGGAAGCCTGGGCAAACCATCTGACTATGTGAATTTTGAGATATTCACCCTCCCGAGGTGGAGGAACAGACCACAGATGTGGAAACTGTTTTTCTTTTCTTTATGAAAACACCAATTCGAGGGGATTGGGTCCTCCGACGTATTCCATATCTATGACAGTAATCACCACAGCTGTGCTGCTTTGGAAAATGTTTGGCATCTGCGTCCTCCGTCGATGGCGTTGATACGCTGTCCTCGAGGGCCTCCGTCAAGCCGACGTCACTGGATGTTATAAGTAGGACGCACGACGCCCGTAGCCTCAGTTCTGTTTTTTCCGCAAACGTGTCCGCTTCGGAGATCTCGGCGCGCCTCGGTTCTACTGAATCCTGTTCTTTCGGTTCTTTGAACCTGTTAGTTTGTGTATTAACATGATGTCTTTGGCTTCTTCCACCCCGCGGTCGGGTTTTAAGAAGTGTCGGGTTTGCGGGTCGAAGATGTCGTTGACAGACATACACAACGCTTGCCTCTGGTGCCTCGGGAGGAACACGATTCGGATGACTGTGTCGACTGCCAGTCGCTTACATCGAAGGCCTTGCGGGAGCGTAAGAAGAAGCCGTCGGTGGGTAAGGTGGCCAATCCCCGGAAGTCGCGATCCACTGGACTTTCGACGGACAATTCGAAGGGACGACTCTCCGCTTCGTCGTCGTGAGTCCGGGGGGTCTCGGTCCAGGAGTTGGTCTCACCATTGCTCTGCCTCTTTGAGGCACTCACGGAAGCTCCATCACAGGTCGCCTTCCCGGTCCTCATCCGAGGACTCCGTCCGTGGCCGTGAGCGTGCTAGAGACGCCACTCGTGCACCTTCGGGCTCAAGCGGTCGTCGCGACCACCGGGCGCCTTCGAGGTCCCGGTTGGACAAGGCTGGTCGCTCTAGGCATGCCCGTTCCAGGTCCCAGTCCTCAATGCCCTCGAGACCGTCGGAGCCTGTGACATCTTCGAGGAAGACATCAATGCCTTTGGCGCCGAAGGTCGTCGAGGGACTCTCTCGAGGCTCCGCCTCCAAGGAAGCTGTCGACGCCATCGGCGCCCAGGCTGTCGAAGGACACACTCGGGGCTCCGCCCTCGAGGACTGTGTCGACGCCGTCAAAGTTGTCGGCGCCACGCTCAACGTCGACGCTAATTCCGTCAATGCCCTTGACGCCTTTCCAGGCTGCTTTGTCGGAGGTACCCCGTGGCATGGTGGAACCCCCCAGAAAGGCTCTGGCCAAGGCAAAAAATGTCTTTGTCCCTTTTTTTGTGCCCTCCTTCCAACTTCTGGCTTATATTTCTGAATGGGATGAGGGGTCTGAGGAAGGTATGGTTCCTGAGGAGGTGCCTGATGAGGTTTTGTCTGGTCATAGCCAGATTGAAGACCTGCATCAGTCGCTGCACAACGCCAGTGGTCTGGACACCTCTCCGGAGGTGGAGTTCTGTAGGCCTGAGCCTGGCACCCATGCTGAGTCCTCGTACCGGCGTCCTGAGTCCTTATGTCGAGGCTCACGGAATACTTGGGGTGGTCGGCGCCACCTGTGGATTTTCTGCAGGATGACTTGACGGACATCCTCGACCAAGGTCCTCCAAATAACCCGATACTGCCTTTCCATATGGCTTTGCAAAGAAGGGTGGCGGCGGCTTGGACTGCCCCGGAGAGTCTCCCGGCAGTAAGCAAATCTTTGCTGTGAAAATACCACCCAGCCAGTAGCGACCCCTGTTACTTGACCACGCACCCCACTCCGGAGAGTTTGAACTTCAGGACTGGTTGGAGTCTCTCAACCTCAAGGACGCTTACTTTCATGTGCCGATCCATCCCAAGCACAAGAAGTACCTGAGGTTTGCGGTTGGGGACTCGCACTTTCAGTTTCGGGTCCTGTCGTTCGGATTGACCTACGTCCTGAGGGTCTTCACCAAACTCATGGTGGTGGTGGTGGCAACGTATCACAGGAAAGGGGGGATTCACGTCTACTCCTACCTGGACGATTGGTTGATCAGGGCGCGCTCTCCTGAGCAAGTCCTGGATCATCTGTCCGTCACCTGCCACTCCCTTCAGAAGCTGGGCTTCTCCCTCAACTTAAAGAAGTCCCAATTGATGCCAACCCAGTGGCTCCAGTACATCGACGCAGTGCTCGACACATCCCTGGGGCAGTGTTTTCCTCCCCAGGTGAGGGCTCATCACATTCAGCAGATGGTGCCCAAGTTTCAACACGCCCAGAGTCTCCCGGTGTTCGAGTTCTTGAGGTTGCTCAGCCTCATGGCATCCTGCACTCTTCTGGTGCCAGAGGCCAGGTTGCAGATGAGATCTCTGCAATGGGCCCTCAAGATGCAGTGGTCACAGTCCTCCGGCAGGATATCGGACTCCGTTCAGGTGCCGCCCTCGGTCGCCCAGGACCTTCTGTGGTGGGCCGTCAAAGGCAATCTGATGAAGGGGGCTCCATTTTGGCTACCCTGGCTGGAGGTAACGATCGTGACGACGCATCCCTCATGGGATGTGGAGCGCATGCCAATGAGTTGACAGTCAGCGGTCGTTGGTCTCCGTCAGAGTCCAGACTCCATATTAATCTGTTGGAGCTGAGGGCCGTCATGCTTGCCCTGAAGGCTTTTCTGCCGACTGTGCGAGGGAACAATGTCCTGATCCTGAAGGACAACACAGTGGCCATGCACTACCTCAACAAAAAGGGGGGATAGGGTCACTTCCTCTGTGCAGGGAGGCGATGCAGCTCTGGTTCTGGGCCATCCAGCAGGAAGTTTCGATCTCGGCAGTTCATCTGGCCGGAGACGAAAACGAGATGGCGGACGCTCTGAGCAGGCAGAGCGCGATCTCTCACGAGTGGGAGCTGGCTCAGGAGATTCTCCTGGAGATCTTCGCCCTTTGGGGGACCCCTCAAATGGATCTCTTCGCCTCCAGTGTCAACCGGAAGTGCGAAAGTTTCTGCTTGTGGGAATTTCATCCAAAAGGAGCCTTAGGAGACATGTTCGTGGTGGAATGGTCCTTCGCACTGCTGTGCGTGTTTCCTCCAGTCCCGTCATCCCGCAAGTGCTGTGGAGGTTACGGAGGTTTGGTTCCCGAATGATCCTCATTGCTCCGGCTTGGGCCCGGAGGACGTGGTACCCGGACCTTCTCGACTTGTCCGTCTGCCCTCCACGTCGTCGTCCCTACCGAGACGATCTGCTCTCACGGCAGGGTGGTCAGGTTCTCCATCCAGAGGTCCGATCCCTCAACCTTCACGCTTGGCTTCTGAAAGGCTGAGGTATAAGGATTGGGACCTCCCTGAAGACGTGATGGAGGTGTTGCTTTCGGCCAGACGGTCGGCAACGAAGTCCCTGTACGGTTGCCGTTGGAGAAAGTTCTGCGACTGGTGCAGGGTTAAGAATGTGGATCCTTTTTCATGTGACATTCCTGTGGTTCTGTCTTTTTTGCTTTCGTTGGCCCACAGCGGCCTGCAAGTGGGTACTGTTAAAGGTTACCTGGCGGTGCTATCTATAGTTAAGCGCTCGTCTGAAGAGTGTTCCTATTTCAAAATTCCTTTAATTTCTCAGTTTCTCAAAGGACTCACTAATGTGTTTCCGCCGTCACCTTTCCAGGTGCCTGGTTGGGATTTGACCTTGTTCTGAAATTCCTTATGGGAGCTCCATTTGAGCCTTTACATTCTTGTCCTTTGAGGCTGTTAACCCTTAAAACTGTGTTTTTAGTTGCAGTCTTTGCCGCTCGCAGAGTGAGTGAGTTGCAGGCAATTTCAGTTAAGCCACCCTTCACTGTGTTTCATAAGGACAGGGTTGTCCTTAGAGTTCGTCCTTCCTTTCATCCAAAGGTGGTGTCAGAATTTCATTTAAGCCAGAAGGTTATTCTTCTGGCATTTTATCCTCCTCCACATCCTGGTAAGGAAGAGGAGAGTCTCCATAGGTTGGATCCTAGGAGAGCTTTAAGTTTCTACATTTCACGCATGTCGTGGGTCAGAGTTGGCGATCACCTCTTTATTGGTTACGCTGGAAGGCGTTTGGGACAAGCTGTTACTAACTAGACTTTGTCTAGATGGATTATCTTGGCAATTTCTGAATGTTACCACCTGGCAGGTAAGGACCCTCCGGTAGGCTTACGGGCCCATTCTACTAGGCGTATGTCTGCTTCTACTGCCCTGCAGAGGGGTGTTCCTATTCGTAACATCTGTGAAGCAGCCACTTCGGCTTCGGTCCATAATTTTGTACGACACTACTCCCTAGATTCTATCCATAGGCAGGATCTGGCCTTTGGCAAGGCGGTCCTTTACTCTGCAATTTGATTGGGCATTCTAAATTTCTATATTCTAAATTATTTTTTCCTCCTCCATACGTTGGTACTGCTTTGGGAGTCTGTCATAGATATGGAATACGTCGGAGGACCCAATCCCCTCGAAGAACAAGTTACACTCTTACCTGGTAATGTTCTTTCAATGGGATGGTCTGATGACGTATTCCATATCGCTCCCTCCCTACCTACCCCGCTACAGAATTTCTTATGTGATTGCAGCGTACGTTTCCGCAAGGCTTTCTGTGGTCATACGGGCAGTGGTTTAGTGCCACACGTTCTGGGGGGAAAAAACTACAACTGAGGCTACGGGCGTCATGCGTCCTACTTATAACATCCGGTGATGTCGGCTCGACGGAGGCCCTCGAGCACAGCGTATCGATGTCATCGACGCAGGACGCAGACACCGAAAATATTTTCCGAAGCAGCACAGCTTTGGTGATTACTGTCATAGATATGGAATACGTCGTCGGAACATCCCATCGAAAGAACGTTACCAGGTAAGAGAGTAACTTGTTCTACAAGCTGTTTCGACCTTCTTGTAAACAACGGTTTGCTGGATATGTCAAAGCCACTGTGTACTAACCCCTACGCACAAATATGTATTTTAGAACATTGTTGTTAATCACTGAGTTTGATATGATTATGGTTATCATGTATTTTGTATGAGAAAAACAAACAAAAAATAAGTTTAAAAAAAATGAAAAATAAATACAAATTTTAGTATTGGCGGTATCAGCCATGAGGCGGTTACAAAGGCCATTCCCCTCCCATACCATCCCACAGCCCCACATCCAATATTGGATGGTGGGTTCCGGCCTACTGAGTCACCTCTACACGTCGTATGAACTAAGCAAGGGACGTTGACACACGCTATAATGTTACAGAAGCCTAAGCAGCACATACACACTTGCATAGTGTCAAGCGTAACCATCACCTATAGCTGTCAATCATTGCAAAGATTACAAAGAACGCATTTGCAAACCTGACTTGTAAAGGTTTTCAGTTTTGGTCCATGATTAGCATATTTATAATCTGTGATGACTGATAAAGCAGAGCTAACATCTACATATCCTTATCCAATCCCAAGAACAAGGGTTGACTCTGGGAAACGGGGAATGTCTGGCTACCAGGGTCCCGAGGCCAGTGTGGTAAACTAACAAAAGGCCTTCAGAGTTGGGATTATTAGAATCCTACTCTCAAACTACATTCACAAACCGGTCAACAACATAGGACTAACTTCTCTGATGAACAAAGTGATGATTCTTTACCCCCCTTACCTTTCCCTGCTCTACAATTGTTAATGTGACCAAAACAACTTAAGCCTCATCATCCCCTGTGAGGGTGACACTTGAAAAAAAACACAGCATTGGAGCCTTCTTCAAGCGTTCAGGACAGGGAGGAGTTGCCACTATTACATTCTACTCTCTGCCTAATACTCTGAAGCACTGGAAAAACAATGAGGTCTCGCATGCGGAGGCAAGAGCCCGAAGGAGGTTTGTCTAAGGCAGGAGTAGACCAGGTGAGAGCCGATTAGTCTCTCCATTTTGTTGACTGTTGATTACTTCACTGTTGTCAAACTTCAGCAAGTTTTTTCACCATGTCATCCCCCGTTTTGCCAGCAATAATCGTAGCTGCACCTGTGCCTCTACTTAAATCCAAAAGGAAAATGTTGACTTTTAAGAGGAAAATCCCTCGTGTTTCCCTAACGGCCATACTAGGCGCTGCCGATATCAGTGAATCCAATTCTGAAAGACCCTTAGGGGAAGCCCATTCCCTGATTAATGAAATCAGACAGTTTTTAGGCTCTTTCAATGCTCCCTATGTCCTCACTAGTCTGGACCCATGGGGGAGGAAAAACACAGCAGCCATTGCTAATGCTAATGGCAAAAACATTGTGTACATGATAAACTCATACATATAACTAAAGAAGCGATGGGGTCTGTTTTTCAGTGAACGGACAATACCCTGTACTGACCTGATCTGAGGAGTCCCATAGTGGTCTGTCTTCAATTAACCCGATTATGGGTACAGGGGACCCAATAAATTACGAATCCCTTATTACTTCCATCTTAACCCCTGCTGCCCATGAACTAACTGAAATGTCACCTTCCTCCCAGCTGAAGTATAATTGGGAGCATCATCATTCTGTATCTAACCTTGAAATTCCCAAGCCAAGGGGGGGAGGGTAATGTAAAACCAACCAAGGAGGATGCCATCGCTGAGCCCCCTCGGCCCACTGGACATACCCTTGGGCGAATTTCTGGACAACATGACTGTCTTAATGGGGCGTTTTGTTTGGAGAATGCTCACAGACTGAAAATAGGGTCAATGTGGCAGAGCAGAAGCATATTTACACAGAGACTGTTGAGGGGGGCCAGAGTGCCTATGTAGCACTGTTGTTATGCTTGAACTACGGTCAATAAAGATTCTGGTATTATCTTGATTGAGGCAGTTGGGAAAGGAGGGCTTAAGGGGGTTACACTGAATGACCAAGACAGTGGAAATGGGGGCTTTCATAACTTGGTGACACCTGGATTTTTTTATCTGAAACTAGCTTCATTAACATCAGAGAAACCAAGGGCAATGGGGAATACAGCGGCGAGAATCCAGGAAGTATGAATTTTGCATGTGCTCAATCGGACAAGAGGATACCGCCCAGCAGGGGTTTAAAAGGCTGTGACCCTAGCAAGAGTATGCAACAACACACCTCTTCTGTAACAAACCAGTCCATCAGCTAGAATATACTTAGTGCATCTAGGGTAAAAGTTGGATGCAAGGACATAGTACCCAGGTTGGGCCATGACGCGGCTGCCCTGTTGCCTGACCCAGCAGGCTGTCCTCAGCTTGGACTGGGTCCAGGGGGTCACTTTTTCTACATAAGGTCCCCAAATTGTGCCTAAACTGCGGGATGCTCTTTTAAATACAAGTGGATCCAGACAGTGAGGGGGTGTATATTTGCAAACTGGGAACAAATCATTAGCTGTACTAGGATTTGCCATGGGGGGGGGGGGGTTATGGGTGGACACTAGACTCTTATCAGAATTGATTTTGGGGGCCCCTACTTGGTTAAGCCCCCATTGAGTTTTGATAGAAGATCTCAGACCCCCGTGAATAGTAAAATTTATTCGGTGCTCACCCTCTTGAAAATATGGAATCGCAGCGAGTGTTGTCGGGAGCAAATGCTGTTCCATTGGGGAAAAGGGTGTTGGTTGGTCCTCCTTGGCCCAGACGATTGAAGAAAATACTGTATTAATGTATTGCTGATTCTGTTTTGACCCATGCTGTGAAGCTCCTGTAATATATCTAGCTCCCTTTGAGCCTCATTAGGTCTTCTGGGTTACTGTATTGATTATAATCTAATGAATGTAATTATGATGGACTGTTTCGTTTGATTGCCTTCAGTGATTTATATTGTTGCTGTGTTATACTTTGAGGGTTGTACGCCGAATAAAGTTATGACTGACTGCGACCAATAATACATAACTCTTGAGCCCTGAGATCTGAGCACTAACCGTACTCCTGGTGCTTATGGGAAAACATCTCATTGATAAGGATTCACTGCCAGAGGGCCCCCATCTCCCCATCACACGTATTTATCAGAACAAACAAAGAAGTTGTAATGACGGCACCCGCTCACCTTGAGGACGACCATGGGCATGCCATTCGGTAGTAAGAGCCACCGGAGCAGCCGATGCATTGCAGATAGCTGATGTGGAGCTGCAAAAAAAACACAGGACGTTAAGATGGCAGCCAGAGAATTGAAAGACTCGGCTAGGCAAGGTAGAGCTTCAGGTGAAACTAATGGTTGAAGTAGAACTAACCAAAGCAGGCAATGCAGGGTCAATGCTGGTCCCCAATATCAGTTTTATCACTGAAAACGTTGCGCATTTATTTTAACAAACAAGTCACCACACCTTTCATAATTCAATGAAAGGTGCTGTACCAAAAAGTTGGTTCTTGAGCATTATTCAATGAAATTTGATCATCTTGTGTCCATTTGCAACAGGCATTCTTCAAAATACACCAAAGATAAATTACATAAACGTATTGTTCCAGCTACTATACATTTAAAATTGATTTCTGAAAGGTGTGCCGACTTGTTTCCTAAACCAGATGTGACCACCTTTTCTTTTATTTTGTGCCCTCCATATCTGCATAATACCCAGCTAATACCAGGCCCTGATAGTGGACTATCATTGCAAGGGTCCCTGTTTAAAAGCAGATGCTGTGATGGCAGTGTTCAGGTGGCTGAAGAGTGCAATGCCACCTGAAGAGGAGGAGACAACCAAAGGGCAGATGAGTAGCCTGAGAGCGTTAAAGGAATGAGAGAGCTCAAACGCCTGAGTGCTCACCGGAATGGGGAAGCCAGGTGGCCTGGGAGACCTGAATGGCTCGGACACCTGAGTGCCTGGGAGACCATGGTGGACATAGATAGCTGGTAGAGCTAAGGAGAAGCAACATACATAGCAGAGTGTTTGCAACAGGGCCGACCCAATACAAGGGTAAGACTTCTTGTATCTACAAAAACCAGCACTGAGCTTGACACTGTGACCCTTGAACTGAACTAAGCAAAGTATCCCTGGAAGTAAGATTAGCACTATATCCCTGAAAGTCTACAAGAAGCATGCCAAGTACTATTTCCCAGAGACAGAGTTTAGAGAAGGTTTTTGGCTCGATGCATGCTGGGTAATTTATCTCTAACTCTGTTTAGAAGTAGGATGTCAAGAAGTGGCCTTGGCACTCCAACCCTGACACTTTGGGTTTCAAGTAGCAAGCTGGCTCCTATAACCCTGTGGCTGGGGGGCAGAAAGTAGATGGAAAAGAGACCAGTATTCCTGCTGACAGGAAAACCTGTTGCACTATGGTTTGTCCTTTCCCGAAACCATGTGTCTAGATAGAAATGAGAAAAGAACTTTCATTTGCGTTTTGGCTATACTAATGTTACCTATATGCATGTATCCCATTACTTATCCTTACAAGAAAAACAGTATTTGTTTTGACACTTTTCATTTCTTGTGTGTTGTCCTGGTCCACCACATATCCTAGGTTATCCAACAACTAGAGAGCCTAACAGCCTACACAAACTCTAAGTAGTCTAGCCTAATAGAAGTTTTGCTGCACAGCCAATTTTATATACAATGCTGCCTCTGTGGGTATTTTCTTGCGTTTATTTAGCAGCCTTTTTCCGTGACCTCTACCAGTTGACCATGAAGGGCATTGCTGACCAAGAAGAAAGGGAAAAGAGCCAAATGTGAAATTCGTTTTAATTTCAAACTGGCAATTTGTCTGTCAAAATATCACCAAAAACCTCTTCACCTGCCATATTAGAGCAGCCCGACCTTGAAATGGTACCTCTACACTATAGTGATCCAGCACAGGACACAGTACAAACAGGCACAACTTCAACACATGTAGACAGCGAAAAGAGGAAGGGGGCAGACAATAAAGCATTCAAACGCCCAAGATATCACTTACTTGCAATATTGGAAGTCAGTGGAGTCCTCTAATGAACTGTGAACTATCACAACTGTAATGACCGACCCTCGCCAATCCGCAGGCAGCAACACCAAACCACTTCCCTAGCCAGGAGGAAGATGGTAGATGCATCCTGATTTGTGGAACTGATGGTCAAGTGACCATGCCCCACTCGCACCTCTCGTCAGCTTCTTAAGTCCCATTGCTTAGCAACACTCATTCTGTCCCTTGGTTATATGATTAGACCTGCTCATGCCACTGCCAGGTCTTGCCCAAGTGGCATCAACACGTGCCCACCTGCATAGGAACACCCATAGGAAGGGAGGAAGGTGCAACAGCCTGAACGCGGGTGTCACCCCATCTACAGCTCTTTTTCCAAAGCTTCCTGGGCATCATTCACCCAGGGGTCTTTGTGAAAGGGCATAGTGTTATTTTGGATTCCCTGTGTGAATCTGGCTTGGCTAGGAGAGCCAGGGACCACAAACCCTGCCCCATCCACCATGTCCCTATACCAAATGCACATCTCACAAATCAGACTCACATAAAACCTCTTTACACGCTCTGCACCCTGCCTGGTTTAAGACCGACAACCTCATCTACTTATCACTTGCACCTACCTACTCATAATGCCCTACTTAACAGGTCTGCAAACTTAGGATCGTCAATATCCAATATATGGTTCTCTATACCACAGGTATTGCCAGCCCCTTTATAGCCACAGCCTTTATTATGCTCGTCATCTCAGACATATGGCTCAGCCCCACCACCTCGTAGCCTTGATATCCTCCGGTCCACATGCCACAGCAGACAAACTTCAACCACAAAGGGTAATTCATTGCAGGCATTGCAGTCATCCACACAACATCATGGGAGTGTATCCTCCAGTAAACCTCTACGTTCATCTCCATTGTGCTCCTCAGTTGCTGCTTGTGCATACATTGCACCCGATATATACACCACATCAGGTTGGCTAGGCCATCCTTGGCGAAATCATGGACCTCCTCATAACAGCACATCTTCTTTTGAGGCTTCACCAGTCTGGGGCTCAAAGCTCCAACAAAAGTAGATAAGCACTCTTCAACCTATTCAACACTATGACATAAGGCAGCTTGTCACAGATCCCACACAGACAATGGTCTCAACTTGTTACTGTTCCTAAAATAAAAGATCCACTGCCTTCCCTCCATGCCCATGCATGCGATGGAACACACAGATTTACCTATCCACCTTCAACACACAGCCACCTGGCCAACAAAACCCATCTAAGAGGCCATATTGTTTTTTTAAAAATCATCTCTTTGGGTGCACTAAAAGATTCCCTCACTGCTGCAGTCTCTGTGTCTACTCTTGATCCCTCTGAGCATACTTGAACACCCTCTTGAATGTGCTCAACATCGCTCTGACAGGTGCATCCAACACCCATGGATCTCTGAAGACATGCCCCAACAAAGCCTAAGCCCATCTCACCTTAGAGCTTGCAAGAACTCACTGATGGCAAAATTCCATCAACAGACAAGCAAAGATCTTCATAGCCATTTAACGATACTACTCATCAACTATTCCTTATGAATTCAGCAACAAAAGTGCTCATTATTGCACTGTCAAACATTGATTGTTATTCTTCCGCAACTGGCAAATTATTCTAACTCGACAGACAAGTGCAGTGCCGTGAACAAAATGGACAAGATTGGGTGGCAAACCAACTGCTCTCTCCTCCCCAAGTCTTCCTTCTCATTTCCATGCAAAACACCCCAAGTTGGCCTACATTCCTGACCATCACACAAGTATACCTGTCCAGCATTCTTGTATTCTACTCCAAGCAACCTTCAATGAAGACTACATTTTTCCTGCTTCCATTGTCAAAGCTATTACAAGAGTAGCACTCATACCTCTCCTACATGACATTACTATCGCACTCCTGCAAGGTGTCCTTCCAAACTCATTGCAGACTGGCCACATTCATCCCTGAACAGAGGACTAACTGCTGTTTATCGCACACCTTCAGTGTGTCGGACGGGTCATCTTGAAAACAACTACCCTTCAACCACACAAAAGGACAACCCCACACAACCTGCTGCAAGGACACCAGGCTGAATTCTGCCTGAAATGCAGCAGTGAGATGATGCTCTATTGTAGACAAAGGAGGAGCATGCAACCTTTCCCTGCTCGACCGCAGCACTACATTTGACAAGGGGAACTCACAGCTAGCCACAACATCAAGATCGACCAATATGCTGATGACATACAGCTGCACTCAACGACATCAATTGACTAGGAAGTAATCCCTCATACATGCCTGGATGTCAATTGCCTACTAAAAGCTGAAGCCATTGAAGATCGAATGTATTCTCTTCAGAAGCTCCAATGGTCACAAAGATCCGAAACCGATTCACAGAAGTGAAAGTTGAGGGATTTTCCTGCAAGATTAAACCATTTATCTTAAACTAATAAAGATGAACTAGCCTCCAAGCCCTCATCCTCTCCAACTTGGATAGTGGCATTGCTCTCCTCTTAGGAATCTCAGCTTCCACTTTGACCCCACTGAAAGCCATCTAAGATGCAGCTTACCCGCTCATTCAAAGATCAACAAAATATGACATCAATGCTCTTCACCAAGAAGATGCTTTGGCTTCTCGTCCAAGCCCACTTCACGTTTGAGGTAGCGTACATCACCTACCTTTTGCTGCAAGCCAATGTACACTCACACCTGACCAAAAAACTCAATCTCTGGAAGCCAATACAACAAAAGAAACCCTCACACCAAAAGGCTTGAAAACAAAAAGTGCAAAAAAGAAAAACCAAGAAAGCAAGCTTTTTCATGCCAGGCACCAGTCCATTATGCCAGCACACCTCAGAAAAGTGCTCTGCCACCCTACTATTACTGTAGCTCAACCTCTTTATTTGTGCTATCTTACTCCCCAAATGTTACGCTCACCTAGCTCCCACAGAGACGTCGATCGGAACTGGACAGCTGTGGTCTCCTCCAATGTGACACGTAGGGCCGAGATGGCGGACTGGACTGGGCCACCTAGCTTCGTTTGCTTGACCCCTAGGAATATTCTTCTGCAAATGGAGAAAGGGAATTAACCACCTGTGGAGTTGAGCGTAAATCCCCCCACCCCCGCTGTTCTCCCCAAAGATCACCTTTGATGTCCCCTCTTATAGTCTCACCTGATGGTTTGAAAAGATGAGCTCTCCATCCTGCATTGAGCGCAGGGGCGCGTTGATAACCAGTTGCTTCACTGGCTCGAAGGAATTGGTGAGTTCCAGAACAATATTGACTCCGAGATTCCCGGCAAGACGCCGTAAGTATTAAGTTCGTAAGAGTTCAAATGCCTGACTTTCACTCTTGTCCGATTCCTTGCAGGTTGCAGCTTGACCCTAATGAAGAGTTCCTCATGGCAACCGGTAGTATTCTGGTAAGGATTTCTATTTTCCAACATAGTTTGATAAAACAAAGTCAATATGTAACCTGTTGCTTTCTCCCTTATTCAGGCGCTGAGAGAAAGTATGAAGTCTTGGGGAATAATACCTCCGGCGGTAAAATCAGGTAAGTCTATTGTGGTGAGGAGGGTTCCCCTTGTTAGTCCTTTTGTTTCCCCTTGCTGTCCTTTTGTTTCCCCTTAGGGGCCGGGGTTCGGCGAAGATGCAGTGGAAGCTGCGCCGACCCGTGAAGAGGAATAGTACCCCCGGTGGTAAAATCAGGTAACTCTATGGGGGGGGTAACTAATAGTCCTCTTTGTATTCCCTTAGCTCACGTTGCTGTTCTTGTCTTCTCCTTAGGTGCCGGAGTGCGGCGGGAACATGCAGGAGGATGCGGTGGAATGTGAAGATGCTGCGAAGGCTGGTGAGTTCAGTGCGGTGCTGCAGCAGGCAAGGCGACACGCATAAAAATAACTTCTTTCTTCCAGCTCGAAGGCGCGATGGATTGGGAATTCAGGTAAGGATTAAAGGTATTGCTCTTGTTCTAACCTTTTCTCCTTCTTTCTCCCTTTTTCTAGGAGCTCCAAACTCGAGGCGGGCGTGGCAGAAGGCTGGATGCAGACTTGCAGGCACGGTGAGCGTTACGCTGCTGGATGCAGAATAACGCGAAGTGTGTGCTGCTCTTCGGGCGTGGTTTAAATAGCCTCCAAAGTAGTCCCAGGTAAGTATTCCTCCCCAGCACAGCCTGAGTAAAAAATAGTCCCTAAGTAAAGTAGTCCCTTCCAAGCCTCTTTTGGCTTGGAGCTCTTGCAGCATGGTCTGCATCAGGTAAGTTTGCAGCATGGCCTGCATCAGGTAAGTTTTAATCTATGATCCTGGCGCCTATGGTGCCAGGACTGACTCTCCATATGAGCCTGGTGCCATAGGCGCCAGGACTGGACCCAAATAGCCCCTAGCAGGGGTTGTTGGGCTTGCTTAGGATAACTTGATGCCTGCTTCCGGGGTTGCTGGACGTGGTCTAGGTCCCTGGGGGTAGGCATCATGACACCAAATAGGTTTGTGCTTTAGAAGATCTGTTCTTACCTGCATATATGCATGAGAAGAGGAGGATAAGAGCAGGTCCAGGAGATTCTTCACATATGTACGACCACCCTGGCAAGTACATGGAACACTAATATCCCTGTCCTTTAACATTTAGATCACTGTGGTCTCCTTTTCAGTCACCCTTGCCACAGCAGAGTTCTATCCCCTTCTCCCATAACTGGAATCAAGCAAATATAGTATTAATCACAATGACTCCAAAAGGCCTACAGTAAATTGAGAAAGCTGTCAGCAAGAAATGCACAGATCCCAAATGATGTCTTCTTTTGGTGACTTAGATTATATCACATTCTGTGAAAATAAAATTGGCCAAATACACGGAAACAAAACAGGAAACAGATGTAGATGAAAGATGTCTCTGGGACCTCCTATCATGAAATACATAACGATCTAGTAATCTTCAGCAAAATGTAAACAAGAGGGACCTGATATTTTGCCAATACCAGAGACTGCTGGCCAGAAACAGATGCAGATCCTGTGTGGAAAAGCATAGTCAATGTATGCAATCAAATGATTACAATGGCTAACGGAGGATAAGCGGTTCATGACCATAGTTTTCAAAAGACATAATCTGATCTTCATCAATATGGGCAACAGAGGCATACAAAGGGTAGGTCCTGAGCGGACAAGGCCCACCCAAAATCAGCAGCACTGTGTGGGCATTTACAGATGTTAATGTCACTGTGGTGGGCCCAAATACATTAGCTTAAGGCCCCACATGTTGGCCAATCATGGCTACGCATGTGATGGTCAAACCTTCAAAAGTTCCTGAAAACTGAAATGCAAGCCTGATTAAAACCCGGGAATGAAGATGAATTAAATAACGTTTCCCACTTTAAATGATCACATCATTGGTGGCTTTGCAAAGGATATCACCCACATTACATAAAGATGAACAGAGAATTGAGGGGGAAAAGGTCCAACTTCAAATAATTTTAGAAGTATATGAACCTGTTGATCCGTGCATGCCTCTATAATGAATCACTCTAATTGAATCTGAGCATGATTGGCATAATTCACTGGTACCTACAATGCCTCGAAAAATATTTAAAATCCTGCCATCCTGCAGGTTGAAAAACTTAGTTTGTCTACTCGATTTAAAAGAAATACACTCTACTCATGAACTTGATGGCATATATTTATATTGGAATATCATGGTGCCGTACGAAGAAAATTACCAGCATATTAATTATTATTCATTATTCTCCTAACATGACGGAACAATGATGGAAACAGGATGAAGGAAAATACAAGGTCCAAGAACACGGGTGAAGGACTGCGACTAAGAACTATGATGATGGACTATTACGAAAGACTATTACAAAATATTATTACAAAAGACTATTATGAAGGGAAAGGACAATGATGAAGGACAAGGATTAGGGCAAAAGACTGTAATGGGGAAGGACTAGGATGACGGAGGTGCACTAAGTTGTAGGACTCTGATAAAGGAGGAGGACTTTAATGAAGGCAAAGGACTATGATGAGGACAAGTACTTTGATGTAGGAGGACTGTGATGAACGATTATGGTGGAGAAGAACTCGGATGAAGGATTATGAGGAGAACGATTATGTGAAGGCACTATGCAGAAAGAGAAGAAATTATCATGAAGAAGGCTATGACGAAGGAGTAGGAGTTTGATGGAGTAGGGATTGAATGAAGGACTGTGACAAATGCCTACTAGCCCAGAACTGTGATGAAGGAAAAGTACTTTGACAAAGGTCAATAGATGAGGACCAGGGCAAAGGAAAATTATTCGGATAGAGAATTGCGATGGGCTACAGTGAAGGGGAAGAACCAGGAGATACCAACAGAAATGTAATGTACTATGATGAAGGAAAGGTACTACGACAAAGGACTGTGATGAAGGAGGAGGACCAGGACAAAGGATTTGTACTGTGACAAAGGCCTATGATGAAAGAGTAGGACTAGGACGAAGCAGAAGGTTTAGGATGAAGCACTATGATGGGCTCCGATAAAGGACCAGGGCAAATGAGAAGGACCATGACTAAGTCTTATAGTGAAAGGAGAATGATATTGATGAAACAGTAGACTGATGAATGTGATGGACCGTAATGGCCCAGAGGAAGGTCTAGATGATAAATGGTAAGCTGAAGAGCGCAAACAATAACAATCAGTGATGTTTACAATGCATGCCAATATCCAGTTGCCATGTCAACCAAATATTCTGCTCCTTCACCCATTCTCTTCTCCCGCTTTTCTGGAGTAAAGTTTTATGTCCTAAAACCAAAAAGATCCTTTTATTGTATGCACGTCCTTTCGTAACTATGGACTATTTTTCTGCTTGATTATAATACTACTATATTAACCCCTTAAGTGCTAAGGGCGAGCTATCTCATCCTTGACATTACCTCCGTGTTGCCAAGGACGAGATAGCTCATCCTTTTTTGCACCTTGTTTTGAGCGATCCCTGCAATGCAATGCAGGGATCGCTCAAAACAGTAATCCAACCCCTGAGTTATGTGAAGGGGAGGTCCCCCCCTCACCGCCAGGTGGCTGGATTACCTTCAATCTCACAGTGGTGTGCGTAAACCCATTTCGGGCTGCCGCAATGAAAATGAAAGGTGAGTCCTCCACCTTTCTGCCCCTCGATCTCCGGCTGTATTTCAAGCCGGAGATCGAGGGAGGTGTCGTTGGAAAGGGGAGATTCTCCCCTTTCCAACGACACCTTTTGTGAAAGCATTGCTGGCCGCTCGATCCGCGCCTAGCAATGCCCACTAGACTACCAGGGATTTGTTTTGAAAGCGGGGGGATGTGGGGGCTGCTTAGAGTAATCGGCCCTCTTCTCCCTGGCCCCCAAAGCATGGGGGCACTTATGGATAACCCTGGGGGCGGATGACTGATCTGCCCCCAGGGAAGGGGGCAAAATAAAAAAATATAAAAAAATGATGAAGTGCAATGGGGATGGGTTTTGGGGGGCCACTAGGCACCAGGGATTTATTTTGCCCCCCCGAAAGGGTGGTTGCCCTCCCCCTCGCACACCAAGTGGAAAGGGGGGCAACCCCTTGTAGTCCTCCCTGGGGGAAGATTTCTGCCCCCGGGCAGGAGTACATGAGGTGACCCCCCCCATCCAATTGGAGGGGGGAGGGACACCAGGAATAAGTGTGCAGGCCCCCCAAAGGATGGGGCCTGCAGGTTAGGGCCTCATGGGGGCAGATGGCTGATCATCTGCCCCCAGGGAAGGGGGCAAAATTAAAAAAATGAAAAACAAAAGGGAGATTTGGGTGGGGGTGGAGGGCCACTAGCCACCAGGGATTTATTTTATGTAGAAGGGGGGTGGCCCTCTCCCCAAGGGGAAATGGGGGCACCCCTTGTAGCCCTCCCTGGGGGCAGATATCTGCTCATAGGAAGGGCATCTGACCCTACAGAGGACTGCATGCGATACCCCCCTCTTATCCGCCTCGAGGGAGAGCTGATTGAGATGGCCCCCCTTTCATTTGGTGTGGGGGAGGGAGAGGGCCACCCCCCTTTACATTGGAAAATTCCCCAGAGGTTTAGGGTGCCCCTCAGCCTGCCCTAAAGTGGAGTGTACCATTTTCTCACAATGCAGTGGGGGCCATGTCATGCAGCCCTCCATGGGGGCAGATATCTGCTCCTAGGAAGGGACACCTGACCCTAGGGAGGAGGGCATGACTGCCCCCCTTATCTGCCCCTAGGGAGGGCTACATGAGATGCCCCTCCCCTCCATTTGCGGTGGGGGTGGAGAGGTGCACCCACCATTACATTTAAAAATGGGAAGGTAGGCCATGTGTTGTTGGCGGCGTGTTTCGGTGGGTGAGCCGAGTGCAATGTACGGAAATTGGGGGTTTTTTGCCACATTTCCGACTTTTCCGGGGTTCTGGGTAATACATTTTGGGCCGATTTGCGCAAGTCAGACCTCTGCGGATTCCCACAAGTGTCCTCTTTTCGGAAATGCATGGGGTTCCCTGTTTTCCTTGGTGGCTTGGACACCCTAGGCCCATATCTGTATGGTGTGCCCTTCTGAAAAAATTGTGAAATTCAGCTGTCGGAAAAGAGTTGGGGTTAGCCATGTTTTAGGCTTTCCACTTGGGGGCCAGGTAGATGCAGCCACACATGTGAAGTACTGTTTTCATCAGGACACGTGTGGGAACGCGGGAAGGTAGGCCAGGTGTTGTTTGCGGTGTGTTTCGGTGGGTGAGCTGAGTGAAATGTGCGGCAATTGGGGGTTTTTTGCCACATTTCGGACTTTGCCAGGGTTTCTGGGTAATATATTCTGGGCCGATTTGTGCAAGTCAGACCTCTGCGGATTCCCACGGGTGTCCTCTTTTCGGAAATGCATGAGGTTCTCTGGTTTCTTTGGTGGCTTGGATACCCTAGGCCCATATCTGTATGGTGTGCCCTTCTGAAAAAATCATGAAATTCAGCTGTCGGATAAGACTTGGGTTAGCCGTGTTTTAGGCTTTCCCCTTGGTGCCCAGTTAGGTGCACCCACATATGTAAGGTACCGTTTTCATCAGGACATGTGTGAGAACGTGGGAAGGTATGACATTTGTTGTGTTTGTGTGGTTTTCATAGCGTTTCGACCCATTTGCTGGTGCTCTTTGTCACACAACCATTTTATTTCCCAAATGTGCCCTACATTTAGTCGCTGCTTTAGGCACCATACACTTTTGTAACCTGCACAAGTCACCTACCCTTGAAAAGGTCTGCCTGCGTTCTTTCAAAAAATGTATGCTTGCCGTTCCTCACCACATTGATTTTCCTAATTTACACATGTTAAGTTCATCTGTTTAGGCCGTAAGCATAAAACTCCTGTGTACCATGGCTCGGTGTTTGGCTTGTGGTAATGCTTGTTTTGTGAAACACTACAAAAAATGTGTGATTTCCTAACAGCAAGAGTTGGGGGAATGTAGCGAGCATTGTTTTTCTCAAAATTCATAGAAGCCGTTGCCGTACCAAGCCAACCATGTCCACCACATACTTTCTTTTCAGTCATTTTCCTGCTTTTTCCCCAAACTATGGAATTTTCCCCTACCTAGTTGTTGCCTGACAAGCACAAATCACCCCTTTCTAAACTTGGAATTTTGTCTACTTTTCAGAAATGTATGCATTTCTGTCCTCCAATTTGGCTTTCCTACCCTTTTCTTCCATTCCGTTCACGCATGTCCAGTTGGCAAAAATTGGCAAAATTGCCTACCTCTCACACAATGGTTGATAACCACATCAAAATAATATTTTTTCCTTTCTTCTCAACCTGTTCTTGAAAGCCAGGAAATTGGGGGATGCGGCAAAGCAAACTATTTGTTGCTAGCTCTTACAAGGAAAAAAACACAGGCTTCTTTGTACAACCTGGGTGGTGTTACGACCGCCTATGTGTGGGGAATAAAGGGGCCCTATTTTGCAGAGGTATCTCATGTAACAAAGAAGTTACAAGGCATTGAATGGCGACATACCGAAATCACAAAAAAAGCCTTGCCGCTGGGGGGGGGGGGAACCCATGGCACTTACAAGGGTTAAAAGAGCAGAATACATTGCAGGAAGTTCAGGAGAATACGGTATGTAAGATGATCGAGTCAAGGGATGTGATCATTTCGGATCTTAAAAATATAATGTTTAGCTCTATTATAACTTTTATATTAAGAGGTCTACTGCACAATATACTTGCAATGATTTACTTACACCTTTAGTAGTCTAGCTTATAAACTGTAGCAGTTGTAATCTATATAATGTATTATGTGTTTTTATGGATTCATTTAATCCAAAATAAAGTGAATTGATTGATACTATAGTAAATTAAATTAGATCTTCCTGTCTTGATTACTGCAGTGTGGGTGTACCTGAGTTTAGTAGCTCTAATTTTTGCTTGTGCAGAACACTGGTTCGTATCACATTTAAAAAAACAGCTATTGCAATTATGTCAGAATTCTGTGCTTGTGCCTTTTGAGCATTAGAATAGAATTCAAGTGAATTTGCCTTGTGCACACAGAAAATCATGTAGATGGACTTACATTCAAAAGAGACAAATTCATTACCTAGGAAATTATTTCTGTATGCTGAAAAAGGACTTCAGATCTGTCACAAACACACAGTTGGACAAGCCATCAAACGTCAACCCTACATGTTATGGAATTCTTTACCAGACCATAGGCCTCATTACAAGCTTAGCGGTATTTCGGTGGTAAGTCCCCCTGAACACTGTCAAACGGAATTACTGTTATTGCCACTTGGTCCGGTGGAATTACTGCCAGATTCCAAGTGGTGGTATGGTGCTGTTAGTCCCCATTCATGGTGTCCATAGGAATTTATGGGGGTTTCGGCTGAATAACCACCAGCGGTAATTATGCTGCATTTTGGCTGTAAGGTGGCAGATTTACCTCAAGCATTATGCTGGAGGTTTTTCCTCTGCCTCACCACCAGTTATAGTACAGCAGTGCGGTAATGCAGTGGTAAGAGAGTAACCACTGCATTAGCTCTGTACTTGTAATGAGGCCACATTCTATCTATGGGCAATATACTATTCAGAATAACAATCATGGTGGTTCCCAGCAGCAGCGAAAGTGCATGTTTTTCCGTTTTCTTAGAGATAACCTTGGGTGAATGTTGAGGTGTACAAATCCCATAAACGAAGGTTCCAACAAATAAAATTAGTATAATATCTTCACTATTCAGTCTGTGATACGAATACAATTGTCTCCATGATTGTTTTCATACACCACATCTTTCTTATAGTGGTTGACGACTAGTTACCAAAGAAGAGATCACGTTTGGAGTGCTCAACATTCACCAACACGGTGGTCTATTGGTCCTGTGGCCAAGATTTGCAAAAATGGTGTACAAGATGGGTTGAGATTCGTGTTGCAGCAAAAGCCAAGTTTCTCATGCTCATACAATGGACCTCATTAAGAGGTTGCCGGTAAAGCCCACCGGTAGGTGGCGGGTTTCCAGCAACTCCGTAACACTGTTACCATGCCTGACATCCTGGTGCTACCTGGGTATATCACAGACGGCGGCGGTACAGTCATTTCCCATTCCCATGGAATCCCATAGGACTCCATGTGAATTGGAAACTTGAAGCACCAGCACCATTGCTAACAGTGTCGGCGCTTCAGTGAAAAACATGCCAGTAGGGGCCTGAACTCCCAGCAGGTCAGGCCTGCCGGTAGTCAAGTGCCCTTACCGGCATACTTATAGTTTGACAGCCTGTAAAGGGTGCCAGTACGTTGCTACTGGCACCTTTATTTCCAGACCGCCAAACTCGTAATGACTGCCAATGTGTTAAAGTGTATTTACATCCAAAGGAGAATGTTATCTATTTCTTTTGGCCGAACAGCATGCTGGCAAAGTTGATTTTGCGAGACTCTAATTCTGCATCATTATAATTGTCGATTTTCGCAACAAATCGGGAAAGAGCCTGAAGAGTGGGACAGAAGCACTTGGAAGCATGTGTGGCATCCCTGAGCAGAATGCACTCCTTACAACACAGGATTCGATAGGTTGTGTGCTTAATTTCTTTTTGCAGAATCTCTCTGGTTGAATTGAATGGGAAGTGTGTGGGTGATAATCCACCTAAAGCTACCTTCACCTCAGGTGGTAGAGCCTCTCTGATAGACTCCTGTTTGATTGTTTTTCTTACCTTTGCGTTAATGATTTTACAGTCATTCCCAGACCAGAAAGTGACCATAAACCCCTAGCTACGACTTGGCTAACCTTTGTATTGTTGGGAAGTAGAATAGAGTCCCTAATTGTCCATGCCTCGAAGATTATCTAAAGAGAAGTTAGCAGAGATGCTGGCTATAGAAGAAATATGTAAAATGCGTCCAAGCATTTTATCAATGCCTGCTGCGTCATGGACATTAATCCCTTGATATGAAGACCCAGCGAATTGCTAATGAGGATGGTGTAAAGGAAAGGCACTCAGATAAGCCTGAAGTGAAAATTCGGCATGATGCCACCTGTTCTGACCGGGACTGCCTGCGTGCAAAACGAAAGCTATATAATATCTCTAATCATCGGAACATCTCCACAGGTAAATTACATGCCCTAAAACAGGATTATAAAAAATTGCTAAATGAAACACAAACCCTGTATTTCGCTACTCAGTGGAATTTGCTGGATAGTATAGTTTGGTAGAATACTATGAGGGTTTTGGAGCCTTGTTTCTTAAGGATTTAGCAATAATGCAAGGGAAGATACTAACTTAATTGCGCCCAAAAGTCTGGGAGAACCGTTTTAAGCTGATCTTGTATAATGAGACAGCAGATGGCTCGCAATAGGTTTGGAGGTTTAGTCACTCCGCAAAAATATGGTCTTCGCCCAAGAAGAGACTGTCACTATTCAAACCATCACAATAGGTAAAGCGCCTGGGCCGGACAGCCTAAGGCCAGGTATCTACAAATGCTTCACAAAGTGGCGATTCCTCTTATTGATGCAGCTATGTAACGTAATGGCATGTTTACAGGTTTGCTCTGTAACTTGGACGACGAGTGTAATGATACTTGTCTATAAAAAGGGCATCTCTTAGTGACCCTAATTGGTACTGTCCAATATCCCTCCTTCATACCGCATGCAAGATATTCGATAGCTGTTTTTCACCAAGATTGGAGGAAGCTGATAGGGAGAACTACATCTTGACAATCTGCCAGGCTTGATTGAAGAAGGACTTTGGGACAAGTGACCATTGTTTTGTCTTTAGTACCATCGTAGGAAAATATGCTAAAATTAGACAGGAGCAGGTACATGGAGCTTTCTTAGACCTAGCTAAAGCCTTTTATTCCCTGGGTCGTGCAATTCTTTGGCGCAAATGGCAGAAGCTGGGGGTCCCTGAGAGCTTACTACAGCTAATAATCTGTTTAAACTCTGGAACCACGGCTTTGTTTCGTAGCAGTGGGTTCAATGGCACTTCCACTGAATTTCAAACAAACAAGGGGTGTTAGGCAGGACTGGCCACTGGCCCCACTATTGTTTTTCGTCTTTCATCTTTCTCTCTGACTTTAATCCGTGATCACAGTCTGGAAGAATCTATCCACCTGCACTAAAACTTACTAGCTTTCCTGCTTTACTATACTTGGATGACACAATTTTGATGGACCTTACGCATATTGCTTGGGATATAGTTTGAGGTGTGCAGCCAGATATTTTGAGGACCATGGGTTGGACCTAAATCTCCCAAAGTGCGTAATTGTAGCCTTTGGGAAGGATACAATAAAACATGAATTATCTAATTAATAAAGTGTCAATTGAAGTTAAGGATTCACATAACTACCTCAGTATCTTGTTTTCAAATAACTAGCTGGGAACCCCATATTATAGTGGTGAAAAAAAGGCTGCAGGCTGACTGGGAGGGTGGGGGTTCTGAGAAGATTCAACTATATATTTGGTGGCAGTAGATTAGATAAGTGTGTTAATGTGCTAGAGACCAAAGTATACTCCTCAGCACTTTATGGCAGTGTAATATTGTGCCAGGCTAACTGTGCTATATTGGACCGCATCAAAAATGGTAGGTGCTTGATTTATCGCCAAGCTCGCTGGATGAGGAATTGTGACTAGAGTTGAATTGTACTCTGATAACCCTAATATCACAAATGCACTAGGCGAAATACAGGCCTTGTCATCCCATGTCAAATATCCATGGCTTGAAAAGGGAGACAGTCTATCATAGAATTGGGGCCTAGATCTTAAGCAGGCCTGTAATGGTGGCATAAACAAGTTAGACATGAAAAATGGTGCAAACATTTTAGACCGTTCTTGTTTATTCAAGCGTATTCACAATCTAAGCTCACTGAAATTATTTGTAGATCTACGATGGGTGGCTCCGTAGAAAGTGACATTATTTCTCTGAGTTTCTCTGAGCATAGAGGATCATTTTAATAAGACTGAACATCTTATTTTTGAGGGACCGTATAGTTGGCTTGTGGATCAGGTGCCACGAAGACCAACTACATTTTATGTTGATTTGTACTGTGGAGAATTCTGTGGATTCCCCACTAAAACCCTGCCTAAAGTCTTCTCCCAGGGTACCAGGAGAGGGCATATGCTTCCTGACCCCCATCCTGGGTTGGTGTCCTGCGGGAGGATCACCTGGGCGGAGACCAGGCCCAGGGAGTTGGGGGGGATTTCACAGGATGAGACACTACTTATCATGGGGGAGGAATTTGTTTATCCCAAACTTGGAGGAGGAATTGGCTTATTTCCGTTTTAAAATATCTCCGCCTCATACTAAGGGTATAAAGGTAAAATCTAGAGAAGTACTTCCACTTGGTGTTGAACCTAAAGACTCCATCTTTTATACCCCTGAACATGTATATCTTCCACAAGTCTAAGATATGCCAACATGAGCAGTGAACCTGTGACTTTCTCTACCCCATCTGTCTCTAAAAGTGTTAAACATGTGTTGTCCTATTATAATAACATCAAGGGAGAGAAATCTTTACTTGATCCTTTTGAAGATGATGATAAATTAAAACATTCTACTAAGGACTGCATGTCCCAGAAACCCTCAGGTACTGTGAAGAAGAGGGCTAAAGAGACTTGCAGGATCTCAGGTCAGGCAGGCAAGCCTAATAGCTTTTGGCAAGCTCAGGCAATTCATTCTAAGGGCCTGTACCTGAAACCCTTTAGCCCACCTGCGGGACATAAAAGGCAGCTGCAGGGAGGAGCAGTAGAAAAAAGCTGGAGTGGGAGCCGGAAGGTTGGCACTAGCAGAAGTAGATTGAGCAGAGCACGAGGCTGTCAGTTCACAAGGAAGTGTGACCACAGAAGGGATAAAGGAGTAGAAAAAGGGCAGGTTTCACATGCAGACTGAGTTGGTCCTGTGCTCGCAAGCCCTGTTTGGCTGTGGCAGCAAGAGACTGGAGGAAATGGGCAGTCTTTCCAGGTGTGTCTAATTGCTGTGAATGCAGAGCTGAATTTGTGCGTCTACCCAAGGCCTGTGTGCAGAGCCAAGCTTAGGGAAAATGGAGAGGGGAAATCCTTCCTTTGATGAGGCCGAATCGGATACACCCGTGCAGCAGAGGGGTGTGCGTCTCAAGAGTGCCTGCAGCATTAGTAGTTTAAGAAACCAAGCTGGGAGGTATAAGCTGCTGGCAGTTACAGTGATTGCGGAGTCGAGAAAGTGAAGCTCCATACTCCAAATTCACTCAAATACCTTGCCGGTAACAGTAGCCAGCTTTCTTAACACTCACCTGCATAATTGAACGAGAACAACTTGTTCGTAGAAATGGGAAGTCCAATTAAAACGGGAAATGTAACACACAATGAAAATATCAAAGCTGAAACACCTGTGTGTTGTAAAAGCCTTTGTTTCCCATTGTTAAGCACAACTTGATGCCGAGCTGTCATGTGCCTCTTGTTAATACTGAGAACTCTGCTGGTAAAGTGAAGGACTCTTAATTGACACCCCAAAGCGTTACAACCCAGTTATTACATATTGAGAAGTTGCGCGTAAAACATTGTGTCCCAAAGTACCTTGGAGGCTAAGAAGCTGAAAGGTGGGACCACATAACTTTGAAGTGGCAGTTCAAAGGAAAATGAAATAGTGCATGCCTTATTTAGTTTTTGTTGTAAAACAGATCTCTTGTAACAGCACAAACAACAAAGCAGAATTTATCAAAGTAGTAGAAGCTGAGGAGAGAACAAGTACGCCAAAGCCAATAGCCCAAACGCGTTCACAGCATACCCAGCTCATTTAAGAACTAAACAATATTTTTTTAGAGTTGGTGAAGATGTGTTACCTTAAAGACTTCCAACATTAGGGGAGACAAAGGTTGTCCAAGGCTGGAAAGAGTGGAACTATACCCTTGGGATAGCCACTGAAGACAGTGTCCCTGAAGCTGGGGAAGGGAGCTGGGTACTTGTTCAACATAACTGAAGTTGGAAACTACAAGGTGGAAGGAAAGGAAAAGAGGATGCCCTCTTTTACCACATGAAAAAGAAGAGTGCCTTGCCAGCCTGTAGGGGTCGAGGAAGTCTTGTGAAAGTTGCCTAACCTTATATATTGCAGAGCAGCAGAACTGTTGTCGCAAATACAATTGTCAGTATTGTAGTAGTTGGAAGTAGCAGACGCCAAATGTTAACTGTGGGGCAAGGGAGCCTGCTCTCACAGTTACATCAAGGGAGTTGCTGGAGATAGAGCAATGTCCAAGCAGAAGCGTCTTAACAAAACTGAAGTTGCAAACAGAAGAGTTGTTAAGCAGAAGTGGTACTTTTTCCTTCAACTTTGTTAATCTTTTCCTGGAGAGAGGCCATCCAGGAATACCATTGGTATTGTTGTTTTCTTTTTGGAACTGGAAAAGGGAATCTTTTTAGCCAGCGAAGAACTGCTACCCGTGGCTTTTTATTTGGGTGAACTTTTGTTTCTTTAGAACCTTTCAAAACTTTTCTTTTCCTTGGAAGCACTGACTTTGGGACATTTCTGGGGGAGAAAAATCTGCCCAGAACAAGTAGAGGTCATCCAAGACATTTGTTGTTTGGATAACCTTTCATTTATATTGTCTTGATGTTTATTTAAATGTTTGTTTAGTGTGAGGGTTAGTATTGCGCATGCTAGGAGGTTTTCCCTCAGATCCTAGACTAGGTAGGGAATCCCTTGGTAGAGTAGGTTTGGTTGGGGTTTATTTGTTTAAAATAAAATGTTGAACCTTGAGAATACTAAACGTCTTGAGTCTCGCATTGCTGACCCCTCACAGAACCCTATTGCTGAAACTTAGGAGAAGGTGGCCCAGGAGTTATTTTACCTGCTTTAACTTGAGGAATATAATGGAGGCGATATTTCTCCTAATTAACTGTACTGGACAACAATTTTATAATGGATACATGTAATTATGTTAAAGATGCTTGACTGACAAGGCCATACATAAGGCATCTTGGCTGGGATAGTTCAGAATGTGCTGCCAGAGGTCGTTCCAGCGTCTGGTTGAGAGATGACATGCAGAGTGTGATCTGTACGAGCAATGGGTTAAGAGAAGATTCCTGACTAAGGAGCTGAGCCATTAGCTGGGAGGTTAATAATGGAACTTGTTAGTGATACAGTGGAGTCCAGTGTGTCGTATTGTTGCCAGCGTGACCTTACACAGTTTGTATCCGAAAAGCAGAAAAGAGAGCTGCTATGGAGGATGTTGTTCCACACCAGGCACTGACTCTCTCTCTCGTCACATTTTCAGAGTTTCTCCACAGTAAGTGTTTAGAAAGAAAGTGGAACCATCTGGATGGCAACAGGTTCACTCGAATCATTACGAACAAAATATCCAATGCACGTCGGGATCTGAAACAAGGGAACAAGTGCCACCTGGACTCAAAAGCGAAGCCCCAGGCAGCCTACAGGTAATTATGTAAAATAGGATAACTGATATAATCCATATAAGTCTTTAAACAGTATTAGGTTTTCAAGTTGCACCCATACAGTAGACCAAAATACCACTAGTAAACCGAATAATATGAAAAGATTTAAAGGCATACGATACCTTTATTGCTTTGCTGGATAAAGCAAACAATACTGATCATTATTGCCTTTGCCAATAGATTTGACATTTGTCTAGGAACAGTGCTTTCTCCTGTATACTTGGGGAAATGTACACACAGGTTTTGGGAATTGTTTTTCAGATGGCATGGTGCCAGCATTGACAGATGGAAGCAACATAGTGCCCTTCTTCTGATGCGTCTAGTGGGAGAAGGAAACGACGTCTATGCCTATTGCATGGCATCCAGGTTGTCCACCGCCACATGGAGCATGCACTCATAGCATGGAATATTTGCAAGCCAGTACCTAGTCCAACCATTCGACTCGCAGATGATAACCTTTGACAAATTAGAGGTGGGTTAAATAATAATCATCCTAAACTAAAAATAGGATTTAAAAATGTTTGATAAATCAGACCCATCTTTAGAGACCTTTAGGGGAGACAAGGTGTAGAAGATTCCTGAAGAAAAGGACTCAAGAACATACATCCTACTGCGTAAACACATGGAGCAAGGAGAGTGTGTGAGAGTGCAGCACAAAAGACAGGGTTCTTGGCGAGCTGAGAAACCAACCAAAGAAAAAGTGTGTGCAGGGTCCAAGGCAGCAGGAAAGCTCAGGAATCTTTACTACCCGGCTGTTATGACTGTAAAGCTAAGGTTTGCAGTAGCTACACTTGCTGAGTCTTCTGTTTATCCCTTGGCCTGTCACAGATCTCTGCCAACCTCTAGTCACGATTTACCATCTTCCAGGAAGTTCTCCAGTCTGCCTCTTAACCAACCTAACATGGACCCAAGTCCTTCTCCCGAACCTCCTGTTATTTTGTCTGGGATGAAGGATTCTTGAAAAAGAAAAACTCTCTCTCTCTCTCTCACCTTTCAGCGTCCCAACGGTTTATGTGATTCTCTCTCTCTCTCTCTCTCATCTTTCAGCGTCCCAACGGTTTATGTGATTCTCTCTCTCTCTCTCTCTCTCTCTCATCTTTCAGCGTCCCAACGGTTTGTGATTTTCTCTCTCTCTCTCTCTCTCTCTCTCTCTCTCATCTTTCAGCGTCCCAACGGTTTGTGTGATTCTCTCTCTCTCCCAATGGTTTATGTGATTCACAGTTGGGGTGCAAAGCCCTTTCAACATTGCCAGCAGTTTCGGGCTTTCCGGCACTTTTTAGGTTACTGTTGCTTCCCCGGTTCTCTGTGCTTATGTGGGCCCCAGTTCTTTTTGGGTTCCCAGGACGCTTCTCAGCCTTTCATGGCGCTTCACAATAGGCTTTCACTGTGTCTTTGTCTCTTTCACAATGCTTTCCAGGTTTACACCCCTTTTATGGTTCCCAATGCTTATGGCTTTCAGAATGCTTAGGGTGGTTCGTAATGCTTTTGTGATTCCCAGCACAGCACGCTTCAGGGGCCTACACTGAGAGGCTTCTTCTTCAGTATGGCAGCCAAGTGCTGAAGTTCTGCAGCTTCTTCCTTCAGCCTCTCATAATGGCCGCCAAGTGCAGAGGTTGAGAGGCTTTGTCCTCCAGTTCCTTAGCATGGCAGCCAGCAGATCACTCAGCTTAGGCACGACACAGAATGCTTTCTTCTCCAGGCACTGGACAGTCACTGCATATATTTGAGTCCTTATTTTTTTGTCTGATTGGTAGGGATTCTCCCCTCCCTTGTGCCAGCCTCTCCAGAGGTCGAATGGCTTTTACTTCCACCAACCTTCCCATCATGCTCTGATTTTTGGCCCTTGTCACACAATGGGGTAGAGTCAGTAGTTTAATCCCATTTAGCCATTGTGGAGTTTAAAGTCCTCATGGTTAGGACAGTGGTATACTGCCTTTCTTCCAAGCCTCTACCTCTGGTTCTTAGGCAACGTTTGCCAGCATCATGCAAGCCTTCCATGTCTTGCATGTTGCGTGAGCCTGTCAGGCTGCCAATGTTGTTCAACAGAACTCCAGTGGTACATCTGTGGATCACAAGTTTAGCAACATTTGTCACTGCACAGAGCACCAATCTGTCACATTTGTCAATTACTAACTTGTCCAATACGGTTTTGCTTGCCAAGTAACATTCTCATTATTTCTCCGTCCTCCTGCTCTCACTTCCTTCCTAACCTGGTTGGGAATCGACTGCACGGCAGGTGGGCCTGGAGAACATCTTTAAAAGATCATCAACTCTTTTTGGAGGTTTTAGACTAGGGCTTCGCACACAATGGGCCTCATTCCGAGTCCAGCGGTAGCCATGCCAGAAAAACCGGCAGGCTGCCGCTGGACCCGGAATGAACTACTGCCTCCGGACTTGCCGGATTTACCGGGGCATTACAGCCCCAGTGGTCCGGTAATTCCAGAGGCGGAATAACGTTACTCCCCGTTCCCATGGAGTCCCATATGACTCCATGGGGATGGGGATCATGGAAACACGCGCACGGTAATTAATGGTGCTGGTGTTTCCATTTCCGTCTGCAGGCGGGTGGCATTACTCTCGCCAGGTAAGACCTGGCGGGAGTAACACCACCTGCCTGCGGAACTTGTAGTTAGCAGGTCCGGAAACGGTGCCGGTACGGTTTTACCAGCACCGCTAAATCCAGACTGGCTAACTTGTAATGAGGCCCAATGTGTCTTGTAAATAGTTACCAACCACTATATTGACCCTGTTTGTTTATACCTAACAGAGGCAGGTTAGAAAATCGAATCTCTGCTTGTCTCTTTACTATATTTTTTAAGATGTTTGGTCACTCTGAGTGTATGTTTTTCCTTCGTCTTTTTGCAATTGTTTATTTGAAAATGTTATTGTTTATCTGCTGCCACCACAATGAGCTGCAGCGGTAGTGGCAGCATTACGCTGCAGCTGACTCCCGCCAAGCATGTATAACATATCTCGGGGATTTTCATCCAGTGGGTACCTGCTTCTTTTCCTGCAGGACACAGAGATCTGTGAGGCTGAGCCCTAAAGTGATTTCTAGGGGTGCACACGTTTTGCATGCATCTGTCACCTTGGTGAATGGTTGCAGTTTGTCGGACATAGTTAAGGGGGGGGGGTAAGGGGTTTGGTTTGGTGCATGAACCAAAATGCTATTTCCCATGAGTGCTGGTATGAAGGTCGCCAAACAAATTCCTTAAATTGAAGTCACGTAATTACAACAGTCTCATTTTGGTTATGCATGTTAGATAGTGCCACTTGCAAGCAAAGTGCTCTGGTTTAGGTCCAGAGACTCTGATTTTCCATGTAATTTCTTGAAACCCGATATGGTGCTGGTCAAAATGGTATTGCACAAGGTCACCTCGCTTTAGCCCGTGATTGTTCTGACACAGAGTGACCTCAATTTGATGGCGTACTGGCAGGGACTGATTCCTCTAAAACAGTGCTTTCTACTCAACAAGACATACGTCCCCTGAAGTTGAGTTAACCTTTCTCCCCATGCAAAGCAGTCCGTACCCGGGGTATCCATCGGTTCGTCAGACCTTAAAACAAGAAAGCCTCCCGAGTCCGTTTCCCTGGCTTAAAAAGGGTATGGGGTCTTCACACGCCTCTGTATTCTTCTTCCACTTTAAGATCTTCTTCAAAGCACAAGAGCCTGCATAGGAAGCAGAGAGAGATGAAAACACTGCTTTGAAACCAAGGAAAAGAGAAACCTTATGCAGTACTATGCATATCCTTCAACCTGCACTGTGACAGTTGATTCAGGGAAACCATGTTCAGAATCAAGGGATGATCCTGTGTTCTTATTAAACCCAGATAATCCATATTTTGATGTCTATTAGTAGTCCTTTGCTGTTCCTCCCAGTCTGCTTGTTAGTGTGGCAATAAGGTGCACTGCAACTCCACCTCTGTAGTATCTCCAGCCAGGATCTGCCCCATTATTGCACTCAGAGTGCATCCAGCCACCAATTGAAGCCCCTAGGTCCACACCATTTAAAGATGGCTGACCGTCGCATCTTCAGCCCTCCACCCGGCCCCGCAACCCTGCAAACATCGTGATTGGCCCCTTTCCTCTACTGGAGCCAACCACAAGCCAGCAGGCTTCGGACCGGCCCACCTCGAAGGCACTGTACACTGTGCCTATCTCTAGCCTGTATACGCCATCGAGCATAGGGCTAGATCCCCTGCCCATCTCCTCTGGGGCAAGCATACTGCCCCTTACAGCAACCTTTTTTCCACTGCTCCAGCCAGCAACCTGAACTGCTTCAAGCCTTCACTGAACCCTGTTTTTGCAGTACGGTCTAACACAAACTACTTTCACATTGTGTTGTGCCTTATGGTCGCTTAGACCACTGTGACATTGCGTTGTGCCTTAGGGTCGCTTTGAGACCACTGTGACATTGCGTTGTGCCTTAGGGTCGCTTAGAGACCACTGTGACATTGTGCCGTGCCTTATGGTCGCTTAGAGACCACTGTGACATTGTGTTGTGCCTTATGGTCGCTTAGACCACTGTGACATTGCGTTGTGCCTTAGGGTCGCTTTGAGACCACTGTGACATTGTGCCGTGCCTTATGGTCGCTTAGAGACCACTGTAACATTGTGCTGTGCCTTATGGTCGCTTAGAGTACACTGTGACATTGTGTAGTGCCTTATGGTCGCTTAGAGTACACTGTGTATTAGCACTGTGTATTAGCACTGTGTACTAGCATTTCTCTGATTCTCTGCGTTAGTACCCTCACTGCAGCACCATTGTGCACTAACATTGCGTACTAGCTTCTCTCTGATGATTTTGTGCGCCAGTTCCCTCTAAATTCAGATATGATCACCTGGACCTTCCTCATTATGTTCCCATTCTGCCTGGTCCCCCATGACACCCCTTGTACAGGGCCACACTTTCGCTTACACCCCAATGGCCTCAGCAGACTAGCCTGCCCCAGACATTATCCCATACCCTGCCCCACCCCCTTCCTACCCAACATCAACCCCTTCCAGCCTACCTCCTCCATCGACTCTCATCGCACAGCAGACACCTCCAGCCCCCAAGAAGCATCACAAACTACTCCCATCGGCCAATCCACTATCACGAACCTCACTACCAGCAAATCCTATCCCTGCTCAGGCTTATCGAGACTCACCCGACTCAGATCCAGAACACACACACCCGTATCCTTCCTCAATCTAGGCAACAAACAAAATATAACCTTAACCAAATCTGCCCCTCCCTGCACACGCCCTACACTTCCGTCAGACCAGATATCACACGGCCTGAACGCACCCTCCCCCCGCACCCACATCAAAAAATCATGCATCACCACCGAAACCATCAAAGGTGCACTCATCAATGCGAGATCTGTAGTCGCCCATGCCCTAGACATAGCCGACATTATCTCCTTCAATGATCTCGACTTCATAGCTATTACAGAGACCTGGCTCCACCCAGCGTCTGGCCCCTCTCTATCACTTGCTATACCCAATGACTATACCATCTACCGTGCAGACAGACAAACAGCTAAAGGTGGTGGAGTAGCCATTATTCCAAAAAGCTCCATCAACATAAGACACATACAAAACCAATCACTGCCATCAGCGGAACTACTCACCCTCAAACTATACACAACGCACACAAGCACTATCACCATCCACCTCATTTACAGACCGCCAGGCCCTATACTATCCTTTAATGACGACATAGCCCTTTTACTCTCTGACAATATCAAACCTAACTCTCGACTACTCATCCTAGGAGACTTTAATCTAGGTCTCAATGATGAGAAAGATGACAAAGCTCACACTGTCGCCAACACAATTTCAGAATTAGGACTCACCCACCATATCACACAACCCACACACAACAAAGGCCGCATCCTTGACTGGATAGCTGACCTCAACTGCAACACTACCATCCTTTCCAACACTCCATGCGCTTGGACTGATCACCACCTTATTACCTTCACCATCAACAAAGGCACTCAAACACCAGGGCCTTCCTCCAATGCCCCACCCACACTCACAAGAAACAACAAAAATATTACACTAGAGAAACTCCTCCCGTTACTCCAACCCATCATCGACTTCTCACCCACCATGACCAACCCTACTGAACTAGTAGAGTTATACAACACAACTATCCTTAAGGCCATAAACACCATAGCACCACTCAAGCTTCGGAAAGCCAAACCACGAGCACACCTCAATTCTTGGTTCACCCCCAAACTAAAAACACTCCGCAAATCCAAAAGACAAGCTGAATTAGCATGGAAACAGTCACCATCCACTATTAATAAGACATCTTACGCACTGGCATCGAACATCTATAAATCAGCCATCATCCAGTCTAAAAAAAACATGTACAATGAAAGAATCAGCAACGCCAAATCTAATACCAAAGAGCTCTTCAATATCCTGAGAGAACTGGAATCACCCTCCCCCACTCCAGACACTTGTAACAAAGACATCCACTGGTGCACGAGCATCCAGGAAGCACTCCTAGGCAAAATTGCCACACTACAAGCCAAAATCCTGACAAAGAAAGAAAGCCTCACCCTCACTGATAACACCACCCCCTCTACACACACCCACACCATTCCCCAAAATGATGACAATAACCTCTTTGAGTTTTCCACCATAACCATCAAAGAGGTTGAAGAAATAATCTACTCTCTTAAACCGTCCAAATGCCAAGGCGATACTTGCCCAGCCCCAGTCATTAAAGATGCAGCCAAACAACTTGCTCCCTTCATCACTTCCCTCATCAACTCATCTTTCACCTCCAACATAGTGCCCAACAACCTCAAGGACTCCTGGGTTCTTCCTTTACTTAAGAAGCCCACCCTTGACCCTAATGTCCCCACCAACTACAGACCCATTACGACCGTACCCTTCCTACTAAAAATCCTCGACAGAGCTGCCTATCTTCAGATACAGAACCACCTTGAGAAAAATAACTTACTAGGACTCAGACAATCAGGATTCCGCCCCAAACACGGCACTGAGACCGCCCTGATTGACCTTAAGATACAGATGGACAACATTAAAGACAATGGTAAACTAGCCATCCTTCTCCTTCTTGACTTATCGGCCGCCTTCGACCTGGTCAACCACGACATCCTCTGCAAACATCTATCCTCAGCAGCCAAATTTTCAGATAACGCCAACGCATGGATCCATTCCTTCCTTAACAACAGATCCATGAGAGTCTTCGCACCCACAGCCTCTGCCATCCCAGCCCCAGTCACTTGCGGTGTCCCCCAGGGCTCCTGCGTCTCCCCCACTCTATATAATGTGTTCACGAAACCCCTCTTTGACATATTGGACCGCTTGGGTGTCATCTACACCAACTACGCAGATGACACCCAAATACTGATCCCTTTAACAGGCGACTACTCCACCGACCTCACTGCTATCAACAACATTTATTCCATTATCCAAGAATGGATGGCCAAGCATGGCCTATGCCTCAATGACGACAAGACCGAGCTTCTTCTCCTAGGTTCCCAACCCAGACTTAATAAACTCGACAAACTCTATCAAGCATTCACTATAGACGGCAATAACATCATCGTCTCTAACAGCGTCAAAACCCTAGGAATCTACCTCGACTCCTCCCTCACACTGACAAGACAGATCAATTCCATCTCATCAGCCACTGCTTACACCTGTAAACTCATCAATGCCAGCAGACCTTACCTCTCACCATCCAACTGCATCACCCTAGCCAGAGCGCTAGTCCTCTCCAAAGTTGACTACTGCAATGCGTTATACTTGGGAACCAGTCAGAAAAACATCAACAAACTACAAGTCATACAAAACAATGCCTTGCGAGCAGCCCTGAACATACCCAAACATGAACACATTTCAGACGCTAGACGCACCTGCCATTGGCTATCCATACCACAAAGAATTGAATATAAAACCATCTCACTCACACACAAATGCCTAGCTAACCAAGCACCCAGATACCTATCCGACAATCTCAATCACCACACCCCAGCGCGCCCTACCAGATCAGCTCAAACACATTGCTTAAATATCCCAAGATTTAAGCTCCAAAAAGCAGGTGGCTCCAGCTTCCCCGTGCTTGCCTCCAAACTTTGGAATTCACTTCCACTCGAGCTGAGATCAGAACCTTCCTTTCACAGATTTAGACACAACACCAAAACTTGGCTTCTATCCAAAGAAACGTAAACTGCCTAGCCCTACCTTACTAGCATGCACCAAGACTGTAAATTTGTAAATATGTAATCGGTTTGTACATTTCTGTTGTATTATTCTTGTTGTATTCATCGCTAGCGCCTGGATGCCCCAGGGCCAGGCGGCGCTATACAAATAATAAACTAAACTAATTGCTCTTCTGACCTGAGCTCTCCAACTTTAAGGGAGTGACCATTTTATGGTCCCATTTATCTGCCTCCTCCTCCAATGCCTCAAACTTTTTTCCATAAAGGTCGAGGTACTGGTGCTCGTTCTGCTTTAACATGAATTATGCATATAACCCCACACCACCTAATTGGTTGGCATTTATGCTGGTTTCAATATCATCATCGCCTTTAAAACCTATTAACCAACCCCCTGAACTAATACCTCTGCAGTATCGTCCTTCTGATTTGAGCTATCCATCTTTGGAGGAGTGTCCATTCTCTGCCTCCTCCTCCACCCTTTTTTCCCACAAGCATGAAGGTACAGATGTTTGTTGTACTTAATCTGAATCATGCATATACTCACTGTCGGGAGGGGGTCCACAAAGAGGATGAACATAATTTCTTAGGAGAAACAGATTTTATTAAACACACAAAAGTTCTCTCCTCTATCAAACTGAAAAATCTAAAGGGTTAGGATCAAAGTTCCCTCTAATTCTTTCTCCCCCAAGGAGGGAAGATGTGTACATGTGTGCGCATATTACTTTCCATGTGCGCAGCTAACGAGGTAAGCGGTTTTGTGAGCATGCGCCATTAGTGTGCTGTGAGGTCCATGTCATAATGGTGCTTGCTACATGCTGCATAACCATTTCACTGCACCGTGTATGATGTGCTCATGTTGCTTAATCTGCCTTCTGATATTAGTACCTGGATTAATGTGCTGCCCTTTGTATTTTTGAGAGTTGAGATGTTCCCAACCACCATTCTACTGATACACTCCCCCACAAGCGACAACCCTGAAACTGCACTGCGTTCCTCTTCTCCGACTTCTCCCCATGACACACTATTCCCTTTGACACTTTACCTACAGCTCCTCTCTGAATCGACACTCTTCACACAAAAATCCTGCTTCAGTCTTGTTCTTTTGACTCAGCACGTCTGAAAGGGTGGGCTTCCGCATGCAGTGCTTGCTGGGCGCAGGGCATGCAAAAAGACCTATGTGACCTAAAAAAGAGCAATCAAATTTGCTGGGATTGTGGAAAGGAAATCCCCCGACCCACACCATTGCAATTGTTTACAAATTAGTAGAAAATGTCGAACCTACTTCACATTTTCAAAGTTGTTAGCTAAAACATTGCATAACATGTTTAATGGCACTGACTAGAAAATGACTAATATGAAAATGCTTCAGGGTTTGGTTGTGAGGATAACAATGGCTACAATGTCAGTCACTCCATTGGGATCCAAGGGCCATCTCAAGATAATGGGCCTAATTACGAGTCCGGCGGTAGCCGTGCCGGTAAAACTGGCAGGCTGCCGCCGGACCTGTAGTGAATTACCTGTGCCAGACTTGCCGGAATTACCGGGGCATTACATCCCAGGTGGTCTGGTAAATGCGGCGCCAGCAATTCTGTTAATCCCCATTCCCGTGGAGTCCATGGGAATGGGGACTGCGGAAACACCGCCACTGTGTCGTAATGGTGCCGGTGTTTCCGTGCATCTCTGCGTGCGGGTGCTGTTCCTTCCGCCAGGTCAGACGTGGTGGGTGGGACGGCAGCTGCCTGCAGAACTCATAGTTTGCCGGTTCGGAAAACGGTGCCATTACGGTTTTATTGGCAACGTTAATTCCGGACCGGCAAACTTGTAATGAGGGCCAATTTTTTCTTTCCTTAGCTTTCCCTGCACATGATTATATCTGGGTCACATGATAAGACTGGCTGTATACGTGTTCGGTTCCAAATGCAGAGAATTCCAAGATAAATATACATATAGGATAACATTCCTGCAAATAATAGGAAACAATCGACACATAGAAGCCTAGCCCCTGCTTCCACCCACAAAGTTACTCTGATATTTCTGGATCAGCAGTACCGGCAGAGCAGTGACACTGGAAGGAGTTCTAGTAATATTACTGCCAGAACTGCAGAGGAACTTTAATGACAATCGGCCTCATTAGGACCCAGGCGGTAAGGGGTTTACGGCGGCGTAAACAGCGCCGACCCTTACCGCCTTATTCCGAGATCCCTTAGCGCCATGGCGGATTTAACACCTGCTTTTAGCAGGTGTTAAAATCCATGGCGCTAAGGGACCATGTTGTTAATTACGCCACCGTAATTTACGGTGGCGTAATTAACGTCTTCCCCACTCCCATTATGCCCTATGGGGAAAAAATGGGAATGGGGAAGGGTAAATGGGGATTGGGGACTTACCGCCCCGCCAACCTCGGAATGGGGCGGTAAGTCCGCCAACCACCATGGCGTAAACATAGTTTACGCCATGGTGGTAAAGGTACGACCCAGGCGGTAACTTACCGCCTGGGTCGTAATGAGGCCCAGTGTATCTTTTAATTGCCATGAATTACCAGGTGGAAAGAGGTATGAATTACACAAAGGTATCTGTTCTGGAGTTAAATATATTTCCACTAACCCAAAATGTACTCCCAAGGGAAATGTGAATTACCTTTCGCTCCCTGAAAAATCGTGTTACTCCAAACGTCCAAAAGTAGGGAGTAAAATACCCCATGTCAGAATCTTATCCTGAGCCATCCTTGTAACCGATCCTTATGAAATGACTAAGCACAGAACCTGACCAATATTGCCTACCCTTCCTTATCGCAGGTTAAACAAAAAAGTGCCTCACTGAGGTCCCTGGGTGCCTCTTAAAAAATAACCAAAGAGGACTAACTGATGCAGTACTTTCTCGTGTAATTAGGAGGTGTGGGTGTTTGAAGTTTGGAGGCAGCTTGGAGGCAAGTTGGAAAGTGAGGAAGGTGTTTAGAGGAAAAGTCAAAAGGGGAGGAGGTAGGAGATGTGAGGGGAGATATGTTAGGCGGATGTGGAATTAAGACATCGGGAGAAGGTTGGTTGAAGAGAGCAGGAGAAAGTGGTAGGAATCATTAGAAGGAGAGTGGCTGGAGGTATCGGAAGACGTTGGAGGAGAACTTCAGAAGTCTAGCCAGGTCATAGCTAGCAAGATTACGAGGGTACCAGAGCATTCTTTGCCACAGGCAGGGGTTGGGAGGGAAACCCTTATCTGAAGGAATCAAGCCCATGGAAGCAGAAGAAACAAGCACTTGGCATGGTGTCGAGAAGGAGCAGGCTCAGAGCAGGACTAGTGGTGGCAAAGAAGGAAGGCTGGTCCCTTCTGGATGGAGGTAGTAGAGCATCATTAATCCTGCTAATGGAAAATGGGGAAAGCAATCTTAGTTTGCTCAGTCTGAAAAGGAAACTCTGCTTCCACCTTAGGCTCATGGCAGAGACACAGCAACCACTACAGGCACTTCAAAATGCATAAGAGGTGGTCGTATCCCACCAAAAACTAAAGCCAAGCAAAAAAGAATCCCAGAGAGATCAATCGGAGACTGGGTGACAGGGAACTGCCCCACATTTTTTTAACGTTATAAAGAAACACTGGCACTGCTGAGAAGGGACAATCCTAAGCCGTGTTCCTTCTAAACTGTGCGCATGTGTGCTTGCCCAGCTGCCTTGTTGGTGCCCCTCAGATGAGCATTGGAAGCGCACACAGACAATTATCACCACCTTAAGCATTTATAATGTACGCACCACATCAATTTGCTAATTTATATTGACTATGCATAATATTCTGTTGTAGCCTTGTTTACATTAGCACAGCTATGTGAGGGTGACCATGCATGCCTTTTTAATTTTCTGCCTACCTATATTAGGTGGGGACATTTCATGCTGAACTATTCATACTTTACCAGTGCTAACAACCATTAATGGGAGAGCCACATTGCAAAACAATTTGCTTCCCCTGCAAAGGATTATTGGCAAAATCTTTCAGAAATCTGAAATGATTTTTAGTCAATTGGCATCCCTTCCAAGCTTTTAGGTTTGCATTCTGCAAAAACACGAATTAATGCTAAGGTAAATCAGATGTATTCAGTAAACCAATGTTTCACTTAGCACTTGTATGATCCTACTTATCGGTATTAGAGGGAAGGGATCTTGTGATCAATCTTATTTGCCCTGAAAATTAGTTGTGAGTGTGCAGATTCATGACATTTGTTACTGCTCTTTCTAAACTGTGTTTTACTACAACAAACCCTAGAGGGGATTACCTCACATTTATTCATGGAGGCCACCAACTGGCCTTTGGGGTAGAGGTAGAGAGGTGTTAGCCCCAGGAGCACATTCCCCGATGATAAATGCAGATTAGCCACTTTCAAAATCCAAATCAGATATTTTGGAAGGACAGTACAGTACAGTAAATGAAGTATGCTGTTTCTTTGTATGGATGGACAATTACCTCTCGTAACAGTATAGCAAACTGCATCTTCTGTTTCTTTTCTGTGTTCTGCTGAAGGTTTTCAATATAATCGTGTATTCTGTGTCCTAGCATCTTATCCATCTTGTTTAACTCCAAACAGTTACTTACAAAAGGCATATATAGCCCTGTGTGCCTTCCTCTGAGGTTGGTGTTCCTTTGAGGAGTTGCACCTCTGAATGAGTCATGGTCTGTGGTTGGCTAAATCTAATTAGTTCAACGGCGTCTGTGTTGATGTGTTGGCTTTGCCCGAGTTTTTATAAGGCTGATCCACCATCCTGGATATCCCTTTTTCAAGTTGTATGAATGCAACCCTCTGGGCTCCCCGAGGCATAATCCTTCTTAGTGGCCTTGATCCTTTGGGCTCTGAAGAAGAAACAACTGCTGATGTGTAATGAAAAACATCTATAAATGTTGTGTCATTTGCTGCATAAGTGCCCTGAGCTTTTGCTTCAGGGAGAAGAGTACATTTCTTTTTTTAAATTTTTTTATTTATTTAAAATGTTTTGTTTGAATTAACAAACTTTTCATTTGTCCCTACATAGACAATATCCTTCAATTTACTCATCTATGTTTCCTCTCGTAATGTCATTCCAAAATTTGATCACAGTGAATATAAGGCGTTGGTTACTTCCTTCGAGGAGTTCCGCCCATCTTTCCTCTGTTGTCAATTGTTTTTCAGAAATTTTAAAGAAATCTTTGTACAAGTCTCTTTTCTCTTTCAATGCCGGGCATATCATAATCAAATGGAATAAAGTTTCTGGTCTCATTTGTTTGCAGAAGCGACAGATATCCGATTTTTTTATGTGTTTAATCTATCAATGCTTGGTATTCGCAAGTCGGCAATATATTTAACCGAAAACGCAGAAACAAGTCGCGAATACTGCAGCTAGGGAATTGTGCCAAATATTTTGGTAATTGGTTGGTTAAGTGCCCTCACCTCTGTTTCTGCATGCAAGTGTTGTTTGTACTTTTTCTGTACTTCTATTGTTCTTAACCAATCATTCGTTTGTAATTTCCGTTTTGCATATTGTGGTCTATTAAGTAATAATTCCTCTGTGATGTCTTCCGCTCTCATTTTCGCTTTGATTTCATTAGACCATTTTGATAGGGCTGCTATTTGAAGAGGTTCATTTTTTTCTCTTAGAATCTCCAAGGCTGGTATTTCTTCTTCAGACATGATTTTCCTTAACATGTCCATTTGTTTCCACAGTACTATTGATTGTACTGATTGTAAGGCTAGTTCAAATCTTAGTCTGTTCATTGGAAATGTTTTCAGTAAGGCGAGGGTTTTCCTCCAGAATAGTGCTTCATAGTACGGCCATCTCATTATGTTTTGATTAACAATTGTCTCACTTGCATATGTCAGAATTGGGTTTACTTTCTGTTTATACAGCAGAATTGTGGCTTTTAGAGAAAAGGTCCCATATTTTGCATGCAAGAACCGTCCTTGTTTTGCCAAAGAGCTCGCTTTTGCCTCAATGTGATGTTGCCATTCTGCTTCATTTGCTGATGGATTGATTAATGCCCCTAAATATTTGATTGTTTTGGTTGTCAAGATCATTTGGTTTCCTATTTGAATATTCAGATTAGGTTGTTTCTTTGTTTTTAGATTAATCAGTTTCATTATTCTTGTCTTGTCAGTATTGATTTGTAACTTATTGTTCACCATGTACTCTTGTGCTTTATTCACTGTTTGTTGCAATCCTTTTAATGTTTTGTCCAAAATAATATCATCTGCATAGATTAGCGTTTGGATTGTTTCATTGTTAATTTTTTGTGGATTCGCAATGTTGTTTTGTATATTTTCTCCAAAATCATAAGTAAATAGATTATAGAGACATGCGGCCAATGGACAGCCTTGCTTCAGTCCATTTTCCGATGGAATAAATTCGGTCACTCTTCCCTCTTTCGTCAATCGAACACATATAGATGTATTTGAATATAGTTCTTTTATCGGATTCAAAATATTTTGAGGGCAACCCCAATCTCTTAACTTAGCCCATAACAGTTGTCTATTGACTGAATCAAAGGCAGTTCTTAGGTCTATCAAGATGGCATATAGTTGTTGTGATTTAGCCATTGCTTCATATTTCAACATGTTCAGCAGTAGGAGGTTGACATTGGTGCCTAAAAACCTGTTTGTCTTTTTGCTTTTTTGTTGTTATCCTGCGCCCATTGAGTCAGCTTTGTTTGACGGAAACCAGCGAATAGTTTTCCCAATGGGTCCAGTAAGGCTATCAGTCTGTAATTGGCCGGATCTTTTCTATCTCCAGCTTTGAAAATTGGAATCAAGACCGCTGTCGTCCAAGTTTGAGGTATCTCTTTCGTTTTTTCAATTAATCTTAATAGATGGCTCATGAACTTGGCCCACTGGACTGGAGCTGTTTTTAAATCACTATTTGCTAAACCATCAGGTCCTGGAGCTCTCGAGGATTTAAGTAAATTGATGGTACTAATGATGTCTTCATTCTCCCATTTAAGGTCCAAAGGACCATCATCTCTTGGTATAAGCTTCATAGTTGATTGTGCCGTATTATTGTATAATGTTGAGTAGTGCTTCACCCATCTGCTTGCGTCGACTTCTTGGATCATGTTTTGATTAGTCGATGATATGTTCAACATTGACCATAGATTTCGCGTATTTTTTTGTTTAAGTGCTGTCAAGATTGCTTCTGCATCGTTCTGTTTTATCGATGCTTTGATCACTTTCATTTCATTTGAATACTTATTCTTTTCTTTTTTTATTTCCATTTCAAAATTAGGTGCCTTAAGTTTGCGCAATTTTCGTAGAACTTTATAGTGATGTTTCTTTTTTGTTTGGATTTCAATATTGAAGTAATGTGCGTGCATTTGTTGTTGATTCTTCTTTTCAAACTTCTGTTGGTATTTTTCTAGTATCCAACCATAGGCCACTTTTATGTTATCTTGAATTGGTGCATCTTCGAAGATTGCGACTATTTCCACCATATGGTTGTTTTATCCTGAGCCTATTCATCCAATTTGTTAGCTCCAAGTCAGGTAGTATTAGTCGTTGATCAATTCCTGGCTCACTGGCCCATTCGATCTGGATTAAATGGTGATCGCTATCCTGCTGAGATGAATTTCCTGTTGAAGTGGTTAATCTTCTGATTCTTGCTGAGGTAAATATGTAGTCAATAATTGAATTGGAAGTTTCACTTGCCCAAGTTGGTAAAGGTTTACCTTCGGAGTCTGTTGGTTGGGCACTTAAGTCGATGTTCCTCTGTTTCACTTCCCTCATCCATTTTTTTGCTCTGCTCAACAGTAAAGTAGGATCTAACTGTCTACCTTCTTTATCAAATAAATGAAAGTTAAGGTCTCCTACTATAATGAAATCCATTTCGTTGTTAGTGATGGCCACATTGTCAATTTCCTCGTATATTGAATCAATAAATTTCGTCTCCGACATTGCATTTGGGTTCCAATATATATTAAATATGAATATCACATAATTATCCCTGGCAGCAGGTAGCTCGTCCTTGTTGTCTGTTGCAATCTTGATAGTTACATATTGTGCCCACGGTTGTATATTTTTACTTGCTATGATTGTCCATGTGGGGACTATTTTTGTTAATATCAGCATTCCTGCTGCTGGTCTACCCTGTTGTGCTACAATAGCCGGATTCATTAGGGTACTAAACCCATCGCAAACGACTTCATCCTTTAGCCACGTTTCTTGCAAACATATGATATCCAAATTAACCAGGGCTATTGAGTGTTTTTCTAGGAGATGTTTATTTCCTCTTGTATTCCACGATCCCAGTGCTATTCTAGACTTTTGCGCTTCATTCTTTTTTGATTGTTATAAATAAGTTTTCCTTCCAGTTTGTTTAACCATCAAATTTGGTTTCATATGTAGGGTCTCCCGGTAATCACGCCAAATGGGATGATGGAGTGAATCGTCTTCAGACTGCCTCTTGGATCTTAAGTTATTATAATTTTGAGAAGCCTTTGTCCCTTTGCTCTGATCCTCATTGTTAATTGCTTTGTGATTCCTAAAAGGAGCTATGTTTTTTGCTTTTTTTTCTGCGACTGCCCATGTGACGAAGATTTCCTCTATGCCGAATCCTAGTTTCTCAAACTAATTTTTCGTGGCTAGAACCTTTTGCATTATGTCTTGTCTGAAAAAATCAATTTGGACCTCTTCCATATCTTGCTTATTTGGAAAGAGTACTAGGTCTAGATCATCCGATTTTATTTTCTCCACTTGTGGGATTGCTTTAAAGAGCCGTAAAATGTTGGCTCTATTCATTATTACCGGGTCATCTGTATTAGCTGTTGTTGGATATAAAGCTATTCTGTAGGCAGCTGTTGTATCCTGTGGATTTTGGAATTTAGGTCTAATTAAAATTGGACTAGGTTGGGGTGATAGGCTATTATGGGTGCTATCTTCAGATTGCGACTCGCTTGCTAACCACGCTTCATCATTAGAGATAGTAGAATATTCCAACTCGAGGACCGATGTCTCTTCGTCGTGAGAGTCGGTTACAGTTTGATCGTTTGCCGTATCTTGATATTCATCAACGAGGATCAAAGTCGCATCTTGTGAGTTAATTAATATGGAATTATAATCACTCATATCGTCAGCTGTTGATATTTCTATAATTGGAATAGGATTTTCCACTTGGCCAGGTATATTTTTGTTGATTATCTCCAGTAGCGCATCCAATGGTTCATTCATTGCATTCGCATCTACCTTGATAACATCTTTTTGGATTATCGTCTTTTTTGTTTCTTTGCTTTTTTGTTGTATACCTTTTTGTTTGAGAGTAGGCTGATTGTTGTTATTATTAGCCACTTCTGTTAATGTTTTCTGTGTTAACTTTATTTTTCTCAGAAATGCGCGAGATCCATTTTGATTTTTTTTTGTCGTTTTTTTGCCTTTAGGTCTAGTTATCAGGTCTTGTCCTACCATTCCATGCTTTGAGAGATCAAATATATTGAATGGGGTACACACAGGTGGTTCAGTATTGACGGGATGTGAGGATATTGTCAAATTTGTTGGAGACATCGGGATGATTTGCATTTCATATTGTGAACTTTGATTTGCTTTGTCTTCTAATTTGTTTTTCGCTTCAGTTTGCGTATGATTTGTTGCGTATTGTTTATGTTCCAACATGTACGTCTGTTTTTTTTGTTTTTTCTTCCATCAGTTTTTTGGTAATCGTTGACACAGTTTCCAAGAGGTTCTGTTTGTCTTCCCGGTCAACTCTTGCGAGTTCTGCTAATCTTGATTGCCATACTCTAGATGTTTCGGCTTCTTGATTTAGCCACTCCTGAATAGTATTTATAAATGTTTCCACATATGTTTGTTTAGTCATTATCATTGCCAGCAGTGTTGCCTGGTCTTTAGTAGAATCAGCCATATATTCCTGTATCTTTAGGAACGGAATCATTGCACTCGACAAGACTGCTACCAACGTATTTTGTAGATCTAACATGGTCGTTGGGATTCTTTGTTGAGATTCCGATGCCTGGGCTTGGTGTTCCGGTGCTACCTTCACAGGGGGGGCATAAGGTTCTTCTGTCTTGTGGTTATCTACCACTTTATTCAAAAGAGATGTCTTTTTATCATCAAGTGACCTAGATCTTGCTCGTATAATTGGCGTTGAGGTCTTGATGTTTTTTATATTGTTAGGCGTGCTTACCCCATCAAAAGGTTCATTTCTTTTTTCCTGAGACTCCATTATGGCCTCAATCTCGGTGATCGTGCTACAGGTTTGCTGTGATCAATGTTGTGTCTCTGAGCTGGTGTGTATGTAGATTGCCAGTGTAATTTTGCCGCTTTAGCTCGGTCTTGACGCGACGGGGTGCCACAGTATTCTTGTTCACCTAATATCGTCCTCTTTTTATCTTTTGGTTGAATTGGGTGTGCTATCCCATCGGATGGGTTCCTTAGAGCCACGCGTATATCTCTTTGGCTACTATTCATTGGGACGTCGAGGTGTGAGTTCAATGAATAGTTGTTTAGAGGCATAGAAGTGTTTGTTTCCACATGTTTCAAATCATTCAATTTTTGCATCTTGTGTGTGTTAGGTCGCATTAAATCTGTTTGGTGGTTTTCCGTTACATTCTCTATACTCGGTGACTGCTCTTTCGGAGATTGGGGAACAATTTCCTCTGACAGGATTGGGCATGGATTTTTCTTTGGTATTTGTTTGTTACCTTGTGAGGGTATATTTTCTAGTTTGTTATCCTCGTTTGGAATACTTTCCTCAGTTGTCATGTAAGGGGCGGGGTTTTTGGTTATTTGTGCAATGGATTCCCCTAGCTTCCCTTGGAGCCTAGTTCTTGGTTTTTGTGTTTCCATTGTTGTGATCGACACCACACCTGTGGTTTGGTCACCGGAAGGGTTTCTAGTTGTATCGCTCAGTACTTACGCCGCAACCAGCCGCAAACAGCAGACAACAGCGCGCACCCTTTACTCCTCGCGGGCTTCACGCCACAAGGGTCGCGCTGTGCTGAATTTGAATGTCACTTCCTGGGGGTGTGTCTCCAATGTCACGTGACCAATGTCACGTGTCCAAGCAATCACTCGGCCCGCTCGTGTCAAACTGCTATCAGCTCCAGCTGATATGCTGATGGGCTTACGCGAATGGAGCGGGTCGACGGCAATTCACGGTAAGCAAAAGCACCAGCAGGGCACCAGATAGATCCTCCCAGCCGAACAGCAGACAACAGCGCGCACCCTTTACTCCTCGCGGGCTTCACGCCGCAAGGGTCGCGCTGTGCTGAATTTAAATGTCACTTCCTGGGGGTGTGTCTCCAATGTCACGTGTCCAAGCAATCACTCGGCCCGCTTGCGTCAAACTGCTATCAGCTGATATGCTGATAGGCTTACGCGAATGGAGCGGGTCGACGGCAATTCATGGTAAGCAAAAGCACCACCAGGGCACCAGATAGATCCTCCCAGCCGAACAGCAGACAACAGCGCGCACCCTTTACTCCTCGCGGGCTTCACGCCGCAAGGGTCGCGCTGTGCTGAATTTAAATGTCACTTCCTGGGGGTGTGTCTCCAATGTCACGTGACCAATGTCACGTGTCCAAGCAATCACTCGGCCCGCTTGCGTCAAACTGCTATCAGCTCCAGCTGATATGCTGATAGGCTTACGCGAATGGAGCGGGTCGACGGCAATTCACGGTAAGCAAAAGCACCAGCAGGGCACCAGATAGATCCTCCCAGCCGAACAGCAGACAACAGCGCGTGCCCTTTACTCCTCGCGGGCTTCAGAAGAGTGCATTCTTTGTTTATTCAGTGGACACCTTGTGTGATTTTCCAAGGAGTATTCGTTTGATGTCAGGCCAAGTTCACTGAGTGAACCCCATATAAAAGTGAAGTAAGCCACTGAAATCTGGGAGAGCTTTCTGAGTGAGCGACCTAAGACATTGGGCCTCATAACGACCCATGCGGAGGACCATGGTGCTATTAGCACCATGGTCCATGCCGGTGTCCGCCATGGCGGAATGGGAAATTACCACCCCATTCCGAGGTTGGTGGGGCGGTAATTCCCCATGCCGCCATGGCCCTTCCCCATTCCCATTTTTGCCCCATAGGGCCCAATGGGAATGGGGAAGGCACTAATAACGGTACCGCAATTTGCGGTACCGTTATTAGCACCAAAGTCCCTTTGCGGGTCCCTCCTTTAACGGCTGGAAAAACCAGCCGTTAAGGTCGGGTCCTGCAAAGGGACCTCGTAATCAGGCGTTAAGGGTTTAACGGCGCCGACACCTTTTACGGCACCGTTAAACCCTTAACGCCAGGGTCGTAATGAGGGCCATTGTCATGTGTTTCTGTTGCTAGGGAGGATGTCCACTACAGGCATTGAACTCCTTTACTATATGGTCTCTGATGAGTTCAGTGTTCAGCTCTCAAAAGGACAGTGTTTACCAATTCCTCTGTCCCTAGAATATACACAATACTCTTTTTGGGAGATGGGGAAAGCATGATCTAATGATCCCATATTGTTTCAACTTCGATGTATCCGTCATTCGCCCTAAAGCAACAGTGAGCTTAAATGGCCACTTGTGTCGGTCCCCTACTTTATGGCAAGGACAAAGACAATTCTTACCTCCTCTGGGTCCATCATTTGATAACTTCAGGTGGCAGCTTGCCTTCTTAGTTAATCCACTTGATGTTTGCAGAGCCAGGCAAGGATCTTCATCACACCACATAAACCTCAATTTGTTGCAGACACATGTGCTGGTTGGTAAGTATCATCACCGTTATAAACTATTGGACAACCTCTAGAAGCAAAACCACCTAATACACACATCGAAGAACGGGCAGAGTGAGTTACCAATAAAGTGCTTCAAATCCTACTCTCAAACATTTCTGGACTCATTTATGGCCCAAGTTGAGGTCAGTCTGCATATAAAATCCAGATGTCCAAGCCAGGCGGTTCCCTCCAAACTCTTAGGCGTCATGGGTAGTATAGCTCAGTGTCAATGCGCTCGTCTTGGAAGCAAGATGACAGAGCAACACAGGTTTGAATCCCAGGTCCTCACTTAGAAACCTCTTTGGTATTAAGCGCGTTATAGTAAAAACAATTATAATATTATTAGGAGGCCAACTCACGGTGGGAATTTTGTTGCATTTTGTCGTGCCATTTTTAGGGGTGGTGCAGGCCTAGGGTATATTTTTTTATAAATATCAATGGGTAGTTGGATGTTGGAGAAGTGGTGTAAGGAGCAGAAAGGGCTTATGGGGGGCTTGCACCACCGTACTAATGGCACAGAAATGCAGGGAAATGGCCACAGTGAGTTCGCCACTTAAGAGTGGACCCAGATCCTGGCTATAGCTCTAGGGAGCACCAATTCTGGGTCTTGCTCCATTACCAGATCCTGCTCAATCAGGTCTGCATCCTGACTACTAATAAGCAACCAAGCATCGGCAGGGAAAGAGGACAGGTTCTGATAAAGAATCTTCTTCAGGATCTCCATCCAGACGGCACAGAATGGCTCTCAGGAAGGCAGTGGACATTTTACCTTCTGAAAAAACTCTGTCCAGATGTCTTGTCTTCAGACTGGCTGCTTTAAAACCTGGGAAACCAGCCTTATCAGTGGGCCCCTGTTTGCTTGAACAATCTTTACTTATTTAGCAAAGAAAACACTGAAGCACACATTTCTAAATTTGTAGACCTTAAATATCAGATCTGCAAAGAAGAGCCTTCTTTAGTTTCTGGTCATTTATCAGCACACTCTGCTTTGGTCACAGCAGCACTTTGAAAAGGAAGGCCACAGCTCCTCGGTAAAGAAAACTCAGGAAGAAAGTTGTATCAAAATGCCACTCTCTCCGTATTTCAAGTGCATTTTGTTATGGTCTTGTTGCGTTACAATCTGCAGTAGTGGGATACCCTTGACTTCCTTCCTTCGGATGCAGGATAGGATTTTGCTTTCTGGATTTCTGAGGGTAAAGAGACGGCTTTGAAACACTTAAAGTAAAGCAAGGCATGACCAATACCACATCAAGAGTGGTGAACTCTGCTTTAGAGCCTTAGAAAGGAAAGGCCATGCCTGGCTGGGAATTTCTTCATTGCAGCGGGAACTAAAGATAAGCTCTCTGCACTTCCTGTCGATGGTAAGACCCCTTTTCCATTCAACTACGGTGGTTTTGCAGAAATGCTTCACTGAGATATTTACTGCAACATCTTTCATTTCGGTTTCTACCCCCTCCTTGAACTGTCAAAGAACGGTAAATAGCAAAGGCTTCATCCACCAGCTGCGTGTCGGAGAAACGCTGGTTCCTTTCTCGCTTCATTTCACGTTTCTTTGAAAGGTTACCATAAGCTTACAGCAGTACAGTTTGCAACACTAGCCAATATACCTTAGAAAAGGAAACATACAAAATCAAATGCTAAGAATGTTAGATCGTTTTACAACTACACACGATACACTGCAATGCAAATGTCATTAGAATGCATAACCCTTTACTCGGAAAATAATAGTATTTAAACAGAATTAAAACTGGTTTGTAATAATAGTTTCTGTAAAGTGCAAGTGACAAGGTTATGTAACCTGCGTCCCTCTTTATGTTTTGAACTGACTTCTCGGGTCTCACTTAGTTAACTGTGCTGGGTAGGGCTTGTGGGATCTGTAGTCCAAAATCTCTAAAGAACCAAAGGTTGCACACTTCCTGCTCTTCCTGTAGAAAGGGGCGCATCCTTGGACCACGATGTTCATGACCCTGGATGGCATATGCTGCCATACCCTCGCTCAACGATCATCTATTATTTAACCAAGTTGACAGAATGTCTTAGAAAAGACCAGCTGCCTTAATGGCGATCCCGGTTCTCTTACTTCTTGCTCTCCCTCCTTCACAAGGCAAGCCTATGGTGCGCTCAACCCTACTGGAAAAAGGGAAACGACCCTATGGAACATGGTATGGTTGTTGACTCTGTACTGTGACTTTAGTGCAGGCAACTCCCAAGCAGGATGTGGAAGAGGAAGAGCAAGAACTATGGAAACCCAATCGCCATCAAAGAAATGTCTATTTATTTGCCGATTTAAAGGTCATCATTTCTTTTTTTGTTCTTTTGTGAGGCAGATATGGCTGTCAGTACAATGCGCACTTTGTCGGGTGGTTATCACCAGTGTTAACCCCGTAGGTTGTTAGAATGGTAGTCACTAAATAGACCATGTTCGTGTTCAGGTCAATTATGCATACTAACCACCCCAACTATGCAGCTAATAACAAAATTAAATAAATGCATAGTGTGCCATTTTTTGCAATGGTTACTGTTTAAGAACAGTTGATATACTTTAATGCATTGGAATGGGTTCAGCCTAGAACCAGTGTTAGAGGCAGAATAAGCAAGAAATATAGGTAGCTCTTCTGCCGCTGTCACGAAATAAACCCTCCCCCGTATAAACTCTTCCCCCGGAGACTTTTATTTAAGAATGACTTGAATTCAGTGTTACAATGTTGCAGTCCTTATTTTTGTAAATGCAGCTCAAGCAGGAAGATCGATATTTCTGTCTAGACAAATGTAAAATTAGTTTTCTGAATTCTACTGATGGAAATCATGTGCGTCTCTTTTCAGGTCTGAAAAAATGTTGCATTGCTCATCAAGTGGCGCTGGTCCTGCTACTCCACCACTGCAAGCGCTGAGCTGCAACCAAGGAAAGGCGGAACGGACGCTGAGCAAAGGAGACTCGTTTTAGCAGGACATTGCAGGCCGCTGCATTATCCCCTGGCGGCTGGCTGCCTGGCCTCTTCCCAGAACTGCTAGGGCTGAACTGCAACCGAGGAAAGGTGGAACGGACACTGAGCAAACGAGACTCGTTTTAACAGGACATTGCAGGCCGCTGCATTATCCCCTGGCGGCTGGTTGCCGGGCCTCTTCCCAGAACTGCTGGGGCTGAACTGCAACCGAGGAAAGGTGGAACGGACACTGAGCAAACGAGACTCGTTTTAGCAGGACATTGCAGGCCGCTGCATTATCCCCTGGCGGCTGGCTGCCGGGCCTCTTCCCTGAACTGCTAGGTCTGAACTGCAACCGAGGAAAGGCGGAACGGACACTGAGCAAAGGAGACTCGTTTTAGCAGGACATTGCAGGCCGCTGCATTATCCCCTGGCGGCTGGCTGCCGGGCCTCTTCCCAGAACTGCTAGGGCTGAACTGCAACCGAGGAAAGGTGGAACGGACACTGAGCAAATGAGACTCGTTTTAACAGGACATTGCAGGCCGCTGCATTATCCCCTGGCGGCTGGTTGCCGGGCCTCTTCCCAGAACTGCTGGGGCTGAACTGCAACCGAGGAAAGGTGGAACGGACACTGAGCAAACCAGACTCGTTTTAGCAGGACATTGCAGGCCGCTGCATTATCCCCTGGCGGCTGGCTGCCGGGCCTCTTCCCTGAACTGCTAGGTCTTAACTGCAACCGAGGAAAGGCGGAACGGACACTGAGCAAAGGAGACTCGTTTTAGCAGGACATTGCAGGCCGCTGCATTATCCCCTGGCGGCTGGCTGCCGGGCCTCTTCCCAGAACTGCTAGGGCTGAACTGCAACCGAGGAAAGGTGGAACGGACACTGAGCAAACGAGACTCGTTTTAGCAGGACATTGCAGGCCGCTGCATTATCCCCTGGCGGCTGGTTGCCAGGCCTCTTCCCAGAACTGCTAGCGCGAAGCTCACTGATTCTCACGTCACTGCAATGTGAGGTGTCAGGGATAGTCTTGTATACAATGAAAAGCAACATTTTACTCTGGGTCATGTTCAGATTTCAGTGGAGGGTTTTCTGGGCCCAGTTTCAACCCTTCTTTTGAACAGCATTGCTGCAATATTCCTGGTGGTTCTTCTCGTATCCACCACCAGGAAGCTGTACTTTCAACTGAATTATGGGATAAAGCTACCATCCTCTAAAAAGTAAAGGAATTTCTAGGGAAGTGAATGCTTAATGCATTTTCTAATGGTGCAAGATCAAGCTGATAGTAGACATAAGAAAGTCTGCTGCAAGTGCACATCTTCAAAGAACGTATGTATTACTGTGGACTATATCAGGCTCCATGCTTGACAACACCAGTGTCATTGAGGATATTGCTGCAGTGGTTGCATATCAGCACTTTTAGACATGGGTGCCCCAGACAACAGTTCAAATTGTGGCCATGTTGTTGGGAGTGAAGCAGGCTGCAATCTGTTTTATTATATATGTGACCTCTAAATACCTATCGAGCCCCAGCAGCCTTTTCAAAGGCAGATGCTGCATCACGGTGTCTGAGGCACTTTGGCAGAAGTGCTAACTCCAGTGCTGTGTAGTATGATTTGGGAAGACTTTGTACAGAGCTGGTTTCTGCAATCACCTATTTTGAACATATGATGACATTTATAAGCACATTCATCAGATCACTGGATCAATCCCTTGGAAATACGCTTGCATCATCTCTTATGTTCCAAAGCCCTCAGAGAATCCTTGATAAACTTCTTACAGGGCTTTAAAGCTGAAACGCTTACTCAGTGAAACGAATGTCCCCCACACATTAACATTCAGACAAAATTCTTATCAGTATTATATTAAAGATGCTCAGTATATGTATGATGTATCTAAATAGTATCATGAACTGTTTTAGCCTCCTTCCCATCGTAGGAAAGCACTTGGGGGACTTTCTGGGGTCTGCCACTCGGTTTGCTTGTGACAGTCTGGTGGAGTTGTTTTCTGTACTGAACTATCCATTGGATGTTTTCCCAGTCCTTCGTGTGGGCAACCACAACACAGGGCCAACAAAATAGCAGGATGCCTTTCCCTGGAATCCCAAAACAAGCATGCAAAAAGATCCCCCAGCTTACAACAGTCTTGCAATCCGGGCTCCCTCTTGGCAGCCCTTGCAAGAGTTTTGTCACTCCCATTCTAGAGTGTTCAAGTGTCCCTGGGGTTCTTTCCTTATGTCTGACAGCTTCTAGTTCTTCTTCCCAACATCCCGATCTGGGAAGAGGAAGGGTTACTCTTCTGTCTAGAGGGCCTATCACTGGTTCTCATACCCCCACCCAATGCTGTCTATCTGCCGTTCACCTCTGTAACCATCTTCTCCCTTAATAATCCACCTCTACTTACTTCCTTCTTCTGCTGAAGCTCACTCTCGGCTCCTACCACCTCCTACCTGCATTGCCACCACCAGTACTTGAAGTGTATGAAAAGAAGTATTGGAACTATGTTCCCTACTGACCTTCCCCCACTCCCCACAAACCACATTGCCACACCCCCTCATACGCGCAATACAAACCCCCAAACACATGCACCTGCTGTTTAAGGAAACGTTCAGTGCAGTGCACTGAAAGTGCAAGTTACAACTTCTTCCTCCACTTTTATTTTAAAACAGAACCATTCCGGAATGGTTTCTTTGTAAAGAAAAATTACAGGAACAGTAAAACTCAATTAAAAGAAGTATAGGAGCAACGCTCCCAACCACTCCTGTCCACTGTCTACCACTCTAGCCCACCAGGCATATAACTTACCTGGGCACCTTACCTCTCTGTCCTAGCCTTCCCAGGCTTGTCCACCTCTTCTCCTGTTCCTCCTCTATCTCTGCCACCTTCTCTTTTTGGTCTATCACGACCTCCTCCTTTTGGGATCTTCCCACTTTTCTTTCTCTCTCCCTCTCTCTCCCCCTTCTCTTTCTCTTTCTCTCTCCTCTCTCTCTCTCTCCCTCTCTCTCTCCTCCCTCTCCACTGCCTCCTGTTGTCACACCAACTTTTTCTGTTATCATCTTGCCATCTCTCCCTCTACAATATCTTCTCCCCACTCAACCTGATATCTCAACCTTTCTCCTCTGCTTGATGCATCCAAACACATTTTCCCTTTCTCCTATTTGCCCCATGTACCCCAGCCTTTTCCACGTCACCTTTGTCATTCCTGCACCGTTCACCGCAATAGTGCCAATTCTCTGCACCTCCAATATCTCCAGACTCCCACACCCTTCTGCCATATCCTGTTCCTTTTACAGGAGCCCGTTCCATATATGCCAGACCTCCTGTCTGTCCATTAGCAGGTGTGTGCGCTTTGCGAGTAGAGAAAGTGACTGGTTTATTTGTCTCTTGGGGCAGTTCTCCGACTGTGTTGCCTACTTCTCCCCCTTTCATATATATCTATGTGACAGACCGGTATCTGGAGCATATACAAACTAGGAATCATTGCACATGCAGGTGGGCCTGAGGGACATGCAGGGGGGGGGCTGAGCGCTCTGCCAGCAAAGGCGTTTCTAGGGGGCGGGGGTTAAGCAGGCTATAGCCCCTGGTCTATAGATGGTGACGACGAAAAGTAAGAACAAAATGGAGAAGGCACCCCGATAACCGGGACAGGGTCCCACTCCTCCCTCCTCCCTGGGTAGGGGAGGGATAAGTCCAAGCGCGCCAAAGCGCTTGGAAAGCCCACGAAGGGCAACAAAAGGAAGGGGCGGGCCAAGCCCCATATAAGCGGCGGGCGTCCTGCTGCAGGGAATTACAGTCTTCAGCAGAAGGAAGCCCGCCGCAGCAGAAGAGGATTTTTGTTTTGCACCCACCCACCTGGCATTAGGGACAGCTACGGCGAGGCTTGGCCGTTGACATCGCGGGACGGCGAGCCTGTGTTTTGGGTACCAGTGACAAGAAACAGACTCCGAATGAGCCATTGCAAAGCCGTAAGGGTTGTCGCTCTTCTCAGACCAGCGCCTCTTGGGAGCCTAAGCGGCAGGGGCGTCTGGTAGTAGGAATGAGGGCTCAGCTTCCCCCAGTAAACAACGCTCTCTCAGTCCAGAAACACCTGCAGGGGCTGGCGGGTCTCAGACATGAGGGGCTGGGGGAGTTGTGCCTAATATGGAATTTGTTGGGAAAAGGGGGAAGCAGGTTTTTGACAAGGAGCAGTCGCTGCACCTTCAGAACTATTTTTACAATTGTTTACTGTGTTTCTTATTATGTGTGAAAATAAATCTGCAGCCTTTTTATGCCAAAGGACAACGTCTCCTTCTGCACCTTACTGGTGGGAAAAGGTAGGGGCCAAGAGCATGTGCAATGATAATGTATGTTGGTATAGTTGGCTCCTCCCTGAAAGCCCTTCTTCTCCATTCCCACCAGGCTCTCCTTCTCTACCTCTCCCCCATGCACTGCCCCCTTCACCTCCCTCCTTCCCTCCCCACCTCCTGATGACCATAGTGGATGCTGTAACCACCCAAGGGCGTTAAGACCTCTGGGATCTCCCCCCCATCCCCTTTTCCCTCCCCCCCTCGAGTAAATTGTTCTGTATACTGTACCACTGGTTTGTTTCAAGTTTGTAAATAGGCTTCTGTCTTTTTTGTACTGTTGTTATAATGTAAAGCGCTTTGGAGTAAAGTGCTATATAAACTCCATAAACATAGTAATGGACAAACACCCAGGTTATGGTTGTAGCCCCAGATAGATTCTCAGGAGCTACAACAAAAAGGCTAGCTAGCCCCCGGTCCTGACAGTTCCGACATTAGCGTAACCCCGGGTCTTTTCCAGACCTAGCAACACCAATGTCTGCCAATCTGCTTGGTGTGCGAGTTCTTGTACTCACAGGCTGGTTTCCCTTCATGCGGTACTCGAGAACCAGGTTTGCCAGTTTGAATAATTGTTTTCCACAAGGTATGTTAGCCCACATGCTCTGGTCTGACATCGCCCTGCTGCTCAAGTTGTACTGGTGATATAGAAGTCTGTAAAAGGGACGGAGCGTGTTGGTGTTGCCCAGTGGCAAGTGCCTACCACATGACGAGGTGTGGATTGAGTGGATCACAGTAGCCTCGACGCACCATCTCTGGGTTCTGCATCAGTCATCAGGTGTCTAGGAACCAGGCAGGGACCTTCCTTACACTACCCAACATCACTTGGTTCCCGTCCAGCATCACCTCAATCTTGGCATGCTGCCTATTGAGTGACCTTTTCAGACAAACCTTTTCCACATCAAACGAATGTCTTCCAGATAGGGAAGACTATGCCATCTTAGCTGCCCGTCACCTCTCAGAGATACAGCGCCCAGAGGGATGCCCTGCAAGATAACTACACGCAGCGCTTCCCAGTGGCGATTACGTCATCAGATGCTACTGAGCAAAACTGCTTAAAATAAATAAATGTGGACAGTTTTGGCATATGTGTTTGGCACGTTGGATTTTATATTTCGCAAGCATACAGCATTCCTCCAATGGGAGAGGATACAAGAAGGTGAGATGATGAGAGCCCAAAAAAAATTCAAGAGAAAGCAAGGACAACGCAGCAGGACCATGATGCAGAATTATAGCAGAGCTGTTGTACCATAGAGGGTATTCCAAGGCCAAAAATAAAGTCTCAAGTGCCCCCTTTACTTATACATTTTTCCAGAAAACTGGCATATAAAAAGGAAACGGTAGTACTCTTAGTGGTTTGCCTGGTTGTATACGAATTGCTCGAACTACAATTGTTCGAATTACAATTGACCTTTGCACAATTGACCGAATTGTGAAGGTCAATTGTTACATATATGCGGGGGAATCATAACAATGGCAATGCCAACAGTTTGGACTTTTGTCCTAATTCTGGTCAATCACAGATGGATGAAATCCTTATTCCACAACAATGAGATTCAGACCTGTGACATATAGATTGCAGTCTGTGCTTAGTCAGCAGCATTCACTCAACCCAGCCATCTATCCCAGCTAGCAAAAGTAAGTACATAAACATGAACACGCATCAACTTTGATAACAATTTAACAGGACCTCAGTGCAAAGAACACATGCAAGGACACATATTACTTAAAAATCTAGTGGCTGAAAGAGCACTTGGTTAAGACATTTTGATTACAGCAACTGCTCCTCTATATGAACAAGTATGCTGTTCACTCTTTGAAGTGTGCCTAGAAATAACACTGGCAGGTCATATACAACACAAAGTTTGATGTTACTGCACGACAGAGATAGATCAAAATGATCCCAGAAGAATGCGCTTTTGGCAGGGAGGGGAACGTTGTGGATGGGAACGACAAAAGAGCTTGTCATGACTATGGGAGGTCAATGGATGGGTAAACAAAATACCTACATGCTATGTGTCCAGACCAGCAATGCACATGCAATTGAAACAGTATCAAAAAAAGCTTCTACGTACATGTTGACCGATTATTATGGAAAGAAATGTATGGTCAACTAAAATCAAAGTCAGACAAAATCCCTTGTCTTTTACATGGGTTGTAATAGGGTTAAAGCCCCAAATATTACATTCCATTCTCTGCTTAGTGCATTTGGAAAGAAACAGCGTTTGAGGGCACGTTTTTAGCAGCCATTGTGGGCATTCTTGTTAGACACACACTGAAGGCACCCACGCCGTTCTAGCCACACATACATTATTTTGGGGAACCTACTATCCTTGCGAGCTCATACTTTGAAAAGTCTTTCTTCTGCATTACACGTTTTTGAAAGCGTGAGCTCACAAAGCAGTACACCCACATGTCTGGGTGTGTCCGGCTATCATTTTCCCCTGAAATACCCCATCGCCTAGTTTCCAAATTCATTTTTAAACACAGGGTCGTGCTCACGTCACTAGGAATGGTTAAATGAACGACATGTGCAAGAATTAAACAGAATTAAACAGTGAGCACGTATATTTACTGATAACAAGTGAGAAGGATACAACACATCTCTGTGGCCAGTATTTGGGGGGTCCCTGTATTGTAAAGGTAAATGTTGCTGTGAGTAAGATTTTGCATACAGAGCCAGGATATCTTCGTTCAAATCTGAGCTTCCCATTTGAGAAACCATGTGATCCTGGGCAAATCACTCCTCTCCCTGGCCCTTTCTCCTTTGACAAGCAGCACACTTTCACTCAGTGATGACTTCTTATAGGTCTAGTCAAAAATGTGCATCTACACCCAGGCTCTTTGAAACACTGCTATTTAATAAATGCACATCCTATGTCGTACAAGCATTCATTGTTAACAACTAATCAGAATAGTGCTTTATCCATTGTCCATACACATGAGCACTCTGCATGCTTTTACATTGGTGAATGGTGTGCCTTATTTAACGGGCAAGCATTGGGGTATTTTGCTACTTAACTTCAATCCGAGTCAGCAGGACACCCTTTTTGAAATGCTAAGTATGTCTCTTGGTTGGTCCCACATGCTAGCATGTATGCATACGGATTCCAAAGGAATACGAGCAAAACATATTTTAGTGAATATTTTAGTGAATTGTAGTGCTTGATGCCAAAATCCCCAGACTTCTAAGCGCTATACTAAAGGACATGCATAGTGCTTATAAATCAAGTGGCTAAAGGCAGACCAGGGTAAGACATTTTTTTTATCACAACAGTAGTGCATTTACAGCTCCAAGAAGTCATTGCAACTCAGAAGACTGCTTTTAAACAAAATCTTTCAGGCACTTCAAGCACAACGTTTGATAGGAAGGTTTGTAAAGCTAGCTCATAGAGATCACAGGAGGGTGTGTTTTGGGTGGGGAGGGGCAGGAAGTGGGTGGGAATGGCCATAGGGATCAGCATGGCAAGTCAGTGGGTGAGTAAATAACCAAACAACACCTATAGTTTTGTGTCCTTTCCCATATGCCATTTCTCCCTAGCTGTACTCCAGTGCAATAATTTCAGCTTACTGTTGGCACAGCGCCACCTAATAGCAAAACTAAAAATGGGGGGATATAACAAACAAGGGCACGAAAGAGCCTGTTAAAGCTTGGTCAGCTATTCAGTTGTAGTGAAATTAACGCAAATGTAGTATTTTTACACCGTTGTAAACTTGAAATAAGCTTATAGCCTCTTGTCTCTAAACAAAATACCGTGGTCTCTGGTCATTATTTAAAGATCGGGAGGTTAGGTTTATGTTGCTCAACAGCACTGACTGTTCCGATGTGGGACGGCCAAGCGCCACGGTTATGGTGTTGGCCACAGTGCTACCTAAGGCAGCCCAGACAGGAGCCAAAAACAAATATGTGCCAAGGCCCGAGGGCAGACATGGGAAGCCGCTTACAGAACCGGAAAGGGGTGGCTATTAGAGGGTCCCGTGGCGCCAAGCAGGGTTTAGAAATGGTAGCCGGAAACAGTGCGTCCTAGCTGGCTCATCAGGCCATTATTTATTAAGAGACGGGAGCCAGTTAGGGGGTGGCAGGTCAGCAGAAGCAGGTGGTGCGAAGCCAAGGTTCACAGTCTTTCTTAGCAACGCTCTTGTGAGAAATGTACCCAACCGCAACGCTTTCAGTCTGAAGGTTCCGAGTCAGGGGCGGCATTAGCAAGCCATTGCTGGGATTTCAATATGGTTTCTTCTTTACTTCTGTCACGGGAGGATCATCGGCCTGACCATCAAATTGAAAATACAAAGGGGGCGGATGCCCACCCTTTATGCCGTTGGAGCACACGCACACTGCAAGAAAAGCAAGGTGCAGCATGGCAACGCCAACACTGGAAGACCATGCTGTACACAAGTGTCTCAGTGGCATTAACTTTACAAGGACTACCGCCCTTTTGTGCCTCTAACCGTGGCAGTAGGCGTCTCGCCAGCTGTCCGTGTGTCCTTTAAAGTATTGATGCCCGTTTGCATTCTTGTAACACCTTGCTTAGCGCCGACACCCTCAGTGGGGTGGCACGGTGACAGCCCTTGTTGCTCCCAAAGCCCCCCCCCCAGCTTTCATTCCACATTCCGTCTCTCACTCCTGCCCAGCTACCCTCCTCCCAAAGCAACCCAACCCCCCTCCACCCAAAGGATAGGCAGAGACCAGTAGGATGAGTGGGAGAAAAAATTGCCACAGCAAACTTTATTACACATAAAGTCAGGAGTTAGCTTACAGGTGTTCCGTTCACGCTCAGGATTTTCAGCGCTGAGAGCAAGCAACTTCCCCCCCCCCCGCCCCTCCGGGTCCTTGGGGGACCCGACGCTGGCGCCCAGTCCCTTCCTCAGCAGTCCCTCTCTACCCTTTGGCCATTTCTTTATTTTGCAATTTTTCTTTTCATTTTCTTTCCCCAACGCTATTTAAGTGCAATTGTATTCCGTGCTTTACTTTCTTTCCATTCTCCATTTCCGCTTAGGCTCCTTCTAAAGGATGCGTTCCGGTCTCCTTTCCCCTTTTTTGCTCCCTTTCCCCTGGATTCCCTCTTCCCGCTTCCCCAGGTTGGCTTATTGATCATAGTTAACTTTCCCTTCCCAAACAGGTCTTCCTCCAGCCCATCATGCCAGGGAGCCCCTCTCCCCCCTTCGGTCAAGACCCCGATCAGCCCTAGCTCTCCCTGCCGCCTTAGCTGTCCCATCCCCTCCGGCCCCCATCGCGCCCTCCTGTTCTAGAGAACCCCATCCATCAAGCGCTACCTATCCCGCCGAGCCCAGCATCCTTCTTATCCCCATCCTCTTCCCCTGCCTTTCGCTAAGGAGGGGTCCACCCCAACTAACCCCCCTGCTCCTGCTGGCCCCTACCCCCCGCACTCCAAGGCCCCCCCTCCCCCAGTTTCTTTAGATCTCTTTAAGCTGCCAATCACAAAGAGCCCCCCTTCTCTTGAGCCCCCCCCTATCATTCCCCAATCTCCCAGGGGCCCCCCCTTCCCCTCAGTTACCAACGTACTTGCCGGAGCCCTGTTTACAGTGCAAACTTTTCAATTCACCCCCCCTTGCTGACTTCATTGTTACTTTCCAATTTTCAGTTTCCAACGATGCACTTCCCATTTCCCCCACCCACTTTTGGAGTTGGAAAGGTCTTCCAAGCCCCCTAACCCTCCCCATTAACGTGGGCCTCCCCTGAGTCTAATACTCCTGGGCGCCGTTCTTGATAAACTGATGGCTGTGCAGTTCCCCTTGTGGTCTCCGCCAGTACTTTCTAAAGGGAACACCAGGTAACATCCGCTGGGCTTGTCCGCCAAAGACCAGTCGCTGCGACCGGTGTCACCGCCATGACTCACAGCGGGCCACCGGCCGTAGTGAGTTCCCCCCTCATGCACCTGGTCGCCTTAGCTCAGGAATCCCCAGTTAAACTATCAATGCGCCTTTCACCCCTTTCACTCCGTCCGCAACAGGCACGCAGGCCCTCCGGCTGACAACCGGTGGCGTGATGACTTGTGTTGCAGCCTTCCCCGCTGGAGCTTCTCCTGACTGTTTGCAGCTTACATGGGCTCCCCTGCAGGAGGGCCAACTGACCTGGCAGCGGCGTGCCGAAAGAGGTCTTCCCTTGACCGTTCCGTTCCATAACTGGAGACCCCCCCCCTCCCAGATTTAGGTGGGAGGGAGCGTTTTGGGCCCCTAAAGGCTTCCTTCATTTGCAAAAACCCAAATCGACACTCACCCCTGCCCCCCCCCCGCCGCTGTTCAATTGCAGCCCATCCCCTGCAGAGCATCCTTTAGGTTGTACACCATCAACCTTACCCCCACTTCGGATAAGTGAACTTTGTCCTCCCCGAAGCAACCCGCAGTTTTCGAACTAATCAGGCATGCTTGACCCATCCAGAGCCCCTGCTGATTAGGAATTTCCCCAGTTTGACGAACCACGCCAACTACGATAAGTAATGCACTTTTGTAAAATCTTTATTTTTTTACCATTATTATTGTCTACATTCCCATCTAGTAATGATTGCTGATAAAATTGAGTTCCGGCTGAGCCCTTGTGCCCCTTAAAAGAGAATTGTCCTGTAGGCCCCATACTTTCGATTGTTCGTGCCTTGACCTCCCTTGCGGCTGCCACTTCTATTGTCAGTCCGGGTTGATCCCCCTTCTCCTAGCCACTAATCCCCCACCTGCTTGTGCTCCCATCGCAAGCCGTGGTCGCTCTCCATGCTTTTCCTAAACCTTAGGTCGTTCCTCAGCCAAAACGTGCCCCCCCACTTTCTGTGTTCCTCCACCACGCATTCTCTGTAGTGTTGAAGGGCTGGCCCCTGGTCGTGATCCTTCTCCATTATTGTCTGCTCCATGAATCTGAATGCCGCCAACCAGTTCTGGAGGTTTTCATCAGGCCTCACCCTTTTTCCGGCCTGCCCTCTGCTCCCACATGACTGCAGGGTGTCCTGCCCTCGGAACACGTCCTCCGGTAGCCCGCCGCCCCCTGGCGTTGGTGCCCCAAACCGTTTGCTCGACCTTGCGTGTCCACGCTCCTCGTATTTGTTGGCTGTAAGACTCGCTTGGTTAACCCTGTTCCCTGTAGGAAATGACGAGCCCGAGTAGGAGGAGGCGGCTGCAGCCCGGGAGCTGATTGCTTCGCTGTCTGGCTGTGGGCCCCCCATCCTGGCCACAGCAGTTTCCCATCCTTCGGTCTTGGCCAACACTGCAAATCTTGCCCAGGCCTCTGCGTTCATTATCTCAAGCGGATGCGGCAAACGACCGATCGCGACCCTTGATTCTACTGCTGACTGCTCGTCTCCCATCTTCTCCCGGTCCATCCTTAGAAGATGAAGCGTGGCGACCCTGTCTTCCTAACCCAAACTAGGGGGCTCGCCGCTGCTGCCACCTGGTGCGCAAAATACGCCGGCTCCTCTCCCTGCATGGTACGTGAGCTGTCTGGTGGACCCTGAAGGATGAAAGAAACATGGTGAGCGAGTCGACAAACTGTCGTTGCCCCCCCCGAAAACACCATGCTCCAGGGCTATGTATTGTCCTTTCAGTGTGCTGAAAGACCTGCCAATTCTTCCATCCCCCCCTCCCGTGTACCCTCTACCATCGCCCACTCCCCCTTCCTAGCAACCCCCTGTAAATGTGCGCGTACTCTGCCCCACCTAGCGACCCCCTCCCTTTGCCCCCCTTCCCTCACCCGCCCGAGCACCCCTCTCCTACCAGAGAGAGAGGGGGATCAGGCTTGCGCGCCCTACCTTCACCATAGCTTAACCCGCGCCATTGTCCACCCACATCTAAGCCTGTGGCGGAGATTGCACCCGTGCCGATCCAGCGCTTCCCCTTCCAGAGCGGGCGTGTTTGCCCATGCACCCTGCCCAAAATGCTCTGTCTAATCATCGCTGATCATGCACGACCTTAGCTTCAATTCCCAAAATGGATGCAGCGTCGCCAGTGTCGCCATGCTGCCCGGCAACCAACTGTGTCCACCAGAGGGACCTGCCTAATACCCAGAGCATCCCCCAAACGGTGACGACAACAAGCATTTCGCACCTGGCACGATCTGATCACTAGCACTGCCCCATCCTGTGGTTGCAACGCGTCCCCCGCTGCCCTGCCTTGTAAGCAAGAAATTAACCCCCTTCAGACCTCCACCCATGCACCCTTCGTTGCGCGCGAACGATCCTCCCTTTAATTTGAAAACCCAACATGCAGTAGTTAAGCCCGACCACAAACGCCCATTCAGAGCCAAACCGGCAGTCAGGCGACTGCCTCCTAGTAACCGCCAATCTGGCCACAGTTCTATACTAATAACGTTGTACACCCCCCCCCCACCCGGCAAGAGCCAATTGTACATCCACGCCTGATGTCCAAAGAACCTCCTGAACACCATCTGCATGCCATCTGGATGTTACCCAACACCCTTCCTTCTTTGGCCCCTCTGCTGGGATTTACCTGTTTTGCCTTCCGCGCCCCCCACCCTCACAACCCCTGCCTTCAAACGTAACTCAGCATGCAGTACCTGATGTGGCACCCTGCATGACCCCATTGAACATGCATTAACTCGAGACGCACTACCCCCAAACCTCTGCCTTGCCACGTGGCTAAATAACTATTATTGCACCGCACACCACCCGGTAATCGGGACCCCTAGCCATCCTATTTTGTTACCGACCCCATCTAGGGTATATTATTGTAATGAAACCCATCCCTATTGCCCACCGCGGTTTAAACCCATCATGGCTCAGAATGCTAACCTCCTCCTGTGATGGCCAGATGGCATGAAGGATTAAACCCCTGTGTGGTACTCCAACCCTTCCAGACCCCTTTTGCGCCTTGAACCACTTGTGTATATGCGTGTTCTAAATTCCCCACCGTATCAAAACATGCGGTGTTCCTAGCACCCATTGCTTCCTCCTGCCACAGCTGGCACCTGCGAACCCCATAGCAGCCTCACATGTATTTAATCCCATGCCTGTTTCCCAACCCAACCGCCGCTACCATTTTCCGGCTGCCAGCTCCACCTCTCCATGGTAAGTGCAACTTGTCACTGCCCACAGTTCCTTTCCCTGGGATCACCTCACCTGGATCTTCACTGTGGCTGAGTACCTTCTGTCTTCTTCTCCGGTCCTTCGGGGGTTTCTCCTCTTCGTCTTCCTTCTTTAGAGATCCTTTCCCCTTCTTACGTTCAAAGAGATAGGGGCGGTCTCCTCCCGAGGCCACCTTGACCGTTGATGGAACAAAACAGTCAAGTGAACCCTGGGGAGCCCGCTCCTTCAAAACAGGGAAAAAGCCAAAAAGGCAGAAAAAACCCTGTGTAGCTGCAGATGATGATGGCCGGGTGGATTTGAAGGCCCAGAGGCTGGTATGGTCTTGCAACCACGATCTTGTTTGTAACTCCAATGGATGGTGGCACTGTTTCTGGGCATTCCTTGGAAGGAATGAAGGAGCGCTGGGAGGAGAGGCGGAGGGTGAAACCACTGAAGAGGGCTTCAGCAATACCGAAAGAACCGTCCAAGGAAGGACAAAGGTAAGATATCACAAGAACAAACAGGGTATACAAAGGAAAGCTCTACCGGAGAACGGGTAAGATCAAGGAGAGCAAGAAGTCAGAGCGAGAGAGAGAGAATGAGAGAGTATGAGCAAGAGAGAGAGAGAGCGAGAGTGTATGAGTGAGAGAGAGAGAGAGAGAGCAAGAGAGTATGAGAGAGAGAGAGAGAGAGAGCGAGAACGGAGATGAAGTGAAAGTGACCCCGAGCGGGTGGGAGCCGGCGAGTCGGAACCCAGCCGCCGGGAGAGACGGGTCTGCGGCAGCGCGAGGCTGACCACAGAAACAGAACAAACCGAAGCCGGGGAAAGTAGACTGAATAGAATAGAAAGAAAGGCGAGGGAGGAAAACAGATACCCGGCGAGAAGGCTAAGAGCAGCAGGGAAAACAGGGGAGCAAAGGGGGATTGCCGAGAAAGGGGAAAAACAAGGAAGGCACTGGAGTGGGACAAAACGAAAGTCAGCAAAAGCGAGTTGCAACGCGACTCGCAGGGGGCGTAGCTTCCTTAAATGCCTGCAGCAAAACAACGGCTATACTGCTAGCAGGCAAGCCGTAGAGAACTAATAGCGCCTCCATCTTGCCCATAGCTTCCATGGTCGTAGCGGTGTGACAGTATGCCCTCTCCTCATCCCTTCTCCTCCGGGTTTCCCTGGGTGAAGGCGATGGAACAGTCTTAGCAGACGTGGGGCGTGAATGTTACATCTGGGTTCCCAAGATCGTTCTGCAGCAGAATACCCTTTCCAATGGACCAAATACTGTACGGTGCCATGTCTGTAACGGGAGTCCAACAGCCTCTCCACTTCATATTCTTCAGGGTCAGGATCCTCGATCCTTGAGGAGGAGAGTCTGCGACGACTCATGGGATCGGGATGATAAGTTTTCAGGAGAGAGGTATGAAATACAGGGTGAATCTTCTTCAAACTAGGTGGCAGTCGTAAACGAAAGGCGACAGGATTCACCTGAGACAAAATAGGGAATGGACCTATGAAACGGGCCAAGAATTTTCCTGGGTGAATCCAACGTGGGAGATATTTGGTTGATAACCACATCTTGGTTCCTACTGTCCACCTGGGATTAGGTGATCTCTTCTTATCGGCTTTTTTTTGTAGCGGATCCTACTAGCCTCCAACTTCTGTACCGCCTCCTTTTGGATGGAACGAAGATCATGAAGGCGTTGATCAACCAAGGGCACAGTTGTAGGAGGTATCCCAAAAAGAGGTATGTGTCTCGGATGATACCCGTAGGTAAAGAAGGGACTAAATCCTGTAGCGGAATGTTGGGTATTGTTGTAGGTGAATTCAGCCAATGCTAGATAGGACTGCCACATGTCCTGTTCCTGATGGCAGAAACAGCGGAGATATTGTTCGAGGGTGGCATTTAAACGTTCTGTTTGGCCGTTGCTCTGGGGATGGTAACCAGAAGATAAAGCTCTCTTTATCCCCAAAGAGCTACATAACGCCGACCAAAAACGTGAGGTGAATTGGGCCCCCCTATCAGACACGATGGTCCGGGGCAGGCCATGTAATCTCACCACATCTCTCAGGAATACTTCGGCCGCAGCAGGAGCAGAAGGCAGGCCAGGCAAGGGAGAGAAATGTGCCATCTTGCTCAGGGTGTCTACAGTCACCATGATAGCTGTGTACCCCCTAGAGAGGGGAAGATCTACAATAAAATCAGTAGAAATATGTTCCCAAGGCTGTGATGGTAGAGGTTCTTGTTGGAGCAGGCCTAATGGTCGGTATGTGCAGCCAACAAGCATACCACGAGCTTGTTGGCTGCACATACTGGACAACCCGTCACGTATGCCTTAATGTCTTTTATCATAGTCGGCCACCAAAAATATCTAGAAGCCAAATGTAGGGTTGCCCCTTGGCCCTTATGCCCAGCCGAAGGAAGGTCGTGGCACCAATACAAGGCTTGAGTTTGGAGTTCCTTAGACGGTAGGTACAGTGCGCCCTGATGAAAGTACAACATTCCCCTCTTTACCAGGAGTGGTTGGTACTCCGATGACACTTCGGAACGACTGGTGGCAAGCTCTACTTCTTGCAAGAAGGAACTAACCATTCCCAGGATTCTCTTGCCCGCAAGTATTTCATCCTGGCCCTGGTTCTCTTGGTACTCCAGACTCCAGGAAAGAGCATCCGCTAAGGCATTGTCCTTTCCGGGAAGGTATGTTATTTCAAAGTCAAATTGGGAAAATAAATAGGCCCATCGAGCATATCGGGAGTTACGACACTCCATCTGCTGCAAAACCTTCAGATTCCGGTGGTCTGTACGGACCAGAAAAGGATGGGCAGCTCCCTGTAATAAATGTCTCCATTCAATGCATGCCTGGCGGATCGCCAGTAGCTCTCGTTCCAATACAGAGTAATTCCTTTCACTAGGTGTAAGCGACCTGGAATAATATGCAACCGGATGTTCCACTCCATCCTTGCCAGTCTGAAGGAGGGCAGCTCCAATGGCCCCACCGGAGGCGTCCGTCTCTACCACAAAGGGGAGAGATTGGTTAGGTTGCACTAGAATGGGAGCTGTCTTGAAGGTCTTCTTGAGTAACTGGAAGGCTTGATCGGCATCCTTATCCCATTCAAACTTCTGACCCTTCTTAAGAAGACGAGTGATGTGCAAAACAATGTCAGAGAAATTAGGGATGAATCGTCTATAAAAGTTGGATAGACCCAGAAACCTCTATCTCCTTGGGACTCTTTGGAGTAGGCCATCTAAGCACTGCCCTTACCTTTTCGGGATCCATCTGCACCCCCTCCTTTGAGAGGATGAACCCTAAATATGACACTGAGGCAGCTTCGAAGACACACTTCTCTGGCTTAACCAGGAGCTGATTTTCCCTTAACGTTTGGAGGACCTGAGTGACATGCCTACGATGTTCTGAAAGGGAAGAAGAAAAGACCAAAATATCGTCCAGATAGACCACTACTGAGGCATATAACCAGTCCGAGAAGATCTTATCAACGAAACGCTGGAATACAGCGGGGGCGTTCACCAGACCAAAGGGCATGACTCTATATTCAAAATGTCCCAGAGGAGTCCGAAAGGCAGTCTTCCACTCATCCCCCTTCTTTATTCTCAGCAAGTGGTAGGCTCCCCGAAGATCTAGCTTGGTGAAGATAGAGGCTCCTTCTACAGCTTCAAGTTCCTCCTTTATAAGGGGCATATGGTATCTATCTCGAATAGTCAAGCTGTTCAATCCCCGGTAATCTATACACGGCCAGAGATCTGCGGTACCCTTCTTGGGAATGAAGAACATTGAGGCCCCTGCTGGAGAATGAGATTCTTGGATCAAGCCATTTTGGAGATTAGCATCTAGATATTCCTTCAGTCCCCTTCTTTCTGGTAGGGACATCGGATACATGCGCCCAAAAGGAACCGATGCTTCAGTCTTCAGATCGATGGCACAGTCCTCTGCTCGATGTGGGGGTAAAGTGCGGGGTAGTTTATCCTCAAAGATCTCGGTGTACTGCTGATAATACGGAGGAATCGTCTGAACCACAGCCGAGGAGGTTGGAACTGCGACTCCCTTCCCCTCAAAAGGAGATGCCTGGGGTAGACACGAAGCCGAGCAATACGGCGACAGAAAACATACAGTGTTAGCAGACGAGTCAATCCTGGGATTATGTTTGCGTAGCCAGGGTATGCCCAGGATGACTGGGAAATGGGCAGCTCTAATAACATCAAAGGTGATCTGTTCTTGGTGCTGAAACAAAGACATGGTGGCTGGACCGGTCTCCTTGATGATGGGTCCAGATGAGAGAGGGGCTCCGTCTACACCCTCTACTGGCAAAGGACAGTCCTTTTGATGTAGGGGAATGGCTTGTTCTTGCGCCCACTGAATATCAATAAAGTTTCCTGCAGCAGCGCAATCCAACATAGCCAAGGTTTCTAGTGAAGCGAGAGATTCAAAAGTAAGATGAACCGTAAATACCATAAGTCTATGGTCCTCTCCCGACTCGTCCTGTTGCCTAGAATTGCAGGGATTCTTCAGCACCGCCCGGTTCCTTTCCCTCCTCAAGACCGGGGAGATGCGTTTCCCGAGCATCTCGGGGGTACCTCGGGGCAACTCCGAAGCAGATGCTTCGAGGATCCGCAGTACATGCAAAGACCTTGGTCTCTGCGTCTCTTCCGTTCCTCGGGAGTCAACGGACCTCTAGTTGTTCCTATTTGCATAGGCTCTTCTGTCTGTGGTCGGGTAGGGGGATTTGCTGTGGCGATTCCTACAGATGGATGAGGTCGGAACCTCCTTCTTTCTAACCTTCGCTCCTGCAATCTGTATTCCAACTGCAGAGACATCGTGACCAAATCTTGGAAGGAAGCAGGACGTGCCATCCGAGCAAGCTCGTCCTTGAGTTCATCATGTAAGCCTCGTCGGAAGAGGGTCTGCTGTACTGGATCCGGCCACCCCGCCTCCGTAGCCAATTTCATAAATGTGGAAGCATAAGTCTGGACATCTTGGTTTCCTTGACATAGGTCTAGAAGGGCTTCATAGGATGAATATTGAACCTCTGGTCTTTCAAATCTGACACGCATCAATTGAGTGAACTGAGTGTAGTCATTTACAGCAGGGTTTGCCTGAGCTATCAGTGGAGTAGCCCAGGCCAAGGCATTGCCCACAAGGTTGGAGACCAGAAAGCCGACCTTGGCTCTGTCGAGTTCTTAAGCCTTAGGTCGGAACGTAAAGTATATCATACAGGCATCCAAAAATTCTTTCAAGAGTTGAGGACTGCCATCATATTTCCCAAAGGAGAACGTCAGGGGAGGTAAGTCGCCTCGGAAATCCTCTCGAGCCGCTACTTGTTGGCGTAAGTTGATATTCTCTGTTCGGAGGCTCTGAACCTCTGCCTGGAGGCCTTGAATCGCTGTCACCATCTCCTGGTATTGCTCCAAGGAGGCCATAGTAGTTGGGTGGCGTTGCAAACTGTCACTGCCCACAGTTCCTTTCCCTGGGATCACCTCACCTGGATCTTCACTGTGGCTGAGTACCTTCTGTCTTCTTCTCCGGTCCTTCGGGGGTTTCTCCTCTTTGTCTTCCTTCTTTAGAGATCCTTTCCCCTTCTTACGTTCAAAGAGATAGGGGCGGTCTCCTCCCGAGGCCACCTTGACCGTTGATGGAACAAAACAGTCAAGTGAACCCTGGGGAGCCCGCTCCTTCAAAACAGGGAAAAAGCCAAAAAGGCAGAAAAAACCCTGTGTAGCTGCAGATGATGATGGCCGGGTGGATTTGAAGGCCCAGAGGCTGGTATGGTCTTGCAACCACGATCTTGTTTGTAACTCCAATGGATGGCGGCAGTGTTTCTGGGCATTCCTTGGGAGGAATGAAGGAGCGCTGGGAGGAGAGGCGGAGGGTGAAGCCACTGAAGAGGGCTTCAGCAATACCGAAGGAACCGTCCAAGAGAGGACGAAGGTAAGATATCACAAGAACAAACAGGGTATACAAAGGAAAGCTCTACCGGAGAACGGGTAAAATCAAGGAGAGCGAGAAGTCAGAGCGAGAGCGAGAGAATGAGAGAGTATGAGCAAGAGAGAGACAGAGCAAGAGAGTATGAGCGAGGGAGAGAGCGAGAACGGAGATGAAGTAAAAGTGACCCCGAGCGGGTGGGAGCCGGCGAGTCGGAACCCAGCCGCCGGGAGAGACGGGTCTGCGGCAGCGCGAGGCTGACCACAGAAACGGAGCAAACCGAAGCCGGGGAAAGTAGACTGAATAGAATAGAAAGAAAGGCGAGGGAGGAAAACAGATACCCGGCGAGAAGGCTAAGAGCAGCAGGGAAAACAGGGGAGCAAAGGGGGATTGCCGAGAAAGGGGAAAAACAAGGAAGGCACTGGAGTGGGACAAAACGAAAGTCAGCGAAAGCGAGTTGCAACGCGACTCGCAGGGGGCGTGGCTTCCTTAAATGCCTGCAGCAAAACAAAGGCTAGACTGCTAGCAGACAAGCCGTAGAGACCTAATAGCGCCTCCATCTTGCCCACAGCTTCCATGGTCGTAGCGGTGTGACACAACTGTCATGCTGCGTTAAGACTAGGCTCCTGTTAAGTGCCTGGTACCTTTTTTTTTTTTTTTTTTTTTCGGCCTCCCCCCACCACCGCAAACCGAGCGCCCCCCCCAACCCGTCTTACCGGGCCTGCTGTGAAAATTGTCTAACCAAGCTGACTGCCCCAATCTAGCAGCAGCAGCAGGTAGCCACCCTCGAACTTAAGCCCGCTTAGGCCTTTCCTTACCAGCCGAGCATTGAACCAGTTGCATTCTGGGACATGTGGTCCCACAGGTACGCAGGTTAACCCATCGGAAAACATTCCTGAAGTTGCTCTAACGGTTAAAACAAAGCATTCCGAAAGCCTCACTGGTGCCGTCGGCCACCTCTCACCTACTCCTGGAGGCATTGATTCAAATCCTTCCTTGAGGGGCAGGCTGCCTTAACATTGATGCCCAGCCGACCCATCTGGAAAAACTTCAAATAGCTTGTGAGCGGTAAGTTGCCCCTTTTCTAATTCTGGCTCTACCGACCCATCCCATAGCCATGCTTTCTCGCACCCCACCTCGGACTTCCCCAACCCGACACAACAAAGCATTACCTTGTACCCCCACTTCTACCGTCACCCTGCTTGCACAATCTATTTGGACCTAAACAACTGCCCTATTATCTCCGCACATTTGTTTACCACCTGTAACAGCAAAACCAATGCCTTTTATGGCACCCACCATGAAAGAAAAGCTCCCAGTCACCAGTGCCACCGTGAAACGCTTTGAGGCCCCATTACCTTTGATTCCACGACTGTCCCTTTCGGCTGCGATAGGCCTGGTTCTGGAGCCCTCCTCCACCCTATGTGTCCTGAGGGATGGAAGAAATTGCATGAGCTATGGGAACGCCAACCGTTGCATTGCCCCTTTGACAGACCTGTCCTGTTTTGATAAGATATGATATGCTAGTTTATTTAATATAGCGCCTATGCCCAATGTGTCTCAAGCCGCTTCAAGGCAAGGGGGGGAGCAAGGGAAAATACAATGACATTCTTCCCGGCCATGCACAGTAAGGATGTGAAATAACTATTGTACTCGGCCTGGCGACATTTCCGATAGTGCTAGAGGAAGGGAGGGGGGAGTGGGAAGGAAATGGAAACAGACCTGTCACTAACGTAGGCGAGAGCCGGCAAAGAGAGACCCTGCAGCTCTTTCCAGGTGTATTTAAGCGCCAATGAGCGCGCGGGATGATGTCACCCGCCCCCCCCCCTTCCGGGTGGAGTGGTGCCTGTCTCACTCCCCCTCCCCCCACGACTCCTCGTGCCCCCGTGCCTCGTGAGGCAGTCGGTACTAAGGGGGTCTCCCGCCGAGGGGCCCTCCTTCGTAGGGCACGGGAGCCCGTCGTTTCGTGCAGTGTTCCTTTGCTCCAGTGGCAGGTATGAGCACGCACACACTGCGAGAAAAGCAAGGTGTTACAAGAATACAAACGGGCAGCAATACTTGATAGGATACGATAGGTTATTTATAACGCGCTTAATACCCCAGAGGTTTCTAAGCGCGGACCCGAAGATCGAACCTGTGCTGCTCCGTGTCATCTTGCTTCCAAGGCGAGCACGTTGCCGCTGAGCTATCCTCCCGAGACACTTCAAGTGTGGGAAAAGGGGGGGGGGCAGCAGTCCCCAGCATCCCACCGCCACCAGCACTCTACAACCACTGGCTGATTCTTCAAGCCACAAAGCAGATGCAAATGACAGTGCCAACCATATTTGACTGCCAGACCAGTAGCCAAATTGTGCTGGCAGTTGGTGCATTTTAAGGAGTGTCCTTGGCATCCCCTTACCACCAGGGTCAGACTGGGCCATACATTTGTCTCAGGGACTAATGAAAAAGTGGCCCACAGTTGCAAATGGCTATTAATTCTTTTTGTGACACTGTTTGAATTGTACCCAAGGAGGTGTTTTTTGATAAAATGTGATGCAAATTTTACATTTTAAAGAATATTTATTCAGCAACACTGGTTAAAACTATTAGCCGCATAATGTAGTAACTCAAATCAAAGTGGCCCACATTGGCCAAAAACGTGGCCCACTTTGACCCAAAAAACTGGCCCAACCCAGCATTTTGTGTTTTTTGTTCGGCCATGGACCTATTGCCCTATGTGCCAGTCCGAGCCAGCTTACCACCACAGCCCTCTCAGCTCCTGACACCAGGCAAAGGCATTCATGCAGTCTACGGTATCCACAGCAGGGAGCCTTTGACCCTTTATAGCTCTATTCCCCCAGCTCATGGCTTACAGCAGCTGGGCGGATATTTCCCCTACAGGTTCTCCGGAAGCAGTTCTGCCATGATTTAGACCAGACATGGGCGACGCCGCAGGCACCAACAGGCCACACTCGGGCGACTTGTTAAAGCTCACGAGTTGGAAGCAAGCCAAAACGAAGCAGGGGGCAAAGACATTTTCCGCAACTAAAGACATTTTGTTTACGATTTAATAAAAATAACAGCATTTGCAAGACAATTTTTTACGAACAGTATCAAGGAATAACACCTTGCTCGGACAATAGATTGTTTGAACCGTAGCACGGCTACGCTCCATAGTTAAAACAACAAAATGTTGAATTGAAACACACCCGACCCACAAACGTAAAAAATATTTAGGGGGTCATTCATAGAATTCAGCGCACAAGTGGCGCACGCAGCTGGCGCACAGTGTGCGCGTGCGAATCTCTGCACCAGCCGCGTGCGCTAAAATCCATTTCCGCGCACAGCGTATTCATGGATTTTAGCTACCAAAACCAGCCGTGGCGCAGAGTGGCGCAGCCACCCTGCAGCAGCGCCAGTTACGCCCCAAGAACGCCCCTCGCGCAAGGAAAAGCCATCAAAATCCCCAATGCAGCGCAAAGGGCAGCGCTAACCCTGTACCAGTATACAGGGCTGCCACACAGCACACGGCAAGCGGGGAACATGTATTACTGGGGTTCGCGGGAAGTCTCACACGCGATAGGCCCTGTGCGAGTGGGGTACGTGTATTCCTGGGGTGCACGGGAGGTTTCACACACGATCGGAGCAGGGTACGTGTAAATCGGGGGTGCGCAGGAAGTTCCACACGCGATTGACCCTGTGCGAGTGGGGTACGTGTATTCCTGGGGTGCGCGGGAAGTTTCACATGTGATAGGCCCTGTGCGAGTGGGGTGCATGTATTCCTGGGGTGCATGGGAAGTTTCACACGCGATCGGAGCGGGGTACGTGTAATTCGGGGGTGCGCGGGAAGTTTCACACGTGATTGGCCCTGTGCGAGTGGGGTACTTGTATTCCTGGGGTGCGCGGGAAGTTTCACACGTGATTGGAGCGGGGTGCGTGTAATTCGGGGGTGCGCGGGAAGTTTCACACGCGATTGGCCCTGTGCGATTGGGGTACGTGTATTCCTGGGGTGCGCGGGAGGTTTCACACGCGATCGGCGCGGGGTACGTGTAAATAGGGGGTGCGTGGGAAGTTCCACACGCAAATGGCCCTGTGCGAGTGGGGTATGTGTATTCCTGGGGTGCGCGGGAAGTTTCACACGTGATAGGCCCTATGCAAGTGGGGTGCGTGTATTCCTGGGGTGCGCGGGAAGTTTCACACGCGATCGGAGCGGGGTACATGTAATTCGGGGGTGCGCAGGAAGTTTCACACGCGATTGGCCCTGTGCGAGTGGGGTATGTGTATTCCTGGGGTGCGCGGGAGGTTTTACACGCGATCGGAGCGGGGTACTTGTAATTCAGGGGTGCGCGGGAAGTTTCACATGCGATCGCCGTGGGGTACGTGTAAATAGGGGGTGCACGGGAAGTTCCACACGCAATTGGCCCTGTGCGAGTGGGGTATGTGTATTCCTGTGGTGCGCGGGAAGTTTCACACGTGATAGGCCCTGTGCAAGTGGAGTGCGTGTATTCCTGGGGTGCGCAGGAAGTTTCACACGCAATCGGAGCGGGGTACATGTAATTCGGGGGTGCGCAGGAAGTTTCACACGTGATAGGCCGTGTGCGAGTGGGGTACGTGTATTCCTGGGGTGCGCGGGAAGTTTCACACGTGATAGGCCCTGTGCGAGTGGGGTACGTGTATTCTTGGGGTGTGCAGGAAGTTTCACACGCGATAGGCCCTGTTCGAGTGGGGTACGTGTAATTCGGGGGTGCGCAGGAAGTTTCACACGCGATTTTGCTGTCCGAGCGGGGTACGTGAATTTCGGGGGTGCGCGGGGAGTCCTACCCATGAATTTGCAGTGTGGGTCCTCCCAGGTGTTCCCTCTACACCCTCCACGGCCCCTGCAGGCAGCCCACACCACAGTGGACTACCCTGCACCCCTGGTCATGTCCCGCAGGCAGCCCATCCACCATGGGCATGCCCCCCAGCCAAGCCACATGTCACCTTGCACTACTGATCACCAACTCATGTCCCCCAGCATCCCCACCCCCAGCAGTCAGGGCACCTGCCAGCAGGCCCCCACTCATGTCCCCCAGCACCCTCACCCCTCAGCATTAAGGGGCACCTGCCAGCAGGCCCCCACTCATGTCCCCCAGCACCCTCACCCCTCAGCATTCAGGGGCACCTGCCAGCAGGCCCCCACTCATGTCCCACTCATGTCCCCCAGCATCCCGACCCCCCAGCAGTCAGGGTCACCTGCCAGCAGGCCCCCACTCATGTCCCACTCATGTCCCCAAGCACCCTCACCCCCCAGCAGTCAGGGGCACCTGCCAACAGGCCCCCACTCATGTCCCCCAGCACCCCCACCCGTCAGGGGCACCTGCCAGCAGGCCCCCACTCATGTCCCACACATGTCCCCCAGCACCCTCAACCCCCAGCATTCAGGGGCACCTGCCAGCAGGCCCCCACTCATGTCCCCCAGCATCCCCACCCCGCAGCAGTCAGGGATACCTGGCAGCAGGCCCTCACTCATGTCCCAGACATGTCCCCCAGCCCCCCCACCCCCCAGCAGTCAGGGTCACCTGCCAGCAGGCCCCCACTCGTGTCCCACTCATGTCCCCAAGCACCCCCACCCCCCAGCAGTCAGGGGCACCTACCAGCAGGCCCCCACTCATGTCCCCCAGCACCCCCACCCCCCAGCAGTCAGGGTCACCTGCCAGCAGTCCCCCACTCATGTCCCCCAGCACCCCCAGCCCCCAGCATTCAGGGGCACCTGCCAGCAGGCCCCCACTCATGTCCCCCAGCACCCTCACCCCCCAGCAGTCAGGGTCACCTGCCAGCAGGCCCCCACTCATGTCCCCCAGCACCCCACCCCCCAGCAGTCAGGGTCACCTGCCAGCAAGCCCCCACTCATGTCCCCCAGCACCCCCACCCCTAGCAGTCAGGGTCACCTGCCAGCAGGCCCCCACTCATGTCCCCCAGCACCCCCACCCCCCAGCAGTCAGGGTCACCTGCCAGCAGACCCCCACTCATGTCCCCCACCACCCCCACCCCCCAGCAGTCAGGGTCACCTGCCAGCAGGCCCCCACTCATGTCCCACTCATGTCCCCCAGCACCCTCACCCCCCAGCAGTCAGGGGCACCTGCCAGCAGGCCCCCACTCGTGTCCCCCAGCACCCCCACCCCCCAGCAGTCAGGGGTACCTGCCAGCAGGCCCCCACTCATGTCCCCCAGCACCCCCACCCCCCAGCAGTCAGGGTCACCTGCCAGCAGGCCCCCACTCATGTCCCCCAGCACCCCCACCCCCCAGCATTCAGGGGCACCTGCCAGCAGGCCCCCATTCATGTCCCCCAGCACCCCCACCCCCCCAGCAGGCCCCCACTCATGTCCCCCAGCACCCCCACCCCCCAGCATTCAGGGGCACCTGCCAGCAGGCCCCCACTCATGTCCCCCAGAACCCCACCCCCCAGCAGTCAGGGTCACCTGCCAGCAGGCCCCCACTCATGTCCCCCTGCCCCCACATCATGACGATCCTCAATCATGGGCCTAATGGCCAGCCACATTACACCCCATGCCACCCCAACTCAAAGACCCAACCAAGTATTGCATCCACCCACATAGAAATGCCCATTACATGATACAACCCGAATGGCAAGTATGTAAATGAACACATGTCCGTCACACACACACAATGGGTGCAAGTGAATGTGAAAACCCACATCATGACATGCATGAAATCAGTGAGAGAATACCACACACCAAAGTATGAAACAAAAATGTATTGAATCCAAAATGAATGTAATGAAATGAAAACACACAATAATGTGAAGAAGAAATTAAACGCAGCATGTCCAGAAAATAATCAAAAATATGAAATCAGAATCCAAATGAAAATGTGTCCAAAGTCTCAGTCCAACAAAGCAAATCCAAGGGAAAAAAATAAGTGAAATCCATTGCTCCATGGTGAAATGAAAAGAAAAAAAAGAAAATGCACTGTTCAACTATATACAAATCACCAATCCAGGGTCCATGAGCCCAACAAATGAAATGATACCTACAAAAAAGACTACCTAATAAAGAACTATATACAAAAATGTGGTGCATTGTCCAATCGCCCCAAAATTACCAAAAACAGAAAGGAAACCTTACACTATCTAACTATTTACAATGGCAGCGGGCTAGTCCAACGGCTCACTTATTGATGTCCCGGGCCAGGGCATCATCGAACTCCCGCTCAATGTCCTGGAGGCAGTCCTCTTCCATGGCCCCGAGGGTTCGCAGGGACGACGACATGTTCACCTGCAACTCCCTGTGAATTTCCTCGAGGCACTCGGCCCGCCTCAGGGCCCTCCGCATGGAGTTCTCCGCCCTGACCATTGTGAGCCGTGCCTCTTCCGCCCACTGCCACTCCGCATCTGTGGCGTGGCCTAACCGCTGCAACACGGAAGACACTTGAAATCCGGGGTCCTCCTGCCCTATGGCCGATGCCTGCCCCTCTGATGTTGAAGGCCCTGAGCCATCATTGCTCCCACCATGTTGCTGCTGCTGTGCCTGTGCCCTGGCTCTTGCTGCCTGCACGTCCTCCTCTGGCTGGGGTGCAGTTGTCATGGTGGCCACCCCTGCTGGACGTCCACTCCCGACTGTGGCAGGGATGTGTCCTCCACCAGCCTGGCCGCTGGCTCAGGGGCAGCTCCACAGGGTACCCAGGTGACACATGGGTGGGAAGATGGCATGGAGGATGACTGGCGCGTAGGGGGTTCAGGTGAGGAGGGGGTCGCAAGAAGGCCCAGCACACGGAGGAATCCTGCACCGGTGACCCGTCCCAGTAGGTCAATGTGGTCAAAGAGGCATGCGAGACGACGTGCAGTCTCTCCACGAAAAGACTGCAGGTCACCTCGCATGCCCCGTTGACGCAACGCTATCCCACTCAGGATAGGCTCAACACGGTCCCGGATAGCCACGTCTGCAGGGAGAGGAAGGCCAGTTGTTGTGCGCTCATCCCCTCCCTGAAAACGGTTCTGGACGTAGGCATCCCTGCTGGTGCCAGATGATGCAGTGACAGGATCAGGGACAGGATTACACACAGGCACCTCCGCGGCGGTCTGTGCTGCCTCCTGTCCCTGCCCCTGCACTGCACCACTAGCACCAGTGGAATCCCCACCTCCAGATGCCGTGTGTGTCCCTTCCGCAGTCTCCTCCTCCACCAAACCCCCCACCAACCTGGATGACTCTGTGCCATCTTCCTCCGTTGGACCCTCTGGGGTCTCAGCTGCCCCTTCTGCTGCCGAGGAGTCCACCTCAAACCTTTGCCTCTTGGACCTACACTCGCCAGCTGTGGCCTGGGACGCGGCACCAGACTCCTCACTCCCCGACGAGATGACAATCTGGGAGGGGAGCCGGGCATTGCGTCTCCGGCTGGTGGTGCGATCCCTGCTGCTGTGCTCCACAGCAACCTCTCCGCCCTCTTCATCAGTTGACGCTGCAGACAGGGAGAGATAAAACACAGACATCAGGGCACTGTACAATGGACTGATAAACACATGACAGTTGCACATGAGTGGCAGTGTCAAACTTCAGACATGGCATCACACTCCACGACACACATGTAATTTCAACTCACACACATGAGCATTTCCACAGCAATATTGCACCAGGCAGCAACATCCATACACATTCAACAGCATGAACAGCCGAAGGTGAGCCTGACATCACATGAAACACAGCGAGTGCACTAGACATGCACACACGCCACCACACTTACATGCATGTCTACATCTCCACCAACTGTTGCAGTGATGCGATCACCATACATGTCACATCTGGCATTCAGCCTTCTACAAATCAGTGTCACGTGCATCCATGTTGCATCACAGTTGCACACTTGTCAAATACACACACATGCACATGTACACAGTGCCGATACATGCAGCAGGAACCACCATCCATGTGTGACACCACAACCATGCCAACGTACATACACAGAAATTAAAACATGTGTGCTACCACACCTGCATTTGCACAGCATGCTTACCAACACATACACCATCGATGTGTCTCACACCTAAGAGGACTCACATGTGGCAGCCTCACGCCCCTGTTCATACACATCCCTACATGACCCTACGAAAACACATGTGCAACCTGCACACTACTGGCACACCACCACACGCACAGCGTCCAATCAGTATGCATGTACACTTACCGCTCGACTCCAGACTGGTCTGCCTCTCAAGGACCTGGACGTGGAGCGCTGGGCATATGTGTTCCAGGACCCTCATCTGGTTGTCAGACAGGTGGCCCCGGCGCCCCTTGGCATCCGCTGCCTTCAAGAGGCACCGGGCCTTGTTGAGGGTCCTGGACCTGAAGTCCTCCCAGCGCTTCTTGACATGGTGTAAGTCGCGGACTGCCACCCCTTCCGCGTTGATGGCAGTCACGATGTCCATCCAGATTCTGGTCCATCCTTCATTGTCGGCGCGCAAACTTCCAAAGAGGGCATCACACTGCCCCAGCACTTGCTTCACCAGGACACCAACTTCCCTGGCACTGAAGCTGGTGGCCCTCTGCCTTTCTGGCTGGGGGTTGCCAGTGTGCCAGATGGTGTTGTGCCCGACATGGCAACCCCAGAGGCAGGAGTGGGTGGGCAACTGGGTCCTGGGGCTGGGCTGTGGAGCAATGGTATCCCAGTCGGGAGTCTTCGGTTCCAGCAGGGGTGGTCACAGCAACTGCACCCCTGGCTGACGTGCAGGCAGTCAGGCAGCTGCAGATGGCAGGTGGGAGCATGCTCGGGGCTCTGGGGGGCAGTAATTCGGCCTTCTGGGCAGGAGCATGGTCTTCCGTGTGTTGTTGCGTGGCCAGCTTGATACGGAGTGATTTGGCACGTGAAATAATTGCACGTCAGCGTGTAATTGGAGGAAAGGCCCTTAGCGCGTAAGCGCGTCAGCACACGTATGCGATTTCATTGGACCAAAGGCCCTTAGCGCGTAAGCGCTTCTGTGACGTGACTCGCACGGGCGTTTCCCTCGTGACGTGGCTGCGTGCTTGGAAAAACTGCATGTCCGCGTGTGGATGCGTGTAATCCGAGGAAAGAGCCTTCGCGTGTAAGTGACGTGACGCGCGGGGGCGTTTCCATCAATATGGGTGCATGTTCCTCGTACACGTCCAAAAACTGCACGTCCGAGTGTCAGCTCATGTAATTTGAGGAAAGGGCCTTAGCGCGAACACACGTAAGTGACGCTGTACGTGTGGGTCGCTTTAAAAGGTACGTGTAGGACCCCATTCCCTTGTACGTGCTTTTCGTGGAGAGCGAGTGGGTGAATTCTGTACTTCTTGTCGGTTCACACGCGATTACTTCACATCGTTTCAAGTTCGTACTCCCCGTTACCTCTGACAGCGTTCTTTATTCTTTTTGGGCCTGTTTCCTCAAACAGCGTTCACTTCTTCTTTTGTCCTGTCTCCTCAGACAGCGTACAATTCTTCTTTTGGCGGGGTTGTTGCCAACACGCACACGCGCGTCTTTTTCACGTTCTTTTTCCAGGCAGACGGTGAGTCGGGCACGTATATACCAACTGTGCTTGCCCCGTGTGTCGCGTACCCCTTCAGAGGTCATTGTAGGCTGCGTGTATTACGCGTATGCTTATTTTTGTGTTTCTGGGTGCCACAGTGTAGTGCGGGTTCTTTTATTCACGCACGTGGTCTACGAGGGGTTGCGTGCAAGTTATTTTTAGATTTTGGGCTGCCTGTGCATTGCGTGACCCGTCATCTTCCCCCAGGGGTCACAAACAGCCTTGTTAGAGCACTAGGGTACGAATTCCATCTAGTACCCTACCCCTTTCACCCCCAATTGCCCAGGACCATAGTTTACTGCTACTCCCATACGCACAACATCAGTGCCATGGCTGGGAGGCAACCAAGCGGTAAGGGAGGCAAAGGTGGCTGACCTTCAAAAAGGTGGGCGCGGTAGGGGACGTGGCCGGGATTTGCAGGGTGCCCCTAGACCCCCATGTGTGGAGGACCAATCAGGGACACCCATGCCCCCCCCCCATGGTTGAGGGAAACGTGGCTGACACCATCCCAGCTCAGCCCTTGTTGGACCAGCCCATTGTGGCACCTGACCTGGCACAGGATGACTCCCAGGCTGACTTCCAGGTCAGCAAGTCTAGGCCACGTGTGGCAGTGCAAGTTGGTGTCACCAAGCCACGTGGATCTGGGGCAGCTATGTCATCTGCTGCCCCAAGTAGGCAGGGTGGGGAGGCTGCAGGGGCAGCTGCAGCTCCATCCACCACAGCTCTGAGTCTCCCAGCCAGGACAGTGTCAGTCCAGGTCCATCAAACTGACGTTCCCCCTGCCAACATCACACTTCTGCCAATGCCTTTACCAAGGCCTATGGTCATTGTGCATTCGCACACTCCTACTACCCAGTCCACTGGTGCTTCTGCCCCTACTGACCAGAGCGGCGTAAGCCACTCAGGCTCCGCTCCACCTTTGAAAAAGAGGAAGGGTGCTGGCACAACAGGCTGAGACCCCAGACACGGCTACACACTCCGGCACGTCAAGGAAGCCTAGCTTTAATGACCCAGAACTTGATGCACTTGTGACCTATGTGTCGGCACATAGCCACGAAATGTTGGTGACAGCAGGGTGCAAGACCACACCTGGTCAACGTAGGGAACACTGGCAGACCATTGCGGACCGCATAAGTGCCCTTGGATTTGTGAGGCGCACAGCTGATGATTGCTACAAGTGGTGGAATGACCTGAAACGCAGAGCAAAGAACAAGATGGCCTCAAATCATGCTGCTACTCTGGTGACTGGCGGTGGGTCTCCACAAGAGGACAACAAACTCACCGAACATGAGTCTGTTGCTGGGACCTTCGTCACAGAGGAACAGATCCAAGGTGTGGGAGAACTACCTGATTACGAGGCATTGTCCGGTGAGTGCCCATGCGTGTGTGTGTAATCCATGTGTATGTTGTTTGGGTGACGGGTTCTGATTGAGTGCCAGGTGAGGGTGTGTACTCCTGAATGTTATGGGTCACCCATTTGCTTCCTCCCATACATTCACGTGCCTTGGATTTGGGTATGACTGTATCCCTTCTGCCCACAGTTGCCAATTATGCCCAGATTAGTGCACTTTACCTTGAACTGTCATCTTGCAACTACATTGGTCAGATTTTGTAAGTGTTCATTCAGGCTGATTGTTTCCACTCTCCCATTTTTAGTACACAATATTCTGCCTTATTGCAACATATGTGATATGATTCGGTCATTGTTTACAGCCCACACTGGGCCACTACTTTTACCTGTTATGGTAATGATTACACCATTCAGGCTGATGGAGTATTGGGCTGCAGAAATGTTTTATTATGGCCTGTTTGCATTGGAAGATGACAGGTGTTTCCTGTAATGTTAAAGTGACCAACCATTGATCAGCCCACAATGACTGTGTTATTGGACACTGGATGTGTTTCAGTGTGTGGCACATGCATATTTTGCAACACTGCAGCATCAATCTTCGCTTCATGTCAATGTGACATGGATGTGTGACAGTACTCATTCACTGACATATTGCTGTAGTTTTGTAATTTACCGTGGCTATGCTATATGACATCTGTGTGGCGGCATGTGTCATATATGTGTATTGGACATGCCACTCACAGCCTGATGTGTGATGCCAGTGCTACCCAACATGCTGCAAATGTGTTGCATATCCATCTTGCTCTCTCCAGTGTCTGCCTTTTTGACTCCACTTCCAACTCTGACATTGCATGCATGGCAGGGTTATAGTCATGTGGGACATGTGTAATTCACGTACTGGATCTCTGGCTTGTCACAGCCTATGTGTGTGCTATGGTGCTCATGCCTGTTTCCATTTGTTGTCTTTCATGTTTTTGCAGGTGATGACGCACTTGGTGCTGTTGAGGTTGAGGAGATGGTGCAGACCCAGGAGGAATCTCAGGCACGACCGGGCACCAGTGGGGGACGTGGTGTGGTGGTGGGTGAAAACCCAATGTTACTGCAGACCATACTGTCCAGGGGTGCCTCTGGGTGCACCTCCCCAGACCTCTATTCAGGTGCTGAGTCGGATGATGAGACGTATGTGCAGTCGCAGGTAAGTGTTTCTGGCAGGGATTCTGTTCTGTCGAAACCCACCTGGACCAGGGGTAGAACCCTCTATGGGGATGCCAGTGTTGATAGGTTCGCCTTTGGCGGTTACGGATGCAGGGCCATACTCCACAGCACCTGATCCTGTTCCTGGGCTAGGAGATCAGAGGGGGAATGCAGTCCTGCAGCCTCAGGCAGTGCCAGCACAGCAAGGTGCAGATCGCCTTGCCCCAAACAGGTGTGGTGCCCGTCGACACGGTGGCCGTGCGCCACCAGGCAATACTGTATGGGAAAACTCCATGTACAGTATGGCAACCCAACAGGCAGCATCAGTAGAAATGATGCTCAGGCAATGGAGAGGGTGGACACTTCCATTATCCCCCCTGAAATGCAGATGGAGCAACAACAGCAGGCAACAGACTCCATTTGCCAATCACACAGGGAAGACATGTTGGCGTCCAACAGGGACCGAGGGGCGGCACTGGAGACTCTGCGTGAATCCATATCAATAGAGTCCCAGGGCCACAGGGAAGCCCTGAGGGTAGAACTCCATAACCTCAGGTAGAGTCTGCTTGAACTTGAGCCTTCCCGAAATGTTAGGGCAGAACAGCAGCTGGAGCAGCTCACACGTTCGCTCTCAGCTGAGCTGCATACAACACGTGAGGAGATCTGGGCATCACGCGAGGCCATGCGTGCAGAAATGCAGGCAACCCGTGATGTGCTGCATGGGGATCCTCCAGAATCAGACCTTCCAGACCCGCATGCTTGCTGCCATGGAGGACCATACCAGGGCTTTGCGTGGGCTACCTCCCATATTGACACCGCCTCCTGATGCAGCAGCAGAGGATGAGCAGAGCGACAGCAGTTCTCCCACAATGGCATAGCCGTGCAGGCCATGAGCCCAAGGAGGTATTTTTTTTTTCGCAACATCCACGCAGGTGGGTGTTGGTGTGCACCTTGTCCTCGAACCTCCTGGGTGGCCTCCCCCACCCCCGCCTGGACCCCACATGGCCATTTTTGATCTTTTTTTTACAGTGTGTTGCCTTGTGTGTCTCCCGTGGGCATCCACTGTATTCCGGCTGGGCACATGCAGGCTTGTCCTGAGTTTGGGTTAGATGCTTGGGTTTGTGAGACACACACCCCTCCTGCTTCATGTTTCCATGGGCTTGCAAAGGGTGTGACCAAGTGACAGTGAATTACACAGTGATGTTGGGCTCCCATGAGCTGTGTGGGCAGTCTGTAGTCAATACTGTGTAGACATCCCCAGTGGATATTGTTGTTGTATTGTACACTGCATGGTGTATTGATATGTGCTTGTGCATCCATGTCTTCCTCCTAATCTGCAGGTTCCTTCCTCATGTCTTCACAAGGCCGTCTACTTTGCAGATGCAGTTCATGTTGTATGCAGTACACTGAGACATTTGCGTGGCAGCAACACTCTACAGTTGTAAGGGGTCGAGGTGCTGGCGTATTCAGGTTGTAAGACTACCACTACTTGAACTTAGTACTGTCATGTTTTTGCATTTTTCCATGGTGTGTTGCAGCAATTGTGTTGGTGGTAAGTATTTGGTAATGTGTGCTGTTAGATATACATTACTGGGAGCATATTGTGTGTGGGCAGTTTCCATTAGGGACAGTGTACTTTGTGACACTTGTGTCAGGTCTTGTGCATTGCTTTGTTTGCTTTCACATTGCATGACATGCCATGGTGTGTTTGGTGGTGGAGCTGGGGAGGGGTTGGGTGACATGGAGCTGTTCTCATGTTGTATTTAGCAAGGGGGTAATGACTTTCGCAGCATAGATGTATGTCTTTTGATGACACAGCATTGGTGGTGTTTGGGTAGGTAGGGATGCACACAATGTAACACTTCCAGGTGACCAATCTCAGGATGGTATGGTTGTGACAGTTGAGTGTCCCTTATGTCATCATCATTGATTGTCTGCTGGTATGTGCCAGGGCTGTGTGCACTCCACAGGGGTGTGATCTTAGGTGAAGTAATTAGCCACCAGCTGTGTACGGGCTGCCTCACCACGTGCCCTTTCCCCTCCCATGCGCAGCGGGTGTGCATGTGGTTGGGGATGTGGGAGCACCACCATGTCCACCAGCAGGCCCCGGTGTGTTGCAACGTTGTGCAGGACACATGCTGCCACTATGATCCTGCACACTACTGGGGGAGCGTATAACAGCTGCCCACCAGAGCGGTCAAGGGAGTGAAAGCGTGACTTGAGCACTCCGAATGTGCGCTCCACTATGCCACGGGTTGCAATATGGGCTCTGTTGTATCTTACCTCGGGTGGCGTGGTGGGGTTCCGAATTGGCGTCATCATGTGGGTGCTCAGAGGGTAGGCACTGTCCCCTGGGGAGGTGGTGATGGGTATCATTAGTGGGGTTGTGACATTACTCAGTATCTGACATGCATGCATGTGCAGTGGCATTTATACTCACCAAGCAGCCATGTATCGCCATGCGTCCAGCTTCTAGGTCCCGGTTTAGGGTTGACATTCTGTAAATGAAACTGTCGTGGGTGGACCCTGGATAGTTGGCATATACTGAGGTGATGATTCCCTTGGCATCACATACTACCTGCATGTTGATGGAATGCCAGTGTTTGCGGTTTCTATAGATGTGCTCAGATTCCCTGGGGGGACGTAGAGCCACATGGGTGCAGTCAATGGCACCTAGCACTTTGGGGAATTGTGCCACCCCATAGAAATCCTGGACGGCAGCCTGCCTTTCTGCAGGTGTTCTGGGCAGGTATATGTGCCTGCGGACTGATGGGCGTGCAGTCATGATGGCCAACACCTGGTGTAGGCAGCGTGACTGCGTGGCCTGTGACACCCCCCCCCCCCCCAACTATAGCACTTGTCCGCTGAAATGATCCAGTGGCCAAGAAGTGCAGTACATTGAGGACCTTCTCAAGGGGGCTAAGTGCTTGGGAGTACAGGGTGGGTGATGTAAGGTCATCCTCCCACTCACTCACCAGGTCGAGTATTATGTGAGGTGAAAACCTGTACCTCCCATACACCTGGTCATCAGGCATCCCAAAAAGGCTGGTTCTGGGTGTATAAATTCTGGGCCTGACTATCCTCCTCCTCTTCCTGCGGTATCCCACGACCACTGCTGCTAGGTATATTCATCTTGGCGTCTGAGCTTGTTTGTTGTTTGTGCACACTTTTATGCTGCTCAGGTCCACGTACGCCTGCTTCCTGCTGGCATACGTGTTTCTGGATTAGCGCGTCTTTTTTAGCGCACGCATTAGCCCCATTCGATTCCATGAATACATGTTGTAGATGCGCGTGTGGCCGTTCCGCGCATTTGCCTCCTGTACTTCCCCCGTGACGCCCACATTTTCACGCGTTGTTCCCCATTTCGCGTGTTACGCCCCCTGTTCCGCCTACTTTTGTTGTGTGCGCTGCGCTATGTGCGCTTTCGCTGTGCGCTTAGCGCACGCTGTTTGGAGACGTGTGCGCCAGCGTGCGCCACGCAGAATTTTAGCGCACATCCAGGGATTTACGCGCACACGGACTTCCATGAATCGCTGTGCGTGGGTTTCGCTGCGATTTTCGCACTTGCACTGCGATTCGCACGCTTTCGCCGAAAATTTCAGCGCACATTAATTCCATGAATCGGCCTGTCATTCTATAAGTAAGCTTAGTGTTGCAAGTAGAAACACGAGCAGCTTAAGATTAGGACTATGTGTGCAAAACAAGCTTACCAACGGACACATTAGGTTATTGTATGGGGAAACATTTACCCAGTCACATATTTACAATAAACTGGTTTTAAAGCTCACACATGGGAAGCAAGCCGACAAGAAGCAGGGGGGGGAGAACATTTCTCTGCGGGGGAAATAACAGAGCGACACGATAGCGATAAATAACATTAATAGCCAGACATTTTATGTACAGTAGCAAAAAATAAAACCTTGCACGGACAATAGATTGTTTGAACAATAGCACAGCTACGCCCCACAGTCAAAACAACAAATTTGTTGAATTAAAGCACACACGCCCACACGTAAATAATATTTATTCTATAAATATGTTTAGCTTCTCATATTTGAAACACGAGCAGCAACAGATTACGCCTATGTGTTGCGAAACAAGCTTTCCACCGGCACCTCATTTAGAGAGTAAGGGGAAACATTTACCCATGTCTCTCAGAAATATAAGCACAGGCTTACGCTTCAAATCACGTGCAGCACCCCATGACAGCAGAACACATTCTAGACATAAACAACGGCGATTGCTCGCAACAAAAGGTCCTTTTGTATAAACTAACTACAATTTAGACAGTGCCCTGATAGGGGGTGCAGCACATCAATACCGGACACAGGTGACAAATATATTTCTGATCTGCCGGTCAGATAGCACAGTGAGTAGAGTGCTCATTTTGACATCAGTACAGAGCCTGCTGTTGCAGTTTCGAATCCCAGCAGGGCCAAACTCAGCCTTTCCTCATTCCAAGGTTGATAAATGAGCACCACACACCGTGGGTAATGATGAGCAGCGCTCAGATGCCTGAGGGTCGTAGCGCCAGATAAATGTAATGTGGGATGTATTGACTCACTTTTGCTCTGCTATGCTGCAGCACTGTGTTATGATGGTGCCAGAAAACAGCAAAATGGCCGTAAAACCCTTGTGCGCGCCAATACCTCTGAAAATCGTGCTTTGCAAAGCACAAAAAGATGGCTGCCAATCTGCCACGCATCTTGTCAGTGGTGAAACAGAGATCTCACTCCTGAAATATGTCACTGGGCTCCACAACAAGTGAAAATGGAGTACAGAAGGAAAAAGCAGAGCTTTGCTAAAGGAAACCCAAAATCTTGCTTTCAATCCCTTTTTCTTTGTGGCTGAAATTTCAGAATGCTGGTACAAACACCCTGAAACACCCAAAATTCTTGCTGGGTGCTACAATTAATTCACTTAGCTTAAGAAATCATTGTGAATTTACAAAGTCCTGAAATGCTGAGAGCATAAAGACATTTCCACAGCAAAAGTGGCCTGTCTGTGGATCTGTCAAAAATCTCTGGGTGCAGTACCCTAGGCCACCTGAATTACAGCTGTCAGGAGCTGCCTGATTAAACTTTAAACATGTATAAACTGAAACTAAATGTTTGCAATCTAAGAGGCCTGTTACTGAGAGTAACCCGTCTTGTAATTGTTTTGATCCCATGGTTTAAAATCTTGACAAAATATTCTAGTTGTGATTTGATAACACAAGTTGTTTTGTGCTAAGGAAAATTCAACAGAGTAACAATTAAAATTAAGCTTGGCTCAAGCTACCAAACTGGAATAACAGGTTTTCTCACAGAAGAAAGGTCTTTCCCCCAGCAGGAAATCACACAAAAGCTCTAATTATGGGGTAGGAAAGAACCTGGTCTCTAGAGGCATGAGGAACAATGACCAGCTGCTACTAAGGAAATGTGAGGTGTGAGGATAGTCGTAAATGGCTTCTGCCAAGAGCAATCAGGGAGGAGACTGCTCCTGCACTGCAGGGAGACAAAAAGAGGCGGACCCAAACAACCATCTGTGGCTGAACATTAACAAAGAACATTTTGTTTAAAGACTTATAACTTGGCAGCTAAAATTGTGAAAAATATAAAAATAACAGATTTGTGAATCTAAATTTTGGCTGCACATTTCAAGAGGCAGCAAAATCGCGTGACATGTTCTGGAAAGAAACGGCAAGAAATGTGATTTTACGCAAAATGTATTTCTGCTAGAAGTATGAAACTTTATACACTGATGCCCATGTTAAATGCGCACACGTGTAGGAATTTGCTTAAAAATTGGACATTGTGTTCCTGATGAAAAGGACAACATTCTGTGAAAAGGGGAGACAAGATCCCACAGCTACGGGATTTTGAGGAGTAGCTGCTATGTAAAATATGTAATTTGTACATGTGATTGTTATAGAGGTTGTAAATGTGGAAATATGTATTGTGCCAAAAGTAGATTTTGTGTTCCAGGGGAGAGGGGTGGATTCTCAGCCTCATAAAATCACACCATAAAGGTGACACTCTGTTTCTCTCCTCCTATCAAGGCAGAGAGTAGACTCTGACCCAATCACCTGTCAAAAGGGGCAAGCTTAGGCTAAACCAGCCCACACACCCCATTTATGACATCTGTTCATAGCATAAATAGACACAGCTCACCACTCAAAAAAGAGACAGATTCATTCACTATCCCGATGCTGGCGGAGCACCCTGCAGCTGAACTCTACATCTTCCCTGCTCCAGACCCCAGAAACTTGGCAAAGTAGAAACCCATTGCATAGCTGAACCATTTTCAGCTAGGCCTCAAATTCCAGAACCAGAACACCACAAACCTAAGAGGAAGCATCAAAAGACAGCAGTACTGCTTGCCTGCTGAAAATAATATCATCATAACCAAGAAGGGCAGATCCAGTCCAGTCCTGTGCTGTGCTGTGACCAGAGTGCATTGCAGATCCAATCCAGTCCTGTACCAAGCTGTGACCAGAGCGCCTGGCCGATCCGAACCAGTCCTGTGAGCCCAACCGTCTGTCATAACCCAGATCCAATTCCCTGACCAGAATCCTGACGGTTCCATTTAAAAACATATCCAGTGAGTATCTATAGAAAGAATTGTGTCAGTGTAATATGTACTTTGCATAGTCAATCCCTATCTTAAACCCATCCTATCTTGTATTCAGAACCTGTATTGTTAGGAGTATTTTGAATTGTCTGAACTCTCTATCCAAACCATCTATCTTCCTCCTGTAATAGTATTGCTAAACTACCTTTGCACTGATCTTTTCTCATCTGAAGAAGGTGAGTTTCCTCCGCAGGCAGTCATTCTGATCAAGTGGCTGTGTTCCTGTGTGGTATTCGTTTTGTTCCTAGTCATCCTCTAGTGTAAGAAACCCTTTTGTCATTTTAAAAGCGCATTCCTGTTTTCCCTTTTTGCACCTATCTCGAAAAAAATTGACCTCTACTAAAACGTCCCCAACTCCCTCAGTTTTTGTGCTAGAAACAAAATTCCAATCAATGCGGTTCTCCCGATATAGTGAATATCGCGCAGTGAAATGTTTGCCACGAATTTTCAATTTAGGAAATTCTTACACGTGTAAAACAGCTTTTAATTGCTTCCGACTTGAATTTTAAGATTTCAAATTGTTTCTTGGTATTAAATCATTGCTTGTGTTTGGGTGCACCTATCCAAAGCGGCTCCCATAAGAATTTATAGCAATTTCAGAAATTTTGACCTTATTTGGTGTTTTTGCCCAGTCCATTTTAAGATAACTTTAAAAGCCATTCTGACAGCTTGACAGTCAATTCCGTTTTTCTTTTGCGTTTGCTGGGGGAAAGTGGAATTGATATTCTGTTTGAATTCTGCTATTCCCGAATATCCTTTCTCTCCTATCTTTTTACATTGACTATTGGGGGGGTTGAGGGGCGTGCAGGGGGAACCTTTAACCACAGTGCTATCCTATTTGAAACCACACACAAGTATTATTTTCTGTGCTGAATTGTTTGCTCACTATTACTCCTTGTGTATTAAAGATATTATTCCGTGTTACCTCACCCCATTGGTGAGTGTGGTGTACCTATTAAAACCTATTGTGATAACATTTTAAATACATAAATCTTTACCTTTGCAAACCAGCCTAATTACTGGTTCAGTGTGACTGGGGGGGGGGGGTTCCAGGAGGAGGGCGTGATATGAGTGGTATATCGTTCAGAATAAAGAACTTTTAGACAAAAATAAATAAAGATTTCAGTTGTGCACTACATGCTAGGCGTTGAATTGGGTGTATGCCGGATTGAAATCACTTACAGCTTGGGGGCTCGTCACGAGATCCTGAATTAGACATACCACTTGTGACAGTCTAACACAGCGTGCTAACTGACTGGGTGCATACACCCTGTTGGGCTACCATACTGTGCTACACTGTAAAAACACCCTTCAATAGAAATACTCAAAGGAGTTGGGCCTGTTTTGAAAAAGTAAAGTAACCCTGAGATAAGACAGAAGGTGATTAATATTTCTGAAATGGCGACCCTAGTGGAAATCAATATTGCAAAAGAACACCTACTGCACAAATTGTTTGTCAAGGGTGAATGGGTAGAGCAGGATGAGAATGTCTGGCTGCAGGAAGTCAAACAACAAGTCACTGCCATAGAATTAGATACATGGCAGGACCAGGGTCCATTACACCATGCACTTAGTGAATTGTATATGGCCCCAAAGTAAAGAAGAGCAATGTAAAATTGCCAAAATAGCGGCTTACCTATATCTCCACATTGGAGTAATACAGAACAAATATGCTGAAAACCTAGATCTGGCAAAGAGGCAAGTACAATCCCTAGAGAAAACCCAAACTGATTTGGACTCTGCAGAGCAAAGGCTACAAAAGAGCCAAGAATCAGAGAGAGAAATCAGACAGTACCTTACAAAAGTAAAGGAAGATCTGGATCTCCTGCAGCAAGAGAAGGTAGAGCAAGATACCAAATTATTGACACTGCAAAAAGAGTGTCAAGAAAGGCTGGATTCTCTACAACAGAGCCAACAAAAGCTGGAGCAGCAATTAAATTATAATAGTCTGCACAGGGCAGATAGTCGCCCTAGAACATAAGATTGATGAACTTAAGGAGGAAAATAACAAATTAATAGTGAAGGATCTCCACACTCAAACAGATTTTGATGAGGAGCACCAGAAATTATGTGCCATTAGAAAACAAAGGGACGACCTGGCTGCACAGAGGGGAACTCTAACTCAGGAAAGGGACGCCTTAGGCCAGGAGTTCAGCCATTTAAAAACCAAGCTAGAAGAAAATCACCTGGCCCTTCAGGGACTGGGTGAACACAAAATGGACTATGAAAAGCAGTTAGAGCATACCAGGAGGGTGGAAGATGCTCTGGCAAAGAATAATCAGGCCGGTAAGGACAGAACTCAGGAGGTGAGTCTCCTCCAACAAATGTTGGCCCAATACTCCCAATGCAGACAGGAAGCACAGAGAGACAATGAGGCTCTCTGTGAAAAAAATGACAGGCTCCATAGACAGATAGCCATGCAGTTACAACTAATAGAGAGCAGTAAGGCTTTAATAGAGAAACAAAAGGGTCAGATTATTGCATGCTCATATGAGCCAAGGGCCACGGGGATGGTAGACTTCAACCCAATGGGGGATTTGGGGCTAATAGGTCAGCGCCTCCCAGAAATGGATGGTACAGGTTCCCAGGTGCTAGGGCCATCTTCTCTGATCAGGGAGACTCCAGTGAGGGGAGAATCAGGGAAATGGATCCTAAGAAATATAACCTACCAAGATATCAGGCAGTAAAATTTGGTGGGGAATTCCATGAGACTAGGCCCACTAAGAGCATCCTAAAACAGCTAGGACACGGGGGTACTCAACCAATCGTGGGAGCAAGGAAGAGACAGAAGACTCTTCTGAGCGCCACAGGTCCCAAGAGACTAGGCCCCCACATTCTGCCAGCCATTCCCAAACTCGCAGAATACGGGAGAGTCTAGAAGATCAGACAGCCACCTCTGGTAGCAGTGCCTCTGAGTCAGAGGATGAGTGGACCAAGGAGACCAGAACTAAAAAGGCTAACAAAGTTAAGAGAGCTTTACTCAAGGATCCCCTGAAGCAAATAAAAGCTATTTGGAGCGTCATCATGCCCTACCACAAAAATGCCAAATATTCGGTTTGGGAGCACCTTGAATTATTTGAGCAGATGATGGAGACGTTCCACCTGAAGGACAGCCAAAGCTGTATTCAGTACGTAAAGTGGACATTTTCCCCTGAGTACTCCAGCTTCTTTGCGGGGCTGGAGGATCAGAACCATTCCAGATGGTCCACCTATAGGGCGACCATCCTGATTTTTCTATTCATAGGAACCCTCAAGAGGCCTGCAAGGCAGGCTACAACTTACAATGTGGGGAAGACCAGGCCCCACGAGAATTTGTTGAGGAATTGAAATGCGCCTTTGCGCAGATCAATAGAAGGGTGCGCATTGACAGTAAGGAATTTGTGAACACCTTCTTTCATGCTCTCCCTAAATACATAATGACCAATCTGGTGAGGGACTTTCATGAGAAAAGATCACTAGACTGGGTCATTGAACAAGCAACGCGCATCTATGAAGTACAGAAGCCGCTGGAAAATAAAAAATATTAGCAAAAACCCCAAACCAACCAACACCCCTGCTGCTGCTAAGGTGGCGGAGGTGAAGGTTGCTCCCAATTTAGATCTGGAGATGGGGGGGGGCCTAAAAACCTTCCCACGCAGAATCCGACCAACCCCAAACCCAGAAGGCCCTCGGGCCAATGCCAAACAGGGAGCCAGTGAGGTAACCCCACAAATGGGACCCCTAACTCCCCTGACTACATCAGCCCATGCTACAAGGGAAATAGACCCATCCTGGGCTATGTGTGGACTCCTCTAGCCCAAAGGGCGGAATCCAACCAGACAACAGGAAACCCAGGAAACTCCCCTCCTCACTTTCCCCAGGAGGGCAGTAATCCCCCAAATTCCGGACCAAATTTCTTTCCCCGCTACCCGCCAAACTTCAACCCCCAAAACAACCCTTCTTTCTTTCCCCACTTTCCTGAGGACAGACGGCCCAATCCGGGAGAGGGGAGGCCAAGGGTGGAAGGGTGCTTGAACTATCCAAACCAGGGGTATTATGCGAGAAGGGATCGTTAACCTTCCCGGGATCAACCCAGGGTAGACCAAAGGACCCCGTACCAGCCAGAGCGGGTGTCCCAACTAGAGCACCAGGTCCAGAACATGGCACAGGATCTGGGTCACATGCTGAGGGCTCAACAGAACCCTCAGATGAGCATGGCGACTCAGAACTCCTCAAATCAAGGGTCTGGTGCTCCAGAACAATGATGGGGGAAGAACCCTGACAACCCACCGGTTCCCAGGGAGGAGGCACAGGGGGAAAGGGGGTGTAAAGCCTTAGAGGAAGCTTCCTTCCCCACTGTAGAAAGCCCCTAGAAACCCAGGAACCAGAACCAGAATCTCCTGCACCTGAAAATCTGCAACCTAAGGAACAGAGGGTGGGTAGGAGAAATAAAGAGCCTAAAAGGGCCCATTTTGAGGAGGAGGTGCAAATCTTCCAGTTTGAAGGAGAGGGGTCCTCAGAGGATTCTGGGAAAAGGATTCCTCCTTCAGGGATGGGGGAACTCCTCCCAAAGAAAAATGGGTCCCATAGGATCCCAATCCAGACTGGTTAGATGTGGGGACCGAGTTAAAACCGCCCATCATCAAACCCCAGAATGACCAGTACGAAAATCCCCTTGTTCAAACCAATTCTGGTGACTGCCTCCAAAAAGGGGGGTCAGCCCAGAATCAGAACCTGGGGAGCCCAAAACGTCCCCCATAACTAGTGTCACCTTTTTCTTACAGGTTCCCAAGATCCCAAACAAAATCCTGCCCAAATCACCTCTCTGTCAGTATCCAAAGCAAATAAATTAACCAACCAATTGGCCATAAATGTGCATTATCTTTGCCCCCTTGAAGAAAAGGAGGGAAGATTGTATGCCCCGGTCCAAATACAGGGGCAATGTACAATTTTGGCACTGGTGGTCACTGGATCCCAAGCCACCCTTCTGTCAAAAAGGGCCTTTGATCAGTTGAATTCGGGAAGGAGGCAGAAATACCAAATTCCTCTCATTCCTCTCCCTGGACAACTTCAGAATTTCGATGGGAAGGAAATTCCTGTCGAGGGGCCTGTGGATTTAGACATTAAAATTGGGCGACACAAGGTGAAGCACCCGGCCATAGTTGTGACTCCAAAGGGCACACCATATTTACTAGGGAATAACATCCTGCGTAGATTGTCTCCCCTCATAGATTGTGTAAACAAGGTCCTGTGGACCCAAACTAACCAACCAAAAAAATTGAAACAGAGTGTCAACCATGTTAGTTTGAATGGCACATGCCACATGGTTGAACAGAAACCTGACCAAATTGAATTTCACTTGCAGAATAATCAAATCCCAGACGTGACAGTCATTGCAGTAGGACACCAAACTGGTGATGGGGAGTCCTCTCTATTTCTGAAAATAAACCTTCCTTCCAGTTTAATGTGGCATTCCACACTGGAAGGAAACACTCTGAAATTCTATACAAATTCACAATCAGAAAATCCTACTCCTATAGTCCCAGAGGATGAGAAATCAGCTCAAAGCTTGGCTAATATTCTGAAAATTGGAAAACAGTTGTTCATCCCTATTCAGTTAAATGAGGGGAAGGACTCTGTTCTCGCCCGAGTGTGTGTGAACAACAGTAAGAGCTTCATCAGCGAGGCCATGTTCCGCAAACTCCCAAAAGATCAAGCCACTCCCACATTTAAACTGTTAGACAAATGGGAAATGGACCTGGAAACACCCAATTCCAAACATCTCCTGCCTAGCAGGTGTATGCTCAAAATTTCCATAGGCAACAAGAGCATAGTCCATAATTGTTGGGTCGTGCGAGATGTCCCTGCCGCATTTTATTTAGACAGTGACATTCTAAATCGCTTTGCCATTAGTTTGGACCTAATAAACTTCAAAGCCTGGTCCCAATTAGCGGGTAAGCCCATGGACTTTGATGACCCCGAGAAAGCATTTCGGTTAGCTCAACTGCTGCCATATGCAGTTGAAATTCAGATTGGAGAGGAAGTCACCATCCCAGAACGGACCAGACAATTCTCCACTGAAGTAAAAATTAAAAGAGGACAGAAACTGAAAAATCCTGATGCCTATGTCCATCTTAATGCCCAATTCCAACAGCAAGGGTTGGGGGTAAACCCAACACCACTAATCAACATAGAACACAACACCATTCCAATAGAGGTGGAGACAACAGCAACCTAAAGAGAATCACTCTGGGCGCAGGCACCATTATTGGAATGGTGGTTGATGACCGACATTATTCCATAGATTTATGTAACTAACTGTTAGGACCATTCCCCAAGGACTGTTTTGACAGTGATAGCAATGATGAAACACCACCAGACAGGATCTTCACCTGGCATGGGGGAATTTCCTGGTGTACTCTTCCTGCCCTTATGGTAAGGAAGATGTAACTTATAACTTCAGGAGGGATGAGGTGAACTTTCAAGTCTACAGTATAAGGCCCTGTTAGCTCCTGTTAGCGCACTGGTAGTGCACAGTGTGGGAAATCCTATCTCCTTACTGTGATCTCATCGGCGGGCAGGATCTCAATGTTGGAGCAGTGCCCTGCACGCCTGCATCCGCTGATCAGGCCTATCCACCCATAGAGGCCTGCATCTCCGCTAACAAGACTCCCTTCCACTGTCATCTCAGCATAACGCCACCAATTTCAATCCAGCACCCTGCTATCTGCAGCGCTTGCACTTACCACCCCCTTGACCAGCACCAGTTGTATTCTGATTGGCCTCTCCAGTCTATCTCCAAACCAAGGACCTGACCCCATGACAATTCTCCATAAGGTAATACGAACGCTATCTCACAATTTGATGCTATACTATCTCCTTTCTCACGGTGCCATTGTGGCTGTATATATATAAGTATAAGCATAGGCAGCTTACTGTACCTGCCCTCAACTCCATACTGTGTACTGGCCTACAGTGCCTGCCCTCAATTAGACTTGCCATCAGACTGCATTGTGTTGTGCCCTATGGTCGCCTTGACCTCACTTGCATTGTGTTGTGCCCCATGGTCGCCTAGACCTCATTTGCATTGTGTTGTACCCTATGGTCGCCTAGACCTCATTTGCATTGTGTTGTGCCCTATGGTCGCCTAGACCTCATTCGCATTGTGTTGTACCCTATGGTCGCCTAGACCTCATTTGCATTGTGTTGTACCCTATGGTCGCCTAGACCTCATTTGCATTGTGTTGTACCCTATGGTCGCCTAGACCGCACTTGCATTGTGTTGTGCCCTATGGTCGCCTTCACCTCACTTGCATTGTGTTGTGCCCTATGCTCGCCCTGACCTCATTTGCATTCAGTTGTACCCTATGGTCGCCTAGACCTCATTTGCATTGTGTTGTACCCCATGGTCGCCTAGACCTCATTTGCATTGTGTTGTACCCTATGGTCGCCCAGACCTCACCTGCATTGTGTTGCGCCCCATGGTCGCCCTGACCTCACCTGCATTGTGTTGTGCCCTATGGTCGCCCTGACCTCACTTGCACTGTGTTGTGCCCTATGGTCGCCCTGACCTCATTCGCATTGTGCTGTGCCCTTCGGTCACCTCAGACCCAACCCACATTGTGTTGTGCCCCACCTATATCACCAATGCCCCCCACCCGCCACTCCTCTGCACATCACCCTAGCCCCAGCATGCTACTTTGCCTGACGGCGATCATGTTCCCCTTCTGTGTCTTGCAAAGCAACATACCTTGCACTGGCAATAGTTACCTAGCCTATAACAATGGCTTAGTCAGACCCGCCTGCCCAAGACATCACCCGATCACCTGCCCCACACCATTCCTGCCCACCACACCAGCCTTCCTCCCGGATCCTAAATCCGCCCATCCCACCCATAGCCATGCACACTCTCCGGATGTCCCAGCTAATACGCACCTAGCTGTCTACAAGCGGAACCCCATCAACACGAGAGCATCATGCCCCACTTTCGACTACAGCACCACCACAATAGCTAACCCAACTATCTCCCGAACCACCACCTTCATCCCTTCCGATCGAAACATTAGACTTGGCGCCAGAACCCACTACAGATCTAGCAAAGGCCCAGCCAAATCACCTAATAAGACCAACCCTCACACTGTAACACCTATCAACACCATCCATCCCATTCCTAAAGGAGCTCTCCTAAATGTCAGATCACTAGTCGCCCACTCCACAGAAGTCGCAGATATTATTCTAACAAACAACCTGGACTTCCTTGCGGTAACCGAAACATGGCTGCACGATGCTGCAGGACCATCTCTCACTCTAGCCATACCTGATAACTACACCATCCTTAGAGCAGATAGACCGAACGCTCGAGGAGGCGGTGTAGCCATTATCTTTAAGTCCACGCTTGACATCAGACTAGCCTCCTCTCCTCCACTTAAATCCTGTGAGCACATCACAGTCAAATTTCAAACTTCCCCTAAAAGTACTATCACGTTGCATTTAATTTACCGACCCCCGGGCCCACCTGGCTCATTTGAGGAAGACATCACCTCACTAGTTGCTGAAAGCTCCAAACCATCAGCACAAATGATTATACTTGGAGACTTTAATCTTGGGTTTAACGACCCCCTCGACACCCCAGCCACTGCCCTGGCCATGGCATTAGAGGAGCATGGCCTCCAACAACTTTGCTCCAAACCCACCCACTCGAAGGGCAGAATCCTCGACTGGATAACGGCCCTTAATTGCAACATTACTGTGAAAGATCCCACACAACTTATTTGGACTGACCACTACTTCCTCCCTTTTGACATTCACACTAGCAATTTAGCGCATAAAAGGCCTATCATTGCACCTGCCTGCCCAACCAGGAAAAAGAGCAACATTACAGCGGAAGCCTTAATACCTTTGGTGATCCCTACTTTGAACGCACTACCTGCTATAACGGACTTGAACCAATTGGTCAACGTCTACAATGATTCCATGGCCAAAGCCATCGACATCACTGCCCCACTGAAACTGCGTAAAGGGAAACCTAAAGCGCACCTGAACACATGGTACACCCCGGAGCTCAAAACCCTCCGTCAACAAAAAAATAAACTCGAAGCACTATGGAAATCAGTGCCTTCTGTAAATAACAGAACTAACCTCACCAACATCTCCACTCTCTACAAAAACGAGATTACACGTGCCAAGAAAGAATCTCTCAACACTAGAATCTCCCAGGCAAGCTCCAGCACAAAGGAGCTCTTTAACATACTAAAGGAATTAGAAAACCCCATTACTCCCACCGACGCTTGCACTAGGGACAAACCGTGGTGCACAGGGATCCAGAATGCCCTAGCTAACAAAATCTCAGGGCTCCAAACCAAAATCAACAACAAACGACAACAACTTACTCTCGATCCTACCTCCATCCCCATTCCCCCTCCACTTACTGCCACCAGCTCAGGCTTCACCTTCAAAAAGGTATCCATATCGGAGGTTCAGAAAATTATAGCATCCTTGAAACCATCTAACTGCAAGGGGGACAGCTGCCCCCACACAGATCATAAAAGATGCAGCTATGGATCTCTCCCCATTCATCACTAAACTAATAAACCTGTCTTTCGCCAATAACATGGTCCCCAGCAATCTGAAACAGTCCTGGGTCTTACCTCTACTAAAAAAAACTACGCTCAACCCTGACATTCCCACGAATTATAGACCCATTACCACCGTCCCATTCTTACTAAAAATCTTGGACAGAGTGGCCTATTTACAAATCCAGGACTACCTCGAGGCAAATCATTTACTAGGAACTCGCCAATCTGGCTTTCGACCACAACACGGGACAGAAACGGCCCTTGTTGATCTCAAATGCCAGATAGACGAACTCAAAGACAAAGGTAAGGCTGCCATCCTTCTACTCCTCGACCTCTCCGCTGCCTTTGACCTGGTCGACCATAAAATCCTGTGCAACCATTTGTCTCTGGCAGCACACTTCTCCCACTCTGCGGTCACATGGATCCAATCTTTCCTGGACAATAGGACCATGCGGGTCTTCTCTCCCTTAGCAGCAGCTGACCCTATCCCCATTACCTGCGGTGTCCCACAAGGTTCCTGTGTCTCACCCACCCTATACAATATATTCACTAAGCCCCTATTCGATAAGCTGGACAATTTGGGTGTCACCTACACGAACTATGCAGATGACACCCAGATACTCCTCACCTTATCAGGTAACTACAACAAGGACGCCAAATGGATCAACGAAGTCTTCTCCATCATTCAGGCATGGATGGCCACACATGGCCTGTGCCTGAATGATGATAAGACTGAACTGCTCCTTGTCGGTTCACCTAACACCATCCGAAAACTCTGTTCCGGCTACACTAGCTTTACTATTGACGGTAACACCATACCCATCGCCAAGAGCGTAAAAACCCTCGGCTTTTACCTAGACACGAACACCAACCTAGCTAAACAAATCAACATGACTGCCTCAGCCACTGCCTACACTGGTAAATTAATTAGGGCCTGCAGACCATTGATCTCCCCTAACAACTGTCTCATCCTAGCCAGAGCACTCATTCAATCCAAACTGGATTACTGTAATAGCCTCTATGTAGGTGCCAACAAAACAGTAATCAATAAATTGCAAGTCCTACAAAACAACGCACTCCGTGCCGCCCTCAATATCCCCAGAAGAGAACACATCTCTGCCACCAGAACTGCTTGTAAATGGCTGTCTATCCAACAAAAAATAGACCTAAAAACTATATGCCTTACATACAAAGCCCTTAATCATCTTGCCCCGCCCTACCTCTCTAACAAATTTACATTAAGACAGAATACTAGAACCACCAGATCGTCTAACACATTACAACTAACAGTACCCAAATACTCCCTCAAAAGAGCCGGTGGATCCAGCTTCCCAGCTCTGGCCTCACAACTTTGGAACACTATCCCACTGGATATCAAATCCACACCCACTTTCCAACCCTTCAGAACCAAGATCATCTCCTGGTTACTTAACAAATAACCATCCTACCATATATGTATGCATTCCCAATGTCCAATTGTTTTCCTATGTTATTTGCCTATTATTATCTATGCATTAACTGCCTTCCTGTTCAACTTTCCTATGCCCTATTACTACTGTACTATTGTCCGTTACTTGTAACATGATGTTAAAGCGCACATATACCCCTGGGTCAAGAGCGCTATACAAATAAATAAACAAACAAACCTGAAGCCATTAGTCTAAGTCAGCACTTTGACCAGGGACTTCTCCACCCAGCTGGGGGAGGCCACTGAGATAGCCAAACCAGAAGTCTTTCCAGGCTTCAGGCAGATGGTTGAAGAGAGTCAACCTAGCTGATGCCTGAGAGACTCTGGAGCAAAAGCAAAAATTGAAACAAGTTTTCTTAGATTTCCAAGATCTCTTTGCGGTGGATTCATATGACTGTGGTCGCACTGACATCCACACAACAATTATTCCCATGGACCCTGGCATGACTCCAGTGTTTGTGAAGCAATATCGCTTGCCTCTCACATCAATGGAGTCGCTTACTGAAATAATTAAGAACCTTGAGTCCCGTGGGATAATTCATCCAGTCCACAGCACCTTCAATAATCCGGTGCTGGGGATTTTGAAACCAAACGGCCAGTGGAGACTCTGTGCTGACCTAAGGGAGCTCAACAAACGGTTCCACACTTCCCGATGGCCTCTTCCCTACATTGACCAAGGGCTGGCCCAGATACAGGGGTCGAATGTATTCACTGCCATTGACCTGACCTATGGGTACTGGACTGTGTCTGTCAGTAGGGAGGACCAATACAAGCTTGCCTTTACCTTCGGGGTGCAGCAGTACACTTGGACCCGGACTCCCTTCGGATATATCAACTCCGGAAATTAATTTAACATCTTTCTACATAAGGCCATGGCCGACCTGGGTGAAAGGGGAACCTGGCCTACGTAGATGATGTTCTAGTTAAAAGCTCAACTGTGGAGGAACACATGGCGGGGATCCGTTATGTCCCGACACAGTTGAGGGCTGCCGGAGCAAAACTCTCTCTCCAAAAGGCACAGTGGTGCAGAACCCGTGTCAATTTCTTGGGGCATGAGATAACTCCTCAGGGTCTCTGTCCCCAGGGAAAGAAAGTAGAAGCCCTCCAGCAAATAAAATACCCCACAACTCTGCGGGAACTAAGGTGCCTCCTTGGACTAACTAAATACAGCAGAAAGTTCATTGAGGATTACACAGATATCACAAGACCCCTGATCCATCTTTTGAAGGGGGGGTCAAGTGGGAGTGGGGTCCAGAACAAGCTGAGGCAGTAAGACAACTCAAAAGAAGCCTCTCACAAGCACCTTGCCTAGCTTACCCTGTGGAAAACAAGGAGTTCTTGGAGACAGGGTTCTCAAATACATCCTTGACTGCAGTATTATATCAAAAGCATGACAAGGTCAATAAAGTAATCTCCTATGCGAGTAAGACTTTATCCTCTGTGGAGGAAAAATTCAATGATTGTGAGAAGGCACTCCTGGCAACGGTGTGGGCATTGAAGAATTACCGCCAGTTTATCCAGGGCGAACACATCATAGTGGGGACTCCACACCAACTTTTGCAATATCTTCAAAGTGACAGAATCCAGGTTGGAAATGTGAGTAATTCCTGAATTACTTCCTGGATTCTGTCAATGCAAGGCTTTCCTGTGGAGGTCAGATATGGCCAAAACAAGAAAAGTCCCCTCGCGCATGCCTGGCTGACTTGCATGATTGTGCCAGAGAAAACTGTCTCGAGGACGAAAGTTTTAAAATCAACGACAACATGGAGGCATACCTTAATTCCCCACACAAAGTCTATGAAGAAGACCAGTGTGAGGGAATGCCCACTGTCCATGTGGATGGGTGCTCCTACCATGTTGACAACAACGGGGAAACGGAACTTGCGGCCGGTGTAGAGAATGCATGGGTGAATGATGCCCCAGAACCCTCTGTCGGGTACAAAATTGGTCCCTGAAGTAGTCAAGTGGCAGAGCTGATGGCTGTGCATCAAGCCATCCTCACTGCTGTCCAACACCAACTCCACGAACTGGTCATAATCACAAACTCAGATTATGTACAGAATGGGTTCATGGGGCACCTGGTTAACTGAAAAACCAGAGGCATGCTATGAGCTAATAATAAACCATTGAAACATGGGAAATTAATACAAAATATTGATGATCTGGTCACCTCGAACAGGATGACCATCTACTGGAAAAAGATCAAGGGTCATTCTAAAGTAGAGGGACCAGACAAAACTGGACATGACCTAGCTGATCAGTTGGCCAAAACCAGAGCCATCCACAGGGATCTACTTGAGATCGAGTCCCAGTTGGGGGAAATCCAGGTCACTTCTATCACTAGGTCCCAAACAAATGCTCACAATGAACTCTTGACTGCACAATGGAGTAAGGAGACCCCAGATGCTGATTTGATTACGGCTCAAAAAGGGGATCCAATAATTGGTAAGTTTTATCAACACATTGAGGACCCTGAGAACTTTCCCCTGACGGATACCGATTACATTGGGAAAGAGGACCTCGGAGTGTTGATGAAATGTCCAAAAATGTTCCGAATCCAAGACGGTTTGTTGGTGAGGAGATCCATAGCTGGCCATGACCAGTGGGTGGTCCCTACCTCATTCCGAAGCCTGATGCCAAGTCACGCCCATGATGCGGCCACAGCCGGTCATCTGGTGTTTCATACGACATTAGAAATCTTGCGAGAGGTTGCATACTGGCAACACATGGGGCAGAACCTCAACCAATGCTTGAAGGGGTGTCTTGTGTGTGCACAATTTCAGCCAACATCACTCACACGCCGTGCTCCCCTCCAAAAGAGGGGGATGACACTGCCTTGGTCAGATTTACAAGTCAATTTCATCGGGCCCGTGATTCGCTCCTCTAGGGGGAACAAGTACATGTTGACCGTAACATGCTCGTTCACTAAATGGGTGGAATGTCTTGCGGCCCCAAATTGCAAGACAAACAGCAGCTGCTCTGATGATCAAGCACATCTTCTTGCGTTTTGGACTACCCCAAAGGATTGAGTGAGTCTGAGGTAGCCACTTCACTAGTGAAGTGATGACACAGATGTGGGAGATAATTGGGGTCAAAACGAAAGTACACTTTGCCTACCGGCTAGCCTCTAGTGGTGGAGTTGAGAGATACAACAAAACTATTGTGAGCATATTAAAAAAGTTTGTGGCAGATTCTGGGCCAAGTTGGGACATTCGATTACCCCTTGTCCTGATGGCCATCAGATCTACCCCTTCTTCTGCAACAAAAATGTCTCAATTTGAGCTGATGACTGGACGAAGGATGGTGCTACCCCAGCATCTGCTCTACAGAACCCAAGAACAGACCTTGATAAATGCCTCCACAACTATAGTATGTTGAGAATCTGAGAAAACAACTTCAACATGCTTTTGCCTATGCTCAGTGGAATCTAGAAAGATCTGCAGGCAGTATGAAGACCCACTATGACCTTAAGACAACTAAAAAAGAATACCAAGTAGGAGACCGGGTCTACTTGTACAATTTCCAAAGGAACCAGGCCAAACAGAGCAAATTCCTCCCAACTTGGCGGGGTCCTTTTGAAATTGTAGACAGAATCTCACCAGTCGCCTACAAAATCTGCATCCCCAAGGCCAGTTTGAAAGAAGGGGAAGATAAGTGGGTCCACATTAACCAGCTGAAGAGTTGCCATCCCAGGCATACTTTGCAGCAAATAGAGGAGCCAACCGGGAACCCAGAGGGGGACATTACGGCAACCTAGAAGAATCCACCTGTTAAAACCATTAGTAAATACAGGCGGGAAAATTGTAAATTGTATTCAATGTATGCATCTGTCCCACTACACGAGTAGTAGTGGGGAAATTTCCATAACCATGCTCTGTTTGGTCTCATAGCATTGGAACCAAGAATTTGTAATTACCAAGGTGGACCACTCAGGGACGGGGAGGAAAGACCCAAGGTGCCTGGAGTATCACTCCATGCTCCCATCCAGAACCGGCGAAGAGTGCATGTCGATCCTGCACTGACGGGAGAAGCAGACGACTTTCTTCACTGGGACCAAAGAAGAAAAGAACATCCCTATCTCTCGACTTCCCCTTGACGGGCCGTCAAACTCAAGTTGGGAGGGGGGGCTCTGTGGGATGTATTGACCCACTTTTGCTCTGATATAATGCAGCACTGTGTTATGATGGTGCCAGAAAACAGCAGAAATGGACGCAAAACCCTTGTGTGTGCCAAAACCTCTGAAAATCACGCTTTGCAAAGCACAAAAAGATGGCTGCCAATCTGCCACACATGTTGTCAGTGGTGGAACAGAGATCTCACTCCTGAAATATGTCACTGGGCTCCACAACAAGTAAAATGGAGTACAGAAGGAAAAAGCAGTGCTTTGTTAAAGGAAACCCAAAATCTTGTGTTAAATCCCTTTTTCTTTGTGGCTGACATTTCAGAATGCTGGTACCGAACACCCTCAAACTTCCAAAATTCTTGCTGGGCGCTACAATTCACTTTGTTTAAGAAATCATTGTGAACTTACAAAGTCCTGAAAAGCTGAGAGCATAAAGAAATTTCCACAACAAAAGTGGCCTGTCTGTGGATCTGTCAAAAATGTCTGGGTGCAGTACCCTGGGCCGCCTGAATGACAGCTGTCAGGTGCTGCCTGATTAAACTTTAAACATGTATAAACTCAAATTAAATGTTTGCAATCTAAGAGGCCTATTATTGAGAGTAACCCATCTTGTAATTATTTTGATCCCATGGTTTAAAATCTTGAATATGTATTCTAGTTGTGATTTGATAACACAAGTTGTTTTGTGCTAAGGAAAATTCAACAGAGTAACAATTAAAATTAAGCTTGGCTGAAGCTACCAAACTGGAATAACAGGTTTTCTCACAGAAGGAAGGTCTTTCCCCCCAGCAGGAAATCACACAAAAGCTCTAATTATGGGGTAGGAAAGAACCTGGTCTCGAGAGGCATGAGGAACAATGACAAGCTGCTACTAAGGAAATGCGAGGTGTGAGGACAGTCGTAAATGGCCTCTGCCAAGAGCAAGCAAGGAGGAGACTGCTCCTGGACTGCAGGGAGGCAAAAAGAGGAGGACCCAAACAACCATCTGTGGCTGAACATTAATGTCATGATGCCTACCCCCGGGCATTCGGATCAAGCCCATCAGCCCCTGAAGTAGGCATCCAGGTATTTAATAAAACCCCAGCAGCCCCGGCTGGGGGCTGTCTGGGTTCAGTCCTGGCGCCTTAGGCGCCAGGTTCATAATAGAAATCAGTCACGGCGCCATAGGCGCCAGGCTCATAGACTTTACTTACCTCATGCAGACCATGCTGCAAATGGATCCAAGCCAATGTGAGGCCTGGATGGAACTATTTTTCTACAGGGACTATTTTTTACTCGGGTGTGGTTCTAGGGACTTCTTACCTGGAACTACTTTGGAGGCTATTTAAACCACGCCCGAACAGCAGCACATGCTTCGTGTTATTCTGCATCCAGCAGCATAACGCTCACCGTGCCTGCAGTCAGCATCCAGTCTTCAGCCACGCCCGTCTCGAATCCAGAGCTCCTAGCAATAGAAGAAATGAGAAGGAAAGGTTAGAAAACAGATATTATTTCAATCCTTACCTGAATTCCGGATCCATCACGTCTTCGAACTTAAAAAGGACATTATTCTACACACGTCGCATCGCTAGCTGCAGCGCCGCGCCATACTCAACAGTCATTACAGCATTTTTCGATCCGGTGCAGCCTCCATCATTTTCTCCGCCGAATTCCACCATCTAGGGGACAAAAGAAACATAAGGTGAGCCGAGAGAGCCAACAAATACAACCTCTCCACCATAGACTTACCTAATTAACAACCGGAGGCATTATTCTGTAACAAACCGCAACTTCTTACGCCACACCTGTAAGGAGAGAGAAACCAGCAATTTAAACACACGCATCTTTTGCCAGACAGTGTTGGGTAATACAGACTCTTACCTCAACACCATCAGCTGCCACAAGACAATCTTCCCTTGGACCCATCTGCAACACAAGAAAGGAATGTACAAGAGTGAACATTGGACATATTGAACTCTTTGAACTTTATACTTACGGGTTCTCGCCTGGAACCTCGGAGTCAATATTCATCTGGAACTCTTCCAACGCCCTCAAACCAGTGAAGTAACTGGTATCTACGCGCCCCTGCATTCCACGCAGGATGGAGAGCTCATCATTTACAAACATAAGGTGATCTTACAGAAAGTGAATATCGGTGGTGATTAGTGGGGAGAACAGTGGGGTGCCATTACTAAAATCCACGGGTGGCTGAATCCCTTTCTCCACTTTCAGGAGAATATTTCTACGGGTCAAGCAGACGAGATTAGGCGGTCCAGTTCAGTCTGCTTCATGTTGGAGGAGGTCGCAGCTGTCCGGGTCCGATCGACGCCCCTGTGGGAGCCAGGTCAGCGTAACAGAACACGAAGCCTATTTACAAATTCCCACCCGGGCGTTATGGAAACCTCCGAAACAGACCAACTAGCCCAATTATTAGGGAAACTTAGGGCGGAAGTGCACTCTGCGCACCAAGAGACTAATGCCCTCAGGAGAGAACTGATTGTGTCAAAGGAACGCACAGATGATCTTGCTAGACAACTGCTGCAAAATCAAGCTGGGCAAACACCCCTACTTGGACTCAGGGGAAACCCAGCTCCTGTTTCATCGAGCAATCCTGTGCAAGCAATCCTACCAGGGGCTATTCCTTTAGCTCCTCCAGAACGCTTTGCTGGGGACCCAAAAAGGTTTGCAGTGTTTATGAATCAATGTCGCTTGCACTTTTTATGCAGACCTGGAGCTTTTCCAAATGACCAAGCCCAAGTAGCCTTTGTACTATCATATCTAAGTGGCAGCGCAGCTGACTGGTCAATTCCACTAGTCAACCAGGATGATACTCTTCTTCGGGATTTTCAGGGTTTTCAAAGAAGCATGGAAAGACTATTCGCCAGACATTCACAGGGACAGGCCCTGGATAACAAACTTTTATCCCTTCAACAGGGTAATCAGGATCTGCTAACCTATATCGCAACCTTCAATAGGTTGGTGGTGGAAACCGGATGGCCTGAGGAGAAACGAATTACATTATTTCATCGTGGGCTTCGGGGAGAACTCAAAGATATTTTGGCTCAAGTTGTGAACCCACCTCAGGATTGTGCAGAATATATAGACTTAGTGGTCCAGTTAGACCACAGACTTCAGAATAGAAAGGCTGAGCGAGCTAAGTTCGAGAGTCGGGTATGGGTTAAACCCAATGTCACCCCCAAAGGAACAGATGCATCAGAACATATGCTGATCGGGGGGGTTAAAGGACCCTTAACTCAAAAGGAAAGAGAAAAGAGATGGCAGATGCAATTGTGTCTGTACTGTGGAACCGCAGGACATTTTCTACGGGATTGCCCTATAAAACCACCCAAGAAAGTAGTAGGAGTTGCTGACAAAAGTCAAATAGAGCCTGATTCGGGAAACGACCACGCCCGACAAGCGTAGAGGTCCGCTTGCCGAGCTTAAAGAAGGACACTCAGACCTCCCACCTAATTATACCAATGGTCCTAATTGATCCAAGGCAGCCATCACGTATGCACGCAGTAAGGGCATACATTGATAGCGGGGCCGTAGGAAACTATATGGACCACGAATTGGCTTCAAGGATGAATCTACCCCTTTGCAAAAAGACCGCTTCGGATGTCATCACCACAGTCGATGGAACTGAAATTGCCTCTGGGCCTGTAACTCATATCACTACTGAGCTGACACTGTTGGTCAAGATGGGCTTTGAGAAACTATTGTGTTTGATTTAATCAAAGCCCCGCAATTCCAAATAATTCTGGGAATGCCATGGTTGGAAACACATAATCCTTGTATTGATTGGTGAGAGAAGAGAGTGACCTTCCCAGATTGTGCACACACCTGTTACCTGGAAAAAACCTTGAACAAAAGCCTGGCCACCTTTACTAATCCAGTTGTGCAGTTACCTCAGGAATATCAAGAATTTCAGGATGTTTTTCAAAAAGAACAGGCAAATTCCTCACCACCTCACAGATCATACGATTGTCAAATTGACCTAGTACCCGGTGCACAACCTCCATGCAGTAGAATCTATGCCGTTACGGAACCCGAAAATCTTCACCTATGACAATATCTGGACCAATACCTTGCTAATGGCTTCATTCGTCCATCCAAATCTCCTGCATCCTCAGCTCTATTCTTCGTGCCTAAAAAGGAAGGTGACCTTAGAACGTGCATAGACTACCGCGCATTAAATCAGATTACAGTAAAAAACCGATACCCATTGCCTCTGATCCCCGAATTACTAGACCAAGAAAAGGATGCTTATATCTACACTAAGTTAGACCTCCGCGGAGCATATCATCTGGTACGTGTAAAGAAAGGCGATGAATGGAAGACTGCCTTTCGCACCAAGTACGGGTTATTCGAATACCAGGTGATGCCCTTCGGGTTGTGCAATGCACCAGCAGCCTTCCAGTATTTTATGAACGATGTCCTTCGTGAAATCATTGACATCTGTGTTGTCGTATACATAGACGATATTCTAGTGTACTCCTCCTCAGAATCAGACCATGTTAAGCACGTTCGTGCAGTCCTTGAGAAACAACGCCAGCACAAATTATACGCTAAATTGGAGAAATGTGTTTTTCATTCTACAGAAGTTGAATTCGTTGGATTTATCCTGACTCCAAAAGGAGTTCGAATGGACTCTGGAAAGGTGGACGCAATTCTCAAGTGGCCATCACCCAGTTCTGTTAAAGGGGTACAAAGCATGCTTGGATTTGCAATTTCTATCGCAGATTTATTCCTGAATTCTCACATATTGTACACCCCATCACAGCACTTTTGCAAAAAAACAAACATTTTTTATGGACTAAAGAGGCTGAAAGAGCCTTCCAAGAGCTAAAATCGAAATTCACGTCTGCACCTGTCTTAAAGCATCCACGCCCTGAGCTTCCATACATAGTTGAAACCGATGCATCCAGTTTGGCGATGGGAGCTGTCCTGTCCCAGAAGGATCCCGAAACCGGTCAACTTCATCCAGTAGCATTCTGGTCAAGAAAGTTCTCAGCACCCGAATTAAACTATGCGGTTACTGATAAGGGGTTATTAGCCATCAAGTCCGCCTTCAAGGCTTGGCGGCATTATCTTCTCGGTGCCAGGCATACCATCACTGTAATCACAGATCACAGGAATCTGCAGTATTTGAAAACAGCCAAGGCCCAATCATCGCGTCAACTTCGGTGGGCATTATTCTTTGCCGAATTCGATTTCGTGATCACTTATCGACCAGGTTATAAAAACGGCAAGGCAGATGCCCTATCCCGAATAGGGATGGGAGAAGTATATTCGAACCCGGAACCGGTGCCTATAATTTCAGAACAAAGATTTCTTGGCATAACTACTCTACAGACTCTAGAAGACATTCATTTAAAAATCCAACAACTTTTTGATCCAGCAGCCCTGCAGGACTGGGTAAAGAAAGGCCAAGATTATTCAGTCATCAATGACCTGCCTTACTATCAAGGATGTCTATTTCTACCACACAAGGAACTACAAGAACTAGTCATCTCCAATTATCATGACGCCCTTATGGAAGGACACCCAGGTATCGCAAAAACTGAAGCTAAAATTAAAAGACAATTCTGGTGGCCCACCTGGCGAAAGGACGTAAAGTCATTTGTGATGTCTTGTGGTATCTGCACTCAAACAAAAGTCAGAAGAAAAAACCAGCTGGCCTTTTACAACCTTTGGATATTCCACCTACACCATGGCACACCTTGTCTTTAGACTTCATTACAGATCTACCTCCGTGTAATGGATTTAACACCATTCTAGTTATTGTGGATCTTTTTTCCAAAATGGCCCACTTTATTCCTTTAAAAGGATTACCTTCCGCTTCGATGATTTTGGCCAAGGAATTTCTCGAAAACATTGTTCGAATCCATGGATTTCCTTCCGTATTGGTCTCTGACCGAGGTAGTCAATTCATTTCGCAATTTTGGAAGAAATGCTGTCAATTGGCGCAAATCGACGTAAGGCTATCAACCAGTCACCACCCCCAAACTGATGGTCAGACAGAGAGGACCAACCAGACTCTTGAACAATACCTACGTTGTATGCTACACCAAACTAAAAGCAATTGGAAAGATATTTTATGGATTTCCGAATACGCATACAATAACTCTGTACATTCAGGAACCGGACAAAGCCCCTTTTATACCATATATGGACATCATCCTCGAACCTCAGAACTCGATTCGCCTCAACACTTAGACATGCCTGCAGTGACTCATCTGCACTCTATTATTACACAAGCCTTTAAGGAAGCAATAGAACACTTGAAACAAGCAAAGGAGAAATACAAGTAAAATGATGATCGACATAGAAGTGAAACTCCACAATACCAGATTGGAGATCAAGTTTGGCTAGCTACAAAACACATACCTCTAAAGGGAACTCGAACTTTCAATCCTAGATATTTGGGACCTTACACCATTAAGGCCATTATCAACCCGGTGGCCGTCAAATTGAAATTACCCTCTAATTTGCGGATTCATCCTGTCTTTCATGTTTCACTTCTAAAACCAGTTCAACCTGGGACAAGATTAACCAAACCACCTGACCCCATCCTAATAGATGGAGAACCTGAATTCGAGGTAAGGAATATCCTGGACTCTAAGATGGTTAAATCAAGACTTTTTTATTTAATCGACTGGAAGGGTTACGGACCACAAGAAAGGTCATGTGAACCTAGTGACCACGTTCATGCACCTCGGTTGGTGAAGAAATTCCATCGGAACTTCCCAGACAAACCAGGACCAAGGGAAAGAGCAACTTTAGGAGGGGGCTTGGGGGGGGAGTGCTGTCATGATGCCTACCCCCGGGCATCCGGATCAAGCCCATCAGCCCCGGGAGCAGGCATCCAGGTATTTAATAAAACCCCAGCAGCCCTGGCTGGGGGCTGTCTGGGTTTAGTCCTGGCACCTTAGGCGCCAGGCTCATAATAGAAATCAGTCATGGCGCCATAGGCACCAGGCTCATAGACTTTACTTACCTCATGCAGACCATGCTGCAAATGAATCCAAGCCAATGTGAGGCCTGGATGGGACTATTTTTCTACAGGGACTATTTTTTACTCGGGTGTGGTTCTAGGGACTTCTTACCTGGAACTACTTTGGAGGCTATTTAAACCACGCCCAAACAGCAGCACATGCTTCGTGTTGTTCTGCATCCAGCAGCGTAACGCTCACCGTGCCTGCAGTTAGCATCCAGTCTTCAGCCACGCCCGTCTCAAATCCAGAGCTCCTAGCAATAGAAGAAAGAAGAAGGAAAGGTTAGAAAACAGATATTATTTCAATCCTTACCTGAATTCCGGATCCATCACGTCTTCGAACTTGAAAAGGACATTATTCTACATGCGTCGCATCGCCAGCTGCAGCGCTGCGCCATACTCACCAGTCCTCACAGCATTTTTCGATCCGCCCCAGCCTCCATCATTTTCTCCACCGAATTCCACCATCTAGGGGACAAAAGAAACATAAGGTGAGCCGAGAGAGCCAACAAATACAACCTCTCCACCATAGACTTACCTGATTAACAACCGGAGGCATTATTCTGCAACAAACCGCAACTCCTTACGCCGCACCTGTAAGGAGAGAGAAACCAGCAATTTAAACACACGCATCTTTTGCCTGACAGTGTTGGGTAATACAGACTCTTACCTCAACACCATCAGCTGCCACAGACAATCTTCCCTTGGACCCAGCCGCAACACAGAAAGGAATGTACAAGAGTGAACATCGGACATATTGAACTCTTTGAACTTTATACTTACGGGTTCTCGCCTGGAACCTCAGAGTCAATATTCATCCGAAACTCTTCCAACGCCCTCAAACCAGTGAAGTAACTGGTATCTACGCGCCCCTGCATTCCACGCAGGATGGAGAGCTCATCATTTACAAACATAAGGTGATCTTACAGAAAGTGAATATCGGTGGTGATTAGTAGGGAGAAAAGTGGGGTGCCATTACTAAAATCCACGGGTGGCTGAATCCCTTTCTCCACTTGCAGGAGAATATTTCTACGGGTCAAGCAGACGAGATTAGGCGGTCCAGTCCAGTCTGTCATCTCTGCACTACGCTTCTCGCAGCTGTCCGGGTACAATCAGCGCCCCTGTGGGAGCCAGGTGAGCATAACAATTAACAAAGAACATTTGGTTTAAAGACTTATAACTTGCCAGTTAAAATTGTGAAAAATATAAAAGTAACAGATTTGTGAATCTAAATTTTGGCTGCACGTTTCAAGAGGGGGCAAAATTGTGTGACATGTTCTGGAAAGAAATGGCAAGAAATGTGATTTTACGCAAAATGTATTTCTGCTAGAAGTATGAAACTTTATACACTTACGCCCATGTTAAATGCGCACACTTGTAGACATTTGCTTAACAATTGGACATTGTTTTCCCGATGAAAAGGGCAAAATTCTGTGAAAAGCGGAGACAAGATCCCACAGCTACGGAGTTTTGAGGAGTAGCTGCTATGTAAAATATGTAGTCTGTACATGTGATTGTTATAGAGGTTGCACATGTGGAAATATGTACTGTGCCAAAAGTAGATTTTGTGTTCCAGGGGCGAGGGGTGGATACTCAGCCTCATAAAATCATACCATAAAGGTGACCCTCTGTTTCTATCCTCCTATCAAGGCAGAGAGTAGACTCTGATCCAATCACCTGTCAAAAGGGGCAAGCTTAGGCTAAACCAGCCCACACACCCTTTATGACATCTGTTCATCGCATAAATAGACACAGCTCACCACTCAACTAAAGAGACAGATTCACTATCCCGATGCTGGCGGAGCACCCTGCTGCTGAACTCTACATCTTCCCTGCTCCAGAGCCCAGAAACGTGGCAAAGCAGAAACCCATTGCATAGCTGAACCATTTTCAGCTAGGCCTTAAATTTCAGAACCAGAACCCACAAACCTAAGGGGAAGCATCGAAAGACAGCCGGGCTGCGCTGTACTGCTTGCCTGCTAAAAATAATATCATCATAACCAAGAAGGGCAGATCCAGTCCTGTGCCGTGCTGTGACCAGAGTGCATTGCAGATCCAGTCCAGTCCTGTGCCGTGCTGTGACCAGAGCGCCTTGCCAATCCGATCCAGTCCTGTGAGCCCAGCCATCTGTCATAACCCAGAACCAATTCCCTGACCAGAATCCTGACGGTTCCATTTAAAAATATATCCAGTGAGTATCTATAGAAAGAATCGTGTCACTGACATATGTACTTAACATAGCCAATCCCTATCTTAAACCCATCCTATCTTGTTTTCAGAACCTGTATTGTTAGGAGCATTTTTGAATTGTCTGAACTCTCTATCCAAACCATCTATCTTCCTCCTGTACTAGTATTGCTAAACTACCTTTGCGCTGATCTTTTCTCATCTGAAGAAGGCGAGTTTCCTCCACAGGCAGTCATTCTGATCAAGTGGCTGTGTTCCTGTGTGGTATTTGTTTTGTTCCTAGTCATCCTCTAGTGTAAGAAACCCTTTTGTTAATTTAAAAGCGCATTCCTGTTTTCCATTCTTGTGCCTATCTCGAAAAAAACAACCTCTACTAAAATGTCCCTAACTATCAGTTTTTGTGCTAGAAACAAACTTCTGCTTGTAGCTAACATCCACAGCTATAAATCACACCTAAGACTGCATTCCAAATCAATACAGTTCTCCCGATATCGCGAAAATCACAAAGTCTTTTTTCTTTTGTGTTTGCTGGGGGAAAGTGGGATTGATATTCTGTTTGAATTTTGCTATTCCTGAATACCCGCTCTCTCCTCCTATCTCTTTACATTGACTATTGGGGGGTTAAGGGGTGTGCAGGGGGAACCTTTAACCACAGTGCTATCCTATTTAAAACCACACACGAGTATTATTTTCTGTGCTGAATTGTTTGCTCACTGTTACTCCTTGTGTATTAAAGAGATTACTCCGTGTTACCTCACCCCATTGGTGAGTGTGGTGTACCTATTAAAACCTATTGTGATAACATTTTAAATACATAAATAAATCTTTACCTTTGCAAACCAGCCGGATTGCTGGTTCAGTGTGACCGGGGGGGTTCCTGGAGGAGGGCGTGATATGAGTGGTATATCGTTCAGAATAAAGAACTTTTAGACAAAAATAAATAAGGTTTTCAGTTGTGCACTTCATGCTAGGCGTTGACTTGGGTGTATGCCGGATTGAAATCACTTACAGTAAATTAGATTATATTATCTGCACCCCCCTACCAACCCAGAGCCATCTGGTGAGTGCTACTTTGACCATTTCTCTGGCGGACCACGGAGCCACCCATAGGGGCAAGCATCCATAAAAATAGTCTGCCTGGTTTTATATGGGAACAAATAGCAACAACAGTTTGTCAGGCACAGGGTGGTGCACAAACTTCACTTCAAGGGGGGGCACCACCAGCTACAGTGCGCCCATTTGAGCAATCTGGAAGCATAACCAGTGTCCTCAAACAAGCAAGCTCCCTAAACTTTCAATTAAAAGCACTAGGGGGTTTCCCAACAAACTCAACAGTTAGAGCATGGGTCGATCAGTAACAACATGCAGGTTGCAAGCCACCTCGCGAACACATGGAAGCAAAAACAAAACAAGCTCACTAAAAACTTTTTAGCACATGGATATGCAAATGGCAGTTTGAGTACAAATCGATATTTATTTAAACCAAGACAAATCACACCTGAGTCAAGTTTTGCTTTTCATGAGCACAACAATGTTGTTTAACCACGTCCAAGGAGACGTGTTTTGCAGCTACAAACAAGTACCCTGACACGGGGGACAACAAGAGATAGAACAGGCTCACCCAACAAACAGGAGTAGACCATGGACAGCGTGCAACAAGTCAAATAACCTTAAACATTGCAGTTTCCCAAATCGCCAAATTTATTTCGCACAACAGGCAGCACGCAAGTATCGATATTAAACATCACAATTTCGAATTCAATGGTAAGAATGCAGGTTTAGACACTTTTGCTGCACCAAAAATCAGTACCCGGACAGGGCGCAATTGGAAGAGGGACCAGCCTAGGCACAAGCCTCCTCTCAGGACAAACAAAGGGGATCCAAAGAACAAAGGAGAAAGTCCTGGCGGTCACGCAGCACTTATAAGAACACCAAACGGTCAGCTCAGCTTGCAGAAGCGCTTAATTTTTGTACATCCGGACAGAACCTGGTGATGCAGTTTTTCCTAACGCGGCAGAGCAACACACAAACCATATGCGAATCAGCACCAGCCAGAAACAGAAGGCCATGAAAAGGAAAACCCATAGAAAGGGATCTTCAACTACAAGCAGATATCAAAACGGAGCTTGCCAAACATTTCTTTGTACGCAGAATAAACAACAGAACCCTGAAACGTGGTCCAAAACACCACCTCACAACTAAGGAAAACCCGTACTTGGGGAACCCAGCTGCAACAACACTACTGAGGTAGTGCAACAGAATTTTCCACAGACACGGAATGGGGCGACAACAATATGGCAAAAGAGCACAGAAACGTTTGGGACATTGGGAGCCAGCTGTAAGGAGCCATGTGAAGGAGGAGAGACGGCACCAATGAAACACCACTTCAACGTATGTAAGGGAGAACTCACAAGGGGCACCAGAAGACACACGATTTCGCAGACCAACAGACGGGCCACAGCCATCCCAGGGGCCCAAAAAACACACCAACCAAACAGTCAGGTAGCACAGCAATAAGAGCATTTGGCATTTGTACATCCGCTCAGAGATTGTGGTTCGAGTGTCCAGTCTGGGCAGTACCAAACACAGCCCAACAGCAGTTAAAAATCAAAATATTTTCATATCATATTGTAAACCTCACAAAAATACAGAGCCGGGCCACTGCACAACAAGCAGAGCGCTCCTGTTAACACCGGCCGAGAGCCGCCGACACAGTTTTCAAGCCCCGGCAGGGCCAAAGCTCAGCCTTTATTCCTCTCTGAGGGCGAAAAATCAGCGCCACACATCAGGGGTAATAATAATACAGCACTCACAGATTCAAGGGACACAATTTAATGTTTAGCTGGACTAAGACCCAGCAGTTGCCTAAGGTGCACGCACCAACAGCACACATACCAGATTGTAAACCGAGATTATAACAACCCTGAAACGAGGTTTCAACAACCAAGAAGCAACAGCAAGGGCGGAACAGTTTCGAGCCACGCAAGGAAAAAACAGAAGCACTTTTTCCTGGCAGCTGATTAAAAACAGAGCCACAGATACGAGCCTATCCAACCGAGACGGAGGAAGAAGCAGTATCATCACAAGAAAGCAGCACAAACTAGGGGCCAGAATAAAGGCCCAGGCTTGCCACAAAGGGCAGCCAAGAGAAAGGGCGATATATCTCAAAACATAGTCACCACCGTCCCAAACGGTACAGAACAGAACAGAGGGGGAAAACAAAATAGGTATCGGAACATATAAGAGAATAAGGTGTAAGTATTTAAACACAGCTCACAAGGCAGCAAAAATACTCGAGGAAAATATGAGCAATAAATAAAGTAAACAAAAGGCCAACAACCAAGGGCTGGGTCCGGAAAACTACAAGTAGCGCTGAACCTGAAAACAAATTCTACAAAAATAACAAGCAGTGGGGAATAAACACCACACAGCACAACATAACAGGCCAACGCCCGAGGGCCGGGGCCAGAGAGCTACAAGTAGCACGGAACTTGTAAATGAGTTCTACAAATTAATAAGCAGTGGGGAAAAGTACCACACAGCACAATATAACAGGCCAACGCCCGAGGGCCGTGGTCAGGGAGCTACAACTTAACACTGAACCTGAATGAAGGTGCTAAAAATTTTGACAAGCAAATAGAAGTTCAGGGGTGGACCGTCCCATAGGAAACCCACAAATTTTACAACAGGTTACCGTACCTCGGGTCGCAAGCGGGAGGTAACTCCTTTTATAAGAAAAACTTTTTTTGGTTTGCTAGAAATATGTACCAGGGCCCATTTTGAACAATTACCTCCAGGGCTCCCAATCTATGTTCGTAGTCCACCCCGGGTGGTAAAACACCATGCAGGACAAGAAATCAGGTCAACACCACAAAGGGCCGGGGCCTAAAGCTTTTAAAAGCATAAAAAAACAATATTTGTTGAAATAGACAAACAGGCCAAAGTCGCAAGGGCCGGGGGCCAGACAGCAGCTAATAGCATAATAACCGAAACAGTTGAAAATATGAGCAATACTGATTAGTAAGGGTAGCTATAATGCTCACCTGATATCCACGGGGACGTCACTCAGCCTGTTCTGACCTCTTACGACCTCAAACCCTTCCCTGGAGGCTATTCGACTGGAGACTGGGCCTGAAACACGGGATTGGTAGAGTTTAACTCCCTATTGTCTCTGTGTGCTTGAACCCCTTGTTCCCCGGGGTCCAACCCTTCCCTTTGATCCACAGCTCACCTTGTTTTCTTGGATAGTGTGCTCTCCATCCTGCTTTCAGCGCAGGGGCGCGTGGATTGATGCGGGCTCGTTGCTGCCTAGTTACTTCACTGGCAAGAGTCCGACAGGTAAGTATAATGAATCTTTTGAATAGTTCTCTAACTTCGTCCCTTTCCTTCATTAGATGATGGCCGGCGTCCGGGGATGGCGGCGAGCTGCTGAGATGAGTAGCGCTGGAGGTGAGTGAGAGCGCGATGCGCGATGCACCCCTTTCGTATTTGCATTGAACTGAGTTATTTTTCTGTGTCTTTTAGGTGCCGCAACGTTTTCAGTGTGGATGCCGGTTATGAAGAACAAATGCGGTGGGTAAGCGCTGTATGCAGCGCCTCTAGATGTTTCCACGCTAACCTGGAGTGTCTTTTCCCTCTTGCAGATGGATGAGAAGTTCCGGAGACAGAGTTCCCCCAGAGCGGCTGGGATTCAGGTAAGCGTTTGAAGCTCGTACAGTATTTAAAAATAAGCGAAGATTTGCAGAATGCTTACTAATGCCTTTTTTCTGTTCTTTTCCCTTTTCCTTAGGAAGCGGCGTGCTGGGATGGAAATGACACCGCCGAAGATGCCCGCAGAACAGAAGGAGCGATGAATGATGGGCAGAAGCGCTGCAAGGTAAGGCTGTTCCTAACAGTGTTCTTGTTCTTGCAGGAGCTGAGCGCAGAAGAAAGATGCAGGCCTACTGGAGACCGATCCGAAAACGGTGAGGGTCTCGCTGCAGATGCAGAAAACGCAAAGCATGTTTCTCAGCCTGGGTGTGGCTTAAATAGTCTCTGGGTGTCCCAGGTGTCTCTGGGCTGAACCACACCCAAAAGACTAGACCGCACATGCAGTTCTGGGAACTGAAATATGTGGGGGCATCCATCTTTTCCCCATCAATGCACTACAAGTCCAATCCCCAATGTTATCCTATGGGAGTGAGTGAGTCTGGTGCCACAAGCGCCAAGTCTGACTCCAAGTGGGTCTTTGGAGGGATGGAGAGGCCCTTGAGGGCCACGAAGGTGATTGTGGCCTGGCTCCAGCCTGACGTCTTGGAGGGCTGGGGACATGAGGGGCAGGAATCATGACAGCACTCCCCCCCCCACCCCCCCCAAGGCCCCTCTCAAGATGGCTCTTCTGTTTGGTCCTGGTTTGGTTAGATGGTTTTGATGAAATCGTCTAAGCAAGCGAGGTGCATGGATGTACTCACAAGGCTCCCATGTCCTGTCTTGTGGACCATACCCCTTCCAGTCTACTAAGTAGTATAATTTGGATCTGACGTACTTTGAATCTAGGATGTCCTTGACTTCGGATTCTGGCTCCCCGGCGACTACTACTGGCTGCGGTGGCGTTGCTATCCGGGTCCCAGGATGAACAGGTTTAAGGAGAGACACGTGGAACACAGGATGAATCTACATGTTTGAGGGCAAAGCTAGTCTGACCGCCACAGGATTTATCACGGAGGTGACGGTGAATGGATCCAGGTATCTTGGACGGAAGGTTTGGGCTCCTTTAATGGACATGTGTTTAGACGCCAGCCACACTTTCTCTCCCACTTGGTAGTTGGGGGCCTTTGCTCGGTGTTGATCAGCAAACGTCTTTTGGCGATTCTTAGCTTGAAGTAGGTGTTCAGCTGCCCTTTTAAAGGTTTGAGAAATGGTTGTGTGCAAGGTTTTGACTGCTGGCATTTCCAGGGTTGTAGGAACGTCCAACTCACAAGTACGTGGGTGCCTGCCATACATGGTATAAAAGGGTGTCTGCCTAGTGCTGGTGTGTAGAGAATTATTATAAGCATATTCAGCTATCCATAATAGGTCGAACCAGCTTCCTTCAGCTTGGTGTAACATGCAATGCAGATACTGCTTGAGCATCTGATTTGTCCTCTCATTTTGACCATCCGTTTGGGGATGGTGACTGGTGGATAGCCGGATGTCGATCTGGGCCATAGAGCAGCATTTTCTCCAGAGGTTAGATATGAATTGAGTACCTCGGTCTGAGACCAAAACTGAAAGAAACCCATGGAGCCGTACGATGCCTTCAAGAAATACCTTTGCCAGAGTGGAAGCATTTGGGAGCCCCTTAAGAGGAATGAAATGTGCCATTTTTGAAAATAGGTCCACGACCACAAGAATAGTGTTAAACCCTTGACTGGGTTGTAGGTCAGTAATAAAATCGAGGGACAATGTGTGCCAGGGTGCTGGTGGGATTTCCAATGGTTGTAATAGCCCAGCCAGTTTCTGCTTGGATGACTTGTTTTGAGCACACACTCCACATGATAGGATGAATTGGATAATGTCTTTACGCCACGTGAGTCACCAATAATTTCGTTTTACCTTTGCTAGGGTTTTAACGATTCCGGGGTGGCCCTCGATCAAGGAATCCTGATAACCGGACCTGACTTGTTCTCGTAGTTCTTGGTTTGGTAAGAATAAATTATTCCTGAAGTAGGGCAACTGATCTTTTATCATGTAATGTTCTCCTTGTGCACTCCACGCTTGTAATTGCTCCGGGCTCATCAGGTTTTGGATTTCTTCATGTAATTCTTTCTGAGTTATGGTTGCTGTGATTCCTAGGAGCTTGTCACTGGGGATGATTGCTATTGGGTCAGGGGTCTGATACCCTTGCTCTTCCACCCCCATACGGAAAAGGGCAGCGGCCTTCCCATTGTTCACCCCTGGTCGAAATGTAATCACGTAGTCATATTCAGCAAAAAAAAGAGCCCAACGTAGTTGTCGTGAGGATTGGGCCTTTGCTGTTTTTAGGTACTGGAGGTTCCGGTGGTCAGTTATTACAGTGATTGTGTGTCTGGCGCCCAAGTGGTAGTGCCGCCATGCCTTAAAAGCTGACTTAATGGCCAGGAGTTCTTGGTCTGTGATAGCGTAATTGAGTTCAGGGGGTGTGAATTTACGCAACCAGAAGGCAACAGGGTGTAACTGGCCCGTTTCGGGGTCCTTTTGTGAGAGGACGGCTCCCATAGCCATGCTTGAGGCGTCCGTTTCCACCAGGCATGGGAGATCAGGGCGAGGGTGGCGTAAGATTGGGCAGATGTGAATCTTGCTTTGAGTTCCTGGAAAGCCTCCTCAGCTTCTGTTGTCCACTGGAACTTTTTGTTGCTTTTCCTTAGTAATGACGTGATGGGATGCACGATTTGCAAAAATCCTGTGATGAACCGGCGGTAGAAGTTTGCAAAACCCAGCATACTTTGAACCCCCTTGAATGAATTTGGGGATGGCCAGTTCAGGATAGCATCTACCTTGTGTACATCCATTCGGATTCCATTTGGGCTGAGAATAAAGCCCAGGAATTCCAACTCGGAGACGTGGAATGAGCACTTTTCGAGCTTGGCGTAGAGCTGGCGTTGATGGAGTTTCTCCAATACGGATCGGCCGTGTTTAACGTGGTCCTGCTTTGATGCGGAATATACTAGGATATCGTCGATGTACACTAGAGCACAGACATCAATCAATTCCCGTAGGACATTGTTCATGAAGTATTGAAATGCAGCAGGCGTGTTGCAAAGGCCAAAGGGCATTACTTGACATTCGTACAAGCCGTATTTGGTGCGAAAAGCCGTTTTCCATTCGTCCCCCTGTTTTACGCGAACAAGGTGATATGCCCTGCTCAGGTCTAGTTTTGTGTAGATTTGGGCATCTTTGACTTGATCAAGCAATTCAGGGATCAGTGGAAGGGGGTAGTGATTATTTACGGTAATCTGGTTCAGTGCGCGATAGTCGATGCACGTTCTGAAGTCCCCCTCCTTTTTCGGTACAAAGAATAGAGGACTGGCTGCTGGAGACTTCGAGGGACGGATGAACCTGTTGGCCAGGTATTGGTCAAGATAGGCCTTCAGGTGTTGGTTTTCTGGTTCAGTGAGTGCGTAAATTCGCCCACAAGGGAGTTGTGTGCCGGGTATGAGGTCGATTTGGCAATCGTATGGTCTATGCGGTGGCAGGGTATTAGCCTGTTCTTTCTGAAAGACATCTTGAAAGTCCTAGTATTCACTTGGTAGGGTGCCGATTGCCACAGTCGCACGCGTGGAGGTTCTGGTGTCTATTGGTTGTTGCTCTTGGCGATAACATGTGTGGGCGCAAGTCTCGGGAAAGGCCAATTCTTTTGCTCGCCAATCGATTCGAGGATTGTGAGCTACCAACCATGGCATTCCCAAAATCAACCGGAACTGTGGTGCCTTAATTAGGTTGAAAACGATAGATTCTTGGTGTCCATCCTGGCACAGAAGGGTTAAGGCTGCAGTGCATTGGGATACTGGACCAGAAGCTATTTCCGTGTCGTCGACAGTGGTAACAGTGTCGTCGGTGGTTGATTTAGGGCGTAACGGAAGCCCCATCTTTGCCGCAAGATCCTGGTCGATGTAATTCCCAACGGCTCCACTGTCTATGTACGCTCTTACTGCGTGCATCCGAGATGGTTGTTGGTGATTGATCAAGACCACAGATAGTGCAAAATGGGAGGTCTGTAGTTCACTTTCTTCGCTCGACAAGTGGACCCCTACACTTGCCGGGATGGGGAGTTTTCCGATTCCTTGATGGTATCTTCCTTGTCCGTGGCCCCTACCGTTCTCCTCGGTGGCTTCACAGGGCACTCTTTAAGGAAATGACCTGACCTTCCACAGTACAGACATAACTGCTGCTGTCTCCTTTTATCCCTTTCCGCTTTTGTCAAAGGGGATCTGACCCCCCCTGATTTGCATTGGTTCTCCTGAACCTTCCGTTGTTCGGGCAGTATTGTCCTTTGAACGCACATACATAGGGCGAGGGTCCGGTCTGTTTCGATCTGCTCTTCAGTCCCGCAACCTATGATCCAGTTGAACAACAAGGTCAATGAATTCTGAGCAGTCTTTCGGGGGTTTCACTACTTGTGCGAGAACATCCTTGAGCTCCCCACGCAACCCCCAATGAAATAACATGGTTCTCTTCTCCACTGGCCATTCTGCTTCAACTACGAGTCTATTGAACATGGTTATGTATGTTAATAGGTCTTGATTCCCTTGGCGTAGGGACAGAAGTTCGTTGTCTAATGCCTGCCCATGAGTACGACGGGCGAACAGATTTTCCATCTCCTGCTGAAAGCCCCTGAAGTCATGCAGCAAAGGTTTGTCTTGGGCCACAAAGGGTACAGACCAGTCCACGGCGCTACCACTCAGGTAGGATAGTACAAAAGCGACCTGTGATTGGTCATTCGGAAAGGCCCCTGGCCTACAAAGGAAGGACTGGTTCATGAACGTTGCAAACCTCTTGGGATCCCCCGTAAATCGTTTGGGTGGGGCCAAGGGAACTGCCCCAGGAAGGGTTATCTGAACGGGATTGGCTGATGGCGCTGGCATCGAGGGCACGCTTCCCGGCAATGGTGCATGCCCTGCTTGTGACTGGAGAAGTTGCCAGCTTAAATCATCAGTGCGTTCTTTGGCTACTATCAGCTCTCTCCTCAGGGTGTTGGTCTCCTGCCTGGCTGAATGTACTTCGGAACGTAGCTGCCCCAACATGTGGGCTAACTGGTCGATTTCTGATGTTTCCAGGATGCCCAGGTGGATTTTGATGTGAGGCTTTGCGTTCTGTAACGCTCACCTGGTATCCACGGGGATGTCACTCAGCCTGTTCTGACCTCTTACGACCTCAAACCCTTCCCTGGAGGCTATTCGACTGGAGACTGGGCCTGAAAGACAGGATTGGTAGAGTTTAACTCCCTATTGTCTCTGTGTGCTTGAACCCCTTCTTCCCAGGGTCCCACCCTTCCCTTTGATTCACAGCTCACCTTGTTTTCTTGGATAGTGTGCTCTCCGTCCTGCTTTCAGCGTAGGGGCGCGTTGATTGATGCGGGCTCATTGCTGCCTAGTTACTTCACTGCAAGAGTCCGACAGGTAAGTATAATGAGTCTTTTCAACAGTTCTCTAACTTCGTTCCTTTCCTTCCTTAGATGATGGCCGCCGTCCGGGGATGGCGGCGTGCTGCTGAGATGAGTAGCGCTGAAGGTGAGAGAGAGCGCGATGCACCCCTTTTGTATTTGCATTGAACTGAGTTCTTTTTCTGTGTCTTTTAGGTGCCGTGACGTTTTCTGCGTGGATGCCGGTTATGAAGAACAAATGCTGTGGGTAAGCGCGGTATGCGGTGCCTCTAGATGTTTCCACGCTAACCTGGAGTGTCTTTTCCCTCTTGCAGATGGATGAGAAGTTCCGGAGACAGAGTTCCCCCAGAGCGGCTCGGATTCAGGTAAGCGTTTCAAGCTCGTACAGTATTTAAAAATAAGCGAAGATTTGCGGAATGCTTACTAATGCCTTTTTTCTGTTCTTTTCCCTTTTCCTTAGGAAGCGGCGTGCCGGGATGGGAATGACACTGCCGAAGATGCCCGCAGAACAGAAGGAGCGATGAATGATGGGCAGAAGCGCCGCAAGGTAAGGCTGTTCCTAACAGTGTTCTTGTTCTTACAGGAGCGGAGCGCAGAAGAAAGATGCAGGCCTACTGGAGACCGATCCGTACATGGTGAGGGTCACGCTGCAGATGCAGAAAACGCAAAGCATGTTTCTCAGCCTGGGTGTGGCTTAAATAGTCTCTGGGTATCCCAAGTGTCTCTGGGCTGAACCACACCCAAAAGACTAGACCGCACATGCAGTTCTGGGAACTGAAATATGTGGGGGCATCCATCTTGTCCCCATCAATGCACTACAAGTCCAATCCCCAATGTTCTCCTATGGGAGTGAGTGAGTCTGGTGCCACAAGCGCCAAGTCTGACTCCAAGTGGGTCTTTGGAGGGATGGAGAGGCCCTTGAGGGCCATGTAGGTGTTCGTGGCCTGGCTCCAGCCTGACGTCTTGGAGGGCTGGGGACATGAGGGGCAGGAATCATGACAGTAGGGCAGGGGACTCCCCAGGAACAGGCGCAAACACTAGCACAAGGCAACCGAAGTAATAAATCGAAACCAACCCTGCAGCGAATACGGGGTAGTAAACCCATACCACAGCAAAGGGACCTGAAGACCCCTTCGAGCAGGGCTATACGTAAGTACTACATCAAGTAGATGAAATATAAGGGGGCCCAGAACCATTTAAGACCGCGAGCGCTCAGAGCGGGAACCATCTCACCCAAGGGGTAGCCAAGGTCTAATTTTCTTAAACAATCTGGTTTTGATTGTTTTACTAAAAAGAAACAAACTTAGACAGCCGTACAAGGGGAAATAAGAGGCCAGCACAAGATGTTGGGCCGCAAATAACTACAAGCCAGCAATGTGCGGGCAAATAGCGGGAGAACGGTTTGGCAGCACTAACGCACCCCGTTAAGGATAATACCAGGTAATGAAAAAACCCTTACAGGGGCCAGTACCAGGCACAGTCAAGGGACTAGCCCAAACTAAGACAATTCAGCTAGGGGTGGAAAAAAGAGCAACAACTTTTGGGGGAACCTGGACAGCCGGTAACCCATCCAGGTCGTGGTGGCATGGGCCAGAGGGGGTAACCTCGGGAACCGATGCCCAAAAGTACAGCATATTATGGTTACTGTAATTAAGATTGTTTGTTATGACCATAACTGTGCAATAAAATCCCACAGCCTTTTATTGCCAAAATTTACCCAATGTCTTGCATACTACCTGGGGGTGGGGGGAGCATGGGGCGCATTGTCACAGAGGTCATGTTACCACTCTGCCTGCATATGGGTCCACTGGTTATGGGCAGCGCTGCAGGCACCAGGCGAGGTCTGGTAACCTGTGCCCCATGGCAGCCAGGAAGGGGAGAGGGGGAGCAGCAGCCCAACAAATGCGCCGGTGCTCCCCCTCCCCCCCACCAAATTACAAAGGCGATGCACAGTCGCCGAACCAGGAAACACAGAAGAAAGGGCAATGGGCCTCATTCCGAGTCCGGCGGTAAGTAATATTTATTACCGCCACGGCGTAAATACCATGTACGATGTGGTTGGAAGGCGCTATTTCCACCATATCCCGACTTCGCGTGCACGAGTATTCCGCCATGGCGGTAAACTCCCTTGCGGCATAGCGCAAAAGGTCCCGTCAAACCCCTTACCGCCATAAACCTAGACGTATTTAACACCACCGCCTTCGATGGAATCCGTAAATAGCGGAGACCGTAAATTACAGCCACCGTTAAATACCGGAAACGGAAATAACGTCATCGCACAGGAACGGGAAGCATCACGGCGGCCATATTTAAAATCACAATCCATCGCAATCCTCTCCATACAGGACATACAGGACTCCATACAGGACTCTGATCGACCAAATATACTTCAGAGACCAGCATCATGCCAAAAGTTCTGAAAAAGGGCGCTGCGCGCATCCGAAAAGAAAAATTCACCCAGGATGAGTTACAGGTCCTGATCGACACTCTGCATGAACATGCAGATATCGTATTCTGCAGCGACATGCGTAGGCCCACCATCCTCAGAAAGAAGGAGATATGGGAGTTGTTCGCACAGAGGGTGAGCGCCGTTGGGAACACCCCCCGCAGCACAACGCATTGCCGCAAACGCTGGGATGACCTCCGTCTCAGGGTGCGGGCCATCCTCTCAGCAAACCGTCATCAGGCCCTGGAGACAGGAGGAGGCCCAGGCTCACCCATTAAAATGATGCCCTGGGAGGAAACATGTGCGGAGATGATGGGCACAGAAGCCATCGAAGGTGTTGGCGAAATGGATTGCGGTGATCCCTCATCCGCTGATGCAGTTGAGTGTCATGAGTCTAAACAGTACATGCATCCCTAATGTAATTCACCGCAAAGGGCCGGCCAAAGAGTCACATCATGTTTGCTTCGTAGACCCCCCCCCCCCTGCAATCATGTCGTAACAAGTGGGACCCAGGATGATGTCAGGTGCAAGGCTGACACCCATATTGGCCATGCCACACAGAAAGCTGGTCAATGTCACTCACCACAGTACTCCGCCAACATGATTGACCCCGCCAACAGTATGCTTTTACCATCCAAGCCAAGTTCACTCACCGACCAAATGTCACCAAGACGCTGCTCTCCCAATGTGTTACCATAGGCTTGAAGTCATGATGACCCCCAGATCATTGCTCATGCTGTCTCTCTCTTGCCCCCCACAGGTAGCTGTCATGAAAGTGAGGAGCAGGAAGGCTCACGGCCAAGTACCTCCCGGGGCAGGGGCAGGGTACAGCGCATACCTGCTGGCAGAAATAAGGCCCATACTACACCACCTGCTCCAGCAACCCCCATGGAGGGTACACAACCCCCACCCGCGCACCTGGACATGCCTGCAGTTCCGCCGGAAACATGCCCCACGCTGCACCCTGAGGAATCCAGCATGTCAGGGAAGAATGCTGCCATGTGCCTCCTTAGTGTGCCAGACAGCCCCACATCCAATTCCCTGGTCAACGTGGAGGAGACCAGTGACTACAGCCCTGAGTCACTATCGTACAGCCAGGTTGCACACAGCAACTCCAGGTCGAGTGATGGCCCAGGTCACACAAGCGAAGGGGTAACACCTGTCTCACATCAGCCCACTTCCCCTGCCGAAACACCTGAGAGGCCTGCAGGCCCAATACCAAGCCTGCCAACCACATCCCCCACATCGGCCGCAGAAGCTGTGCACTCCCAGAACCTCACGGCCATGATAGAGGAGTTTCTCCGGGACAACCGGGAATCAGGGTTGGTGCATCACAATGACCTGCAGGCTCTGGGCGAGGTCATCACTACAGGCACAAACCGGCTCTGTGAGGTGCTCGGCAGGATTGCTGATGCCCTGGAGGCAGCAACCCCCAGACCTCAGCCCCAGCAGGAGGAACCACCCTCCCAGTGCTCCTCCACGCAGACCAGCCCGGTCCGCAGGTCACAACGCTCAATGCGAAAATGATACCCCAGGCTCGGGGAGTGCCCATTGACTATGAAGCCACACACATGTGGCCTATGTAGTATTGATGGGACCATTGTGGGGCTGTTGTGGGGGGAAGGTGAGGGGGGTGAGGGTGTGCGTGGGAGTTGGGGGAGAGGGGGGTGAGGGTGGATGATTATTTGTACACGTTTTCACATGATAATACAATACACAGTTTGGTCTATCCTGGAAAACAGAGTGGACATTGATCATTGTGCATGTGTCTTTTAATGTCTCACAGTGCATGTAGTACATGTATCCCCACACCCAGTGCCCAATGTCCCGTCATCCTCACCCCCTCAGCTGACTTGTGACTCAGAAATATTGGTCAATCAATGCTTGTCGCACGTGACGTCCCTCCTGTGCATCGGCCCCGTGATGCTGTCCTGCCATTCCATCCTCCTCCTCCTCCTCCTCCTCCTCCTCCTCTGGTGGTAGCAGACCCACGTCAGGGGGCAGTGGCACGTTCCGATGGATGCACATGTTGTGCAGCATTGCACATGCCATGGTGATCTTGGCCACCTTCTCGTGGCTGTAGATGAGGGCCCCACCTGACCGGCTGAGGCAACGAAATCGTGCCTTCAAAAGGCCGAAGGTCTGCTCTATCACCACCCGTGTACGGGTATGAGATCTATTGTAGTCCTCCTCGTGCCTGTTTTGTGGGTTGCGGTCCGGGGTCATGAGCCACGGCTTCAATGGGTAGCCAGCATCACCTGCATGAGAGTGGAATGAAGGTAAGTGTTCGTGCAATCATGGTGGAGAACTGTGCTAATCTAACATTGCAGCAGGTGTTCACTGGCCATGCACACATGTCCCAGGATACAGTCACCCCATTACATCGTACAATGGCGTTGACTGTCCCACCCGTATGCATCTCTCTACCCCCCCTTTACCACCCGGGTGGAGTATGCAGACAACCTACTCACAGCCCCAATGGACTGCCATGGCCCATTCCGGTTACTCACCAAGCAGCCAGGTACGTCGTTCAGCATGTCGCTCCATGTAGCGTGGTAGTGTAGAGTTCCGCAGGACCATGGAGTCATGAGTTGATCTGGGGTATCGGGCATTGCATTGTGTGATGGCTTTACTGGCATTACACACCATCTGGACGTTGATGGAGTGATATTGCTTGCGGTTGCGATACGGCACCTCCATGGCATGGGGAACCACCAATTCTACGTGGGTGCAGTCGATGGCACCTATGCAATTTGGCATGCCTGCAAGTGCATGGAAGGCAGCTTTGGTATCATATGTCTCCTGGGGAGTCCGGGGGAGGCATATGTAGTCCCTTCTGTGCTTGAGGAGGGCATCGAGCACTTGGTTGAGTATCCGGGAAAATATGGGCTGTGAAATGCCATGCATGTGCCCCACTGTATGCTGGTAGGTCCCTGTGGCAAAGAAAGTGGAGCACAGACACTACCTTTAGTAGAGGGGGGATGGCAGTGCTGATTTCTATTAGGCTCACTATGTCGTTATGTATCAGGGCCACTATGGTGGTTATGGTGTCCCGGTCAAGCCGGTACAGGGTGTGTATCTGCTCTGGTGTGAGGTTGAAGGGGGTGGGTCTGATGCGTGGAATTGGGGGCTGACGGCGTGGTAATGGTGGCTGCACCGGTAGGGCATGCTGGGCCTGTCTCTGCCTCCTTCTCCTCCTGTGTATCCTCTGTGGTGGGGGCTGTGGTTGCTGTTGTTGATGTTGTCGTAGTTGCTGCCTTGCAAGCAGGGCCTCCAGCTCCATGAATGCTGCGAGAATTGGTATCATCTTGGTGTGGGGGGGGGGGTGTGGTGTGTGGGTGTGCTCCTTTTGTGCTGTGCCTGACTCTATGGACTCCACCTGTGCTGATTGGGTGCACCTATTCCTCTTTCTGGCACTGTTCAGGGTTGTTAACACCTTCTCTGCGATGCCGGTAATTACGCCATGGCGTTAAGGTACTTTGCGCCCTTGTGGAACCCGTTTTTACCGTGTCTGCTTTACTTGGGATCAGCACTGGTTAACGCCTTAGCGTTATTTCCGACGTGGTGTCTCGGGCGCGCGACACTGGTCTGCTATTTACGCCGTCGTACTTTACGGCGGCGGTAATTACGGTGTGATGGGTCGGAATAGTCCACGGCGGAAAAGGATGCCGGTATTACTTTACCGCCATCGTTTTTCCATTACCGCCATACTCGGAATGAGGCCCAATGTGTTAATCAATACCTTGCCCTCCTCCCACAGGGATGCAAAGCAGCAGGGCCCCCAAAGACAGGAAGCAGGTGGGGGAGCACATCTTAGGCGCCATAAGGTGCAATTTGTTGTCGGCATCAGCCGGCCAGGCGGCTGGCACCACAGCCTCCCACCACACAGAAGGACCCAGGGGACAGCCCCTGGGTCCTATATAAGGAGCTGCTTTGACAGCAGAAAACAGAATCAGCTTGTGGTCCCTGTGCGGGGACCCAAGCAAACCAGTTTGTGGTCCCTGCACGGGGACCCAAACCAAAGAGTACTCTGTGCACTCAGAGTCTCTTCTTTTTCCCAGAACCCTCCCACCCTAGAAAAAGGGCAAGAAGAAAGAGAAAGAAATCAGGTCACTGGACGGTGACCACACTGTCGTGGGACAAGAATAGCGGCACGGGCCAGAGGGGGTAACCGCGGGACCCGATGCCTAAAAGTACAGCATATTATGATTACTGTAATTATGATTGTTTGTTATGACCATAACTGTGCAATAAAATCCCACAGCCTTTTATTGCCAACACTTACCCAATGTCTCGCGTACTACCTGGGTGGGGGGGGGGGGGGGAGCATGAGGCGCATTGTCACCCAGGTCATGTTACCACTCTGCCTGCATATGGGTCCACTGGTTATCGGATGCCGGTTACCTCAAAGCCATATACTAACACTCTAAGAGGCTTAAATAAGGCAGTGGCATGGCATTTTCTCTTCCGTAAAAGAGCCTCACACCCTTTGATCTAACGGAATTCTGAACAAAGAGATTGCAGGATGGGGTTCCTGCGGGCAACAAACCCTATGAAAATTCAACCTAGAGTAGCTGTAAGAATACATCCGGGGAGGATAGCTCAGCTTGCCTTGGAATCAAGACAACATGAAGCAACACAGGTTCGATCCTGGGGTTGTAAATATAATATAAATACGCAACGAAGACAAACAAAAAAAAAAACGATTACGCAACTAAATAAAAATGTGTGGTTGAAGACATTTTACCAATCGCAATCACTACAAAGGTAGTGTGGGATTTTGCATTGCGTTGTTGGGTACATTTCCAAATGTATTGATTGCATTCTTTGAAACCAAATTGGCAGCAGAAATAAAATGTGAATTCTTTGTTTTATGGTTAAGGTTGTGTTTCTAATGGTATAGTTTCTTTGCTATTGTGTGAAGAGTGGAGTAAGAGAACACCCTTTGCGCAGTAATGCGTCAGAAATATGCTTTAGAAAGGAGTGCGTTGATTTCACTTGCTGATTATCACATAATATGATGGTATGCGGTTATGAAGTCTTTACACACCTATGTTGAGAGCAGATCTTTGCATGTTTCGGGACGTTGGATCCCCATTCCATAAATCTTATAATTTTCCCCTTCCTAAATCCTTCTTTTGTTACATTGCTTGCACTAGTTTATTAATTAAACGTATCCCGGAATATTTTGGGACATTTAAAAAAACGTATTGGCGATACCAACAGTTCTTGCTTATTCAAAGGCATTTGATAGGTCATTAATATGCCAGTGTACTCCTTAACATTTTGCCAGCTCTTGCCACTTTATGGTCTGGTGGCAGCATCATCCCTCATAAATTGCAATGATATGCAAATGTACTGCCAAAATTTTGCACAGCAATTCTATTTCTGTGCGCAATTGTTGTTCAAGCATTTCTGCATTTCCAGTAGAAATTAATCAAGATAAGGGGTTTAATCATCACCCAAAAATCTCTGGCTTTTTGCTAGCATTACATATACATGATGTATTAATGAGCTTAACCATGCAATGCGTGCAATTATACAAGCTTTGTGAGAGCTTAAGAAAAACCACAAGCAAATAGGTCAATGGAAATTGGATGGTTTTTCCATTCTCCTATTTGTATTGTTGTTTTTTTCACATGAGCAACACAACATAGGAAACACATCAAATTTGACCCTCAATACCGTCAAATCAGTTGTAGCCCACCTCTTGCCAGAATCCCTCCACACAGTCCCTTGATTTAAGATCTATGTTCTGTCTTTACTTCATTAATTTTCTAATTCATTGTTTTTGTTTAATAAAACATGAATTGTATTTTGATCAAGTTTGACATTTTTGTAAGCAACCATACAGATGTGATTGACTGTAAACACATACTAGTAGTACGTGTTTGCAGTCAATCACATCTGTATGGCTGCTTACAAAAATGTCCAGGCTCGGACTGGTCTACACAGCAATAGGGCAATGCCCGAACCCAAAACTCAAAATGCTAGTGTTGGCCCGTTTTTTTTGGTCAAAGTGGGCCACTTTTTTGGCCAATGTGGGGCAGTTTGATGAGTTACTTCACCCTGCAGCTAGTAGTTTTGACAACTGTTAATGAATATTCTTTAAAAAATTGTTGTAGGTACCAGAGCGATCATTTTGAGGGAACTGCCAGTTCCATGCGCAGCGCTTCCATGGTTACTGATTGAGACACCCCCAGTATAGAACGCAATATTTTTGCTTCAAGTATTTCTAACCTGATCATCATACTTGCTGGGAGGGGTGCTAACCATACAATAAACTGGGGATGATACTTTTCAATATTGTATCCTCCCCTCTTACAAATAAGTCTTTAGTATGGACCAATCCTTCCAGACTTCCAATCAAATATTATTACAATAGAAATGTTTTGAAGGCAAGTTTTTAATGGGAAAGTTACATCTCTGCCCCCACTTCGATCTTCATTTCATTGATAAACCAGACGGGAAAACCGGATTTTGTTTTGCACTGATGATCATTACTTTAGTTCTTGCAACATTGTTTTTCAGATGGTTGGTCATTGCGTATTTAGCCAAAGCTGTCAACGATCTCTGTAGCCCAATAGGGGTGCGATCCACAAGTAGGGTGTCATCTGCATACCCCACCAATGGAACCACAGTACTCCCAATAATTGGGGGAAAATTGCGAGATATGCTAATGGTCTTGCCCATGTCGCTGACATATAGATTATAGAGCATCGTTACCAGAACGCATCCCTGTTTGATGCCAACATTTGCGATGACTTCAGAAGTGAGATCACCCTCCTGTTTGACACGTATTGAAACTGTGGTGTTTGTATACAAAGTTATGATGAAATATAGTAGATTGAGGTCAATGTCCCATTCCTTCAATTTATTCCAGAGCCAGGGTCTTGATCACGGCTAAAGTCGAGGGTACACGCGGGGGGACGGAGTCCACCCACTTTATTCAGAGGGTGGACTCAGTCCCCCCAGCTAAAAGAGAAACATTGGATGCCCTCTTTGAATTTATGAATTAAAGCCAACCTCTGGGATCGAACCGCATCAGGTTTGCTGGCCAGACACTTCACTTCACTTGCACCATATAACCTGATGAAAAATAACAAACTACAGGTGAAATATCCCATTTCGGTACTGCACTTCCCAGGGAAAACATTTGTATTGGTTCTTGGAGTTTGAAACATGCACACTTTTTTTGTTGATGAAAATTTGGTTTTATTGGAATTTTACAGTTATGACATAATTCAAAAAATAATGCAAACATCCATATATATCAGTGAGGTCACAACTTTCCCCCCCCCCACCTCCCACGGCCGCCCCCCCCCCCTTATCCCACGCCATGGTTTAATGGTAGATAACAACAACAGAGTCCAGCACATCGTCTGAGGATACAATGCGAGCATATGGTTACTTCCGAGAGAGAAACGTTGCTCAAAAAATAAGGTTCAACAAATAAGAGTCACATGTCTTGTAACAATCGATCTCCTCCGACTCCAAAGAGGTTGCCCCAATCGTGTTGTTCCCATCAGGAGAACTGTCTGAGAAGGTTACTCATGCCTCAGGCTGTTTTCCCGTATTTGTCAAAAAATGGCAGCCATAGGGCCTCGATGTTAGATTTGGATTCATCAATCAGGTGGGTCAAATACTCCATATCGTAGATTGCTCGTGTTTTCACTACCCACTCCCCTCCCCCGGAGGTCGGGGTGATTTCCATTTCTGGGCCCAGCAGCATCTAGCCGCGACTAGCATGACCTGCAACATGTGGTCGTGTTTCACCTTGGGGCCCCCCTCAACCTCGATAATGAACAACACCAGCCAGGGGGACAGAGTTCTCACCAATCCATGACAGGACCTCACTCCAATAGGTTTGTGCCACCTGGCACTTCCACCACATATGGACATAGTCTCCCTTTTCAACATGGCATTTCCAGCAGTGGGGGTTGTAGCCTTTTCTCATTCTGGCTATCCTTTGTGGGGGGTAGTGCCATCTGTGTATCAACTTCAGGGCCTGGTGGCGGTATTGGGGTGCAGTTGTGGAGCGGCGTGCCTGCCTACAGATCTTGGTCTATCTCTTTTCCGTTATAGGGGTGACCAGGTCCTTCCCCGATTGTACTTGGGAAGATGGAGGGTCCCATGGGGTAGAGAACAGCGGGAAGCTATATAAGCCGCGATATCACCCCCTTGGTACCTTTGTGCGTTATGACGAATTTCTCAAAATCGGTTAGGTCCCGCCTAAGTGTGTCTCCCCATCTGCTCTCGGTAAGGGCACCCTTGAGCTGTAAATATCGAAAGGGGGAGAGGTCAGGGAGGCCAAGGGCATCCTTCAAGTCACTTAGAGAAATAAACACCCCATCCACCCAGAGCTGTCCGGCCCTACAGAGGCCCACCCCTCATACCATTGCTGGAAGGCTAGTGGTTCGTTGATCCCTTCCCAAAGTAGTGGGGCCCAGATGCAGCTCAAAGGTTGAGGGCCACGTTGTGAGCAATCTCAGGTAACCCCCTTCCTTCCAAATGGTCCACAGCACTCCCAACACTGGGTGTTTCAGAACCCTTCTTGGGATAGATGTCTTGGGGACCCATAGCCATTCGTCCAGTGTGACTGGAGAGAAGAGTGTGTTATCTAACATTACCCATTGTTTCTTTGGGCCAGTCATCAGGTGGTCAACAAGGACGCGCAGTTGTGACGCCTTATAGTAGGTGTCAAGATCTGGAAAACCCACTCCACCCTCATCTCTTGGTCTTGTGAGAGTGTCATATGCAATTCTATGGGATTTACCGGCCCATAGATAATGGAGAAGGGCCCGTTTGATCTCCAGGAGGAATGGGTTTGGTATCTGGGTTGGCAGCATTTGAAACAGGTACAAGAATTTAGGGAGGATTACCATTTTGATGGAGATGAGGCGAGCCGTCCATGAGAGGCCGGATTTCGACCTGCGTCCCAGGTCGTGTTTGATCGACCTCCATAGGGGTGGATAGTTTACTTTGAAGAGATCCCCTAGGTCTGATGGTATTTGGTTCCCCAGGTGGGAGAATCCCTCTGTACGTTTACAAAACAGAAGGTTGTCGATATATTGTCGCTCGGTCTCGTTGAGCTGGCCTGCCGGGAACGCCACTGATTTATCTACATTGACCCTGTAGCCTGCCAGGGAACCATATCGCTCCAGACTATTCAACACCTCCGGGACAGATTGGGATGGTTTAGAGAGGTACAGGAGGACATCGTCGGCAAACAGGGTTATTTTGAAATCGGTTCCCCCCATCTTGAAACCCTGGATCTGGTTGTTAGTCCTGATTGCTATGGCCCAAGGTTCCATCACCAGTGCGTATATGAGAGGGGACAGTGGGCATCCCTGTCTTGTGCCTCTCTCTAAGGGAAAGGACTCCGACTCTCTTCCATGGACCACCACTTTAGCGGAAGGGCGGGAGTAGAGGGCTGTCATCCATCCCCGCCACCTGGGTCCCATCCCCAAGGACGATAGAACCCCCTCCATGAAGACCCAGCTCACCCTGTTGAACGCCTTCTCTGCGTCTAGAGACAGGAGAAGGGCACTGTCGGATTTCACTCCATTTGAGCTCAATATGTGCAGGGTTTTACGCATACTATCCGCTCCTTGTCTATTTACTACGAAGCCTACCTGATCGGGGTGGATCAGCCGGGGGAGACACCGTTCTAGACGTGTCGCCAGGATCCTGGTAAAGATCTTGGTATCTGTGTTCAGGAGCGAGATGGGCCTGTATGAGCCACACTCCGCTGGGTCTCTGCCCGGCTTAGGGATAACTGTGATTATGACCTGCAGGAATGTTGGTGGAATGGTTTCTAAGGTCTTGATGTGGTTAAATAATTTGGTCAGCGGTTGGGTTAGTTCGGACTGGAATTGTTTATAGAAATCTGCTGTGTACCCGTCTTCCCCCGGGGTCTTAGCTATTTTAAGCTTTTTGATGGCCTCCTCCACCTCCTCCTCCGTTATCTCCTTGTCCAGTGTCTCTCTCCCTAGGTCTGTGAGCTTGGGTAGGGGGTGGGCATCAAGATATTTTCGAATTTCCTCCAGTGCTTCACCCTCTTGTTTGGTATAGAGGGCCCTATAAAAGGCCGCAAATGATTCTGCTATATGTTCAGTTTTTATCTGGGTGTTACCCGCCCCGTCCTTGACCTTTTCTAAGTGTCTGTCCGCCCTATTTCCCCTCAATCTGTGTGCCAGAAGAGTCCCAACCCTGTCGCCCCTCTCGTAGTATCTCTGCTTCGTGTATCTCATTTTTTTAACTACCTCTCCAATCAGGATTGTATGCAGAGCCTGTCTCTTCTCTCTCATTTCACTCAGGAGGTTTTCGCGGTCTATGTTTCCCTTGGTGAGCTGTGCCCTCATGGCCCGCAGGTCTTCCCGGAGTCTGGATTCTATCAGGGCCCTCTCTCGCTTCTTGCTTGCACCCTCTGCAATGAGGAGACCCCTAAAGGTGGCCTTCGCTGCCTCCCAGACTGAGACCATTGGGACCTCCCCTGTGTCGTTCGATAGGAAGAAGGCCTTCATTTCGTTCCTAAGGAATTCCCTAAACACCTGGTCCCTCATGAGGGTATTGTTACAGCGCCACCTATGTGATTTCACGGTGGCTTGCAAATGCCATTCCATAACGAGGAGCTCATGATCCGACCAGGTCACAGACTCAACCGTAGGGTCCCCAATCTCTCCCCCTCCCTCCTCTGAGACCAGCAGTAAGTCAATTCTAGTGTAAGTTTGGTGGGGAGGGGAGAAGAACGTGTAACCCCCAGGGGTCTGCCAGCATTTACGCCATACATCAACCCAGTAGTATTCTTGTAGGAGGTCCCTCAAAGCGAGATTATCTTTTGTGGGGGCTCTTGGTCCCGTCCCTTTGGCCGACCACCAGTCCAGATGAGGGTCTGTAATGAGATTGAAGTCTCCACCCAGGATTGTGGCTCCCTCGGCCCACCCGTCCATGACCCCAAAGACCCAGCAAATAAACTTGACTTGGCCGGCGTTGGGTGCGTATATTGTGGCTAGTGTGACTCGTGTACCCTGGGCTAACCCCTTGATCGCCAGGAATCTGCCTCCAAAGCCCCTCTTCGTCTCCACATCGGTGAGATGCAGCGATTTACCCAAGAGGATATCCACTCCCTCCTTCTTAGAGGATTTGTGCGAGGCCCAGAAGTTTCTGCCTATCTCCTTTCCCTTAACCGTTGACTCGGCCCCCCTTCTATAGTGGGTTTCTTGTAGGAAGAGGGCAAGTCATTTCTGTTTGCGGAATAAGTTACTTGTGAAAGACCGCTTGTTCTGCGAGTTGAGACCCTTAACGTTGAGCGTACCGATCCGAGCTTCAACCATGGTCGTCGCTATCCTTGCCCTGTGAAACCTCGCTGAATGCCCCCATTATCATCTGTTGGCTTGGACCCCAGAACCATGGCGTGGCGTTCCCTATTTCTTTCCACTCCCCCATCCCCGTCTCCATCGCCCGACAGACATCGGGTTTAGTCAACGAACCACCAGGGCCGCTGCCTGGGCCCCGAGAGATAAATAGTGTGGAGCGTATCCTCCAACTTTTACCCTTAGGAACATTCAACGGCTTTAGTCGGGGTCCAGTCCCTCAACAAGACCTCCCCTGCCCCCGTCCCCTCTACTCCCGCCACGTGTCTCATAAGGGCTGGGTCCAACCGTGAACTAGCTTCCAATATGGGTTGGAGGGATTTTTGAATGCCTCGGGGGATGCAGCTGGCCACCCTCCGATGAACGAAAACAACCCCCCTCCGTGTTTCAAACCGGTGGAACCCGAAACCTTCAGCCCTCAATTTCGGCCTAAGCCTCGCCAACCGTGGCAACATCACAACACAACATAAATCGCTCCGAAACAGGAGGGGGCCCGTGAGGACCCTACGGTCAGATGCAATACAACACAACAACATAACAACATCAGATTTCTTTAACTTTCCCCCCTTCCCTCTGTCACTCAGATCCACCGCGCATGCTTTGGCATCCGCAGAAGTTCAACAAAAGCTTCTCCTCAATTTGCCGGGGCGGGCGAGCGAGTGAACCCCAGCCGATCAGCACTGCGTTCCGTTTCTTCTCCCCTCTATCCCGTAATCATGTGGGCCCTCCACGTCCCTCCGAGGGGTGTCTGGTTTTCCTAAATTTCCGGGTGCCCTTCACTTTGTGTTTCCCCTGGCTGCGGTCAGGGCCCTGTGGGGCCCGACTCGGATCTCTGTCGGGTCCACCGCTCTCCCCCGAGGGCCCCAGAGGGACCCCGATCAGTTTGTTGACGCCTCTTTGGATGTCTTCTTCTGTAACAAGCTGAAGGTTTTCCCCTTGCCACTCAAAGGATAGGTAGAATGGGTGCCCCCAGCGGTACCGGACCCCCTTTTCCTGGAGCCACCTGGTGATCGGGCCACATTCTTTCCTCATTTGTAGCGTGAGGGCGGACAGGTCCTGGTATATTGCCACCCTGGAGTTATCGAATTGTATCTCTCTTAGGGTTCTGGCTCTTTCAAGTATTTTTGCTTTGTCCCTGTAATAGTGGAACTTTGCAAGCATGGAGCGTGGGCCCCTACCGCCTCCGCCAGCTCGGTGAACCCTGTAGATCAGAATGGTTTCTCCGGAGTCGGTTCCCAGGATAATCCCAATGATCTCCTGTACTTTGCCCTCCAGGCCGGTCTGGGTCTCCCCCCCTCCACCTCCGACAGGCCGAAGAATCGCAGGTTGCGTCTCCGTTCACGATTTTCCATATCATCCACTTTGAAATGGAGCTCTCCCTCACGCCGCTGCATCTCCTTGAACCTCGCCTCCATCTGAGCCTTCAGGAAGACGGTGGATGCCTGATTGTTCTCCACCCCCTCCATTCTATCCTCCAACGTGGAGACCTTGGCGGTGAGGTCAGCCAGCTTTGCACCCATGTCTGTTCTCATCCCTCTGATTTCGTCTAGGATTGTCTGGATGTTGCTCTGCATGGTGTTCATGACAGGGGTTGGTGTGGGCAGCGGGTTGGTCTCCATCTCTTGTTTACGGGGAGTGAATTGGTATCTCACCAGGGTTCCTTTCCAACTCATGTGGTGTCTCCCCCTCTAGGTCTTCGTAGTTCCTCAAGATCTCCCGCTGGGGCTCGGGGAGACGATCCTCTCAATGAGGTGTGGCGGTTGGGACTGGTGCCAACCCCCCCCGACAGCCACTACCCACGGTTGCTCCGACATGGGGCCGGTGGGTGCCTTCTAAGGTCGCAGAGGGGCCCAGGCGCGCTCCCGCGTCGGCCCGGGCCTTTTCGGTCTAGGCCTCTAAGAGTTGTGTCGCAGCAGCAGCCGTGGGGGGGTGCTTATGTAATTGTTGCGAAGATGTTCCCCAACGCCCGGGGGGTGAAGAAAGGAAGGAGCCTGGGCGCGCTCCAGCGATGGCCCGGGTCGAGATAGACGGATGTGTGTGCGGCGGGCCGGGGTCCGGCCGTGGAGGCCCAAAGCGTACGAACATCCAAAGCCGCCGCAGCGGGAGCTGAAGGTGGGCTCGTCTGGAGAGGCCCCCACGGGCGAGGGCCCCAGTTACAGAAGGACTCCCACGGGCTTTCAGTGGTGCCTGCAGAGGTACAGGGTGTCGATTACTCAGATTGATCCCGGCAAGATGCTCATCCGCGGAGAGGAGGAGCCCGGCCGCGGAGCTTCCCCTTGTGCGTAGCACGGGCCCGGAAGGGGGAGGGGAAGCGCGGACGTTCCAAGTCAAATATTTCGGGGTCCCGGGCACCCCCAAGACTCGGGAAGGTATCTCCAGAGTCCCCAGGAGTTCCCCCACCTGGATTCAGCCTTTATCGGAGGATAACGTTCCTTTTATCGCGGTTTACTCCACAAGTCTCTCGGGGCTTCAGGGGAGCCGAGCGATCAGGCGGCCACCTTGCCCGTGCCCCCTGGTGGCCTCCTCCCATGCACACTTTTTAACGTTTTCAAAAACACTATTAGAAGAAAATATCCTGCCTTGTTTTTGTTTGTGTGTTGATTTTATGAAAGGCAGATGCATTCGGCCTGTTCAATTTGGGTGGTTATGCAAAGCCAATTTAATGAAATGTGCATATTTCACCTTGATATACTAATTTCTAGCGACGTCACATCCCACTGAGTTTGTTGATGAGTCCCCCCACTTTAATTTTCAGGACTTGACCCCTGGTCTTGATCCAGTATCGAAGGCTTTGCTGAAGTCTATAAAGCAGACGTATAGTTTGTCCTGTCTTCTACTATTACTTGCTGCAATAATATATTGCAATATACTGATGTTGTTTCGGGTGCTATGATCTTTTCGGAAGCCCGTTTGGAATGGAGGGAGGAGGCCTGTTTCTTGCGCCCATTTGTTTACTTTCTTGAGCAATATTGTGGTGAACACCTTTTGACTTGCATCTATCGTAGCCAATAGTCTATAATTTGCGGGCATAGCATGGTCTCACCCTTTATACACTGCTATCATGATAGATCTATGCCAACTGTCAGGTATAGTACCTTCTATTCATATTTTACAGAATAACTGTTCCAAGATAAAGCCCCAGAATTCAGGATTTTCTTTTAACACCATATTGGGCATCATGTCTGGTCCAGGGCTTAATGCAAAGAACAGCAGTAAACGCCAAAACTATTGTGATTGCCAATGCTTGTTTAATTGGGGCCGAGACAATGTTATGACCCATTGCGATCCTGCATACTACAAAGCTGTTAGAAATCAATCATGCACAGCTGCATGATAATGGCGAAAAAGAAACCAGTCTACAACCTACGAAATAAGGATACAGAGTCCTCGGGCACGGCCATGGAAACTTTCCACAAGGTGGGGCAGTATGGCCCATCTGATACGGGTAACAAGATTACTACATACTTTCCCATAGTGGCTACAGGAAATCACAAAGTTCTACAGCAGATGACGGGTGCTCAACAGATCCCAACGCGCACAACTTTCTCAAAGAGCCTCCGCTAGATAACAACTCACTACTCAACCTATGATATTCACTCCAACAATAATGCGGTATGCAATCTGATCCAGGAACCGGAACCCCTGAGGCAGTCTTAGTCCCTTCAATGGAAGGGAATGCTGCGATAGGTCACAAAGGTTACGGCCTATCTGCCACTCTGGGTTTGTTAGAAATAAGGACTGACATAGCCTCGACATTTGATGACACCAAGACAGATGGGGTTAACACTCAGGCTGTTCAATTTGCGCTGAGATCTCTATTGAAGCTATGTGGGAAAATGTATGAGACGTGACTTTGCACACAGACATTTTATCCAACATTGAGAAGGGTTATGCTGAGCAAGCTGTCTCATTTCAAACTAATGTCTAACCTGCTCCCAACCCGGGCAACAGGGTTGGACCCCATGGGAGTTCAGAACCTTTACCTATTATCACAAGAACAATTCACTCAATGAGCATGTCTCAATTTGGAGTACACTAAGGCTGAGACTAGCGTCCCAATTATGGGGGATTGCGAGCACTCGGAAGTCTACATGTCACTTAGGGAACATGGATGGCTAAAGAAGTTAAATAGAATCAAATCAAAGAATGGCCTAACAACAAAACTATCACTTGCCCTGGTCAACACGTCCTCCTTGGCATTTTCCTTAGAAAACTTGATCCAGAGAAAAGACCTTCGAACCAGGAAATTTAAGAGGAAAGTAAAAAGAAAAGAAAACTAAAAAGAGGTGTTGAACAAAGTGGTGCACTAATGAGCTGGGTCATTAAATCCGGCCCGCAAGAGGCTGTGGAAATGACAGGGGACCAGGATGTCAAGGATCCTCCGGAACCACAACACAAGCATGGTCTCCAGACTAAGTGACTGTCCAAGTAGACCTGAGGAAGTGGACGATGCAACCTCACGTGGCATTTCAGGAGGCCAGGCATACTGTGGGGTGAGTGACACAACGCACTAAAGAAGATACTTTGCATGATCAGTCTGTCGATAATAACTCTGCATTCATCATAACTATTCCCCAACCCTCACCAGGAACCTCAGAATCGTTCATATTTATTTGGGCTATTTACGATGGCTCCAAGTCCTCGGATCAAGGGACGTGGAGTATATTGACTTTGTGGACGAGAACAGGACTGACTCTACTTTTGTACAATGTGTTTCACCCTGCAACGTAAATATGGTTTTAAATCTCCTAACTGAGGATACAAAAAAATCGCCATTGAATCAGGAAATCAGAATTGCCATGACTAGTGCTGGTAGCTCAGTGGCCACAGACAACTTCACCACATCAGGCACAGTGTTTACGAAGCTCCCAGGTAAAGACTGGTCCTGGTTAGCAGTTTTTTTGGCCGGCAAGCCCTATGTTGCGCAATTGACAGTTGACCTTAGTGACCTGGAATACGCATAGGCATGGGGACAGGCTCATGGTGGGCACAAGATGATACCTCAGGCTGCAATTACTTGCAGGTGATATCAATTTCCCTTCCTGGCTGCCCTATGTATCATAAGTTGCTATTGCATAACATTTATGACCTCCCAGGTGGGAAGGAATCGGAAAATATAATGTCATCTTTGTATGAGATCTTTACCTCGGAAAATATAATGTCATCTTTGTATGAGATCTTGACCTCGCTGTGTTCTTCTAGTTCTAGAGATGTCTGTGTTAGGTGGGGGACCTAAACACCCACTGTGTTAAACCCATGGCCTTTACCACATATGAGACGGTTCAATCTTTAAGTACAATCAGCAAATCAGGAGAACAGGCAGGGGAAGAAATGGCTAGAGTTTGGGAGCTGATCATTCAAAATGGTAGAGTGGAAGGGAATACACCTGGGGATTACAACTGGAAAATTGAACACACCAGATCAACGACCGAAGGAAGACCTTCTCACGAGTGCAGATCTGTAGCCTCTGACATGCTTAAAAGTGCCTTTAATGTGTTCAGCGACCAGGCATTAATCCACATTTACAGGGTAATATCAAACATTCAGGCCAGTCTTCCGAAAGTGGGAGAAGGGGCAATCGCAAAGAACGGCTCCTGCATCAGTTGGTCTGAACAAAATATGAATGCAATGAGTAGATATACTGTAACATGGCTCTTGAAAAACATCCTACACATAGGTCCTACTGACCCTAACGCTATCATGATTTATACAATCCAGCTAACATCCAATTTCACACCTCACAGGAGTAACCATTTAGTAAAATCAAATCTAGGTGCTATGGGTGATAGGAACCCGGCAATACGAACCGCAAAAAGGATACCTAGGCAGCAGATCAGATCTACCAATAGGGAGACGATCGATCAGTGTGAATGTGCTGCTTTAATTAAAAAAACGTATAAATCAGTATTCCAACTGGATTCAGGGCCATCGAAGTTGACTAAGGAATGCTGCACGACAGAGAATTCTGGTTCTGCTCCGTGATTCCAATACCAAGACATTTTGGAAAAAGTTTCAAAGTAAGAGGTCGGGAGGCTGGACTACTGGTCAATCCCATTAAGGAGAAGATATGAGAGATGCTTCTGAGTGACAAAAGCAACATCTCTACCTTACAAATCACTGTCCTTGCGGGACATAGCACTGTTGCATTTAAAATATCTAAAGCTAATATCATTACGTCGATTGGTAAGCTAAAAGCCATGCGGGTGCCTAAACCCAGATTTACTATCAAATATTGTTCTTAAAAGGAACCCTCAATTCTGGGCCCGTATATTGCATACACTCATCAGGAGGTTATTGCATACACTCATCAGGAGGTTACCGGATGTGGCTTGGTACTTTGCCTCCTTTCCCCTGAGAGAAATGATGGTATGGGTTGATACAAACAGTATCCTAAGTCAGAGGTTTCTAAGGGCAGACCCGGGATTGAACCTGTGGTGCTCCGTGTCATCTTGCTTCCAAGGCGAGCATGTTGCCTTTGAGCTGCCCACCCGAGACAATGTTTGTTTGTTTGTTTGTTAATTTGTATGGCGCTCCAAACCCGGAGGTAGAAGGGCGCTTAAGAATTTGGTTACAAAGTTGAGAAGTATCTGTGTGTTGCATACTTCGTACAGGTTTATAATATATACATATATATACAGGGGTCAATAAATAGAACATGTGTAGTGCGTACAATATACAATTTTCAGAATAGGTACAGTGTCTAAGCTGGTAGTCGCGCAGGTCTAGTGTTAGTGGTGTTGTTCTTTGTTTAGCAGCCAGCTAATGACCTGCTTCCTAAAGATCTGGAAGGATTCGAGGGTTTTGATGTTGAGCGGTAGGGAGTTCCAGAGTTGGGGAGCAAGCACTGTAAAGCTTGCCCCTCCAGCTCTTTTTAGGTGGAACCTGGGTACTAGTAGACAAAGAGTGTTGGAGGATCTGGTGAGTCTAGTGGCAGGTTTCAGGGTGAGTTTATTAGCTAGATAGGGTGGTGCTAGGTGGTTGAGGGCTTTGTATGTGAGGCAGATGATTTTTAGATCAATTTTTTGGCGTATGGAGAGCCATTTGCAGGCTTTCCTAGTGGCAGAGATCTGCTCTTGTCTTGGAATGTTGAGGGCTGCGCGCAAGGCGTTATTTTGAATTACCTGCAATTTATTGAGTACGGATTGATTAGCGCCAAGGAACAGGCTGTTGCAGTAATCCAGTTTGGATTGTATTAGGGCCCTGGCAAGGGTGAGGCAGCTGTTGGGTGATAGGAAGGGTCTGCTGGCCCTAATGAGCTTGCCGGTATAGGCAGCAGCTGAGGCTGTCATATTGGTATGTTTGCTAAGGTTAGTGTTGGCATCTAGATAGAAGCCAAGGGTCTTTACGCTTTTGGCTATGGGAATGGAATGACCATCGATGGTGATGTTGTTATAGCTAGGGTCAAGTTTGGTTAGAGTGTTGGGGGAGCCGACGATTAGGAGCTCTGTCTTCTCATCATTCAGGCAGAGACCGTGGGAGGCCATCCATGCCTGAATGATGGAGAATATTTTGTTGATCCGGGCAGAGTCTTCTTGGTAATTACCAGAGATAGTGAGGAGTATCTGGGTGTCATCTGCGTAGTTTGTGTAGGTGACACCCAGATGGTCCAGTTGGTCGAATAGAGGCTTTGTAAATATGTTGTACAGAGTGGGGGATACACATGAACCTTGTGGGACCCCGCATGTGATGGGGATGGGGTCTGCAGCAGCTGTGATGGAGAAGACTCGTAAGGTTCTGTTTGCCAGGAAGGATTGTATCCATGTGATGGCAGGGGGGGAGAAGTGGGCTGCGGTGGCAAGGTGATTACAGAGGACCTCATGGCTGACCAGGTCAAAGGCTGCTGAGAGGTCTAGGAGGAGTAGGATTGCGGCATTGCCTTTGTCTTTTATTTCATCAATCTGGCTTTTGAGATCAACAAGGGCGGTTTCAGTTCCGTGTTGAGGTCTGAAGCCAGATTGACGTATTCCTAGTAGTTGGTTGGATTCTAGGTATTCCTGAATTTGGATGTAGGCGACTCTGTCCAGGATTTTCAGTAGGAAGGGGACTGTGGTGATGGGCCTATAGTTTGTGGGTGTGGCCGGATCGAGGGATTGTTTTTTCAGGAGAGGGAGAACCCATGATTGTTTTAGGTTGCTGGGGATGGAGCTATTGGTGAAGGATAAGTTGATGAGTTTGGTGATGAAGGGGGAGAGCTCTCTGGCTGCATCTTTTATGATTTGAGCCGGGCAGCTATCTCCTTTACAGTTAGAGGGTTTCAAGGAGGTGATGATTTTTTGGACTTCCGGGATGGTGACTTTTTTGAACGAGAAGCCTGCGCTAGTGTTGTTAGGTGTGGGTGGGTTAAGGTTGGTGACATTGTTGTTGAGTAATTGTCGGCGTTTGTTTTCGATTTTAGTTTGGAGTCCTAAGATTTTATTGTTAAGGGCGTTCTGGATGTTGGTGCACCAGGATTTGTCTTTTAGGCAGGTTTCTGGGGGCGAAATAGGGTTTTCTAGTTCCTTCAAAATTTTGAATAATTCTTTAGTGGAGGATCCTGCCTGAGTGATCCTGGTGTCGTATGAATCTTTTTTGGTCCTGATTATCTCGCTTTTGTAAAGTGAGGATAGGTTAGTGAGGTTGGATTTGTTTTCCGCCGTGGGGTTAGTCTTCCAGGTGTGGTGAGCCTTAGCTTTCTCTTTCCTAAGTAGTTTGAGCTCAGGGGTGTACCACGAGTTCAGATGAGCTTTGGGTTTGGCTTTGCGTATTTTCAAGGGGGCAACGGTGTCCATTGCTTTGGCCATGGAATCATTGAAGGTGTCAATCAGCTGGTTTAAGTCAGCGTTAGCTGGGAGAGCATTGAGGGTAGGTAAGACCAATGGTAGTAAGGCTTCAGCAGTGATGTTGCGTTTGTTCCTGGTGGGGCATGCTGGTGCCATGAGGTGCTTATTGGGCAGTACCTGATTGGTGTTAACCTCAAGGGGGATCATGTGGTGATCGGTCCATGCCAGAGGTTGTGGGTCTTTGCAGGTTGTGTTGCAGTTGTGGGTTGCTACCCAATCAAGGGTTCTGCCTTTTTGGTGGGTGGGGAGCACAATGAGTTGAGTGAGACCATGATCAGTTAGGATATTGGCTAGGGATGCAGCAGGTGCATCGTTTGGGTCTTGGTAGCCGAGGTTGAAGTCTCCAAGGATCATGATTTGTGCTGTTGGTTTGGAAGTTTTGGTGATGAGGGATGTGATGTCTTCTTCGAAGGTCCCGGGGGGACCTGGGGGTCTATATATGAGGTGGATGGTTATCGTGGTTGTGGGGGAGGTTAGTAGTTTGGTTGTGAGTAGCTCGCAGGATGTGCATGCGACTGTGACGGTTGGTCTAAGGCCTAGGGCGGATTTGGATATGATTGCTACGCCTCCACCTCTGGCGTTTGGTCTGTCCGCTCTGAGGATAGTGTATTTGTCTGGGATGGCTAGCGATAAATAGGGTCCGGAGGCTTCATGAAGCCAGGTTTCTGTTAGGGCTAGGAAGTCAAGGTCATTGGTGAGGATGATATCTGCAATTTCTGTGGGGTGGGCAGCCAGGGATCTGACGTTGAGTAGGGCACCTTTTAGTGGGGGAGGAGTGGGCTTGCTAGGTGCAGTGTGCTTTGTATTCGTTTTAGTGTAAGGTCTGGAGTTAGGTTTAGAATTTGTGGTGGGGAGCCTGGAGCCTAATCTGTTGTTGCGGGTTGTGATGTTGGGATTAAGGGAGAGGGGGGGCCCGGGTGGCTTAAGGCGGGTGGGAGGTTTGGAGGTCATTTTGGTTTGGTTAGAGTTATCAATGGGACTGTGGTGGCTGTTGGTGGGTAGGTCATGGATGACGATGGATTTGGAGGTGAGAGGGTGGCGGTAAGTGGGGGGAAGGGGGGTATGGGGGGTAGGAACGGAGTGGGGCAGGGGATGGGGTGGTGTCTGGGGCACCCTAGTTTGGCTAGGCCGTCCTGGTGGGCTATGTAGCTATTGTTGCTACAAGGTACATTGTCCTGTGTTAAGCAGAAAGGGAGCATGGTTAGGGCAAGCCAGAAGATCATGGTCTGTGGGTCGCCGTGGAGTCTGGTGGTGCTGGTGGGGACTGAGTGACTAAGCAGTGACCGTGAGGCGCAGCACAGTTTAGATGTGGTCAGCTATTGACCATAGGGCACAACACAGTCTCAATGAGGTCTGCTGATGACCATAAGGCACAATACAGTCTAGATGTGGTCAGCTATTGACCATAGGGCACAGTACAGTCTAGATGTGGTCAGCTATTGACCATAAGGCACAACACAGTCTAGATGTGGTCAGCTATTGACCATAAGGCACAGTACAGTCTAGATGTGGTCAGCTATTGACCATAGGGCACAGTACAGTCTAGATGTGGTCAGCTATTGACCATAAGGCACAACACAGTCTAGATGTGGTCAGCTATTGACCATAAGGCACAATACAGTCTAGATGTGGTCAGCTATATTGACCATAAGGCACAATACAGTCTAGATGTGGTCAGCTATTGACCATAAGGCACAGTACAGTCTAGATGTGGTCAGCTATTGACCATAAGGCACAATACAGTATAGATGTGGTCAGCTATTGACCATAAGGCACAGTACAGTCTAGATGTGGTCAGCTATTGACCATAAGGCACAATACAGTCTAGATGTGGTCAGCTATATTGACCATAAGGCACAATACAGTCTAGATGTGGTCAGCTATTGACCATAAGGCACAACACAGTCTCAATGAGGTCTGCTAACGACCATAGGGCACAACACAGACAGTGAGGTTAGTAGGTATTCATGAGCCAAGTAGGTATAAGGCTCTAAGGTAGACCAGCAAAAGACACAAAGGTGTCGATGGTGTGAGGAGTTTGTGTCACCACTCGAAACTGATGACTGAATGTTGAGGTGGAGGTAATGTACTTACATAACCTCGTGAGCGCAGTTTGCAGGGGGTCTGTGCGATGTAGCGTGCAGTTGCAGATAGGCTCTTTGAGGAAAGTGCTCGGCTGCCGCCTCCAGGTTATGAGGAGGGGGTATGAATGAGTGACCGGAATAAAGCATGCTCCCACGGCGAACAGGGCAAACAGGGATGGCCTTTGTCTGGCCTTCGTCGCCGGCTTTCCGCCTGCCGGCGGATGTGGATAGTAAAAGGGAGAGAGACTACGAGGCGTTGCTAAGCAACGTATTCAAGCCTCGTTTTGAAGCCGTGCAGCGCCCGGCATATTGATTTCGGTGATCAGCTGTTCTCCGATTGCGGAACAGCTTCTGAGGATCGGGGCCAGAAGTAGAAGTAAAATGCCTCGATTTTCGTTTCTGGTGCACGATGGGCAAAGGGGCCTTACCCTGCCTTGTGGAGTCTGCTGATTGTGGGCCTCATCTGGTGTGGTCGCTTCTCGTGGGTCCTCCGTGTTTGCAGGTGAGGGGTCAGGGCTCCTGCCCTCTCCCCTGCCTGGATGAAAGTGAGGGTGCAGGGCAAACAGGGATGGCCTTTGTCTGGCCTTCGTCGCCGGCTTTCCGCCTGCCGGCGGATGTGGATAGTAAAAGGGAGAGAGACTACGAGGCGTTGCTAAGCAACGTATTCAAGCCTCGTTTTGAAGCCGTGCAGCGCCCGGCATATTGATTTCGGTGATCAGCTGTTCTCCGATTGCGGGACAGCTTCTGAGGATCGGGGCCAGAAGTAGAAGTAAAATGCCTCGATTTTCGTTTCTGGTGCACGATGGGCAAAGGGGCCTTACCCTGCCTTGTGGAGTCTGCTGATTGTGGGCCTCATCTGGTGTGGTCGCTTCTCGTGGGTCCTCCGTGTTTGCAGGTGAGGGGTCAGGGCTCCTGCCCTCTCCCCTGCCTGATGAAAGTGAGGGTGCAGGGCAAACAGGGATGGCCTTTGTCTGGCCTTCGTCGCCGGCTTTCCGCCTGCCGGCGGATGTGGATAGTAAAAGGGAGAGAGACTACGAGGCGTTGCTAAGCAACGTATTCAAGCCTCGTTTTGAAGCCGTGCAGCGCCCGGCATATTGATTTCGGTGATCAGCTGTTCTCCGATTGCGGGACAGCTTCTGAGGATCGGGGCCAGAAGTAGAAGTAAAATGCCTCGATTTTCGTTTCTGGTGCACGATGGGCAAAGGGGCCTTACCCTGCCTTGTGGAGTCTGCTGATTGTGGGCCTCATCTGGTGTGGTCGCTTCTCGTGGGTCCTCCGTGTTTGCAGGTGAGGGGTCAGGGCTCCTGCCCTCTCCCCTGCCTGGATGAAAGTGAGGGTGCAGGGCAAACAGGGATGGCCTTTGTCTGGCCTTCGTCGCCGGCTTTCCGCCTGCCGGCGGATGTGGATAGTAAAAGGGAGAGAGACTACGAGGCGTTGCTAAGCAACGTATTCAAGCCTCGTTTTGAAGCCGTGCAGCGCCCGGCATTTTGATTTCGGTGATCAGCTGTTCTCCGATTGCGGGACAGCTTCTGAGGATCGGGGCCAGAAGTAGAAGTAAAATGCCTCGATTTTCGTTTCTGGTGTACGATGGGCAAAGGGGCCTTACCCTGCCTTGTGGAGTCTGCTGATTGTGGGCCTCATCTGGTGTGGTCGCTTCTCGTGGGTCCTCCGTGTTTGCAGGTGAGGGGTCAGGGCCGTGTTTATTGATTTTAGCACTGCATTTGACACCATTAACTGGGGTAAATTTAGGAATAAACTTAGGAACAGAGATATGCCTGAACACCAACTCAACTATGTCATTCAAGTACATTCTTCAGAGTGAAGTTGAATATCTCTGTTTTATTGTCTAAAGAAATAGACATGCACAGCGGAGTCAAGCCGGAGTGTGTATTGGCCCCGTGCTCTTTTTATATGGCTGACTTCGCTGAGCTCCTGGGGGTGGGTAATAACCTTCCCCTGAAAATTGGTGAAAATCGCATTTCCTGGCTAGCTCACACGGATGCCGTGTTTTGTTAGACCTCACATATATAGGCATCTCCTAGTATAGCAGCATGTGCGCTTATGCCCAAGAAAATTACCTTAAAATAAACTTGGATAAAACCAAGCTTATGAAGATTGGAGCCATAAGGACAGCAAAATGAATATATCTCTTGTCTGGGGGGAACATCAAGCAAGTTTCTGCTTGCATGTATTTAGGATACATGGTGTCAGAGGTGATTGTAAAGAGCTGGTTGCCAGTAAGCAGCTAAAGATGTTATCATTGGTGAGGGCACTTCGAAAATGTGCCCGCTGATACTGCTGATTTCAACCTTGATGGGGTATGGTTGGTTTATACGCAATGCGTGTGGTCAATGTTGTCCTCCAGATTAGATGGTGAATGATTTACAGCAGCACAGCAATTGGGTGAAAACGTTGGCGGGCCAGATGTGGAGGAAGATACTAGCTCTTGCTCAGGCCTCGAATTGGACCTTACTTCTCTGGAGACCTCGATACTGATGAAAAAGACTTCACTCTACTTCAAGACACGAACTAGCCCGAAGTGACCATTATTACACGTTCTTGGGTCAGCCACGTTGAGTAAGGGAAACCAGTCTCTGGATAGGCATAAAAACCCAATGCGAAAACCTTTTCAGTATGGAGCCTTAATGAACGAAATGAAATCAAAGGCTCTGGAGTGGGGTTGGACCAATTATGAACACATCTACAAGTTAAAAAGCAACAGTGAATTTAGCAGATTACATAGAACATTTCGTACTCTCCCTTGCAAGTTGCTAATGAAGATTCCCCCTGCTAATAGCGCAGGGAGCTCTTGATTCTATTAAAGACAAGGAGGCGAGCATTATGCTTCATCTTCTTATTTATTTGCTCTCCAGCAGTTTCAACACAACAAATAAAATGTCCATCTATCCGATGGCACAAACACATTTTTTTTTTTTTTTTTCCAAAAACTTCATTTCCCATCAGCCTAGGCCCTGAACCCAGTGTCCTGGTCATGTGACCTAGTCCTTCCTCTTCCTGTAAACCTCCTCTTCTTTGACTGTATTCCAACCAACATTGCAAACATCTCCTGAACTGACAACTTGATCCGGGAGGTCTTTGAACTGTAGAACTGTGAAACGAAATCTCGCCTCCAAACTTGCGATCACGATCGATGCTTTCCGATCAGCTCACGTGCTTACTCAGCCGTTCTTCTGATCTTCTCCTAAGACGGAAAAAACAACAGTACAAATTAGGGCGGCGGATACACACCCTATTTCTGAGGAAAAAATGCACTTGTTATTTACTCCGTACATGTCTTACTATTACAATATCCTCTTTTATTCTTCCCTCGTGTATCTCGGGTGGGAAATTAATGCTCGCCTCCTTGTCTTTAATAGAATCAAGAGCTCCCTGCGCTATTAGCAGGGGGAATCTTCATTCTATGTCAAGACGGAGGCGAGCATTATGCTTGTTCAAAGCTTCTTACCATAGCTTCTGCCAGTGCATTAATTGGCTTAAAATAAAACGTTCTGAACGTGCTATCACTCGCCCAATCGGCTGCTTTCAAAATATCCTGCAATGTCGCTCCTTGACGGAGTGCTTTGGATGCCCCCGCTCCTCTTACAGAGTGTGCTCCAAACTTCGCCATGTCTATCCCTGCTAGACCCATGACTTCTCTAACCCACCTTGCTATGGTGGCTGTCGCTACGCCTTTATGCGGTTTCCTGCGCGCTATCAACAATTGCGTCGTCCCCGCTGATCTCAGCTCAGCTGTTCTATTTACATATTCTCTTATGCATGCGGCTACGCACCATTTAGGATGATCTTGCATATATGGATACGTTATTGACGAGGAGTCTGTCTTCGTCCTCCTGGCCAGATGAAAAGTCACTCCGTCTGGCCCGTATATCAATCTGTCTACCTCTAAAGCTCTGACGTCTGCCACTCTCCTGCAGGAGATCATGCATAGAAGCATCGCTAATTTCTCCGACAGTCTTCCTAGTGTTAGGTACCTATTACTGGGCCAGTCGGCTAATAGTCGAAGCACTACTGTAACGTCCCATAGAGATTTATACCTCGGTTGCGGAGGCTTTCTGTATTTTATCCCCTTCAGGAGTCTAATTACTGCCACGTTCTCACCCACTGGTACTCCTTCAATAGGCATATGGCCTGTCGATATTGCGGATCGATATACCCCTATCGTACGGTAGGCTTTACCGTCCTGCAGAAGTTCTGCCAGGAAATTCACGATCTCTACTAGAGGGGCCGAAATGGGATGAAAACCTCTCGCCTTGCACCATCTTGACCACTTGTACCAAGCTGCATCGTAGCTCCTTCTAGTCGATGGAGCCCATGACTCTGCGATGAGGCTCGCAGCCTGAGACGAAATTCCCGGGAGATTCCAACGTCTCCTGCTATCTTGCACGCCATTAGCGGCATCGTCCCCTTCACTCTCAGAGGGTGATACGACCCAGCTGGGTCCGTGAGGAGATCTTCCTCTTGCGGCAACGCTCGGGGATAGTCCGCCAACAGTTCCATTAACGCCGGAAACCAGACTTGGGACTTCCATATCGGTACTACTATGGTCAGATTGGCTTCCTCCTTGCGGACTTTTGTTAGAACTCTGCTTATCATTATAAATGGGGGGAAAGCATATAGCGTTTGCTCTCTCCAATCTTGCAGAAAAGCATCTGTCCCTGCTGCTACTGGGTCCAGCCTCCAGCTGAAAAACCTGCCCATTTGAGCGTTCAGTCTGGACGCAAATAGATCTACGTGAAACGGTCCCCAGAGCTTCTCTATCCGCTGGAATGTCGCTCTGTGCAGCATCCAGTCGCTGGTGTCTGTGAGATGTCTGGAGTTCCAGTCTGCCACCACGTTCTGGGCTCCTGGTAGATATTCTGCCGTCACTGCTGTTCCCGACTCCAGACAAGAGTGCCAGAAGTCCTTGGCTATCTCTGCTAGCAATCTGGACTTCGTCCCACCTAAATGATTTATGTATTTGACTGCTGAGATGTTGTCCATCTTCAGAAGTATACAAGAGTTCACTCTGTCCTTGGTGAAGTCTCTGATAGCAAAAGAGCCGGCCAGGAGCTCCAGGCAGTTTATGTGAAGCTTGAGCTCCTCCGAGCTCCATCTCCCTCCCGTTTGCAGTTCTCCGCATCGGGCACCCCAGCCTGCTCTGCTGGCGTCCGATTCTATTACCATGTCCGGGCGGTCGCCAAAAATGGCTCTGCCGTTCCATGCCTCCATGTTCTGGAGCCACCACTCCAGCTCCGTTCGGGCTTCTTGGTCTAGTTGGACTAGCTGGTGATAGCCGAGCCCTTGCTGTAGGTGTCTTATTTTCAACCTCTGGAGCGCTCGGTAATGAAGAGGCCCTGGGAATATCGCTTGGATTGACGCCGCCAGCAGACCCACAATTCTTGCGATTGTTCGCAGCGATGTGGTCGGTCTGGCGAGGCAGGTCCTTATCTCCCTTCGAATATCTCTGATCTTCCTGTTCGGCAGCTCCAGGGTCGCCGACCTGGTATCTATAATGAAACCTAGGAATTCTATCCTCCTGGCTGGTACAGTTTCTGATTTCTCTTGGTTCACTAGGAATCCCAAAGAGGTTAATAGATTCGCTACCCATCTGGTCTGATATCGCAGCGCCTCTTCGCTGCTTGCCATTATTAGGATATCGTCTAGGTAGATGATGATCCTGATGCCCTTCTCTCTGATTGCTGCCGCTACTGGTCTCATCATTTTCGTAAATGCCCAGGGAGCGGACGCTAGTCCGAAAGGCATCGTGGCGAACTGCCATACTCGCCCGTCCCAGTTGAAGGCCAGGAAGGGTCGGTATTCCTGATCTACTGGGATCGTGAGATACGCGTCTTTCAGGTCTATCCTCGTGAGCCAGTCGCCCTGTCTGAGCGTGTCTCGCAGTTGGTGGGTCCCTTCCATCTTGAAGTGGTTGTAAACTACCCACTCGTTCAAGTCCTTCAGATTTATTACTGGCCTCACTTTCTCTTTCCTGTGGACCAGGAACATATTGCTTATAAATTTCAGAGCTATGCAAGGCTCGATGGCCCGTTTCTCCGCTAAACTCTGAAGTTCTGTTCGCAACAGGGCTGCTTCTGTTCGCGCTGTCACTATCAACCTGGGGGTTCTGTATTGGACTGGGGTCTGAGTGAATTGTATGTGTAGGCCTCTGACTGACTGAAGCACCCAAGCGTCGCAGGAAAGCGCGCGCCAGTTCTCCCAGTACGTCGCTGTCCTCCCCCCTACTGCAGGGTAAGCGGATACTCTCACCTGTGGGAACGTATTGACCTCTTCCCTGTCCTCTGCCTCGTCTTCCTCTGGGGAAACGGCCTCTGGGTTGGAAGAAGGTGTCTGGCTTCTTATCTTCCCAATATTGCGCTCTGTTCGATTGAGGCCTTCTGGCTGACTGATAACGACCGGACGCTCGGCCTCTGTAGCGACCGGTCCCTCCAAAAACCCTTCCGGGGAAGATTTTTCAAATGGAGGCTTGCGCCTTCTCCAATGAGGTGTAGGTCCCTACGAACCTCCCCATCTCCTTTCCGAAGGTTTCGCCGAACAGCAGTCCTTGCGCGGCCTCTCCTGCTTCGTAGGAGGACAGGTCTCCTAGCTTTTGGTCTATCTTCAGAAGCAGTCCCCTCCTACGCTCTGAGGATATGGCGCAGTTCGCGTTACCCAATAGGCATACGGCTCTTTGGGCCCAGTTCGCTAGTACATCCGGGTCAATTTCTTCGCCTGTGTCTTTCGCTCTCTCTGCCAGGTCCATGATCTTGGCTAGTGGGCCTGCTAGATCCAGGACTTTCTCCTGGCAACTCCTCCAGGAGCGGTCGATCCCTTTCCTAGGGTCTCTATTCGATTTCGCCACAAACGCTAACATTTTAGGGTCTAATTCTGGCGCTTCTGCTACCTTCCCTGGGAGTTCCGGTCTGGGGCATTCCGCCATCAATCTTTGCCTCACTTCCTTCTCTAAGGCCTTGCGCAGCCTCTGCGTCATGTATCGTGCCACTCTCGGGGAGGGCACCCATTCCGAAGATCTCGGGTTCCTAATCTCCTCGGGTTGGAACATGTCTGAGGTTTCCACTTCTAGGTGGTTCAGTTTTCTCAGTCTCTTTTTCGGAGGCGGCAGGCTCCCTTCGTCTCCATCTTTATCTTCCTCCTCCTGTGAGGATGTCGGAGATTCTGCGAATTCCTCTTCTCGAGGGGCCTCCTCTCCTGAGTCTCCCATATTCTCTTCCCCTGGGTAGGGGGTCATGAGGCTCGGCACCTCCGACTTGGCCATAAAGGCTTCTCTGAGCCTATTGAAAGCGTCGGATGCCTCCGGGGCCTTTGGATTCGCCCCTTCAGGTTGGCCCGGGGGGTCAGAAGAGTTCGCGCTCTTCCGGGCCTTCGTACACCCCTGAGGGCTCTCTGGCGTGGCCCTGGTGGACGTGCTTGTCGATGGTACGGTGCTTCTGTCCTTTTGGCTTAGGACAGTCTCGATAGTTTGCAGGCGGTCCTGCAGGGGTCTGACTCCTAGAGCCACTGCCTCTATGAGTGAGTTACCTAGCACGTCCTTGAAGCTCTGAGCCAGATCTTCCGAGTACGTGGCTTCTTGCTCCTCCTCACTCCACTCAAAATCGGCCATGATACGTGCTGGTAGGTGCCTGATAGTACCTGCAAAGGTGTAGGGGCACGTCCACTTCTCACTCCTTTATCTAGAGGCTGCACCTGAGTGCAAAGCAGCTTCTTTACTTTTTTCAGTGTAGGCTCTGAGTTCACCAATTCGCTCGAATGAGCGCACTCCGGTAAAGATTACAGATCTGTTCCTCGGCGAAGCCCCGCCTCCGCGAGGGCGGGGGAGCTGGGGAAAGACGTATCTCCTCCGGCGTCGCCCGCGATGGGCGTTAACTCTGTTTCTCGCGCCTCCCTCACGAAGGTGGGGGTCTCGCTCCCTCACTGTCGGCGCGAGTGTGGTGTCCTAGGCCGGCCCCTGAGGTGCTGATACTGCAGCACGGGGCCAGGCTAAAAACGAATTAAAGTAAAGGATTGTCGAATCCTCCCTACGCTGCGCGACTCCTGCGCGCTGCACTAATGATAGGTCATGAGAAAAACGCTATACATCATCGCTACAACTGATAACCCAAGACAAAAAACTGACAGAAATGCGCAGCTAAGTGAAAGGGTACTTATCTCTTTGGAGAGCAGGAAAAGAAGAGGAGGTTTACAGGAAGAGGAAGGACTAGGTCACATGACCAGGACACTGGGTTCAGGGCCTAGGCTGATGGGAAATGAAGTTTGAGAAAAAAAAAAAAAATGTGTTTGTGCCATCGGATAGATGGACATTTTATTTGTTGTGTTGAAACTGCTGGAGAGCAAATAAATAAGAAGATGAAGCATAATGCTCGCCTCCGTCTTGACATAGAATTCATCCTTCCCCCCCAGCCACTGTAGAATCATTTTACTGTTACAGCTAGGCAAACGTCCTAGCACGGCTTTGACGGGTAGTTGACGGGGCATCTCCCGTTCGAACCGTTTGTGCCGGCTGTGTAAAAGCAAAGTGTGCACTGAGGCAAACAGGCACGTTTTGACCCAATGTCAGGCTCTTACTCGCATGCATGCGATACATCTTACCAGATTCGCAGTGAGCAGCGAGCGAATTCGTGAGGACACCTCTCGGGCACAATGCCTAGAATGCCACAGCCTTTCATTGATGCACACCCTGCTTAGATTATGTATACATATTAGCAACAAGCTAAATTGCTTGTAAACAGATTGATGGGGTTGTATCCTAATTGTGTAATATTAGCAATCTATTTGAAAGTGTTTCTTTTAATCCTTCTTTATTTTTATGTATTGGTAGACTTTTTTGTCTTGTTTTGGTTATGTGGGTATTTAGGTAGCAATTCACAATCGTATGATATTAGAGTTTTAAGCTTTGCTCAGAGAGGTGGATGATATGCTTGTTATTGAATTGTGAAACCTAAATGAACTTCTTAGAAACTTTTCTCTTAAAATCTGTGCTGTTTGCATGCAGGGACGTCATTTCACCAAAATGCCAGGGGTAGCGGAAGTGACATCACATGACCCTTGAACCCCTGATGACATCACAGGAAGTGATGTCATTCGCCCCACCCCGAAGTGATATCGCGGGAAGCAATGGAACACGACCTTTCACCCATTGACAAAACAGGAAGTGGCATCACATACCATTGTACGCTACGAAAAATATGGTTACGATATCACAATAATGTGATGTACAATTTCACACAAGAATGGATCGCCATATGTATCGTGAAGATCGGTGTATATAGGCCCATATTACCAAATTACTGTGAATGCAAGCAGACGTCCATGACCAAATGATAATGATGTGTTATTATATAGCACTTACGCTTAAGCGCTTTATATAGAAAAAATATACACCCAAAATCAGCCAACCTGTGTTGGTACTCATTTATCGACTGCAGAAGGATGAAAGGCTGAGTTGAGGCGTTTAAGAACAGACAAAATCAGTGACTCACCTCCTGAAGTGTGCCTGAAATAAACCTTTAATGAGCCCAGCAATTATTGTATAGAATTCCAGAAAGACACTTTGGGCCTCATTACGACCCAGGCGGTAAGTTACCGCCTGGGCCGTGACTTTACCACCATGGCGTAAACTACGTTTACGCCATGGTGGTTGGCGGACTTACCGCCTCATTCCGACCTTGGCGGGGCGGTAAGTCCCCAATCCCCATTTACCCTTCCCCATTCCCATTTTTGCCCCATAGGGCATAATGGGAGTGGGGAAGGCGTTAATTACGCCACCGTAAATTACGGTGGCGTAATTAACTCCATGGTCCCTTAGCGCCATGGATTTTAACACCTGCTAAAAGCAGGTGTTAAAAGCGCCATGGCGCTAAGGGACCTCGTAATTGGCGGTAAGGGGTCGGCGCAGCTAACGCTGGCGTAAACCCCTTACCGCCAGGGTCGTAATGAGGCCCTTTATGTGGTATTCCTATTCTTTCTTATTTAGGGTCAGTGCTGAAAGTGTTAGACTTGTGGCACTCCTGTTCTTCTTTTTTTTTTTTAAGAGGCCTGAACAAGAAAGCCAGCCACTCCACAAGCAAAGAGCCACATGGTGCTGGCCACAGCCCAGGAGCTCGCGGTAATAAAAAAAGGTTCTTTTTTAAATTTATTGTTTTAGAGGTCGCAAGGGAGACCACAGAGATTGATTCATATCATGTAATGTTATGTCGATTTATACCGCACACTGCTACCACCCGGGGGCAGTCTCCAGGCGCAGGGGCAGTCTCCAGGTGCTCGCGTGGCTTAGCAAGAGTGGGCTGTGGGGAGGTTAGTGAGGATAGGGTGAGAGGATAGGTTCAGAACCAGGAGGAACTGGCATCTGTGAGTGTTGTTTTGCATGTGCCAGAGGCCTCGTGCATTGTAGCCATATGGGTAAAATTCAGTCCCTTGGGTGTGTGGTAGTGTTTTGTGTTGGTATTAGTGTGTTGTGTGGGGATGTGGTGGCTTTGGTAGTGTGCACTGGTTAGGCAATGTCCACAAGGGATTCAGAGTCACGGGCAGCGTAGCTGTAAGATAATCCGGTATCTTGGTGTGTGTGATTGCGTTATTAATGGTTCGATGAACTATGTGGGTGGTTCACTCTAAGTGCGCTTCAGCATGTACATCTTGTGCATATGTGAATATTAACTGTTTTCTATTAAGATGTTATTATATAGTGTGGAGGTTACATTTGAACCAAAACAACCTTTAATAATAAAAAAAATCTATCTTGTACTATGATAACTTTCTAAATTGTGTACCCATTCTCACGAGTGAGGTTCTTTTCTTTTTGAACACATCACTGGTAACATGCATATTATTGTTTATTTTCGTGAATATTAATCATTTATAACATTTCTCTGCATTAGTGTGCATCTTTATTCTGTAGGAAGCATACACTTTGCTACATGTATTTTCACAAAGAAACATTTTGAATTTCTGGAAATTAAGATATCTACCCAGGCAGCACTCCCAGATGGCCATTAGGTGGCAGTATGCTGCTAAACAAAACTCCTTGAAAATAAATAAATCTGAATTTTGATTTATACACTTTACGAATATCATTTGGTGCTACACGAGGGCAAAAGAAGGTAGAATGTTAAGAGGGCAAAATAAGATACAACAAAAGAAGCCAGATCAAACACAATAAACAAAAGTAGACAAGGGTAGAAGATCAATGGTGCCATACAGGCTAGACCGAAACCAAAAAATAAAGATACAAGTGCTGCCTTACATACCCCCTTCTCCAGAAAACTGCCCAATAAAAAGGGAACAAAAATGCCACCCGGTAGCTAAAATTAGGTTTTGGATACGTTTCCATTGGGAAGGGGCACTAGGCAAGGATAAACCCTCTCCCCCTACTCTTTTCAATGGGCATATAATATAACCGTAGGCTGCTTTACTTAGAGGCATAAACACAGGGGTATTAGATTGAAAGACTCTCCCGAACCTGTTTCGCTATATGCAGCGAATGTGTTGATGGTTTCCAGTGTTCTCATCCCCGCTATTTTTAGTGTTTGCATTTTCAGGCCGTTTTCGGCGGTTGAGAATCGATCACCTATTTGCACCGATCTGAGACATGCTGGATTTAAAGTTGACAGTGGATGTGATGTTTAGTAGATGTTGAACACAGCTAGGATGTGGATGCTTGGGGATTTGTTCCCTAATGGGTCGTTTTTTAAACGCTGCAGGAGGTCCACGAAAAAGGGAACTTGGCTCCAGGCCAATATGGCAGTATATGCAAGGTAGATCAGCTCTTAGCTCTAATTGGCTGGGATTTCCAAATGATCTGAAATCACAGAAATATGTAGATTTGATTTCCGCAGAGCTGCCATGTCGTAGGTTTGTAACAACTGTGAGGAACTCATGGTGGCAACAAGTAAGACAGATACAAGTGATCGCTGTTCACGGGTATTTATTGAGCAATGAATGCTGCATGCAGGTTGGAAAAACACCCATTCTAAACCTATACCTAAGATGGGAGCAAGCGTCGCCCATCAAATGAAAAAGAAGGCAGTCCTAGTGGCGTTGTGTCAAAATAAAAATGGCCTATACTAAGAAACCTATTGCTAAACCTCACAACTAATACAAAAAGGGGTGTGGGATAGTTCTTAAGAAAAGAAAGAATTGTTCTCAAATCATAGGTCAGGATGCGGTAGCCTGGGTCTCTCTTACCCACGTTTTGGACACGGGGTAAAATGGGGGCTTAGAGCACAGTACAGTCTTGGGCTTCTCCAGCACGAGGCAACAGTTCTAGTGGCAGCTCTCAGGACACACTCTCGAGCTTTCATCTATCAGGGCCATCGATGGCCAAGTCTTGTTTCACTTGAAAGTCTCTTGCCTTCGAGGACCCAACGTGTTCAAATAACAAAACAAACGTTCCTTTACCAAATGTAGAGTTTGTTTCAAATGTTCGCTGGGCGATGGGTTCACCCCGGAGTCCCTCTCTTCTGGGCGCTGACCCTACTTGTATCGTATTCCACAAATCTTAATGTCTTTTTAAACAGTTCCAAACACACTGTTTCTTGGGAATTAGACTTTGCCCATCTTGGGATTTGCTTCCCTTGTTTCTTATTACTGCAAGATTCACACCCCTTTCTTTCACTTGGTTTGTAGATGAAAGTCTTTCGATTATACAGGGATTTTGCTTGACCCTCAGTTTGACCACTTTGACCTATTCTGCTGGCTCTCCCACAGCCTGCTGGTAACTGTAGTTTCTCTCGTATGGGGCTTGACCAGAGTTTCTTGACTTAGCACCCACGTGGTGCTGGTTTCCCTCTGCAACTGGTTTCCCCTTTAATACTTGTTACAGTTCTTTACACAGTTCATTGAACTTGGTTCAAGTTTGCCACTTTGCGATTCTCACTCAACAAAGCCCCGTTCTTACCGTTTTTCCTTTCGACTCACCGGCTGTGATGAACCGCTTGGCTTTTCTTCTTCATTGGAGTCAAGACCGGTACCACAGTCGTGGGAGCTTTCCTCACTCCTGCTTATCAGCATAGGTTTGCCCCGTGTACCGTTGACATCTGCTACAAGAGACTTGTGCTATTTTTTGTGGTCTTAGGCTCTCTGCAGGTCTGGGACAAAAAGGGCAAGGTCACTTTTCTCCTCGCAACCCTCTCGATTCCTGCAGCCTTTCTCCTTTTCTTGAACTGCTGCTCCTGATTAGCCATCTCGTTGTGCTGTCTGCTGTGCTCATACTGTATTCTACGGCTCCACCTTTTAATCCCTGTGGGGAAGGGAAAGGGCTGTGAGGGGTGTTCAATTCTGATTAATTGTCTGATTTTGCCTGGCTCTTGTATTGGGACATGTCAGGTAAATGGCTCTGGTGTTAGTCCGTTGTCCTTTGTATTGTGCGAAAAGTGTTCGTGTTGGAAAAGGGGGGGGGCAGTGTTTTCTAATGTTCTAAGTGAGAGGAGGGGGAAAGGGTGTAAAAGGAAGGGGGATACCACATTTCACCCGTCAGTGTCCCACTCCCACTCCCCGAGGACCCCCCATCCAGGTGATCCTCCCTTACTGGTCCACCCCCAGGAACTGGATCCAATAGCGATGGCCGTGGCCTGGCCACCTGGATGACAGATCCCCAGTGACTAGCAAGGGAGACACCATCAGGTTTCTGACATAACCTATTACAACCTAGTCCAACTAGAAACGAAAGCGTTGCCTATCACTTTTGGTGTAGACATAGATGATGACATGTTGGGAAGAGCATGCATGCATGCTAACCAAAGAAGTGGCATTAATTCCTAAATTCAGGTTAATACACTTCAAAATGTTGCAGAGTTTGCAGTTTACAACACTGATGTTTAGCAAATTCTAGGACAATATAGGTGACTGCTGCCTGAGATGCAGATCCACTAAGCTGAACATCTACATATACTCTGGTCCTGCCCCATGCTCTCTAGATATTGGTCTGAAGTATGCGCAAACTTGTCCTTGATGAGGGGCTTGAATGTACCAATGGACCTCAGATAGATCTTGCTGGGTTGCTATGAGAAAAGGGTGGGGGCAAAGCACAGATTTGTCAACATTGCATTTCTGTTGGCCAGTAGTCCTTCTACATTTAAGCATTGGCTGAATGCCTTCACATGGGAAAATGATAATGAAGACGTATATATTTTGCCACAACCTGTTGCTAATCGCCCCAGAGACATATACCTGCTCTCTTGTAAAAGTATAGAAACTGAAACCTCTGAAACCCAAACTCAGCAGTGAACGAGTATATGAAGTTGATGCATTTAATTTGTTCTACTCTGTTTTATTGCTCTCCATATGCACCTTAACCTATCAATGTTTAAAACTGATGTATAATGTCACAATTTCATTGCATGCTGAGTCAAGTAATCAAAGAAAGTTTTTTTTTTAAAAAGAGCAACAGTACAACTAGTGAGGTGACAAGGCTGGTAGAACGCCTGCCTGTCAAGGCCTTAAAAGGAATGGCAATTACTGGCTCGCTGTCCTTTAAAGGCCAGTGTCCACTCCTTTTGAGTGGTGCTCAGAGACATTGGCTGCACAGGCTGGGCAGCTCGGGGATTGAGCCATGAGTCTGAGATCACATGATTTGTAAGGGGCTGGCCAGAGGCTGTGTTCAGGCCAGCCGCCATTTTGATTTCCAACATGGCATCGAACTGGTGAGGATGTTCCCTCTGCAGCTTTGCCAAAATGCCGTGCATCCACTGGTGTGCTTTTATTTTCCATATGTGTGCTCTTAAAGATAGGAAATCTGTTAAGCATGGGCAACTGTTTTCTTTCATAATTCTGTTTTTGTCAGGGGATAATGTTAGCTTTGTATTGCCCACGATTCTGGTATGCACAGGAGGGCATTGTGATTTTGTATCAGAAGGAATGAGAGCTATGCACAGTATAAGAAGAGTAAATAAGTTCCACCGATTACACATGCCTCTATGATGTTTCTTTGTGGGCGTGTAATTGTTAACCATGTTCCATTGCAGAGTCCCTGTGATGGCATAAGATTGTGCAGTAGCATAATTACAGCACCTACTTTCAGTTTTAGCTTGTGAGGAGGCATTCACCCTACAGCATTTTGCTCTTTAGAGACTGCAACTTTGAGCCGGTAATTAACTGTTCATTGACACTGGTACTGCTGTGCCATGTGTGAAGAGAAGTGAAGGTTTAATGAAGTAACTTGAAATTATTCTGAATGTTTGCAATAGTGGAAGGTGTAGGTGACCTCAAATAACTGTGCTCATTCTGTTTGTTAAAATGATAACTGTTAAAGTGGAAGGGCACACATAGGTGCACTTTGCCATTGGGACAGCAGGCAACCTAACACTGATGAATTGCATCAGCCGAGTACAGAAACATACCTAAGCATTATATATATATATGTGTATATATATATATATATATTCACTACAAAAAAAACTTTGATGTCATCTTTCTTGTCCTGGGTGTTAGTGTTAGCAGTGCGCAGTGGTGCGGGCAGTTATGGTTGCTTAGCTTACCATAATGGGGGAATGTGCAGTGTTTTTTGGTTTCACTGTGAAGTATAACATCCCTTTAACAAGGTTTTTTTACTGAATGTACATATATATATATGGCAGGCAACGAAAACAAATAGGCTAAACATGTGATGTCGTAAGTAATGTCATCAGTGACATTTCAGAGGACAGCTTTCATGTTCAGTGCACAGTGGCGATGGCAAGTAAGGGGGCTCAGTCTGCCATAACTGGCGAATTTCAGGGGTTTTTCGTTTTTAATTTGAACCACAATGGGGAGGGCGAAATTTTTTTTGTAGTGAATTTTACAGGTTTTTGGGAGGACAACGTAACCATAACCTCCCTGTAACAAACTTTTTTTAACTGAATGCCATAGGTTTTTAGTAGTATAAATGCATCATAACATTACTTTAAGAAACATTTTTGACTACATTTATCAGGGTTCCAATAGTAACACGTAAGCATACGACTGTAAAGGAACATTTGAAGTAACTGCCCACCATTCGAAGAATTCCACATTGTCATATGCTGACGAAATAGCATGGGGGCGTGTTCGAACAGTCATAATCACTTCACAATGGCATGTGTAACTGGTTGATAGTGCGAAAGTACATTGGGTATTGTTGTAAGAACTTCTAACTGCAAAATTTCCGCCAAAGAACTCCACAATGCAAGTGTGCAACACAATATAAGCAAGATTGCTTACCAATGTTTCTGGATCATTCACCCCCATTCCTACCCAAAGAGTGGGGGATGAATGCCATTGGCAATCGAGATTTTACAGCAGTAATTCGTCGTACCAAGAAAGAGGATTTTTTGTCTTCAGCCTCCGGCGTTCCCGGCTGAAGAAAACAAATCCTTTTTCAAGCTGGCCACCATACAAAGGGAAGATGGGCATTGGATAGAAAGCCTTCTTCGCTTTCCATTGCAGGCTGCAGAAAGCAAAAAAGAAACTGTGTTACCGTTATGGCAGCACCACATTTGTGTTCCTTGATAAATATGTGGTTATGAGCAAGACTTTTACCAGAAAGGCAGTCCCTGGTGGACATGGCGACCTCAATGCAATGTTTTCTCCCTTGCAGTAAAGGCCATTAGCCATATACCCGACATTGTGGGCACTACCCATACATAGAGGCTACCCCTCAGAGACGGAAGCTGTACCGTTAAATATGAAAAGACTATCACATGCATAACACAAAGCTTTTCAGTCGTTGTCAATGACCTTTACATACATGAGTTTTTTTCTGTAAAAATGTGCGTAAAAACAGCAAAGTAGTAGTGTACTTACATTGACATGAAATGCCAAACAAACTCTGTGATGCGAAGCGCAATGACATCAGTAATACTGGATGCAACACCATTACCACTCACCTTTCAACACAAAATTTTGTAAGTGACACAGGTGGAAAGGTGTGAAGATATGTGTATTGGGAGGGTGTAACCATATATTATTGTACAAACATTTCTGTGCAGACGTCATCTGGGTGACAGAAATTGGCCTGATGGCACTAATGCATATGAGATGGGCCAGACACTCCCGTAGCCAATGCAAGTGGTATGGAGTAACTTTCTCCATAACGTTCCTTGGCAGCTAAAAACAAATGCGTCCATATGGACATACGTGCCGTAATGTAGCACCTACAAAAGAACACATTATGACCTGCAACGTAGCATGCCACATTGTGCAAACAGAGAGTACATTTGTAAAGAAAAGACTAACATTTAAAAATTTGCCCAGTAGTTTTATTTCACAATAAAGTGAGCGAAATCATCGCCCTATGCAAGTAGTAAAGTAGTTTTGTTTCACAATGAACTCTGCGAAAAGATGGCACTATTCACTTTTCCATAGAAGTATTAAGTTTGTCTCTTTGGTCGACAATGACAATGTTAAAGGTCACGTTGTTTTTTTCCACACACAGAAAGTAAGCGTTGCCACCGCAATAGTCGTTTTCCTCCCACATTGATATGCAAGATGATGTCAACCGCTGTGATCTACAGCACCAGAAAGGATGGAATGTTACTTCCTATAGCGACAGCAGCGTAAGGAAACAAAGGGCGCACACGATCATCCCAGTGAATTATGATGCTGAGACAGCCGGTCATAAACAGTTGCATTTGACGGTTAAAGAACCCGTCACTTAGCATCTGTAATCCGTGACAATCACAATAGGGAAGAAAGTATCTGAGGACGAAATGTGAATGAAAAGATGTATGAATACACAACCTTTGGATAAACCACAGTTGTACTACATAACATTTTCAGTAAAAAATTTATTCAATAGGAGGAAATGTAGTGGGACCCTATGGACGGCGACAATGTGCAATGTCCATAATTGGAAAAATAAATCGAATGGCACAGAAAGCTGGAACGTCGTCATTAATAATACAATTATTCTTTGGAAGTAGCAGAAATATAATGTGTATCACTGCACAACCTCTGCACAAAACAAAATTGTAACACATACCTTTCTTATTAAATATTATTTTAATTTGGGGAAATGTAGTGGCACCCTACAAACAGTGTCAATGTGCAATGTCCATAATAGGGAAAAAATTGCAATGGCACATAAAACTTGTAAAACATTAGGGAAAATATATTTTTTTTTTACAAACTAAAACATAACGTCAATTCAGAATATTGGTGGTAAAAATACACTTACATGATGTGGAGCGCCTCCATTGCGTTCGCTGTAGTCAGACACTAGTGTGTCTGGAAGACTGCCTGTTCGTAAACTAATTTCTCATGGTCGGTGCAAAAGGTTTTGAAGCATAACCTTATCAAACAATATGTTTTTCAAACTGTTACTCCCTACATTCTTTCTACTCTTTCCCTGTACCTCAAGGTTAAAAAAACAAGGGACCCTTATGGTTGTCGACAAATATGCGGCCGTACTGAGCTTGTGTTGAAAAGAGAAAATGCAGTGGCCTTCACTCCGAATGCAAATACATTCTCATTTTGCAACAACATATCAGCGTCTATTTATGAGAACCGCTGCTGGCGTACACGTGAAGAAGGGCTGTGTGTATGAAATAGAGTAGGTGGCTGCCTCAGATTCCCGCCACTCTGACCGCAGTAATGTTTTTTATGTATTGTAAAATGGACGAAGTTAGTTAATTTTGTATAATGAGTAGCAAGTCCCAGTGTACAGTATGACAATGCTAACAAGAAGACTTCACTGTTTGTCTTTCTACTACCACGTCTCATTAACGCTCACCTTTCGAAACAGTGTTCCATAAGTGTTATAAGTGCATTGGTGCCTTCTTCATTCACGTATGTTAGCGCCGATGTTCGTGTTCAACAGAAAACGAAGTAAACATGGCGGATGAATCGAAAGATTATGATGCACTTCACGCTGTGCCACAACCAATCGATGAAAGTGCAACATGGTTGCGGGCAGCACGCCACTGAATAGCCAAATGCAATGTTCTCCACGGAGCGAACAGGGAAGTGTGACCGCGGAGCGGACATAGATATCACTAATTTCTAGAGACATACTTTTTGATCGTTTTTAAGGGAATTACTGGATGGATTGTCACAAAATGTGCAAAAGCACACTTTCAAGCCCAAGCCCTTGCCACTGCCTCCAATTTGGTGCAAATCCGTCCAGCGGTTTCACCTATAGCCAGGCGCAAAGTTTTCCCTCATTCAGTCTATGGGAAAAAAAAAAATTTGGGACCCCCCCTATAACTTTGCCCCCCCTGGACATAACATCACCAAACTTTGCAAAAGAATTCAGAGTGGACCATATACATTTCTTGCAAAGTTTGCAAAGTTTGGTGAGGATTCGTCCAGGGGGAGCGAAGTTATAAGCCGCCCAAAAAGTGCTCTTCCTATGTGTAATATATATATATATATATATATATATATATAATATGTATTAAAAAATCCACGTTTAGCCAAAGATCTCTACGCTCTACCTTTATCAAGTAGCTGGTGCTACCGGGCTACAGCTTGGCTAAGCTGACAACATTTCAAAAATGTATCAAACTACAAATTCCAGCCAGATAGGTGTTTAAGGCTGAGAATATTATAGCACAATAATGCCCCAGCACTCTAGACCGCTTTGGTGAAAACATATATATATTATTTGTTCATTGCAATAATGAGCATCAGTGTTAAAAAATTCTTATTCAATTCTATGCAGACCAGGTAAAAAGCATGATGAGTACCTCACCGGGTGGAGTTCGCCACGCGTTCTGCTCTATTCAAAGAGCTTCGTCAGGCTATTTGTAATCCATTTGGTTGCACTCCCGCTATTGTTTTTAAAAGGTAACAAAGTGGGCGTTAACGTGTTACGCGAGCGCTCCGTCTCACTCTCTACATTGGATCATGTGATCACTACTGCCTTTCTGACCAAATACGTCATAGTCATGTGACTCTGAGTGAGCTATAATCGAGATGTCTCTAAAGCTCTAAAGTTGCGCGCGGAATAATATCCGCCATCTTTGAAGGTCTAAGAGTTTATGTGATATCCTAATAGTTGAGGCTGGTGCCTATATATTTAGAAAGGACCTCTCGCACTCACGCAGTTAATACCCACTTGGTTGGTTACGATACAGATAAAATTTTGCAGGATTATTCCACTAGTGTGATTTCTATCGTTATAATAGGCTCGAGAGGACAGAATTACAATTTCCGTTCTCACGCCTATAAAGCTCCCTGGTGATTATCATTACATGCAGAAACAAAGGAATGCAGTCTAAGTTACCTTGTAACATACGGTCATGCACCTAGTGGCACTAATATGTTAATATCCTGCACTGCCATGTTATAGTGAGCTCTTATATTGCTTCCTAATAGGTTCTTATAACCATAATCGGAATGCTAGTGCCCGTGCCCATGTAACATTTGATTCCAACAATAAGTGGAATTCACATATGTATATGTATTTCTGAAAGTTAAAATAGTTTGTTTATGCATGTTCAATTGTCTATGCATGAGACCATGCAAAATTGCATTTTAGTAAAGTGCAATAAGCTTGTGCAAATTTGCATTTTTATAAAGTGCAATAAGCGTGTGCACATTAGCTATTTAAAGTGCCAGTGCATTATTCATAATGTCATATACAGTGAGGAAACATAAGGTGCTGACTGTATGTTAAAAGTACTTATCTCATTCTCTAAAAAACAGGTACACAATATATAGAATTTTTAGGATACAGTTTAGATGTCCATATGTCAAGTTATATTTTCCTAATAATACATCAAAAAGAGAAGTCAAGTTCATAGTTATTTTTCAAATGGCTCTGAGCAGATTTAAAAGAGATAATATTAGCTTCATCAATTTCATTTCTATTCATACAGGAACACATATAATTCGGAATCAATGTTTAATCCATTTGGTTTTAGTGAATCAAGTTTACAAATTAGAGTGTCTTCAAGTTGGCGTAATTTGAGTTCTCTGTTTCCCATTCTTTGATGTTGGGGAACATGTGCCAAACCTACAAAAGACATTGCTTTCACATCACTATCATGTTTTTCTTCAAAGTGAATTGGTAGTGAATAGGTTTGGTCCTTGTTTTTTATGGCCCAATAGTGTTGTAAGATGCGCAGTTTTAAGGGACCTATTGTGGATCCAATATAATGTAGTCCTCAACTGCATGTAATAGCATATACTACATACTTGGTAATGCATGTTATCTTATGTTTATTTTTCCATGATATCCCTTTACTACTCACAAATGGTACTTTGCTTACATGATTACACATTTTTCAATGTCCACATTTGTTGAAGCCCACCTGGTAGCTCCTATTCTGAAGCCAATTGGAGCCATTCTTTTTTGTTCTGACCGTACCTGGCGCTAAAATGTTCTTAAGCGTTGGTGCTCTACGAAACGTTACACTAGAACTTTCACTCGATACTTCATTGAGGTCTGTGTCCGTAGTTAATATATTTCAATGCTTCTGCATTATGGTCTTGATTTGTTCCGCCTGTTGATTATATCTTGTGATAAATCTAATCACTTTATCTTTGCTTTTTAACACAGGATTGAGTACGTTGGTTCTTTTAACTTTTTCTGCCTTCACATAACCATCAGTTATAGTTTTTTTAGCATATCCCCTGTTGATGAATCTGCTTCCTATTTTCTTGGCTTCTTTTTGGTAATCTTCTTCCGAGCTACAAATTTGTTTTGCCCTTAAGAATTCCCCATATGGTATTGACCTCTTCAGGGGAAAGGGATGGTGGCTATTTGCATGCAGTGTGGAATTAGAGCTCGTTTCCTTTCTATACAGGCTGGATTTCAGATTATTGTTTTCTATATTGAATTGAACATCTAGAAATACCAACTCTTTTTTATTGATTACACTGGTTAGTTCCAAATTGAAGATGTTCTCATTGAGGATGTTAGTGTATTCCTCCATTAGTTGTTCACGGTCATCCCATATAAGGAATAGATCATCTATACATCTATACCAGACTATTATATGTTTGGTATAGAATTCAAACTCTTCTGTCCAGGCTATATTCATTTCCCTCCATCCCATATAGAGGTTGGCATAGGTGGGTGCCATGCACAAACCCATGGCTGTTCCCTGTTTTTGCCGAAAGAGAACATCATCATATAGAAAGTAATTATTTACCAAACATAACTGAAGCATATCCAAAAGCATTTGATTATGCTTGCGATAACTCACTGATCTTCCATCAAGGAAGTATTTGCAGGCTTTCAGACCACATTGATGTCCTATAGAAGTATAAACTGATGTGACATCTATAAAGATACCAAAAGATAATTGGCTTCCCAATTAATGTCTTGTAACTTGATTAACAGATCAGCAATGTCCCGAATATATGAATTTAAACTGAGAACAAAAGGCTGAAAGAAGTAATTCAAAAATCTTGACGTGTACTCCAATAAACTTCCAATTGATGAAACTATTGGATGACCAGGTGGAACCTCTAATCCCTTGTGAATTTTAGGATTAAAGTAAATAATCGGTGTAGTTGGATGTGTCGTCTTGAGGAATAGGTATTCATCATCATCAATTAGTGCTTCTTCACACCAATTGTCTAGTAGAGAGAAGAATGTTGTTTTAGTCTCATTCAGAATTATCATTTCAGCTTTTTCATAGTGCATGGTGTTGCCTAGTTGTCTATTTGCTTCTTTGATATAGTTCTCACTGTTCATGACTACCACTCTTCCACCTTTGTCTGACGATCTGATCACTATTGTGTGATCATTTTTTAGATGTTCCAGAATTTGTAGTTGTGATGGATTCAGATTTTTGATTCTGTTGTTCCGTGAGATCCCAGATAAGGATTTTAAATCTTTGACAACCAGCTCTTCAAAAATGTCAATGGCACTACATATGATGTTAGGACAAAAACTGATTTAGGTCTCAAATTGCTCGAGCTGCTCATGCCAGTATCAATACCAAACCTCTCTTGTAAATCACAGCTATGTGGAGTTATCTGGGTCGGGACTCCAAGTCTACCGCGCACCTTGTTTTTGAGGTAAGAGTATGTTGGCCCGCAGCCTTACTCCTGGTTTGTCTGGGGACCAACTCCGGGGTTCCCAAGGCTGATTGAATTGATGAGAAGGCAAACCTATGGATAATTTAGGGCACTGGGAGGATTCAAAGATCCATGAATATAGCTGATTTGCTAGAGATTTGGGTGCATCACCAGGTCCGAGGAGTCTTGGTTGTCTTAGTCATTTAATTTTTTATTATTGTTGTAAAAAAACCCGATACCAGAACAATTTCAAAACATTAAGTTGGACAGAAATTGCCCATTTTGTTCAACATAGGTAAGTGCACACAGCCGACGCGCGTTTCGACCTAAGTCTTTTTCAGGGCTGTGAGTAGTGCATGTGGGTTGTGTGATTAGAGATTCGGTGAGCAACGCAGTGACATGATTGTGTACTATAATTGAATAAACAAAAAACACAACATTAATATCAAAACATTACGGTCCCATGGTAGTTTGTAAGGTTTGCAAGAAACAAATGCAAGAACACAGGTAAAATAGCATAGTTGGATGGTTTATCAGGTGGTGATAGTGAGTGCATGTGAAGTGGTTTGCTGAGGCAGGTAAAGTAATGCAAGGTCATAAGATACAGTTGGGTGTACATTGATTATCAATTGCGAGGTGAATGATACAAAATAGATGGGCAAAGTACCAATGAAAGAAGAGAAGGGGAAATGAATCGGTTAGTTAATAAAGCCAAGTAGGATTTATAAGGCAGTGGGTTAAGAAGCAGGGTGTAGTGGCTTACCCAATGGAGTAGCGATAAGGCTCTGGATAGAGCTGATGGGTGGTCCTCCCGAGTCAGGGCGCCACTGGGGATGGATAGCCAATTCTGAGAAGATAAGGGTAAAAGTTGTAGGTCCGTGGAAGGAGATAATAAAGTAGGAGAGCACCCATGTTGGGGGTGCCGGTAGGTGTTGTTTGGACCCAGGGGTGTGTGGGGCAGAAGTGTGCCATTAGGAAGGTTAGGGGACAAGCAGCTAGTGTTGGATCCAAATGCTCAGTAGGTAGGTAACCAGAGTGTCGTGAAGCGCAAGTAAGGAGAACGGCAGGGTTGTCAGGTGTAGTAGCCCTAAGGTTGAAGGAGGTGAATTGGAAGGAAGGCAGGATGGCCTCGGAAATAGTATTACAAGAGGTCTCGGTAAGAAACAAGCCTGCACGGGGATGCCTGCATGAGGTAGTATGGGGTTGTGAGGCGTAAAGAGCGGTGCTCAGAGAGATGCGGGGGTGCCCGGGACCTTAGAGGATCTGGGTTGCATGGTTGGTGCAGAAGGGGGGGGGGCTGCGAGGGCCAGAATATGAGGAGGAGCCATAGCAAGGTATGCTTGCAGAGAGCTGAATACAGCTGCTGGCAAGGGAGCGGTTAGCGCCGGGGGAGGATGGATTGAGGTCGGATGCGGGCGGGAAATGGGGAGGAGAAAGAGGCTTGAAATATATCAGAGCGTTAGCGTCCCTATATAAAGGTACAGTGAGGGGATGAGAAGCGTGTGAATCGATGGGCAGGTGAAATTGGGGGAACCAGGGACCTGGTAGGAAGTCAGTTGGGCGGTTCATTCTGGAGGGGGGAGGCGCCCGGGAGGGCTAGGCAGCTGAGCGGCGTATGAACGAGGTGTGCTCGAGGTCTGCTAAAAAGACCGCTGGGTTGCAACAGGTGGCGCTAGGGGGATGGGATGATGTAAAAGGTGGGTGTGAATATGTGAAGCCGTATGAACACCAAGTTGGTGCGTCGGAATGGCTTTAGCGTCCGGGACTTACCTGGTGCTGAGTTGGCGTGTCAGCGCCAAGACAATTTGGTTACTCGGCGGAGCGTGAGGGAGTCTGTGAGGTCTTCCTGTTTAAGGAAAAAGCCTCGCTGCAATTGGTCGTTGGGAGGAGCCCCCTGATTGGGTACTGTTAGAGGGTGCCTGGTTGGTCAGTCGGTCGTATGCATGAATGCAAGAGAGCCGAATTGGATGCAGATGCGTGAATAGAGATAGGAACAACCTCCCTAGGCAGGATAAGGACGGAATCAATTTAGTAAGCCATTATTATATTGCGCAAGGGATAATGGCAAGAAATATTAGATGGTGTGTTAAAACACATGGCAGTAATTGTATGGTGAATACCAGAATTGAGACCGGAGGGTGGGGAGTAAATTTAATCGTGAATTTAAACAGCCCGGCGGCAGTGCTGACAATGGGCTAAGGATTCCAATACCCTGAGGATGGGAGGTAAGAGGGCAATTGAGAGTTACCAGGTGGTGATTGGGGAGCAGGAGAATGGATGATTCCCCGAAATCGGCGCACCCAAACCATATGGGGCAGGGGGGGCGGCGGAGATAGATGGGTGGAGCGGAAGAAACCACCTCGATGGGGCTGGGGTGGAGTTTAGAGAGAGGGTCAGTTAGAGAGTTGGCCCATGCAAAAGATGAACACATGGTGGGGATGGGGTTGTCCAATCTGAGGTGGGGATTCAAAGTAGGGTCATCTATGGTGGCCAAGGTGCAGATGTACACAAAGCTCAATTTGGTTCACAGGAAAACATGGAAATCATGATCACTATTAAGTCCTGTAGTGATGGTTCTGTATTTGCAGATCAGCCGGGCCTCTTTTTGGCGGAGCAGCAGTTCTCTGTGACCTCCTCTTGCGTGCAGTGGTATTGATTCCAATCCCACGAAGGTGATGTTTTCCTTGTTATCCAGCTGGTGTTCTTCTTGCCAGTGGATGGCCAGTGGGTATTTGGTTTCTTGAGAGTGCAGGGAGCTGAGGTGTTCCCTGATTCTTGTTCTAAGTTCTCTTTTGGTACTTCCGATGTATTTTCGATTGCATACACATATAATGGTATAGATTACATATTTAGATTTGCAATTGATATATTGTTTAATTACAAGTGTATGGTTTTCACTGAATTTAATGTTCTTGGTAGTTATGGCGAATTTGTACATGGAACACATTCCACATTTATAAAAACCTACTGGTTTACTGCTATTGAGCCAATTGTCATTAGTTTTGGGGGTCACTTCCATGAAGGAAGGACTCAGCATGATTTTCAGTGTTCTGGCCTTGGTATAGGTGATACTTGGTTTGTCAGGTATCCATGCTCTGATGTCTTCATCAATTGATAGAATGTGCCAGGTTTTTTTTAGTATCCTCTGAACTTTGTTGCTGTCACTGCAATATTGAGTGACACACTACCCCCTACCCTTCCTAATGGCACACTTCTGCCTCACACACCCTTGGGTCCAAACAACACCTACCAGCACCCCCAACATGGGTGCTCTCCTACTTTATTATCTCCTTCTACGGACCTACAACTTTTACCCTTATCTTCTCAGAATTGGCTATCCAGCCCCAGTGGCGCCCTGACTCGGGAGGACCACCCATCAGCTCTATCCAGAGCCTTATCGCTACTCCATTGGGTAAGCGACTAAACCCTGCTTCTTAACCCACTGCCTTATAAATCCTACTTGGCTTTATTAACTAACCGATTCATTTCCCCTTCTCTTCTTTCCTTGGTACTTTGCTCATCTATTTTGTATCATTCACCTCGCAATTGATAATCAATGTACACCCAACTGTATCTTATGACCTTGCATCACTTTACCTGCCTCGGCGAACCACTTCACATGCACTCACTATCACCACCTGATAAACCATCCAACTATGCTACTTTACCTGTGTTCTTGCATTTGTTTCTTGCAAACCTTACAAACTACCATGGGACCGTAATGTTTTGATATTAATGTTGTGTTTTTTGTTTATTCAATTATGGTACACAATCATGTCACTGCGTCGCTCACCGAATCTCTAATCACACAAACCACAGGCACTACTCACAGCCCTGAAAAAGACTTAGGTCGAAACGCGCGTCTGCTGTGTGCAATTACCTATGTTGAACAAAGCGGGCAATTTCTGTCCAACTTAATGTTTTGAAATTGTGCTGGTATCGGGTTTTTTTTACAACAATAATAAAACATTAAATGACCAAGACAACCAAGACTCCTCGGACCTGGTGATGAACCCAAATCTCTAGCAAATCAGCTATATTCATGGATCTCCGAATCCTCCTAGCGCCCAAAATGATCCATAGGTTTGCCTTCTCATCAACTCTCTTGTAAGTCATTGTCATTTATCATAATTTCTTGTTCCCTTGAGTATGGATTTAATTCAAGTTCATTCAGACAAGTTAATGTTGTCATGTCTGACTCCGTAAGGGGAAAGGGTGATAATGTGTCCCCTTGTGTGGTTTGTTTACGTTCTTTGACTTGAGTTGCATAAAACTTTGTCAGTTTGAGCTTTCTAGTAAATTTGAATAAATCAATTCTTGTCGCTGTGAAATAATATGTATTGGTTGGGTGTATGATAGTCCAAGTTGTAAAATTGATTCTTCTCCCGGGGATAGTTCTCTTGATGAGATATTGAAAAATTTTAATTTCATGTCTTCTTGCCTCTTGGTTTCCCCTTCTGATTGCTGCCAGATATTGTAGCTATTTTGTTCATGCTGTCTGGATCGTCTGCCCCTCCTTGTGATGACTTGGCCATTCTTCCTCATTGTCCTCCTTCTCGGCTTGCTGCTTGGCCTCTTCCTCTTTTGTCTGATCGACTGTCCATGTGTAACAGTTTGAACTCGTCTAAAAAATTCAGCTTTTTGGATATTCCCATTTCCACATATGAGGCTTCTATTTCTGAACTACTTGGGTCATCCACTTGTGCTATGATCGATACCTTTTTTGATTCTTGTTGTTCCATTTTGGCTTTTATTGTGCCATCAAATCTTTTAGCAAAAGTGTAGATTCTACCTTGCTCATAGTCAAGACTGTCTCATTTGAATTTGAGTTGTGTTCTTAATCTTATTTCTCCTTCAAATCTTTCTATGTTTTCCTCTAATCTTGCCATTCTCTTTTTACATTCATATCCTTCCTCAGAGGAAAAAAGTTGCTCTTCCATGTCTTCTATTTCTTTAGTCAACTTGGTTCTATCCAGCTTGTCATACTTGATCAGACTTTCTATCATTCTGAAGGAGCAGGTATTTGTGTGGCTTGTCCATTCCTCTATGAGCAAGGGATCCATGTCCTCAAATGTTGAAATTGTCAATATTCTCAGTCCTCTGGGAATGCGCTTGGCCTCTAAATACATCTGTAATGCCATTGCTTCCCACCATTTGGATATCTCTCTTCTCTTGACTCTCTTCAGTATGTCCATTTTCTGTTGATCAGTCAAACTGACTGGTAAACTGTTGTCTCCACTGTTATCCGCAATCGGCTTGTCCTGATTGAAGAGAATGAGTGCCGCTGCTATTCTCTTTGCTTCTACCTGGTCTGCCATCCTGATATCAACAGTAAGTGTTTCTGTTGTATCTGATGTTGTAACGTTGATGCTCAATGGATTCACTCAAATGCCCAGACTATTAAGAGAAATTCAAGAATTATACTCTTAAATATGACTTACTGTTATTGACAGTAGTCTAGTCTGAGGGTCTAAAAAGTGCTCTTCCTATGTGTAATATATATATATATATATATATATATATATATATACATACTGAATTGCTTCACCACAGTCCCTGATTTTATACTGGATAAAATGTGGTTTCAGCTGTTTCTTACACAGATCCATAAAACAATTAAAAATCAGCAGAAAATTGCCCAGATCCTGTGGGGCAGCCATTTCACAAAAGCAGGCAATAGTTGTTTTTCCACACCCCATTTATTTCGATCATTTAAGGGGAGCAAAGTTAAGCGATTCATCAAAACTAGTCTTTGACATTCAAGTGACATATTTCTATACACATCACGTCCTACCACTGTATCCACTTTAAGAGTGGCATACAGCCTCAATCCCTCCGGGCTACATGCCGTTCACCTATCCTCCTCCTGATTAACACATGGAGTTCTTTTCCTAAAAACTGATCTTAGGTGTGTGTAATTAATTTGCTTCAATGTATTCGCATCTCCAAATCCCCACTTCTTCAATAATTTACAACCTTCATTGTACCAAATGTAACCAATACCAAGAAGGCCACCTCTCTGGACAACTTGAAATCGAATACCGCAACCAACCTGAAGGGAGCCCTCATTAATGCCAGGTTCCTCCTGGCTCATGCCCTTGACATTGCAGACCTCATCAACAACCTAGACTTCCTAGCTATCTCAGAAATGTGGCTAAACCCAGCCGCTGGCCCTGCCCTTTCCCTAGCCATCCCTGAGGGATACACTATATTCAGGAAAGACAGGGAGATATCTAAAGGAGGAGGAATAGCTGTCATCGCCAAAAACAACCTTCCATTCTGAGTAATTACCAACCAGGCCATCCCTTCTAGTGAACTTATCTCACTCAAAATCTCCCAATCTGCAACATCCAGTCTCACCATCCTTTCAAGGAAAACATAGCACAACCCCTCTCTACCAACACCAAGCCCTCATCAAAAATTATAATTCTGGGGGATTTCAACCTAGGTCTCAATAACCCCGCGGACGCCCAGGCACTCACCATTGAAAACACTATTTAAGCGCAAGGCTTTCTTCATCGAATATCCAACCCGACACACGATAAAGGCTGCATTCTCGACTGGCTAGCAGACTGCAATTGTCACACAAACATTCTAGCCAACAACCCATGCCCATGGTCAGACGACAATCCCATCCTTTTTACTATCAATGGCACAACCCAGCTGAATATCCTGTCCGGACTCACCCGACGGTACCATCAAGAAACATCACCTCTGATAGCATACTTTTCCTACTACTACCACTAACTACACACCCTCACACGGACATGGTAGCGCTCTATAACCAAACCTTACTTGATGCCATTAACAAAATTTCCCCTCTGGGCAACCGCAAACGAACGCAAATCAACTGCCCACCTAAACTCTTGGTACACCTCTGGCCTCAAAGCCTTATGTACTGCAAAAAGAATTGCGGAAAATAGATGGAGAAACATCCCCCCCCCCTTGCATGCAAACAAACAGCACTTCAACACCCTGAACATAGAATACAAACAAGCCATTCTCGAATCAAAAGGCAACTTCTACAATGAATGAATCACACGAGCAAACTCGGGCACAAGAAAGCTCTTCACAATTCTACGTGAACTAGAATCCCCAGCCCTTCCACCAGACCACTGTAACAAGGATCTACCCGTTGACTGCTCACTGGGCCCCGGCTTCGTCCTGTGGCACTGTTTCCACTGAGTCACCCTCTGACAGAACGGATAGGCTTGTCTCGTCCTTCAATGGCGATTCCTTTTGCCCACTGACGATTTGTAAGTCAAGATGTTAATGTTCCTTCCCTGTTTTTATTGCGTCTCAATTTTCTGGCCACCTTTTTATGTGCCTTCTTGAACGGGGCTTTGTTATGGGGCTGGGTCCCTCTTGCAGGTTGAGCGTCGTATCTAAGGTTACAGGCAGCACAACCTCTGCCCGGATTTGCTTACTTACCTCTGTTGCCTACATCTTTCTTTTCTGGATAATGCCAACTTACATTTAGGCTCCAAGGAATCTTCATGTCCAATCGCACTCCTCAGAGCTTCCACAAAAGTGGATTCCAGAAGGGCTAAGGGCATAGAAGCGTGCATAGCTGCCCCCCATCGATTTAATAGAGGTTGTAGCAGCGGCATGTTGCTGCTGTGACACTAAATTTCGGTTTAATGAGGTGAGCGGTTTAATCTCCTGTCTTGTTAATAGAGCTTTTTGACACCATCTGTTCCAACATAATGGTCTGTTTTTGAGATGAAGTTATAGAGCTTCAGCAACAATTTTAGGGCAAAGTTAATGGCTTTATTCTGCACTGATTGTGATTCATAATCATTACCATCCAGCAGACCCATACATTCTTCTTGTTCGTCTCCCACAAGGCTCTCACGCCTCACTTACTGGTGCTGCAAGTAGGCTTGTCAACCTTGGTGAGCATGAAAGTCTCTTGCTATTGTTATCAGTGGTCAAAGTGGGATGGAGCGGTTGAGAGCAGAGCTCCTCTACTTTTTTACTTTAAAAAAAAGTTTTACTGTTCCTATACTTTAATTTTTTTAAAGAAACCATGGTGGAATCGTTTAGTTTTAAAAAGTGTAGGAAGAAGTTGAAACATGTACTGCACTGAAAATTCCCTTAAATAGCAGGTGTGTTTGGGTTTTTGGATTGCCGTGATGAATGGGTTGTTGTGGCATGGGGGCAGGTCAGCAGGCAACATAGTCCCACTACTTCTTTTTGTATACTTCGACCACTTATTGATATGCGGATTCCCTTCCTTACTAGAACATGGCAGAAGTTGTACTTGAGACTGCAGGGATAAGCACAGATTGAGCAATGAGTTGTTAGTGTCAAGCTCAGACGAGGCATTACCGGGCCCATATCCTGTTGCAGTGCCGCGGATGCCGTATGCTATGGGATCGCGGAAGCTTCCTTTCTCAAAGATGCCTTAAAGAATGTTGTAATTTTAGTCTGCGTTTGATGTATAAGTGCGATTGCCACTGATGAATCATCTGTTATATGTATCTCGTTCACTGGGCCTGGCTTCCCTTCCATTTGATTGGCCGATGTTGCTTTGGCTGGTTTGCCGGCTTTGTCTTTTCTACGTAAATTAAAGTCTCTTTTAGGAGGCATGTCCTTAATAAGGGACAAAATACAGGGCCCGGAAACGATGCTTGCTTTTCACTGACTATAAAGCACCTCTCCTGTTCAGATATACCAAGGGCCAGTCTTAATGAGTTTCAATCAGATGCAGTTAGGTTTCACGGCTTGGTTTATTAGAAGCCATTGCTTTTATTACAGTTGTTAGCAGTCTGCACGCAATTTCCAGAGCTTCCGCTCCTCTACACAGTTCTTAATATGTTTGTTCGCAGGCAGCTTCAGAGTGGCCCGTTGAGTAACAGGATCACGCTAACAATGAGAAGGAGTAACACTGGGGCCAGTAAGCTGAATAAAGCGGTGCCCGCTGCTATACACACACACACACACACACACACACACACACACACACACACACAGTTACTAAGGCCTCGTACATAAAACTATCAATTGTTCCGCGTACACGATCTTCCCTCTGTCCTTTTATCCGCCGGTTCCATGTAATTATGTCCCTGCAAAAATGTCCACTGACAAAAAAGTTGCTGTTTTTTGCAGAGACATTTTTACATTGAACATTCGGGGGACACCGCCTCTAAATGGGAGCAGGGGACATCCCTGCAACATGTCCCCATGCATAATGTCAGTACATATAATGTCGCCAATGGCTTTTCCCAGTGACCTTATGTATGGGGACTTTATTACCTGATACCTATCTGCCCCCCAGAACCACCAAAAATCACTTGTGCACCTCTTGGGCTACGTGCTGTCTAGTGGTTCTTGTAGGCACGCCAGCCAATTCAGGTGCAAGAGCTCTGCCTCCTCAGGAATGAACACTGGAGATAGACTGATAGTAGCCCACCAAAAATTGTGTTGTGCGTGCACCACTTGCACGTTCACATTTCATATTCTCTAGATAGAAAATAATGTACCTTATTTTGGGACTATTTTTTATTACCAACATCTCCTTAAAAAATCAAACTTCTCTGCTCTTTCTCAAATGATGTCACGTTACACCTTTCAAATTCTGGGTACTAGGCACTTAAATTAAGATAACTAGACTATTTGCTGTATGATTTAGTAGCTCTTTGGATGACTATCAATTTGAGCGGTTCAAACGTTCCCTTTGCAGTTGTTAACAAGAGGTAGTGCACCCCAAATCCCCATCTATACTTTAATCATTCCAAACAAGAATCCTATGTTAATTGATGAAAGCAATACTACATAGAAAACAAATTATTTGTAGCTGTTATGCCTAGAAACGAACCTTTTCGAAACTAAAATGTAGCTTTTGGGTTGAGAACTATAAAAAGCAAAGCAGTGGGTACTTTCATGCTTGTAGAAAGATGATATTCAGCTTGGTGGCCAGATTTGGCATCTCCTGATCCTTAGGCTGGCTTATATGAACGGTGAACAATTTCATAAACCTTGTCCTAAAGTCACAGGCATTTATCTCAATGTTTGATTCTGCTTATCCCATGAGCGTCTCCATTTCCCCTCTCGTTTACTGTGTTCTTTCATATATTGTGAGGATTGATTTTTCATAAATTGAGATTGTGAGGACATTGAAAAGATCTGTTAACATGGAAACAAATGCACTCTTGTTAGGATTAGGACATACATGAATTATCTATTAAAACTGCACTCATGTAATGTTATTTGAAACATGGTTAAATAGCAAGTGTTTCAGTTTAAAGTTTATTCAGGGCTGAAAGTCTCATCAAACTCACAACAATTAGAATCAAAAGTATACATACAGCAAATCAAATATAAACCCATCCACGAGTACAAACCGTTAAAAATTCAAACATATAATAATCAAGGAACATTTCCTATTATACATACTGGGCACATAATGAAAGGGCATTCTCAGTATATAGATAGACTGTGCCGCGGCTGAATCCGGAAACGGAAAGAACGAGCCTTAGGGCAGATTGAACACGCCTAACATCCCGCACCCTCATACCCGAAACACGTTGCGCATTTTTTGTTGATTAATTGATTTGTTGATTATATGAAATTAAAACATATTGTAAGATATATGCAAAATATACATTGATTATATAATCTTCAAGTAATTGAGATTGAATTGTATAAATTAGACTGACATTTGACTGATTATATATCAGTAATCAAGGTGTGCTGGGGACGGGAGTGTCCGCTAGTTAAGGACACCGATTTGTTGTACGATTATATAAACCACCACCAGTCAATACTGAGCATGGGTGGTAGAAGGAGGCACGTGGTGGCTATCTAGGGTCAAGAGGAAGGGTGGGTGAAGAAAGGAGACGAGAGAAAGTAGGATGGAAGAGAAGGTGGAGCAGCAGGAGTGAGGAGAGGAGTCAGGAAGGGGAAGGTGAAAGGAGAGAGCGGGGAGCAGAAGGAGCTAAAGGAGAAGGTAGGAGAAGGTGGAAGCAGAGAAGAGCAAAGAGATCTGGAGAGGCTGTAGAATTTGGAAGGAGGAGGAAAACAGAGAAGAGTCTCAAAAGCTAAAGAGAGGGTCAGAAAGCATAGGAGGTGGAGAAAAGCAGAAAGACATGCTGAGGGGAGTAGAGAGTGGACAGGAGGACAGGGGGAGATGTGAGAAAGGGGTAAGAAGTGGAACACAAAGTGTTCAGAACCAGAGAGGGAGGAGAGGAGGGAAAGGTGAGAGCAGAACCATCTAAGGAAAACAGATTGTGAAAGCCACATTACTTGGGACCACAAGAAAAGAGGAGACAGTGACCAGATAGTTAAGAGGGGAGATAAAGAGGTCTGGCTATTGTGGGTTATCGAGAAGAGAGTACACCCCAGAGAAATTACAAAAGAGCAAGAGAGTGTGAGAGCATAACGAGGCACAGTTTGGAAGAAGCACTTAAGCACCCCGTTCTGGTTGTGACTGTGGCAGAGTCAGTTAGAAGCATCCATGTGTTCACACCCAAAGAATGCCAGGTCCACTGAGATCTAACAGGGCCTGATTTAGGTAAGGCACCATTTGAAGCAAGCCGGGGCCCCTCAAGCATGGCAGATTGAAGGAAACAAAGACGGGAGCCGATGCTCAAGGAAAGTGAAGGATAGAGTGACAGAGTCCAACCCAAACCCTGAGTCTGTTTGTGCTATAAAATATTTTTCAAGTCCTCACTTGTTTGTTGATTCTCAATCTATTACAGCACTTACATAATTAACTTACCATGCCAATCTTAAGCAGAAGTGGTAAACGTAAAGAGAGGAGGCAAAGATAGGGGTGTGCTAATTAATGGGCCCTACGCAGCTTGCCTCCAGAAAAAAACCTTAAATTGTTCTCTGCAGAGATGTTTTCAATGTGTCACTCTGATATCATTAATACTCACTCCCGCTCCCCACCTCCAAGGAGGGTCCAGGCCATTTCCTTCTCAACCATTGGGACTGAACAAAATTTCTCTTTGAAGATTTGAAAACCACTTGAATCGCAGATAGGAACACATTTCAACACAACGGACGATGTGAAAGTATGAACCAAATGAAAGCCAATGACAAGGACTGAAGAAACAAGTAAACGTCTAATGAAAAGCACTATTGTAAAGGTGGTGTCAAGGAATGAACTCCACAAAGTAAATGGTGTAAAAGTCACGTTGTGGCAGAGGTAAGTAGCTTCCAAGGATAAAAAGAACTGCAAGTGGACAATTGACACACGTTCAAAGAGGGAGCCTGTCTTGGCTGAAAAGTACAATGAGAACAGTGATTATAACAAAGTGCCATGGGTTATCGGTTGTGTGACTTGTAGTGGGTGGACCGTGTGGTCCGACAAATGCACCTATACCGAGTAACCCCTACTTTGAATGAACCAAGGAAAGTTAAGGTACTGAAGCTGTTGTACCTATCAAGTATTGAAGTTATTCCAGAGAGAAACAAGCTAAGTGAACCATTGTGAAGCCTGGAAGGTTCCACTGGAACACTTGTTACAAGTCAAGTGAACTGACTGTGTTGAACTTGGGGAAGGGAACTCCAAGACCCTTTTTGAACTGTTTTGAACTCGGGGAAGGGAATACCAAGCTCTTTTGTGTGGAACTGTTTTGAACTTGGGGAAAGGGCTGAAACACAGGCCAAGAGCTGGAAGAAGCTCAGAATGTTACTTGGAACACAATTTCTTTTGGTGAGGACATCCCTACACATTGTTTAGCTTTAGTTGTGAGGGCAAGTATAGGTTTTGGACACAGACAAACTTTTAAGTTAAACTTACTGACTCAGACTATCCTTAGCTTCATTAGGTAGTGAAATCCCACCTTAGCATAGAGCAAGTTATGCCTTACACCACCATGATGTGTAAGTTAATAAAAGTGTTTTTTTTAAAACATTCAATCTCTTGTCTCTGTCTTGCTTCACATACACACACGTGTTACCTACCTTGTGGGAAATATGTGTGGAAACTAGCCTTGTGGAGAATACCCTTTCCCAATGTTTTAAAAATATACTAATAGCAGAAATATGTTCAGAAAAAAATTCATAATATAGGATCCAGCTTTAAATTGGCAGATACGTTCATGTTTAGTCATGTGTATGGTACCATCATTGTGGGGACTTCAACGTGTGCTACCATTCTTGTAGGGGCTTAGTCATGATTCCTATTTGCAATTGTATCCATTCATATCCGAAGGACTAAACCTTTTTTTCAAAGTAATATTTGTACATTTAACAATTCTATTTCTATATGAGTATATGGCCACATCCTAGGGATACACAATAGGTGGATGGTAACGATTTTGCCTTTCCCATACAATATTCACTTCAAGTTAAATCTGGCATTGGACCCTGTTATTGTTTTGATCCCATGTACAGCACTGCCCCCTCCCCTTTCCCTGGCACTTTTCCCCTCCCATGCACTTGCGCGATATCAATGTCACTTGGCCTAGTAAGATCGTTGTCTCTGTCCTCCCTCTGTTCCCCCTTCCTTGTCTCGTTGTGCCTTGAAACACTTGTGTATAGGCGCGTTACAAATGCCATATCATATCATATATCATTAGAATAAATGCTCCAAGTGTGTCAGAAAAGAGAAATGGGGCACAGAATGATGATAACACACTGTGGTCAAGTGGGAAGTAGTTATTAGAATACAATTATCATGTTTTCACAGTCACCATTTTGTCCACTGCAACACATCTCCTCTCTGCGATTGGTAAGATGATACATATGTTACTGTCTGCTTTGGCACTGTGTGTGATGATAGTGAAGTTAATTGCCCAATTAGGAAGGTGCAAAATTATGATAAAGAAAAATCAAAACCCTTGGGGATGCTTGTGGTCTTGTGCAGAAGGGATGTGACCAAGCAGTTAGGGATGGACTGACCCTTTTGGGGTGGGACCAAGTCTGTTTTGCATATGGTCTTTCCCCTTTTGTAATGGCTTGGCAGGCGAAGAACGATGGTCTTGAGGATTGCTCAGAGCAATGCCGGAGGTTAATATTAATTCTTTTTTTAATTTATTTTTTATTAATTGTGTTTGGTTTATCAAAACCTTTTACAATCTATAACACAAATCCAGTATATTCCAACACATTTTTTCATTACATAAAATTAAAAACAAACATCATCTTGGATAATAAAGGAACAGGAGAAGGGGCTAATGAAAAAGGGAAAAATAATAATAATAAAATAATACCACTAATCTTCCTTAACTAGAGGAGTGGCGAGCTCACAGTCTTTTAACACAGTTGACCACCCGTCACCTTGGTCGTCTGCCCAGTGTATCCAAGGATATATTATTACCTAGCTACATTTCATGGGTGCATTCTAACAACATCTATAACTTGCCAGATCTCAATGACAAATTAGGATATAAATAACAGGAGACAGAACCAAAATGTGAGAAATTTAAGTAGAGTGAGCTTGGTGTATTATCTAATTAGCAAATTGCGTTTCTCCAGTATCTGGACCACTGCTATAGTTAATGCTGTATTGTGACCTGAGATCATCCAATCCCACAGTGTTTCCGAGACTATGCCTTCTTCTCTCATCATAAACCTGGTGAAGATAGATAACCTAATTTGCTTGGTCCCTTCAAATTCCATCAGAAGATGTTTCAGATTCTGTCTGCTCGATGGGGTGCAGGCGCTGCATAGAATAATAGCTGCACTGCCCTGTCCTCTTTTTTTGAGTATTTTGCCCGTATGTACGATGTTAAGACGTATTCTCAGAAAGTTCCTTCTCGTTTTCCAACATGGAAACTTTACTAGATATTTTGGGAGGGACTCTAGTTTTATATCAATTTTCAGAAAGCTGTTTTCTGGGGTTACCAATCTCATTCTACCGATTGTATCTATCCAATCTGCTGTTTCAAGGCCTTTCTTCACTTTTAGTGGGTTGGTAATTAATGTGTCTCGGTCTGATCCACCTTTTATCAGAATCTCCGATGTTTTATTAATCAGATGAGTGAGATATTTAGATTCTTTGTGTTCCATGTGCGCTTTGATGTCATTATTTAATTCCCCTTTCTGAGCTGTCAGGCTAAGCCGATACAGAGAGAGTTGTTTCCAATTTACCAGAGATGTCAACGATTTCAGACCTAGCTCAAATCTTAGTGTAACCATTGATAGACTCATTGGGAGACCAAGCACTCTCTTCCAGATCAAGTCTATATTCCACGAGTGAGGTTTGGCCTCCAGACCATAAAAGGACTGTGACAATTTTCGCTAAGTAGAATTTAGTCAAGGGTATGAGTGAACATTTGCAGAGTTTGAAGAGTATCTTCTTCATTTGCAAAAGCAATCTCTCTAGGTTTTTTTGTATCTCATATCCTGCTTTAGCTACAGATGGAGAGGCGTAAATTGTGTAGCCAAGGTGCAGTATTTCCTCCACTCTTGGTATGACCTGGTCATTTAAGACCCATTGTAAGCAGTTTACATGTTTCCGTTGGTGTCTATAAACCATCACTTTAGATTTGTTTGGAATTAATGTAAGGCCATTGACTTTAGCATATTCACCCAACCTGGTTAGGAGGCGTTGTAGGCCCACTGTGGTGTTATCCACTATCACGGCATTGTTGGCGTAAGCCAGCCAGTGCACTTTTAACATATCGATCTTAGGGCTGGCAAGAGGCAGGGACTGCAGGAAGGGACCCAAGTCTGCCAAGTATATATCAAAGAAGAATGGCGCTCCTAGGTAGCCTTGTCTGACTCCCTTCTCGGCTTTAATGGGGTCTGATAGATTACCTTCCTCGTCCAAACAAATTCTCATCCCTGTGTAGCTCGATTGGCATAGAAACCAATCCCTCTGGTGCACCCCAACTCCTTATTTTCATCCAAAGTCGTTCTCTGATGACATTATCGAAGCCTTTGAAAAGACAACCCATGCAACGTATAGCTGACATTCATTCTTTTCCCTGGTCTTTTCACTTATGAAGCTAAGGGCCAACCCACTCAAAGATGTTGCGAGACCCCGCCTAGACCCTGTTTGTAACATAAAGAAGATTTTTGCCTCATCTGTCGATTTTTACCAGATACTCTCAACAGAATTTTCATTAAAAGTTTACTTTCTATATCGAGAAGAGTGATTGGGCGGTAGCAATCAGGTTGCTGTCGATTGCCCCCCTTGAAGAAGTGAATAATCATAGCTGTTTTCCAAGAGGTAGGAGAGGTTCTTTTCGCTAAAATCTCCTTAAACAATCTGCTGAGTAATCTTGCCCAGATCTCTGTGTTATTTTTTAACACCTGGTAAATCAGACCATTTGGGCCTGCCTCTTTAGACGAGGAAGCCATCAGAATTAACTCTACTATGTACTGGGCAATTCCAGAGGTTAATATTAATTCTAAACCTTCCAGTCATCACCTCTTTTGTTTTTAGATGTGTATTTTGCTTATGAGTTTCCCCAATGCTACAAGACAACCAGGAAGGCCGTGTGCTTTTTGGAACACAAGAACTCGTTTACTCTCAATTAGATTATAAAAACTGGCGCTTCTCTGGCCCTTTATTATCTCAAACAAATGTTAAAGAATAAACATGCAGACACTAAGGAAATAATTACATCACCATTGGCATTAGTTTACACCACTTCATCTCTGCCAGGAGCTTCACTGGACAACTTCCCAACCCAGGCTGGCAAAGAGACACTTGCCGCGGGAACAGACTGGATAATAAGATGCGTTTACCTTCCTTCAGCCAAGCTCAAGCAAAAGTGACTCTTTTCCCGCCTTGTCTGATATTTCCCACTCTAATGTACACAATTACAACTCAGTGCCTTTCCAGAGCGGTGACTGTCAATACAATTTCACAACTACCTGGCCGGTGAATGCTGCAGATTTCCACTGACACGTAAACACCCTCTATTTCTCATGGGAGCCAAGAGAACTTGCTCTCGGCTCCTTGCGGAATGCAAAACAAACTTTGTCTGAACACCAAACAAATTTTTCTACTGTTTCAGCAAATGCAAACAGTTTTCAGAAATAAGCTTTCAATGGGGCTTGGAATCAAATGTTCACTTGTGCACCTAGAATGCATTTCACCCAGACTCCATCTTTGAGTCAAAGATATTACATTTTTAAATACAATACAAGCCATCACCTCTCTTGTTTTGCTGTAGTGACCCTGAGTGGGATGGGTATGCCCAGACGTGGGTCATCTGCCTGCTGGATCTAGAAAACCAAGCTACTCCTCACTGATGAGAGGCCCAACGAGGCCGATACATGTTTGGAGATGCTTGTGGTCTCATGCAGAAGGGATGTGACCAAGCAGTTTTGGCTGGACTGCCCCTTTTGGGGTGGGACCAATCCTGATTTGCATATGTTCTTTCCCCTTTCGCAATGGCTTGGCAGGCAAAGAACGATGGTCTGTAGGGTTGCCCAGAGCAATGCCAGAGGTTAAGATTAATTCTAAACCTTCCAGCCATCACCTCTTTTGTTTTGTAATTATATTAAAGTCCCCACAGTGTGTATGAATAATCATGTTAAAGAGTCCACAGAGATAGTGTGTGGTTATCACGATGATGAAGTCCCAATGGTGGAGGGGGCAGATGGGGGGGAGGGGCGTGTTTGTGTGTGCATGTGCGTGTGTGTCCCCACAAACATGTTCCAAACAGAGATGTTGTTTGATAATAAGAATGTTGTAATCCTCATCACACTTCTGTGCGATTCACAATGGACTTACTGTCCTCAGAGGGATGGTGTGAATTTATAATGATGTTAAGAGCTCCATTTAGATGATGTGTTATAATAATAATGCTCTAGTACCCGCATAGATGGTCTGATGATAATATGAGAGTTCTCACAGTAATGATGCCTGATAGAGGTGATGTTAAATTCCTGCACATTCTGCCAACTACAGTGATGGCAGCAGTTCCATCTACTGCTCTCTGGCTTTCCTTCTCCATGGCAGATGTCACCCTCCTTGATGCACCATGCTCAGCATTGTCCCTGTGCTATAGCCTCTATACTCCCTTATTGCTGCTCCATCTTGCTCAGTATGTTGGGGGTCAGGGGGATGCTGGGTCACAGAGCAGGCTCTTTCCTTGTGCACGAGCCCCAGCATTTGCAGTGAAACACCAAGTGCGGCAACAGTGTCCTGCTAATGGTGACACTACATTGCATAGCTAGTAGGCAAGGGTGACAGAGTGGTGGGGAGACAGAGGGGACAGGAGGGGAGTACAGCATCTCAATGTGCACTCTTGAGTCAACATAAGTGTGTGGGGTGGAGCTTTAGACTTGCACCGCTAAACATGTTCTAGAGGGGGTAGTGGTCTGAGCCTCAGTGAGCCATGAGGCTGAGGTGGTGGTTGCAACATTGGCAGTAGTAGCCACAGCGTTACGCATGGCAAAGGAGCTGGTAGTGACAGTGGTGGGATCTATGTGATCACTGCACTACCGAAAATGCCAACAAAGAAAATGGCAACTTCAAAAACAGTGACGGGCAGTGATCACATAGATCACTTTTCCCCCATCACCATACCTCTTCCGCTTTCTATCCCTACTTACCTTCTTTCGTCCTGCATCCTGTGTGTGCCGCTGACTTCCCTCTATCTGTGCAAAGTCAGTTCCCGTCCACTAACGTGAGTTGGAACTGGCGCCGCAGAGTCTGTTAGACCATACATGGAAATAAGGCACAATAACCATACACCCATTGACACGTCAGTCGTGAGGTTTGATTTCCAAACAAGTGTGGTTTTATTCAAAGTATCTCAGTCGGCCGACTGGGTCTCAACGCCTCATGACTTGTGTTCCCAGACACCGTGAGATGCGAGAGAGAGCAAGCAGCGCTCAAGCAGTCATATGTATACATAATACATCATCATTTGTTAATGCGGTTCGTCCCACCATTATACATGTCATACAGGTAAGGGTTCAGTAATTGACAATTATGACACGCCTTCATTTAATCTAAACATTAGTTATTCTAGCAAAGGCTGCAGAGACACTTTTCTGTTATGAGGAACATGGAGTGCTGGCACAGGAAGGATTTCTTGTTCTTAGCAGAGAAACATTCCATACAACGTTATCTGTTTGCCGCGGCTCATGAGTTATGGGTTAGACAGTTCTGAGGCGGAAATACCATCCTTCGTGAAGGAGCGTCACTAGTTGCATATAATTCATGTTTAACTGCCTTTTACAACAGCGCTTGCAAGACAAACCGGCACCTGGACTACTGATTAGGCGCGGCTTCTGCACAGTTTCAAGGACTCAGTGAGAGGGAAAACTATGTATTTCTGCATGGCTCTACATTCCTGCCTATGTTAGTATTTCAGAGTTCAAGCTGTGGCCTTGCACCGTGTGTGAGTCTAAGGCATATAATATATTTAGCAAAGCATCTGCAAAAAGAAAAACAAAATGGGCGGCATTTACAAAATGGACTCCCTATGGTCACATTCAGGATTCTTGGTTTGCGAAGTTTGTCACATGATTCGATTCACTTATGGCCAACATACTATTCATATCATTCAGGCTATGTGATTACTTTTTCGGTATAACAGGTCCCTTTCTTAAAAAACTAATTGTCTCCCTCTATCCATGTAATGGGAGCAAGGAACACTCCCGCAACCCTCAAACCTATTAAATCGAACATCCCTACTCCCCTTGTTTATAGGAGCTGAAATTTTGGTTGCAGCCGAATGAGCAGTAAATGCACATTTGGCATTTTTTCATCGATATTTTTGGCCAATATCACAGTGGTGTTAGTAGCCACAGTGCACATGCTCCTGGAGTTAGGGATGGAGCAGGTGCTCAGTGTTTTCCCAGGCTCTGTGGAAACAGAGGTGATAGCCTCTTGCATAGTGGATGCTCTAGCTGCATTATGAAGTGTTTTCTAGTGAGCAGTTGCACACGGCCAGGCATTCCTGGAGGTGTGTCCGGGGGCTGGTGCTGCGGTAGATGAAGTGGTAACAGTGAGGGAGCCTTGACCCTCTCCCTGACTGGGATAGGTACTCAATATGTGACATGCTATCACCTGCAATGTCCACTAATGGGGTTGATTATATATATATATATATATATATATATATATACACGTGCCACATTTTGTAGCCACCTCTATCTAGTTCATGTACGGAAGGGTGTGGACACTACACATGTGGCACTTCCTACATGCTAATGCTCAATGCAGGATGGCATAACTTCCAATTGATGGCAATGGCAGCCTGGGGCTCTTGGAGACATCTGATATTGGCTGTGCTCACAGTCTCTGCAATGAATATGGCCTACGTGCATGCTGTACGTGATGTGAGGTAACAGTGAAATGGGCACGGGTAAGGTTTGGAGCTGTGTTGTGTGGTTCCTCTTATCATGGAGTGCTCCCTGTCGGATGGTTAATCCACAAGCCGTGTTTCTACTAATTGGTGCATGGTGTATATGCCATGTGTCCCAGATATGGCTGTTTGGCTCATTACATTTGTGATTTTGTGGACATAGTTCATGATTTGGAGATGGATGTGTGTGAGAGTAAAAGGTTATGGTGCACTTTAAGGCACTTGGTATAATGTTGGCAATGCAGGATAGATGACACACCGTTTTTGTGCCATGTCTGGTTCTTTAGAGATGTGTGTTTCATGCATGTCAACCTTTCCTGACTATGAACTGTCTTCGGCCCTGATTAAAGATTGATTGATGATTGATTATTACTTCATTCGGCCTGTACATTGCCAGCCCCAGAGTCTGCAGAACAACAGCCAGTGTAGGCTTTGCCATTTGGTATGGAATTTCACACTGTCAACTTGGCTGCCACTACACAGTCAGTGGATTCTTCACCCTCCAAGCCAGCTTTTTACTTTGGGCTGTTAGGTGCCACTTGCAACACCTCTAAGCCTAAACTATTGCAATAGAGTACAGATAGAGAGGAATGGCATATGAGGAGGGACACAGAGGAGTGACATATGAAGAGTGGCACACAGTCTATATGTTTTGTTTGGTTATGAACCCAGCCATTAACTGCCCATGGACATGCTAATCCCTATGGACATTCCCACCCATTCCTGCCTCTCCCCGCCCAAACTCCTCCTCATGGGAACTCTTGGAGCTCACTTTAACCAAGCCTTACCATCCGATTTAGCACTCGAAGGGCCTGCCAGGGTTTTTTAAAGAAATCTTCTGAGAGTTAATAACTTAATTGGAGTTGTAAACATACTTCTGGTGTAACAAAAATGTCTTAACAGGCCTTCCTTTAGCCACTCGATGTATAAGTCCTGTAAAAAAGCCCAAACTAAGCAGGGCTGGGCATGCATCGGCTGTATGGAATGGAGGTTCCACAGGAAGCTCAGCCTCCATCGTCCCCATCACCATTCTTCGGGCCTTTCTTGTATGTTGTGCGGGGGGTGGGGGGTAGTGTGGCATTTAAAAATGATGGCTTGTTGCCCTCTTACCTACAATTGTGAAAATCTGCCTGTATATGTTCATAATAAAAAGGTATCGATCTAGTGTAGTCTTAGGATTCTTTTGGGGTACAAGCAGTTTCAGTTGGTGAGTTTGAGCACATATCTGATCACAAAATCCATGCATCATAAGGAATGAGAAGAGTGAATTCAGCACAGCCCTGTTAAATTACTTCTGTTAGGAGAGGCAGCTGTGGGGTGCATAGATTATAATAGGAGAATATACGTCCTGATACAAATTGAATGAGTGATGTCACTGGTTTTAGCTTTAAGGTTGGATAGCTTGAGTTGGTGCACTGTTTTGTTGAACTTTATTAATGTTCCAGCATATTAGAATCCAAAGAGCTAAACAAAGGGTCAAAAATGTCTGTGATTATTGAACAGTTTTTGGAAAGGTCTGTCTTTGGCCAACAGTGTACAATTAAAGTGCATGAGCCTTCAATGTGGGAGGACTAATGTTTCTTTAGGGCATATATGCATTCCTTCTGCTCCACCCTGTGACCTCATCATGTGGCAAACTCTAAATGTAGCATAAGTGAGGACGTTAAAACAACAGATAATCACAGGACAGCGTTACTGGCCTCTGAAGAGCAAAACAAAGAAAGGCAGCCAGCAGGGCAGCATTAACGCCATAAAGACCACTTATGAAAAACTATTAAGCTTTGTTGTCAAATTCGAATAGGGGCACCACAAAGAGTATTCTAACTGAATAGCTTGAAAGGGCCCGACACCAGGCCTGATTCTGAATCACCTTATTATCGCATTTTATAATCCTCAGACTCTGACTTCCAGAGTCTGGCAATTCATGATGCACAGACCCATAATCCCTAAACTCCCTCATGGTCAGAGTCTTGCCCAATTATCACCATGTGAGTAACCTCACCATGCTGGTTGCTTGGTAATTGATAATTACTGGTTTCTGGAAGCATTTCTAGTTTTTGGAGAACAGTAGTGGCTGTTGCAATGGAGTCTCTTGGAAGAGCCATGTGGACATCTTCCATGAAGCCTCCCTCACCACTTTACCCTTCGCTGCACTGAGCAACAGAAGGCTTGGTGCTGGGGGCGTGCAGTACAAAGAAATTTTGTTTGTTAGAGATTCCAGTCAGGTGAAATGTGTGCACGTTGCGTTTAACGCAGGCTGCAGTTTGACATTTGCACCACAATCCCCCCTACCAGGAAACTTCCTCATTTCATATAATTCTGGCTTTCTTTCAGTGGCTAATGTGCTTTTTTTCCGCAAGGGTACAGGCAGACTGACATATTTCTACTGCTTCTAAGCACTGTAATAAATAGTGAAATAATAGGTGTTATATTAATAACACATGTAATCCGCACAATTAAAGAATTAATAAAGGTTCTGGGAATGTACATTTAAGGACAAATGTCTAAATGTTAGCATAAATAATTCCATACAAAGTCTCAGAATGATGTCCCTGTCTTAAATCAGCATTGTCAGTGTTGATTTACATGTGACTGCTTTGATTCTTGCTAAACTTCAAACAAGCCCCTACAAAAAGCATATGCCAAGCAGAATATTTTCTAACATAAGATAGGTACTAATCTAATGAGTTTAGCCTATTAGGTGGCACTTGCACCACCTACAAGCTGAAGCTATTGCATTAGAGTACAGATAGGAAGATATGAATGTTAGGAGGGACACAAAGCTTCTAGGTGTTGTTCGGTTATGTGCCCACTGTGAGAAACCTGATGGTGTTCTCCTACCCACTCCGCATAGATACTCTAGTCAGGTGGCCAGGGAAGTGCCATCGCTTTTGGATCCCGACCCTGGAGGTGGACAAGCGAGGGAGGATCACCTGAGTGGAGGGTCACCAGGGATTGGGACCAGAACATCCCTTTCCCCCTTACACATTAAAACTCTCTCCCTCAGCTTTTATAGGATATTTCCAATCCCATTCCATCCCTCCCTCCCCATTTCCAACAAGTACTGGGATGAGGAAGAGGCGGCTGGGGGTAGTGAAGATCACCCATAGACATAATAGTGAGAAACAGAGGGAGGCCTACCACATTACACCACTAGGCGGCCCCACTGATAAAGTCATACATGGTCAGGCAATCTATCCTAACTATTCACATCTGACTGCTCTTGACCTTTATTTCAGGTGTAAAAGGTGTGGTTCTGCCAAAGAGTACGAGCGGGAATATGGTTGGAACGTGAAGGCAGCATCAAGGGAAGCATGGGAGGACTGGAGGAGAATGGGATGCGAAGACGCTGACCTGGTGTACCAGAGGGGTTGCAGCGTGGCGAGCTAGCTGTGTCTCCATGAAGCCAGAGGAAGGCGAGTTGCAGATAGTTGGCCGCGTCCAGGCCTATGCTTGTTACACCTGTGACGTGTGCCGGTCCCAGGGGCGTCTGAGGGGTAGGTGATGAGACCCCCCCCACATCCCTGGAAGCTGCTCACAAGTGCTGCGCTGCCTGGGTGAGTCTCATAACATGAATGAGAGGGACCCAGTGGCGTGTGGGTGGCTGGAGCAGAGACTTGAAAACAGAAAGTGGCGTGGTAAGCAGAATGCAAGGTAAAGCAGTATGTGCAAGTGGCGCAAAGCGAGAGAAAGCAAAGAGAGGATGCAAGGAACCCGAAACAGGAAAAAGGGTGAGAGCTACGCAACAGACTGACTGAAAGTGAAATTAAAAGAGAGAAAGCAAAGAGAGGGTGCGAGGGACCCAAAATCAGGAAAGAGGGTGCAAGCTACCCGAGAGCAGGAAAAGAGAGTTAGAGCGAACTAAAGGCTGAAAAGGGAAAGTGCAAGAGAAAGGAAGGTGCAAGGGTGCACAACGAAAGGAACAGAGTGTGCCAGTTGCACAATAAAGACAAAAGGAGTGTGCAAGAGGCACAGTAAAGTGAAAAGAGGGTGCAGGTGTGCACAGCAAAAGGAAAGCAAGGTGAAAGAGAAGAAAAACTACACGTAAGGGAAAGGTGCCAGAAGAAAGATACACAGTACAAAGAGATGGGTCAGAAGTCAGAGTGGTCACGCTGGTGAGGAGCCAAAGGCTGGCGTTTTCAAAAGTCTCTGACACTAGCCCATGGAAAGAACTGTGTGTTAAAACAGTGCATCCTGAAAAGGTAAACTTTTGTTTGAAACTAGAGGGGTCTTGGCATGGGGTGGGGAACCCTAAAGGCCCACAAGAGACATTGTTGAACTTTGTGAAGATAGGCCTAAACTTGGGGAAGGGAACCCTGGGAGGTCTAACAAGAACTGTACAAGAGGCATTGTTGAACTTTGTAAAAGAGTGGCCTAGTCTTGGGCAAGGGAACCCTGAGAGGCCTCACAAGAACTGTTATTTTTGTTTGGAACTGGAAGGATTGACAAGAGACCCAAAGTCATTGGGACTTTTTTATTGACTCACTGCAAGAGCCCTACGTGGAAGGTTCCGAGGGCAATGCTTTGGAGTTAAACTAGTTTTGAAACTGGCAGAACTACACCTGATGGTAAGGCTAACTGAAAACATTCTTGGTTTACATTTCTTTTTGAGCCACCATTTTTCTTTAAGAAAACCCCATATCACAGTGAGGGCAACCATAGGTTCAGACACAGACAGACTTTGTTTTTGGACTTAGACATGAAGAGCCTCTAATGTTTTTTAAGGAGCACACCTTTTATTCACCGTCGCTGCTGCCGGCTTCATCCCTGTGTGGCGCAGACCCCTCCAGACGTCCCCCTTTGCACCAAAGCTCCAGGAACCGTGGGTCTCCAGGAAACCAACAGGAACAACTGCCAGGGCACCAGCTTCTCCATTGAATAAGGTACTGTGTTCTGCTTGAAGAATTAGGGTGAATCCATTTTCTTCATCTCCAAGGCTTGCCCTTTTCTTCCCTCCTTCTTATAACTTTTGCTTCCTCTGTTGACAATATCTAAGTACTTCTGGCAACATTGAATCTCAAGCTGTCCCCATCACCATTCGTCGGGCCATTCTTGCATGTTATGCGGGGGTTGGTGGGGGAGTGGGGCATTTAAAAATGATGGCTTGTGGCCCTCTTACCTACAATTGTGAAAATCTGGCTGTATATGTTCATAATAAAAAGGTATCGATCTAGTGTAGTCTTAGGATTCTTTTGGGGTACAAGCAGTTTCAGTTGGTGAGTTTGAGCACATATCTGATCACAAAATCCATGCATCATAAGGAATGAGAAGAGTGAATTCAGCACAGCCCTGTTAAATTACTTCTGTTAGGAGAGGCAGCTGTGGGGTGCATAGATTATAATAGGAGAATATACGTCCTGATACAAATTGAATGTGTGATATCACTGGTTTTAGCTTTAAGGTTGGATAGCTTGAGTTGGTGCACTGTTTTGTTGAACTTTATTAATGTTCCAGCATATTAGAATCCAAAGATCTAAACAAAGGGTCAAAAATGTCTGTGATTATTGAACAGTTTTTGGAAAGGTCTGTCTTTGGCCAACAGTGTACAATTAAAGTGCATGAGCCTTCAATGTGGGAGGACTAATGTTTCTTTAGGGCATATATGCATTCCTTCTGCTCCACCCTGTGACCTCATCATGTGGCAAACTCTAAATGTAGCATAAGTGAGGACGTTAAAACAACAGATAATCACAGGACAGCGTTACTGGCCTCTGAAGAGAAAAACAAAGAAAGGCAGCCAGCAGGGCAGCATTAACACCATAAAGACCACTTAAGAAAAACTATTAAGCTTTGTTGTCAAATTCGAATAGGGGCACCACAAAGAGTATTCTAACTGAATAGCTTGAAAGGGCCCGACACCAGGCCTGATTCTGAATCACCTTATTATCGCCAGAGTCTGGCAATTCATGATGCACAGACCCATAATCCCTAAACTCCCTCATGGTCAGAGTCTTGCCCAATTATCACCATGTGAGTAACCTCACCACGCTGGTTGCTTGGTAACTGATAATAACTGGTTTCCGGAAGCATTTCTAGTTTTTGGAGAACAGTAGTGGCTGTTGCAATGGAGTCTCTTGGAAGAGCCAGGTGGACATCTTCCATGAAGCCTCCCTCATCACTTTACCCTTCGCTGCACTGAGCAACAGAAGGCTTGGTGCTGGGGACGTGCAGTACAAAGAAATTTTGTTTGTTAGAGATTCCAGTCAGGTGAAATGTGTGCACGCAGGCTGCAGTTTGACATTTGCACCACAATCCCCCCTACCAGGAAACTTCCTCATTTCATATAATTCTGGCTTACTTTCAGTGGCTAATGTGCTTTTTTTTCGCAAGGGTACAGGCAGACTGACATATTTCTACTGCTTCTAAGCACTGTAATAAAAAGTGAAATAATAGGTGTTATATTAATAACACATGTAATCCGCACAATTAAATAATTAATAAAGGTTCTGGGAATGTACATTTAAGGACAAATGTCTAAATGTTAGCATAAATAATTCCATACAAAGTCTCAGAATGATGTCCTTGTCTTAAATCAGCATTGTCAGTGTTGATTTACGTGTGACTGCTTTGATTCTTGCTAAACTTCAAACAAGCCCCTACAATAAGCACATCCCAAGCAGTATATTTTCTAACATAAAATAGGTACTAATCTAATTAGTTTAGCCTATTAGGTGGCACTTGCACCACCTACAAGCTGAAACTATTGCATTAGAGTACAGAATGGGAGATATGCATGTTAGGAGGGACACAAAGCTTCTAGGTGTTGTTTGGTTATGTTCCCACTGTGAGAAACCTGATGGTGTTCTCCTACCCACTCCGCAGAGATACTCTAGTCAGGTGGCCAGGGAAGTGCCATCGCTTTTGGATCCCGACCCTGGAGGTGGACAAGCGAGGGAGGATCACTTGAGTGGAGGGTCACCAGGGATTGGGACCAGAACATCCCTTTCCCCCTTACACATTAAAACACTCTCCCTCAGCTTTTATAGGATATTTCCAATCCCATTCCATCTCTCCCTCCCCATTTCCAACAAGTACTGGGATGAGGAAGAGGCAACTGTGGGTAGTGAAGATTAACCATAGACATAATAGTGAGAAACAGAGGAAGGCCTACCACATTACACCACTAGGCCGCCCCACTGATAAAGTCATACATGGTCAGGCAATCTATCCTATCTATTTACACCTGACTCCACTTGACCTTTATTTCAGGTGAAAAAGGTGTGGTTCTGCCAAAGAGTACGAGCTGGGAATATGGTTGGAACGTGAAGGCAGCAGCAAGGCAAGCATGGGAGGACTGGAGGAGAATGGGATGCGAAGACGCTGACCTGGTGTACCAGAGGGGTTGCAGCGTGGCGAGCTAGCTGTTCCTCCATGAAGCCAGAGGAAGGCGAGTTGCAGATAGTTGGCCGCGTCCAGGCCAGTGCTTGTTTCACCCGCGATGTGTGCCGGTCCCAGGGGCGTCTGAGGGGTAGGTGTTGAGACGTTGACCTCGACCCCCCACATCCCTGGAAGCTGCTCACAAGCGTTGCGCTGCCTGGGTGAGTCTCGTAACATGAATGAGAGGAACCCAGTGGCGTGTGGATGGCTGGAGCAAAGACTTTAAAACAGAAAGTGGCGTGGTAAACAGAAAGCAAGGTAACGCAGTATGTGCAAGCAGCACGAAGCGAGAGAAAGCAAAGAGAGGATGCAAGGAACCCAAAACAGGAAAAAGGGTGTGAGCGATGCAACAGACTGACTGAAAGTGAAATTAAAAGAGAGAAAGCAAAGAGAGGGTGCGAGGGACCCAAAATCAGGAAAGAGGGTGCAAGCGACCCGAGAGCAGGAAAAGAGAGTTGGAGCGAACTAAAGGCTGAAAAGGGAAAGTGCAAGAGAAAGGAAGGTGCAAGGGTGCACAACGAAAGGACCAGAGTGTGCCAGGGGCACAATAAAGACAAAATGAGTGTGCAAGAGGTACAGTAAAGTGAGAAGAGGGTGCAGGTGTGCACAGCAAAAGGAAAGCAAGGTGAAAGAGAAAAAAAACTACACATAAGGGAAAGGTGCCAGAATAAAGATACACAGTACAAAGAGATGGGTCAGAAGTCAGAGTGGTCACGCAGATGAGGAGCCAAAGGCTGGCGTTTTCAAAATTCTCTAACACTAGCCCATGGAAAGAACTGTGTGTTAAAACGGTGCATCCTGAAAAGGTAAACTTTTGTTTGAAACTAGAGGGGTCTAGGCATGGGGTAGGGAACCCTAAGAGGCCCACAAGAGACATTGTTGAACTTTGTGAAGATAGGCCTAAACTTGAGGAAGGGAACCCTGGTAGGTCTAACAAGAACTGTACAAGAGACATTGTTGAACTTTGTAAAAGAGTGACCTAGTCTTGGGCAAGGGAACCCTGAGAGGCCTGACAAGAACTGTTATTTTTGTTTGGAACTGGAAGGATTGACAAGAGACCCACAGTCATTGGGACCTTTTATTGATTCACTGCACAAGCCCTACGTGGAAGGTTCCGAGGGCAACACTTTGGAGTTAACCTAGATTTGAAACTGGCAGAACTACACCTGATGGTAAGGCTAACTGAAAACATTCTTGGTTTACATTTCTTTTTGAGCCACCATTTTTCTTTAAAAAAACCAATATCACAGTGAGGGCAACCATAGGTTCAGACACAGACAGACTGTTTTTGGACAGACATGAAGAGCCTCTCCTGTTTTTAAGGAGCACACCTTTTATTCATCGTCACTGCTGCCGGCTTCATCCCTATGTGGTGCAGACTCCTCCAGATGTCCCCCTTCACACCAAAGCTCCAGGAACCGTGGGTCTGCAGGAAACCAACAGGAACAACTGCCAGGGCACCAGCTTCTCCACTGAATAAGGTACTATGTTCTGCTTGAAGAATTAGGGTGAATCCCTTTTCTTCATTTCCAAGGCTTGCCCTTGTTTTCCCTCCTTCTTATAACTTTTGCTTCCTCTGTTGACAATATCTAAGTACTCCTGGCAACGTTGAATCTCGAACTGTCCGACTGTGTGATCCTTGACAACAGGAACCCGGTTCCACTTGACACTGGCTCCGGCCTATTGACTCTTGAATTTCCGTCAAATAGTGTTCTCTGATTCTGTCTGCCTTGACAAAAGTATTGCCTATGATTTTTGCCCCCGTCTCTCTGGTTACCCCAGGTGCTAAGTGTGTTTTTGCCCCGGTAACAATTCAAGTGTTCATTTTGAAAAAGTAGATGAGTCCTTGTTCGGAAACCCTACAACTCCTTTGCCTACTCAGAAAGCACAACCTCTGTCCACAGGGACCCCCACAGGTCCTACACTCACTCCTGAGTTTATTGCACTTGAGAAAATGAGACTTGAATTGGAAGTGAAACGTATTGATGCACAAACTGCCATGAAACATCAAGAGTTAAGGCTCAGAGAAATGGAGCTGAATCATGAACTAGAGATGAAGAAATTGTCTGTAGAAAATGCTTCTCTCCCAGAGTCTTCTAGGTCTTCCAGCCCTAAGAGACCCCGTATGCCAAAGGAGATGATTGGTATGTATGAGACTAAACTTGATGTTTTGGATTGGTTAGCAATGTTCGAGTACAATCATGGGATTCAAGGTATCTCAGGGAATCAGTTGATTCCTTGGCTTTTCTCTAGGCTTCCCCCTGTTTCAAGTGATGCTGTAATGGAGTTGGGGGAGGAGGATAAACAGGATTATGAGTGTGTGAAACTAGCATTAATAGCTAAGTTTGGGAAGACCCCTTTCCAGTATCTTAAGAGGTTTAGAACCCTCAAAAAGCATGATGGTACCCCTTGGGATACCTGGGTGTGTGAATGTTTGAAAAACTTAGATGGTTGGGTTAAGGGTTACGAACTGAACACTTATGAAGGTTTGAGGAATCTTGTAAAGTTGGAGCTATTTTTTATGTCTGCTCTCCTGAGCTTAGACAGCACTTGGCTGATTCGAAGGAGATAGATCCTAAGAAGCTAGCTAAGGCTGCTGACTTGTGGGTTGCCAACAGGGCTACTCACAAGGATTCTGGGGTTACTCAGAAGAAGGAAGAGGGAAAACAGCCAAAGAAAGACAAAGAGTATTCCAATAATTCCAATCCAAAAGAGGTCCCCAAACATAACCAGGGTAAGCCACAAGGGAAACCGAATCAGGCTAGTGTACCACCTGGTTCCACACCAATGGAGGTCAGAACAAACCCCCATTCCAAAGAGCATTTGGAAAGTGCTTTGTTTGTGGGTTACCTGGCCATGTGAAAGGAGATCCCAGGTGTAAGGGTAAACCTTCACGGATCAACACTGTCTCCTTAGCCTTCTCCCAGGTGAATGAAGTACCTATAGCCAGTGGAAACTTTCAGTTACTAGCTGATGAGCCCATGAAAGTCTCGGCTAGTGTTTCTTTCATGTACTTGGGTCTTTGGGAACAACAGAACTTAGATGTCTATAACTCAATCCCAGATAATACTAAAGAGTATTACAAAGATAGTGTTCTTGTGAATGGTCAGGAAACCCCTGCCATCAGAGACACTGGAGCCAGCATAACTGTGGTTGATGAATGTTTTTTCAAGGTGGAGGATTTTGCTAAGGCACCGAAACACCCAACCAAGTTAGCTGGAGGCCCTGTGCAAATGGTTCCCCAGTTACCAGCTCTCATCCAGTGTAATGACATGACTGTCAGAATACCTGTAAGTGTGCAAAATAACGTACCTGGGAGGGTCCTGCTGGGTAATGACCTTAAAACTCTTGGAGTTGTGTCTAGTACCCCCAGTCCCCCAGCAGAAGGAAGCAGGAGCTCACTAGGTCTGCAAGGGAGAGAACCTTGAGAGGCTCTCCTGGGGACATGATAGAGGAAACTATCACCCCAAGTCCACAGGACTTACTTACTGCTATTGCAGGTCAGAAAGAGACAACGGGGAAACCCAAATCTGCTAGCAAGAAACCAGCAAGCACTCCTGTGCCCAGAAGAACATCTCCAAGAATGTCCAAAGTCACATCTGTGATTCCTCCACCAGCTGAGGCTGAGTGTGAGTTTCAACCCTGTATGGTTCAGTTAGATACTGAGGCATCAGATCTAGAAGAAGATCTTGCTCTGGTAGGAGATCTTGACCCTGTTGAACATCCTGAGCTGCAGTCTTTACTGGCAGAAGGTGGACCCAACAGGGCAGATTTCAGCAAAGGACAACAAGAGTGTCCTACCCTGGAAGGTCTTCACATACAGGCAGCTTCTCAGCTCAATGGGACTGAGCCTGGGAAGTATAGCTTACACTGGGAAGATGGCCTCTTCTACAGTTAACCGACTGAGTCAACCCCTCGAGATTGCAAGAAACTTGTAGTACCTCTAGTGAACGGACTCCAGTTTCTGCAGTTAGCCCACGAGGTACCTTTGGCTGGTCACTTAAGTTTTCAGAAGATCAAGGAAAGGTTCTCTCTTTACTTCTACTGGCCTAAGATGGGTTCAGAAGTAGACAAATTATGCAGAAGCTGCCACACTTGACAAACCTCTGTCAAGAGTGGAACCAAGAATGTGGCACCCTTGGTGCCTCTCCCAGTGGTGGGAGTCCCTTTTGAGAGGGTTGGGATTGACATTGTTCGTCCCCTTGACCCTCCCACATCTTCAGGCAACAGGTTTATCCTGGTTGTAGTGGACCATGCCACTAGATTTCCTGAAGCCATACCTATGATGACTGTTAAGGCTCCGGCTGTGGCTACGGCCCTACTTGGTATTTTTACCAGGGTAGGTATTCCTAAGGAGAAGATATCTGACAGGGGATCACATTTTATGTCCCAATGCATGCAAGCCATGTGGAAAACCTGTGGAGTCACCTACAAGTTCTCAACTGCCTACCATCTCCAAACCAATGGATTGGTGGAGAGGTTTAACATAACTATGAAGAGCATGACGGGCGCTTTAGAAGAACCCCTTAGAAGAAAGTGGGACCTTCTACTGCCATGCTTTCTCTTTGCATATAGAGAAGTCCCTCGGGAGGGAGTAGGATTCAGTCCCTTCGAACTTCTCTATGGCCATCCAGTCATGGCCCTGATTAAGGAGGGGTTGGAGAGTGCTCCTTCCTCCAAGCCACTCAGAGTGACTGACTATGTGATAGGTCTCCGGAGGAGAATGTCACACATGATGGCAGAGGCAAGTGATAACTTGAAGGCTGGTCAAGCATTGGCATGACCAGAAGGCTAACATGGTTGAGTTCACTCAAGACCAGCTTGTTCTTGTTATGGTCCCAACAAGGCAGAGGGCCTTGCAGGACAAATGGATAGGACCCTTCAAAGTTGTGGGTAAACTTGGAGAGGTGAACTATCCTAAGGAGGCTCCCAGAGTCTTTCACACCAACCATTTAAAGGCTTAGGTCTCTAGACCTGACATAGAAGCTTTGCTCCTAGCTTCAGCTCAGCAGGAGGAGGAGAGTGAACCTCTGCCTGACCTCCTCAGAGGCATACTTTTAGATGAGCAACTGGAAGGAGTTAATCTCTCTTCCAGTCTCACCTCTGACCAGCAGGATGAGTGCAAGTTACTGTTAAATCAGTTTGCCTCCCTGTTCTCACTTTCACCAGGCTTGACCTCTTGGGGCCAGCATGACATACTCGCTGGTGACTGTTTGCCTGTCAAAAGCAGGGGGTACAGAATGTCAAACAATGTAAGAACCCATATAAGGAATGAGGTCAATAAGATGCTTGATCTCGGAGTTATAGAGCCCTCTACTAGCCCATGGTCTAGCCCAGTTGTGCTTGTACCAAAGGCAGGATCCAAAGAGTTGAGATTCTGCGTGGACTATAGAGCTCTAAATGCAGTCACAAAGACTGATGCCCACCTTTGCCTAGGACGGATGAGCAGGTGGACAAACTTGGCGCAGCCAACTACCTCAGCACATTTGACCTAACGTCAGGCTATTGGCAAATAGCCATGACAGACCATGCCAAGGAGAAAACTGCATTCTCCACCCCAGCTGGCCTCTACCAATTCAAGGTAATGCCTTTTGGACTAAAGAATGCACCTGCTACATTTCAGAGGATGGTCAATCAAGTTCTGAATGGGATGGAGGACCTCTGCATGGCATACTTGGATGACATTGCAGTGTTCAGCCCTACATGCAAAGAACATATTGGACACCTAGGATATGTATTGCAGGCTCTGGAACAGGCCCATCTGACCATAAAGGCAAGTAAATGTCAAATTGGGCAGAGTACAGTGGTCTACCTTGGACATGAGGTAGGAGGAGGTGAAATAAGGCCTTTGCCCAGCAAAGTACAAGCTGTACAAAACTGGGCCACCCTACTACTCAAACCCAAGTGAGAGCCTCCTTAGGTCTCTCTGGGTATTACAGGAACTTCATAGAGAACTATGGGACCATAGCTTCTCCCTTGAATGTCATATCCTCTCCCAAGTTCCCTAAAAAGGTCAGGTGGAATAAGGGGTGCAATCAAGCCTTTGAAGGTCTAAAGAAAGCCCTTTGTCAAGCTCCAGTCCTAAGAGCTCCTGACTATCACCAACCCTTCATTGTACAAACTGATGCTTCTAATGTAGGTATAGGTGCAGTCCTTAGTCAACTGGATGAGAAAGGTAGGGAACACCCCATTTGTTTCATCAGCAGGAAGTTAAAGGATCCTAAAACAAGGTAGCAACAATAGAACGTGAATGTTTTGCTATGGTGTGGTCACTGAAGAGGTTTAGGCCATACTTGTATGAATCTACCTTCACATTCAAACTGACCACCAACACTTGAGATGGTTAATGCAAATGAAATGGGAAAACCCAAAACTTCTAAGATGGTCAATCTGCCAGCAAGGGTTTGATTTTTCCATTGAGCACAGAGCAGGATGTCACCATCAAAATGCTGATGGTCTCTCTGGGATGTTTTTAACCGACTAGAGGTATGAGATTCATCCAGGAGTGGATTAAATCCTCCTGTTCCTTAGTCTGGGGGGGGGGGCGAGGGAGAATTCTCATTTTATGGCTAATTTCCCTCGCCTAGTGAGTCCCCCAGCAGCTTTGCTGGACTTTTGGAGTTTATTTTTTTCACTTGGTAAGAATGTGAGCTTTTCCCCCCACTCTTACCCATGTTTTGCCATGTGTCTTACCTGTTTTTTTGTGATTGTGAACTCTGGAGTACACCACTTCAGTAGTCCCCTTCTTTTCTGTGTTACACAGCACCTTCAGTGCAGTGACACAGGGTTGTCTTTTAGACTTCCCACCAACTCCATTTTTGGGGCTGACTACAGTCCCCCAGAAAAGGGTAAAGTTGCCATTAACTTTATTTAGTCATTTAACCACAGATCCAGTACACCCAATCTTACATAGAGTACTGGAAAGGGTTACTCCGTATCCCTTTGTATCTGTACCTCCTAGAGCATTGTTTCGCTCTTTTAACAGTGTATTTCCGGTAACGTCTTTTGTTTCACAACACCGGTCCGTTAAAACACAGGATACTTACCTTGAGTTAGAGTGTACCAAAGTGAATTGGTTGGTTGTAGTATATTTTACGTGTGGTTTTCAATTAATAGAAGTGTTGTGTTTATAACAAATGGTTTAAAAATAAATGTACTTATATTTTTCTACCTGAAACCTTGAGTCAGTGTTTGCTTGAGTCACTGTAATTGTGGTCCCTTTGTGTAATCTCTGCTACTGCTCATATACTCTTGAGATAAGCCTGGCTGCTCCGCTACTGCTACCACTTTAACATAGTAGTACAGGCTTGTACCAAAGGTAAAACTTGTATTGCCACCTGTGGTCTTAATTGTGTGTAGTGGTCCCTAAGAGCAATGCACAGGATTCTGCCTAGCACTACCATCAATGGCTAGTTAATACCACTTTGCCCCTGCCTGACAAGTGCCTTTCCTATTCCTACACAAAAGCCAAACTGTTGGTATTGCCAATGCTTGTTTTTCAATTAGTGCAGGAAGCACTGACTTTTCTTGTACAATGAAGGGGTGATGCAGAGTCGCACCGTCAAAGGTCATATTTCAGGAGCACTGGGCATGTGCCTTTCTTACAACAAGCCATTCGTAAACGTTGCTGTTTGTAAGATGTATTGTCCCAATTCTAAGCCCACAATTATTTTTTCTCCTCATGAGCAGCGACAGATACTTTGTTTCAAGAGTTCCATCACAAGGTTTTGTAATGCCTCACAAGGGCCTTTTTGCTACTCAAGGTGGTTTCCTGGTCATTCCTTTCAGTGTCCCAAATCATAAGAGATGTATTTAGTATTCACGTGTTAGGGAGGTTGTGTTAGACTCTAGCCCTGCAGAGGGGACCTGTAGGATAACAAGAGAATCTGATCCCACTGACCTGGTTTTGATTTCAAGTGCAAAAACCAGCATAAATATGACTCTGTGCCCTTATGGGCGAGGGACATGCTTTCCCTGCTATTGAAGCATCTGAGGCTACATCAGGAGCATTAGATTCTCCAATGGATCCACTGTAAAACACGTTAAGGCACCACAGTAACTATTGCCAATCATCAATCTTCGTTGGCTCCCACTGCACACACATATCACCTTCATCCATAAGGCAGTCACCCTCAAGTCCTCCAGCTACCTCGTAGAACAAATCAGCATCTCTGGTGGACATCCCACCACCAGAAGCCTGGACACATGCAGACATGAAATCCGCTGCTGCTAAAAGGAAAGGACCAGAAAACAAGCCTTTTCTGCCTATACCCCAGAACTATGGAACCACCTCCCCGTCAGCATCGGACTCGCCCCCATGTTACTACAATTCAGAAAAGAACTCAAGACCGACCTCTTCAAGAGCCTCTCCTCAATACTTAGGTCATCATGTCGCCCTCCGCACCACCTAAGTCGCTGGACGCCATCCACCCCCCTGTGCCCTTCGGTATCCTGCTCCTCTTCATGAATTGGGTTTCGTCATCCACTGGAAGAAGCCCCACTTTGAACCCTGTTGGACAATACAATTCCTAGGTTTCCAAATAGATACTGCACACACCTTCCTTCATCTCCCCCTGAGCAAGATCAAGTCCATCATGAAATAAATAAAGCAGTACTGAAAGTACAGGCCATCTCTTTAGGATCCTTAGCTTGGATCGTGGCACTCTTACCTGCATCGATAAAGGCAAATTTTCCAGGCCCCCTTCATTATCGAGCTTTTCAGTGGTTGAAAATGTTACACCTCAGTTATGTGGAAGAGATTCGGCTTTCCTCAGAAGCCAGAATTGAATTACAGTGGTGGTTACACCACATGCAAGCATGGAATGGCAAAGCAATATTTGTTATGACTTCAAATCTCATCACAGAGTCCGATTCCAGTTTCTTAGGTTGGAGCACATGATATGATAGTTTATTTATATAGCGCCTATACACAAGGTGTTTCAAAGCGCTTCAAGGCAAGGGAGGAAACAAGGGATACAATGACATTCTTAAAGGCCATGAACAACAAGAATGTGAAATAAGTATCGTACTCGGCCTGGCGACATTTTGAATAGTGCAAGAGCTAAAACACAAATAGGGAAGGGAGGGGGTGGGAGGGAAATGGGAACAGACAGGTGACTACTGTACTAGGCCTGACAACATTTCTGGTAGAGCTGGAGATTAACAAGAGGTGAGGGAGAAGGGGAGGAGAAAGGAGGGAGAGGAACAAAACAAGCGATTATCGTACTAGGCCTGACGACATTTCAGATAGTGCTCGGGGGTGGGACAAGTAAGGGAAGGGGGAGGAGAAATGCTGCGGCTCCCTGTCCACGGGGGAGAGGTGGTCTCCACAGGAGGAGGCACTTCGTATACATTTTCTAGCACTATTGTGAGGCGTGTTTGCTCAAGATCTTGGCCAAGTACGAGATCAACTGCTGTATACTATGGAGAATGGACTATAAACCATATGATGATCCTAGTGTAATGCCAAATCACCTCATAATAGGTGTGTCTGAGGAAAACAAATAAAACCTGTGACACTACACAATGTACTATTGAGAATGGGCCATCTATCAGTGGTGCTGTATCTCGACATAAAAAAATTCATAGCATTATTGCCTGGTCAAGGATATAGGCAGAATATCTGCTGGGGATGTACAACACAGTGCTGAATTGGAAGCCCAGGCACATGACTGATTTCAGCGATTGGAGAATACATCAGTCAGTTTATCAAAAACATTTTCTTGTTTGGGGACCTCTAGAGGTGAACCTCTCTGCATCCCACCTCAATACCCAACTTCCACGGTCTGTCATTTGGAGAAAGACTCTGAAAGCAATTGCTCCGGATGCCTTTTAACTGGACGGATTTTGAATCACTTGTTATACCTTGCATATGTTTGTGTTTTATACCAAGACTGATTCGGCAAGTGAGGATATAGGAAACACATGTATTTCTGGTCGCTCCTCTACGGGCATCTCAGGCTTGGTATCCATCTCAACTGAACATTTCTGTAGATTTTCCTCGACTAATATCTATTTTTCCCAATGTTCTTTTGGACCCAGATAAAGGCTCAAGAGTTGGTGCTCCATGGATCCAATCAGATTTCCAGGGTTTCTGGAACCTCCAGGGACTTTTGGCTACAGCTTCTTCCATCATCAGAGAATCCTGGGCCTGCGGAACTTCCAAGTGTTATTGAACAATTTTTAGAGCTTGGATTTGTTGATGTGTGGCGCAAGACTTAGATGCGGCTACGGCACCTCCAGAAGAAGTGGTACATTTTCTTTCTATTCTTTTTTAGCAAAACCACACTTTGTACGAAAGGATTATCCATTTCAACTGGGCATGTTGTGGTATAGGGGGTGTCTATAGGTAATCACCCTTTAGTATACCACTGCTTGAAAGGTGTGAAAGTTCTGAAGCTCTGAGGTCCTAAATACATTGCTCAATGGGATGTTGGGATGTTAATTTCATTTATTTACTACATGGTCAATTAATGAACTATTGTCCTTAAAATGGTTATCTGCCAAACTCACTATGCTGCTTTGCTTTTCTCCTTGAAAAGAGTTCCAGATGTTAGAGCCTTAGACATTACTTACAGTTCTTTTTCTTCTTTTGGTGTATGCTTTACTGTTACCAGACAAACTAAATATGGTTCTGCTAACATGAATACTTTTCCTGCACCAGTGTCCAGGATTGCAAACTCTCGGTGAGACTCTGTGTGACTACACATATGAGAATGCAATTCAACAAAAGGCAACAAAAAGGTTCTCCTTGTGCAAAACTTTCAAGGACTGACAGTAGCATGGTTTAAAAAGAAATAATGTGGATGGTGTGTTATGAGATATTTAAAACTAAGAAAACACATGGCATTCGGGACTGTGGAATGTCTCCATTCCATGCAGTAACCAGGACCGATCCGGCTTAGTTTCAAAGCGAGGAAGGATCCAGCCCGCTCAGACCATGTTTCTGTAAGTGGTCTTGAAAGGTGGGCTCATTTATTAGACATGTCCTTAGGGGGCTGACTCCTTCCTTGCTTAGAAGCTAATCAGGGTTCATCCCAGTTACTGCTTTGTGTTGAAAACGTAGTCCCTACACCCCCTCCAACGCCCAAATTTCACTTGGTGCCCTCTCGCCACCCCCTCCATCACCTCTAGCCTGATGGCCTTTGCATGTTTTTTACCTGCAAATGGCTTTTTTTCCCCCCCCGAGTATCATTTTCCCATATCCTCGGCTATAAACTCTAATATCTCTCACATCGAGATAAAAACAAGGTGGCGGCTGTTTCATTTCTAAAAACACCCAGTTTTGGATAAATTCCTGAGATATAGCTATGTATTTTTGAGAAGGGGGCACCCCCTTCTCTGTCAAATATTTAAAAAATGACTGCACAGAATAACCCCAAACCAAGTATGGATCGTGAGTTAACGCTTTGTGCCCAAGTTTGAACCTGGTCGAGCAGTTTGAGATGTGCGCTTTGACAAAAATGTGCCATGTTTGTCTTTGGAAAAATTAATACAAAGTAGGCTGCAACTTTTAAAAAAAAGTTTGTTTTCTTAATAACTTTCTTATTCTTTAACGTATCTTTAGGAAACGTTATAGACTGAGGGAGCCCGTGATTCCCTGATTACTTCCGAAATTTGGGTCAAATCCGTTCCTCGAATCAAAAGTTATTAACAATACAATTTGAAGGGCTTCCTATGGGAGTCTAACTCGCCCTATAATGTAATGTAAAGTGGTTGTTATATAGCACCTTTCTGACAAGAAAGGAGGGCTCTGTAAGAAAGGAGGGCAGAGTGTGTTAGGCAGATAGCAGGGAGGCAGATGCAGAGAACATGGGGCAAAATAATCCAACAGATAAATTATTAAGCATTATTTGCAATAGTCATCGCTCAGCTGAGCCCAGTTCAAGCGAGTCCGTCTATTCCCGGAAAGGGGTGCTGTGCGACTCAGGCAATGCACATCAGTATTTGTGTATGGTGCCCGAGTCTACACGGATGTCCGGGTTTGTGATAGTCTGCGGTATGTTTGTGCTGTTGTAAGCACACAGTCTGTATTTTTGCTTCTCCTAACTGGCAGTATGTTGAAGCCCTGAGGGCAGCATGTCGGCAGATGCACTGGCAGAGCTGTGCCAGTGCTGTCTTGGGAGAGGTCTGTGTGGACAAACTACACCGGTGCATTACCAACGAGTCCTACATGCACATTACTGAAACCGAAGCAGTGGTTGAGGTGGAAAGGTCAAGAATATGGGGGAATATTGACATACATGAACTAAAAAGTAGCTTGTTTCACAACTATGGTGAAAGCCCCCTTTCGTTAAAATAAAAACAATGATATTCTATTGCACATGTTTTTTATTTTTGTAAATTTCATTGCGAATTAAAAAGTGACCAGTTATAAAGAGATTAAGGGGATTTACCTGCAGAGTAAGAAAAAAAAAAAAGGAGGTCCACACTGTTTACCTTTCAAGCTACTCAAAGCATAACAAAAGCCTCCCGCAAAGACCTCACGCTCAAAGCTTCCTAGGGAGCCACCCAGTGGCGGAGCCAGGGTAGGCAGTGGGGGCAGCCACTCCCTGGCTCCACCCTGGTGCCCAGTGTGGCCCCCAACCGCCTGCTGGTGCCCTATTATCCACACCCACCTGCACCAAAAGCTGCCTCTGCTACTAGTGCCACCCTAGCCTTGCCCTGGCACCTTCAGCCTTGCCCACCCCAAGGAAAGAATTTCAAGTTGTTTGCCGCTGGCCGCGAAGGCGAGTTCATGTTAGGTGCCACCTGTAGAGCACTTTATTACCATTAGTTTGGCTTTGAAGTTAGGCGGGTGTCTGGGGTGCAGTTCTGTATGTGTGTGCTTCCGATAGACCGGAGTCTGCTATTAGATAGCATACTGAATTGCATTTTATTCATTACAATATTGTGTCCGTTAACAATAGGTATTGTGTGTATACCTTTCTTAGAAAGCAATTAGCAACCATTTCCAAATGCTGTCTTGCTGTTTTGATGTCAGCTGAAGAGTCAAAGCAGAGGATTATGAAAGTCATATTAACTCCAATGATGTCACAGCAGGGGGAACACAGCAATTTCCCTACCAGGTATTTGATTGTCCTTTTATGGGTGCTGTGGGTTGAGGATAGAGGGAGTGTGGGGCCTTATTACAAGTTTCGTTGTGAAATAGTGGTAAAATCATGTACAGTTTCTGCCACTTGCAACCACAGTAAAGCCAGCTGATCATGATTGGTAGAATGGCAGTGTTCATCCCCATTCTTGGAAACGATAGGACTGCATTTGAGATTTGGAGAATTTACCGCTGGTGGTATTTTTGGAGGAAAAGTGGAAGAAAAATCTCTAGCAACTGTTGAAGGTATTTCCTCCACTTTACTCCCAAACACGGACGTTGGCGGTGCATGTAATTGGTGAAAAAGTGGAGGTGATAGAATTACTGTGATTTTACCAAAAATCTTTCCCACACAATTGAGGCCCTCTGTATTTTTTATGTTGTGTATAGTCCCTCATGCCTCTTCTGTACAACCCCTGCAAATCTGGCCCTTAAGTGATAGTCAGCCTCATTATAAATTGGACAGTGCAGTAAAAATGACCACCTCATTACCTCACCACCCAACTACCAGTTTGCGGGAAAGGTGGAGGATTCACCTGCTTTCAGGTAAGGTGTTTACTTCTTCCTTGCTGGGGACATGAAATGAAATTGCGAGGGATGGCTATGTATTGAACAGACATGCAGCGGAAGAAATCCCTTGTCACATGGGACATCGAACAATACCACAGGGTGCCAAAGATTCTAAGCCAGGGACCCATTAAGGGCCTGCCGAACTAAGCAGTTAAAAGGAAGCCAAAGATGGGTACCCGCTCTCTTAGCTCTTCCTGCTTTTGAAGAACGAGGTGGTTGTGTGGGGAGAAAGCCTTTCCCCGACACCTCGCCACACAAGTCCCAGTAAGCCTCAAGTGGGATTCTGTTACGTGGAGAAGAGTGACAAGTAAGCCGAGAGACGACTACCAGTGAGGCTCCTGGTGTAGAGAGTGAGAGAAAGGAAGGGACTCTGCTGGGTGTCCGCCACCTGCGAGGCGGATGCAGGTAATGACCTCAGGGAAACTACAGAGAAAGGAGGGGATAAGCCTTCATCGAACAACTTCCTGGGCACAGTGAGGTACTTACTGATGAGACCCAAAAGAGTGTGGCAGCTGGTAGTGTGGCTCACAAGAGAGGAGCTTTGGGCAATGATTCCAACAAACATCAACCACACTTGGACGGATATCCAATTACATTTGGGTGTGCACACATTTTTGATTGCAGGCTTTCATTCGTTTGGGCTATTAGGTGGCGCTAAAAGCGCTACCTTTAAGCCGAAACTATTGTAATTAAAAAAAGAGCTTTAACATAAGAGCTTGAGATATGGGCTTTGAATGAGGGTCTGTAATGCTTTTCAATTGAGATGACATTTTAGGAGGGTCACAGTGTATTTGGTGTTGTTTGCAAATGATTCCCCTCCCATTCCATGCCCCTAGCCATGCTAATCCCTATGGCTAATCCCACCCATTTCTGCCCATCTCTGCACTCTTTGAGCTCTGGACCATGGAACCATGGAGGCAGCCATCTTGGATGACTGCCTCTAAGGAAGCTCTCTGGAAAAAAGACAAAACTAGCAGCCATCTATGAATGGGAAAGATGCCATGCATCTTGCAGATAAAATTAAAATAGCTAGCAAACTTCGCCTCTCCCTTTTCTATGAAGTATACACTACATTCAACCATAGCTCCTTGTTGCAGATAGGCTGATGAGGGAGGCTAGCTCAGTTCCCTTCATGTGTGTTCCAATAGGAAGCCACTCAGAGAATATTGTAGAATATTTCAGGATGCAGGCGGGTCGCGTAAAGCATGGCTTCACACCATAGGATGGCAAGCAGCCATGATTTCACCAATAGTACTGTCAAAAAATCTACACTGGTTTCTGTCTGAACATACGCTTAAAGAGTGCGCGTGCTCACTTAGCAAGTATTTACGAGAAAACGAAACGGAAAACCGCCCAATGCGCCCAAAGGCCTGGGCCTTTGAAAGAAGCACACCCTTCGCCGTGCATCTGTAATCGAAAGAGCTTGGACGAGTACCTGGCCCATTTCTGCGCTCTACTCCTGGACTGAAAGAAGATGGTTTACACAGTGTATACACTCCTGGATAAAATCCAAGATGACCCTAGTCAAAAAGGAAGATCATCCTGGAATCATTCTGGAGTCATCCGATGACTCCATTCTAGAGTCATCCATGGATAGTTCAGGAAGATCATCCCCACACCCAATAAACTCCCACAATTACAAAGTGCTGCACTAAAATACACAATCTTCAAATAAACCCAAGCAATGGCTTCCTTTTGGTTTAATGCACCCGAAATATGTTAACTAGAAGTCCTTCCTGGTAGAAGCAATGAAATCCCACAACAATCCTATAAAAATCCAAAAGCAATGCAAACCCAAGACAATTCTATAAAAATCCCAAAGCGATGTTAACTATAACCCTGAAAGGAAACCCTCTTGTAGGCATTACACTCACTGGGTCTTAGTCGTCATTTGGGTAAAATGATATGACAGTCGAACAAGGCTAGTGGGATATTATCTATTTTTAAAAAAGAACACACCTGCTTTTAATTAAATTGCATTTATTAAAAGAGGCACAATGAGGTTCAACCTGAAAATGGGCAGATATACACAAGCATGACTGTAGCAATCCCAGAACTGGGTACTTTAAAATTAGTGCACATGTATGGATTTAAAAAAAAACAATACCAGCCAGGGAGTCGAACCCGGATATACCCAGTAAGCAAGAAGTCAGGTACGGACCAAGCTCACAGAGCAATTGTGAAGCAGGTACCCAGACTCAGCACAGCTTTCAAGGAAGTTAGGTGGTAGCCAGAACCAGGCAATGAGTCAAATTGAGACCCAGGGCAAGCCCAGGGAGCAAGGGTGAAGGAGGGACCCGGAACCAGCCCAGGGAGCCAGATGGGTACCCAGACACAGCCCAGCAAGTAAGGAAGTTTGTTAGGGACCCAGAACAAGCCAGTGAGTCAAACGGGGAACCAGAGCAAGCTGGGGAGCGAGGGATTCTGATGTGGACCTAGGGTAAGTCCAGGGGCGTCAGATGGTGACCCAGAACCATCCCATGGAGCAAGGGGGGGCACAGGCACAGACCAGGGAGTTGGGGGGCACGTCGCATCCCAGGGAGGAAAACGGAGGTGTGCACACAACCCAGAGATTAAACAAGATGGTGGTGCAGACTCATCCCAGGGATCAAGCAAGTGTTGGGGCGGCCCTTGATTACCCTTGGGAGCAGAGGAGAGGGAAGACGCAGACCCAGCCCAGGACGCCAAGGGAGGGATACCGGCCCACGGAGCAAGAGAGTAAGAGAGGGGAGGGCACAAAACCATGTGAGGTAGCAAGGGGTGGCGGGGACTCAGCCACAACGCAGGAAGCAAGAGGGCCGGGGGGCCCCAGACAAGTACAGGCAGCAATGGAGTTCCCCTGAACCAACCCAGTTAGCATTTTATAATACAATAACTAAATGTTTTGAAAAATAAGATGAATTTTGCATTCTGTAAATAGTGACTAGACTTGCGTAGAAAAAGACAAGTCTGGTGCCTTCTGCTTCAGACAGTAGATCCCAATTGTGTTCGGCAGTGCTTTTCGGTATTCAACAGCAGAGTGTTCTCCAAAGCCCATTTCTGTTGCTTTAATGGATACATTCTGAAATGCAAAAAGGAATCATTCTGTAGAAATTGTTTGAAAAGAGCTGGAAAAAGATGCTTAACAAACATAACTTTGCTGAAGAAGTGCCTGGCACAGAGATGCCTGGATGAAAGGAAGTGCAGTAGACAATTAGCAGTGTACAAGCTTCAAATAAATATATTTAACATATGTGTTCTGAATGGCATTTATGTACCTTTTATTGCTTCTTGTCACTGACAATCCAATGTTAATCTTCCCCTTTCTGCCATTTTGCTACATTCACGTGCCAGCGTTTTTTTCAGCAGGTAACGGGCCGAGTTGCTCATCTGTCTTTTTGTGCCGACATCACAATCTCCCTTGGTTCACCATGTAGCCTGTAACGAGACGAATGTTCCTATGTGTATATAAGAAAAGAAAAATGATTAGATTTCTCAAACCTGAAAAACTATATCAAGATCTGGAAATTGTTCAGATTCAATATTTAATAAAGCCACATCCACAATTATATGCTCTCTTTTTGGCGGTCTGTTTATCTTGTTTCCTTACTGCTTTTCTGCCTAACTGGTTATTTATTCACATAGTATCGTGCTTTGGTGAAACAGCTTTGTAAGCACAATACATACAATTGTAGATCTGTAGGCTTAGGCATATAGTCAATTGCAAACTTTACAAGGGTATCAACCCCAAGATGTCTTCACAGGAATGCCGGGGTAGAGGCGAGAGATGAGGCAGGAAAAGACTAAGATTTCACTGGCATATTGACTGAGAAGATAAAGCATTACATTTAATAGGGGTGTCAACCAACTTGCTTTTTACTCAAGGAGTGCTTACTTCTAATGCTGATGCCGGACCAGGATCAGGCACTCGGTGGTTCCGGTTCCCCTCTTTCTTCACTGAAGAGCCAGTTCCAGGCAGTGTCCGATGGGCAGCTTCCGATGCCAGTCCATTCTATCCCAGTACACCGAAATAGTAGCACAAACATTAATATTACACATGACCAGTGACCAAATTCCCTTCTGCCCCCAACTGCTTCAAGGCGTGACGAGTCAAGGGAAACAAAGGGAGGGTGGAAAACAATCATACTAAGCCAGGTGACATTCGGATCGCGCTAGTGCGTGGGAAGGGGGCAGGGATAGTGCAGTACAAGATGATAGCAATAAGTGACGGCCAGCAAGTGGCAAGTGCATGGGTAAGTGCAGGTGTGAGACGCTGGCAGGGGAGGGACCTGGGCCCGTGATCAGAGGGTGTCCAGGTAGCCAGTGCAGTTCAGGATACAGCCAGGAGGTCAGCAGAGGAGAGGAGAAGAAAAAGCAGAAGCAAAGAGAAAGGTTTTGAGGTGCTTCCGGAACCAGAGATGATTCTCCTCAAGTTTAAGGGAGGCTGTTCCAGAGGGATGCATCAGCCAAGGAAAGAGATCTACCACCAACTCGTTGTTTGGAAAAGCGACTGACCCTGAGGGATTTGGAGGCGGATGAGCGAAGAGCACAAGAAGTAAGATATTTAGGAAGAGAGAGTTGAAGGTGTTGAGGCCCCAGAATGCCTTGTGGACGATGCAGAGGGTTTTGAAGTTAATCCTTGCAGCCACTGGGAGCCAGTGCAGAGATTTCAGTCCTGGAGAGATACGATCCCTGGGCTTGAGGCCAAGGACAAGTCTTGCAGTACTGTTCTGGATAAATTGCAGGGGGTAGAGAGTAGAAGCAGGCAGATTTAGAAAGAGGCTGTTGCAATAGAGTCCAGCCTAGAGAGAGAGCTCTGGAAACAGTGAGCTTCTGCGGGGAAGCAGAGGAAAGGAAGAATACCCCTGAGGAGGTGCAGCTGGTAGTGTGACTTCTTAGAGACGTCAGAGATGTGAGGAGAGAAGTAGGGTGTGGCGTAGAATTTGATCCAGCGGTTTTCAGAAGCATAAAATTGCAGAAGTGGTGCCTGGCACACGGATGCCTGGATGAAAGGACGCGCAGTAGACAATTAGCACTGTACAATCCCCAAATAAATATATTTAACATGTGTTACCTTCATGTCGCCCTAGGGACTAAGACTGCACACCCCTTACCTGGGCCGATCAACTTTTTCCGTTGTCCCTGATCTCCAAATGACGATTCCATGCTCCCCCCTCAAGACACTGCTCATGTCTTCATGTTCAGCGTTTTGTTCACAATGGGCTATTCCTGCCCCATTTAAGTCCTGGTGTACGTGGACTGTAATAATGGTGGTGGTGCGCTACACAAATCAAATCATAAACATTCCTATATGATTCTTAACAAATACCTCTTGCATTATTGAAATACACCTTGAGAAGCTACGAGAGATTCAGATGGCCGACATAGTATCAACTAGTGACTCACAATAACTTACCACCCGACAATACAATTGTTCCAGAGTAATCCTTTTTCATAATCGCATCTTTTCCGTCGTGGTCCAGTTCTACAGTATCAAAAAAGGCACAAATGTGCCCCCTGTCATTGCCACGCAAGTCGTCAGTAATAAACTCCAACTCCTCTCTTCCCAAGCACTGAACGGTATCGGTGGTCTGAAAGACACCCATTGGGTTTCTAAATTTGAAAACAGATGTTTCATTTCAACTAGTCGCCGATATAAGCTTTATGAAAAATAGCAACTAGTAATTCATGCTATTTGAGCAAGGGGGGTGCGGGGGAACAAAAACAAGAATCTTACCAGGCCCAGTGACATTGAGAACGCGCAAGTGCATAGAAGAGGGAAAGGGGAAAAGTGCATGGAGGGGGGCGGGGGGTGGGAAGTGCGGAGCAGAGTAGAAACAGATACATTATAGAAAATAAATAAATAATAAAGGCAACAAACAGTGGCAGTGCAGCTGGCAAGGGCTGGGTTAAGGCGGCAGACAGGGTATGTCTGATAAGTGCACGAAGAAAAAGAGGGGGGGGCAACTGTATGGTATCCCAGTGCAAGGGGTGGCCCGGAGGCAGTTTTGGGTGCGTGGCAGGGTGAGCAGGTACCAGGGCTTCTCTAGAGACCTCATCAGATGTGACAGGGGAGAGAGAGAGGTGAGAAGAGGGGGGCCCAAGAGATCAATTACGAAACAATGTGCGCACCAGCAAGATCAATCTCTAGTATTGCATATGAGAAAACAGTCAGGAAATGGCTTTCTGCCCACATCACACACTCCAAACTCACTTCCCACTACCTTGAAACTTCAGAGAGATTGCAATGTGTATAATAAACTTTCTACCAACAATGCTGTACACTGTTGTGTCACGGGAAGCGATAAAACTCGACCTTTCACCTCTTGACAAAACAGAAGTGGCATCACATAGCATTGTTCCTAAATACACTAAGAAAACTATGGTTACACTATCACCATAATATGATATACATTTCATACAAGAATGGATAACCATATGTATCATTAATATCAGTGTGTATAGGCCCATATTACCAAATCACTGTGAATTGAAGTAGATGTCCAAGGCCAAATGATAATGATGTGTTAAGCGCATTATATAAAACGAATATACATACAATATCACACACATCGCTACAGCCAGTGCTCATCTCACTGAGCTATCTCACCGGCTATAGCAAAATGAGTAATTATATGTCTCAATGTTCTCAAAGTGAGAAAGCAAATTGCACTCTGTAGTGGATACCATTCAACTGATAACAGCAGGCCATTTCATCTGCAGGTGTGGTGCAAAGCTGGCCACATGTCAAGCCTGCATGGATCTACTTTTCAGGCTTCAGTGATTGGCAAAATAGGGAAAGCAGTGCACTCACATGACATCCTGTAATCTGGGCACTCGTTACTTCATACATGCAAACAAACATCCTGAACGATTTAGTGCTGCCTGTTACTTTGCAATCCAATCACTTAACTGGTACTACATGAAGATAAAGCGTGATTAAAAGATTCAAAAAACACATAGCTGGTGAAATATGCACACAAAAAATGATATGATGCATCCGAGTCAAGTTACACGAAGACGTGTACACAATCACTGTGGCAGATAGCCACCTCACGCACAGTAATGATCGTTTACAAAAAAATTGTACACTCAAGATGGAATGTCGTGTGATGAGACAGTTTGGCAGAAAAAACATTATGCATACAACTTATGAAAAGTAAAATGAGACAGCAGGCATCACTCACAGGGTAAGCTACCAGGCGAGGTAGAGCAATACAGAAATGCACAGGTAGACAGAGAGAGTAGAAGAGACAGCAGGAGTCGCAGACGGAGCCACCAGGAGAGAGAGCAAGACAGCAGAAGAGACAGCAGGTCACAGGGAGGGAGGTGGACGGGCAGCGGGGCAATATACAGAAACAGAGCAGATAACAATCCCTGCACCTTCAAGTGAATCTTTTACCCATATGGTTGGTGGAACAGAGATTACTGCTAGAGTAGATGGAGGTACATTTTGTAAGGAAGATCAGAACGGCAACAAAGTAGACAATCTCAGCAGCACTGCCGCTTACGTCATCTATGCCACACCAATAACACATTTTAAACCCGGCCTCTTCCACATCATCAGATTTGCACATAGAGAAATGTGAGTAGATGGAAGCTCCATGGGCTGATGGTTATTGGGTGACCTGGGGAGTTGACTATTTTAGCCCTGACTGCTACTCTCATCTGCTCTCTATAACAGTGCATGAAATGTTCCAGGACCCTATTTCCATACTGGTGAAAAGCATGTGAAATGGCACTAGTAATATGCACTTAGTGCAGTCTTGCAGGTCTTTCTGTGCACACTGTAAATTAAAACATGCATTCAGCATTCCCAGGGAGCAATGTTTAAACTATCAAGTTTCCAGACCTCTTTTCTTCCAAATCTTTCAGCATATAAATTCCCAGCTGAATCCCAAAACGCCACCCCTTGAGCAATTGGTCCAGGCGCTGTAAAAGCACTGGCGAGAAGGCAGTATAAATATTGGCTAGCATATACCAATACAAATGTGTGTGCCCCGCAGACTGTTTACAGTGGCTTCACTTGGAGGAGGTGTACGTGCTTCACTCCTAGCAGACCTTTAAACTTATTAAAACACACAGTAGCGCAAAGCATTTCACAGTGATCCTTGGAGAGTGGTTTTGCGTGGTTTGCCAGGGTCTGGAGGGGCCCAGCAACATTGGGAAAGTATCCTCTTTGCCGCCCGATGTACTGGGATTGGTGAACGTTTCAGCTTAAAGTGTAAAGCAGCTTCATGCTGCCGAACGTGAAACTGCTGCCTGCACGCGCTTTCCCATGGGCTATTTTGTATCCATTCACCTAAATTTTGCATTCCACATCATAAAAACAAACGCGGCTCACGTGCAGGGAGTCGCTTTATGTAATTCACATTTTCCTCAACAGTCACTGTGATGTTGAGAAGTTGTACTCAAGCTTTCAGCCATAACGCGCGCCTTTCAGACAATGCTGTTTTTGGGGAGGGGGGCGTGTGAGGCAGGTCGTCTTCCTCGTAAATCAAACATTGTATGCGTCCTAATCAAAAACATGCGCAGCGAAATGCCTCTAAATGAAGCAAGCCTAGAAGGGCATCCATCCCTTGCTTACCTTATTTTGGTGTTCATGCGTTTTGATTCCCTGGCCCACGCTGGAATCTCGGCCGCCGCCATTGCTGCTGGTGGAGTCCAGTGTTTACAGGTCGGAAGGAAAAAACAAGCTGCATCTCCTTCCGAAACAAGCCCGAAACAAGCTGACTCCCATCAAAATAATCAGGAAAAAAGCAAGCGCACGCCACAAACGGTGTGGATAGCTCTCAAAAGTGAGAAACGTAGTACACTACCATAAACATAGAGAAAACACACACATCTCATGTTACAATAATTTGTTTTAATTTTAAATGCATTTTATTTTTCTGACAATTAGAATTTTCACATTATTGGCTTTTGCTCCTTCACTTCTGTTCCTTCATGTTACTATTCCCTTGTTGCCCTTTAACACAGGTGTCTCCACATCAGCCACTTGCTAACAAAGTAGGATTGGTAGCTTTTCAGTGCGGATTTAGTGTTTCAGCTCCCTCTGGCTGTCCATCTAGTGAAAACCAGTGGCTATTAACCCCTGGCTGTATTTCTTTCTCTCCATTATAATGTTTGTACCCCACACGTGCCTCACACTGTTTTCCACTCTAAGCAAGCGTGGCTGCAGCCTGCAAGGCAAAGCTGTGATTAAGATGGCTCTCAGCCACAACAGCCCGGTTGGGCAAGTGGGCAAGAGGCTCTGAAAGACTGCGCTGGGAGGGACTCGGGCTGACGTTGAGGCCCAGTTACTGAAATATGCGCTTAATACTGAGTCCTCGTTTGCACAGGAGCATATATTGCAAACCACATGGCCCGTGCCATTGTTTTCCCTGGCTAAACATGCTCCAATAGATATATTGTGTTCTTTGTTGGTTGTATATACTGCATCCTATACCATATGCCTCACGTTAAGGGGGCTTAATGCAATAGATGCAGGTAGAATTGGTAGCAGCAACACATTACAAGCCAAGCCTCCTGTTACGGGGGGTTAAGCAATAGATGCCTTTAGAGCTGCCTGTTACTTTGCAATCCAATCACTCAACTGGTATTACATGAAGATAAAACGTGATTAAAAGATTAAAAAAACACATAGCTAGTGAAATATGCAAAAAAATGAGGATATGATGCATCTGAGTCAAATTAAACGAAGATGTGTACAGAATCACCGTGGCAGATAGTCATCTCACGCACAGTAAAGCATGTTCGTTTAAAAAAAATGTGTGCACTTAAGATGGAATGTCGTGTGATGAGACAGTTTGGTATATTCTTAAATGAAGGCGTTTTTCCAGCAGGGTGAAGTTTGAGTTTGTTCCACCACTAACAAAGAATAGCTTGGTGCCTGTTTTTTTTTTTTAAATAAAACTTTCTTGTATTGTTTTACAATAATAAACAGGTGCCCAAGTGGGCACTAAACTCTCCCAACAATGTCCCACCAGCTCCACCGCCCCCCAAAAAAAGAACTCACATTTCACAACCATCATTAGTGACGATCACCCAAGTTCCATGTACATTATCCCAGCCGGTTTACAGATTATTCGAGCCATCGGTTATGGTGACCTTCCCATATAGGTTTGAATCTTACCTCCAAATATGTATCACCCTGGTGGGTGTCCCGGGGAAGAGTCAGGCTTCTGCGCCTCTTGCGCTTTTTCCAATTGGTATTGCCTGAAAGGTGGCCAGTAGTCAAATGGGCGACTTGTGCTTAGGTGTGATGAGGCAAACATAGTCTCCCTGCGCTCACACAGGTCCATGCTTTCCAGTCATCTTGCAAAGGTGGGGGGATTGGCCTTCCCCCAGGTTCTGGCCACCAAGCATCTAGCCACCACTAAGGCCATGCTCAACATGGTCTCCGGCTTTACCCATGACACATTGGGGCTTTTGAAGGTGCTGGGTGCTTGCTTTTGACTGTTATAGCAAAGGATTCTCACCCAGGGGGTGCATGCTATGTTAAGGCCTGTGGCTTCCATTTTCGCCAGCATAGACAAAAAGGTGTGCTTAGCAAAGCATTTGAAAATCATTCAGCACAAGTGCAACTAAGCAAAAGCTGAATGACTCTTGAAGTAATTAGTAGGTCATCCCAGAATCATCTGTTGATGCTCCTGAAGTAATCGGCAGGTCATCCCAGAATCATCACCAAATCATCATGGTGAAGCTCTCGAAGTAATCAGCAAGTCATCCTAAAGTCATCAGGAACAAAGAGTTTCCTAAAATAGGGATGATGTTGGCATCATCAGCAAGTCATCCTAAGCTCATCCCCAAATCATCACCCACCATTCTGAGACATAGCTGATTACTTTAACAGCCTGATGACTTCTGATGATGTGGGAATGACTTCTAATGTAGTTTGATGATCATCGGATGACTCCAGGATGATCTCTAAAGTCATCCTTTTAGACCTGGGGACACTGCAAAAATAGGGGACCATACACAGCCTGTCGGCAACTCTTCCTTCCTTTAATGACTGCGTTGCAACTTTATGTTGTGTATTTCTGAATATGATCAACCCATATACTCTGGCTAGGCAGCAGAGGTCAGTGGGTGGCGGGAAGGGCACAGGGTTGCTAGGAAAGAAAAGAATGGGATCGAAAATGCAAGGGAGAACACAAGGAAAGGGGAAGAGGGGTGTCATTGTTTAAAGGTCAGACCATAAACAGCTCTGCACCCGTGAACAGAAGAAACTGTCTCTGGCTGAATGAGCTGCGCCTCGAGCCACCCGCTCGACTATGTTCATATTTGAAAGCCTGTGAAATGTGTTTGATATGCGCGGTCATGAACGAATTAGTATATTTGCGCTCTTTTGTTTTCGGTCTATTCAAACATCAACATCCCCAGAATACTTGAAACAAAGTAGAAACGGTGCAAGTTCCTCCGCATGAATGAAATAGCCTTGGCTTGGAAACAGATCACAAACGCATCACAGATAATCGTTGAACTGACTGCTGTTTACCGTCCCTCACTCGGAGGAGGCGTGAGTGTAGGCCACCCTGGTCTTGTGCAGAAAGTAGTACGCCATGCTCTGCTAATGTTGTGGCGGTGGGGGGTAGTCACTCGGTTCCTGTAGGACGCTGGACTTATATGCAATTGCTTTGGAACAGTTTCTCATTCGATGCGCAATAATGATGCCTCTATAAGAAAATGCTTTCCCAGATTCAAAATAGAATTATTTCTCCCCATTTCGTCTGCGGTTGCGGCAGCCTTCATAAATCAAGCAGGCAGCTATTGCATCAACATGTTTCCCTTCAAAGCAGCAGGTGCTGACTCCAGAATTAATTTCACAAATTAACCTGCAGCTCACCTGTACTCCCTTGATAGTTGACCCTGCATGTTCCACGCAGGTGCCCAGCAGTGCCGTTGCTAGGGTGGGCCGGCGGGGGCCCGGCCCCCCCTCTGAAATCATGCACCCACCCTTATTCCCCCCCTACCTAAGGCGAGCAGTGACCATGTTCTCTGTTGTGGTGTTAATTGTGAAACTCACCAAGGCAGATCACACTGCAAATACTCTCCTTTTGTCTCAAAGCTAGCAGAGATCTTGGTACGCATTCTGGTGTCGGTATGAACATGAGCACGAGCCACTTCTCAGGTGTTCCTGTCCTGCTTCTGCACAGCTACCTCCATAGTGTGCAGAGCAGCTTGCAGCCCCTCCCATCAGAATGTAGTACACGAAACTGCTAATGATGGGCCATTAGTCACTAAATGGTTTCATGCCTGCATTCTGATGGGAGGGGAGGTGCAGTAGGGTGTGGGTAGTTGGTGTGCACAAAAGCCTCTCTGCAGGAGTACTTGTGACGTCACACATTACCTTTCATAGACCCCACCCCCAACTGTTGTCTGTGGCCCCCCTACTTTTGTCTTTGGCCCCCCTCTTTTGCCCCTCCTAAATTTGGTTCCTGGCGACGCCACTGGTACCCAGCACTAAGAGATTTTTAGCACACATCTTATGGCGACCCCCGAGCTGTTTCATTACTCGGTTGTAATGCAAACTAAGGCACCTGTCTGGGATGTGGCTACGAAACACAGAGGACTCTAAGTCACCCACGTACGGGGAGGACACTCCGGACCTGTAATGAAAGCCCAGCTCCCACATATGTGCCAGAGCTTGCAATACATAGCCCCGGGTCTTTTCCAGACCTAGCAACTCCCATGTTGCATGATATTAAAACAACAGTGGATGAGACTAAAGACCCATACTGTAATAGGCAAACACGCAACTGAACGACTCCCTCCACGACTAGATCGGGGCAGTTTATAAGTCTTGCCAGATTCAAGGATGAGACTTCTGAGGAACTTTTATAAATTATTTCGCTCTTAATCTAATATTTGTCTTTATTGGAGATTACAGTGGGAAAGTATTGCTTTTAGCACTTTAGCGCCACCTATAAACCGAAACTATTGCATTAGAGTGCAGATAGGGAGAAATGGCATATGAGGAAGGACACAAAGGCTGCAGGTGTTGTTTTGTTTATTTGGCCACCCATTGACTGCCCATGGTCATGCTAATCCCTTTGTCCATTCCCACCCATTGCCTGCTCTCCCTGCCCAAAGCATCTCCTCATGGGAAGTCTTTGCACTCACTTTAATCAAGCCTTACCATCAAACTTTGCACTCAAAGTGCCTGCCAGTGTTTTTTCAAAACAGTCTTCTGAGAGTTAATGACTTCATTGGAGTTGTAAACGTTCTACTGGTGTAATAAAAACATTTCTTAACCAGGTCTGGCGTCAGCCATTCTCTTTATAAGCACTATGTCTATCCTTCACTGAAGTCATGTTAAAAACCCACATTGGCAAAGCCAACAGTATTAGTCATTTGCCGGGCACTGCTATTAGATGTCCATGTACTCTCACTATTTTGCACCTGCTGCCATCAATATCCAACTAATTCCACAGTGCCTTTCACATGCCCATAAAAAAGCCCAAACTGTTGGCATTAACAATGCTTGTTTTTTATAGTGGTCTGCAGCTGCGTGACTTAGGTGTTTCCAGTCTTTAATGAATTGTTGCCACCTGTGGTCTGCTCCCCAGCCATAACGACTTGCTTGGTGTTCTAAATCCAATGAGTAGATTGTGTGGACCTTTGGTCGAGAGATTGCAATTAGAGGTTGGGGCAGGCTGGTAGGGTGCCTGTGGGGTAGGTTTTTGATCATCCCATAATAGGAATACTTTGCTTGAAGTGTATATAGATGCCTTGCTTTGCTTAGCCTATGTGATGTTAGCTGTATTTTTAAAGCGCACATTCGCCGAAGCATCTTGGCGCTTTAAGGAAAAATACAGGATTTAGGAGACTGAGCAACATAACAGTTAGAACAAGTATGTTTTGAGTGCATGTCGGACGGCAAAAAGATTATTTGTGGTGCGAAGAGTCAGAGGTAAGGAATTTCACAATTTGGCGGCTGCTAGTGAAAAGGAGCGCCCCCCTACCTGCTCAAAGTGGTAGCGAGGAATCGGGAGGAGACATGCACCCTTAGAGCGAAGCACACAAGACGGTATGTAGGGCCGGAATTTTTCATGTAGGTACTCTGCTCCCGTGCCATTGAAGGCATGATGAACTATGACAAGTGATTTGAACTGCACACCTTGAAGGACATGAAGTCAATGTAGTGAGCAAAGAATTGGTGATATATGAGAACCATAGGGAGTGCCTGTAAAGACTCTGGCCGCATAGTTCTGAAGGAGCCTTAAGCAATGAAGTAGATACAGGAGCTGGGCAAGGAAAAGAGAGTTCCATTAGTCTAAACGACTAAGAACCATAGAAGCAATTACTACAGGCCTAAATTGGACTGGGAGGCACGGTAGAACTTTGCGTGGGACTATGAGTTGAAAAAACCCAGCCCCGCAGAAGGCGCTTACCTGGGCGCAGATGGATAGTGAGGAAGAGAACATGAAACCCAGGTTTTATACCTCAGGCACAGGCATGGTGTAGGGACGCAGCTCTGCAGGCCAGAAGGCAGAGGACCAGGCTACAGTGGAAGAGGAAGAGACAGAGTTGGGACCGTAGGGAGGGTACACCATCAGGACTTCCGTCTTGTCCCGGAAGCCATGGGAGTGGATGAGAAAAACAAGAGGCTGAATATAGATGTTAAAGAGTGATGGGGACAGGGCATAGTCCTGAGGGACCCCACAGAGTAGAGAAGAAGCTGCAGAAAGAAATGAGGAGAGCACCAGTGTCTGGCTGCAGTCCGTAAAAAAAGAGGAGACCCAAGCCAGAACATGACCCAAGAGACCGGCGAGTGCAAGGCGATCGAGCAGCTGCTGATAGATCCAACAAAATCAGGGCACCCACCCCGCCTTTATCGGCCAGCAGGGAGAGGTCGTCATGCACTGACACCAGCATGCTTTCTGTGCCTAGATCAGGGCAGAAACCCGATTCAAACGCGTTCAGAAAGGAAGAATGCTCCAAAAAAGAATGAAGAAGGGGAGAGATCAAGGACTCCAACAGCTTCATAAAGAAAGGCAGAAGTGAGATGGGACGGAAATTGGCAGACACAGAACGATCCAGAGATGGGTTTTTTCGAGAGGGGAATGACTATCGCCTGCTTGAGCTCCGAAGGAATAGAGCTTGTCCGGCAGGAATCATTAACTGCTTCCGTAAACCAGTTTGAAATCTGTGGAACGATTTCCTTTAGGGTTCCAAGGGGGATCGCATCTGAAGGAGAGACAGATTTGAGTCGACTAATTGCAGCTTCCACATCTTGAATTGAGAAGATCGGAAATGTAGACCAACTATGTTCAGGCGTCGAGATTGTAACCTCACTCCTAGCAGAAGGGGAACTAGATAGATGAATCTGCTCATCGATGTTATTGACTTTAGTGATGAATAAGCTAGCTAAGTCATCACAAAAAGTCTGGGAGTGGGTCATCTTTACTGCAGTCTCAGAAAGGGAGGATAGTGACTGTACTAATGAAAACTGCTCTCTGGGCTGATTTAGGGCCTTTTCAAACTTCTGGGTACAGAAGGAGCATTTAGCACGGTGAATCGCTAGGTGATAGCTTTTGCAAGCATGGGAAAATGCCATTCTATCACAGGAAAACTAGGTAAGCCACCATTTCCGCTCAGCCGCCGTTTCAGGAGCCACATAGCTTTCAGCTCATCAGTGAACCAGGGCTGGGAAGGGTGGCGGCCGACCAGTTTGCAAAGTGTTAGTAGAGCTAGTGTGTCAAAGATTTTAGTCAGCACCGAGAAGTTTATGGTGTCAGAGGAAAGGCAGTGAGGCTGAATGCTAGAGGCAATAGCCTCATTAGAGATTTTATACCAGCTGCGATGCAGCTGGTATTTGCATTTGTGGTTAGCGCGAGGAGTGAGGGCCTTTATAAGAAAGGGAATAAGCATATGACCACACCATATAATGGGAATGGGAGGGAAGGTAGAAACCAGGGGAACCCTGGCAAGAACTAGATCAAGTGTATTACCAGATGAGAGAGTGGGGGCGGGACCAGTTGACCCAGCCCCAAGTCATTCATGGCTTCAAAGAAATGTTTAATAGAGGCGGTGGGAGGGGCATTAAAATGAAGATTAAAATCACCTGTGATTATCAGGTGTGGAAATTTCAGTTCAAGATCTGTGACCAGTTCTATGAATTGGTCACAGAAAAGATTATCTGTTCCAGGCGGGTGGTACACCACCAAGGTATGGAGGCTGGATGAAACAGAGTTAGGAATTTTTATTCGAAACGTTTCCATTTTAATGGAGTGAGTTAATGTCACAATAGTAGCACCCAGCAGAGTTTTAAACATAATAGCAATACCTCTCCCTGTTGATGGCTGGTCCAATCAGAGAATATTATATGAATCCGGGAGAAGCTGAACCACCGCAGGGCCAGAGGCATCACTTAACCAGGTGTCGGTGATGCATCGAATATCCAGGGTTAAATCAGCAAGGAGGTCGTAACATGAAGCATTGTGTTTTACTAAGGAGCAGGCGTTAAGAAGGAGCCCTGTCAGTGTATTAGGAAAGGCTCTCTGAGATGGTTTTGACGAGCAGTCAATGGTCGATACCCACAGTGCTTAATGTGTGCCGGTGTTTGCCGGTGGGCCACACCGGCACTCTTTTTTGAGCACCGGCACATCATGCAGGCCTGCGCACCGCGTATAAATGTTTTGTTTGTTTGTGTATTGTGATCTCGATCATCTCACAATCTGCTTGCAGATGCTTGGCTGGCTGAGCCAGCACCTACCCTGCGTGACTACAGCACAGTGAAACAGCCAATGAAAACTAACATTCTGTGTTACTATGCAGTATTTGATAAATTCTGTATAGTAACACAGCATGTACAGTTTTAATTGGCTGTTCTTTTGAGACAATTAAATTAAATATGGTCACATGTGCTGGTGGTGGGTGATGGGCACAGTGCCACCTTCACTTCAGAAGTTCACACAGTGTTAGAGCGTGGCATGGTTGACTCGTCATCTCCTGAGAGCCTGCCTGAGTTAGCCCAGCCACGTGTGGTGCTCGCTGTGGCCTAGTTGCTGCCCTCAGCCAGGCCCTTGCTTTCAGTTTGGTTGTTTGTGTGGCCCAGGCCCACCCCCGACCTGAATCACAGTGAAGTCACTCTCCCGAGGGCTGGCGCCAATGATTCCAACAGTAAGGTAATGGCTGAACACCTTTCAGAATGTTAAACAAGCTTTTCTGAAATGTTCCATTGTAGAGAATATATCACCTTGAAATTGGCTGTGTGTGCATGTTTATTAAATCATTATCACTGCCCCAGGCCGCGGGCCTATAAAAGCTGCTGAGGACTCCTTCCCCCACACACCCAAACTGCAATTAGATGCATAAATTATCCTTAGTGGCCCAGGTCCACCAGACTCGTCTGCAGTTTGGGGGAGCAGACAGCATATGCTGATCACATGGATGCACCGGCCATGAGCCCACCTTCAGTAAAACAGCGCGGCCCCACCGCACTGACAGCACAGAGAAAGTGAGGTGCTCACAGGACACCCCGACAGTACCCACACAGGCAGGGACATTTGGGGTTAGCCAGACAGCACTGTCACTGAGGTGCACCGAGACAGCACCAACAGAGGAGTGCTAGGAGCAGTCGCACATAGGGGGCAGGTGGCACCCAGGTGGCCCTGACAGAAGTCACATACAGGATCTTCCTGTGGACACCCAAGAAGAGCTGAACCCCACCACAGTCAGGTAGGGGCGCCTCCAGCAGGACTGCCTTATAACCATGTTGACAAACAGGGGCTGGGTTTACAAAGGCATTCATTACAACCACCCATTAGGAGGTTTTATCATCTCAATGCGAGCCCATCCGCCAAGATCCAAAGGAACTTAATTGTTTATTTGTTTGCCATTAATTAGCAACTAATGGGGACACCAGGGGGGCCTGCGAGAGGGACAAAAAGTGTTACCTCTTCCAACCAAATATCGACCTAACTTCCCCAAAGAGGCCGTGTAGGGATAATGCACCTCTGCATTAGGCAATATCATTAATGTAGAAAATCCACTGGTTTCCTTGCTTTATGCTTTTCCGGACGCCAGCCAACTAAACCATCAATATAATATGAAGTCAGTCAAGTAATGAGTAATCTCATTTAAGTGGATTTTCTTCCAATGAAATTAAAAAATAATCTCTTAATGCTATTAGGGTAATCCTAATGAAAATGCCTGCATTACTATTTGTATGCATATATTACGCTGAGCCTAGAGTCTAAAGTTGAAAAAACACTTAATGTTAACACACATTTAAAAAAAAAAAACACTATTTTAAATGTGTTTTCATATTGCCTTAGTTTTTCTACATGTTCATAGAAAAGTCCTCTTTGAAAAAAACATGAACAAAAAACAGGGCCCAGATATGCAAAAAGGATCTTGGATGTGCAGCGCCAGTGCTACTTCATGAATGCAAAGTGCTAGATTGCAGTTAAACAAGCTATTGCAAGTTACAAGGTAGATGAGGTGGAACGTGAGTTTCCATCCTTGTAGCTCACATGGAAATGTATCTATGGCCACTGATATGGTCTCAGCACCAATGAGTGGAAGGCAAAGAAGTGTGTCTCAGCTCATTTGTACCCTATGTAGACAATGAAGATTTTTTCCCCAATCGTCTAAACAGATGTGCTAACTACAGACAATCTCTATAATGAGAGCCCACATCCAAACCCGCGGTTCAACTGCATCTAACAGCTCGGCCGAATTCTTAAAAATCTGCAAAGGGCTGGCCAACCCTGCTGCAGTCTCTACCTCTCCTGTCGCCTCCCCGGCCCTTTACATGGCCCTTGCTTCTCAACTCATCTCATCTCAAAAACCAAGGACATCCTGTCCACCCTCTTGTGCTCCCCTCCTCATCCCCCTTCTCTATCTGGTAACTCTGACCCTCCTGTAGCCACCCCATCCCTCTTTCTCTTCCTTTCCTCTGTTCTCCCCTGATGTGGTTTCTAGACAAATCCGATCTATGAAAGTCTTGTCAAAACAGGTTCTTCCCAGTTCATCTAAAACCACTAAGGACCACATTGACACCCTGGCTCCAGCTCTTGCGCCTGAGCCAACCTCTAATTTCCTATGGTACCTTCTCCTGCCCTCTGAAGCACTCTCTTGTGCACCCTCTTCTCAAGAAACCCAGAGCTGAACCCTCATGCCCAGCTATCGCCTGATCTCCATCACTCCTTTCCTGGGAAAACTCCTGGAAAAGCTGGCCATCTCCCAGCTTAATCATCACACAGATTCTGTTGGTGGTCTCCATGACCATCAGTCTGCTTTTAGAGCTGCCAGAAGCATGGAAAATGCTCTCCTGAACATCCGTGAAGACCTGTTTCTCCAACCTTGACTATATCATCCCTTCTGTCCTCATCTCAGTCGATCTCTCTTCTGCCTTTGACACAGCCAACCATTCCATCCTGCTCAACGGTGTCTGTCATAACCTGGGTATCACTGATCAGGTCCTGCCCTGGCTGACTCTTTCCTCTCTGATCGACTCTCCAAAGTCCAACTTGGGTCCTTCCTTTCATCTATCTCACTCTCTACCTGTGGTGTTCCCCAGGGGTCTAGCCTCTCTCCCTGGCTGTTCAACCAATACCTGACAGACCTTGCCCACTGCATTGCCACTCCCTACTCCAATTTTCAGTGCTATGCGGATGACACTCGGGTCATTTTCAGGCTTCCCTCTGCCAACTCTTCACGTTCTCTCATCTATGACTGTCTCTCTGCTATCCAGGAGTGGTGTGCCGCCAATGATCTCTGCCTTAATACCAGTAAGACTGAGATTCTCCTCATCGGCACACCTGCACCCTCCTTTCCTGTCACTCTCTGGCATGCCTCGCTTGGCCCTCTTCCTACTCCTCAGTGTCATCTTCGACTCCACACTCTCCTTTTTCTCCTCACATCTCTGATGTCTTTAAGAAATCAAACTATCAACCGCACCACCTCAGATATTTTCTTCCTCTCCTCTCCTTCCCCAGAAGCTTACTGTCTCCAGAGCTCTGGTTCTCTCCAGGCTGGACTGTTGTAACAGCCTCTTTCTATGCCTGCTTGCTTCTACTATGCGCCCTCTGAAACTCATCCAGAATAGGACTGCAAGACTTGTCCTTCGCCTCAAGCCCTGGGATGGTATCTCTCCAGCCTTGACCTATCTTCATTGGCTCCCAGTGGCTGCAAGGATTAAATTCAAGACCCTTTGCATTGTCCACAAGGCGTTAGGCTTTCTGGGGCCTGGATCCAAAATACTTTCAACTCTCTCTCCGTAAATATCTTCCCACTCAAGCTCTTCGCTCCTCCACCTCCAACTCCCTCATGGTTAGAACTGGTGCAGTGAGCTCTGTGTGGAAGAACTGGGGCAGGAATAGCATCATGGGGTGAACCTTTGCAACAAGCAACATGCAAATGTGTTTTAACCTGAAAATGCTTGCACATATTGTCAAGACAAGCCTCAAGATTTCCTTTCCGCACAATTATCATGAAAATGTGCTTGCCAAGCAACGCGTTGGGGGTAGATCTTTTTCCTCGTCTGGTGCCTCTCTCTGAAACAGCCTCCCTGCCACTCTGAAACTTGAGGAGAACCATCTCCAGTTCCGGAAGCACCTCAAGACCTTCCTCTGCTTCTGCCTTCACTCTTCCTCTCCCCGGCTGATCTGTCTGCTCTGTCACTGTGCACCTGGTTACCCTCTGATTTCGGGCCCAGACCCCTGCGCACCCTGCTACACACCCGCACTACCTCCTGACAACCCCTGCACTTGGGTCTGTTTCTGCAACCCTATAGTCCTCTTACTTGCAATTATCCAACAGGATCTCCCTTCATTGGCTAAGAGTAGAGGAACATATACAGTTCAAGGCTCTATCTTTGGTCCACAAGTGCCTATATGGTAAAGCACCAGAGTATTTGAAAAACAGCCTAGTCCTCTACACACCCAGGAGAAGACTAAGATCGGAAGGAAAGTGCCTACTGGTCGTACCCAATTTCAAGTTGAAATCGGGGTTGTGTAGATCTTTTTTGGTACTCGCACCTAAATTGTGGAACAGCCTTCCCGATTCACTGAGGTCAGAAGCAAACCACCTTGTATTTAGGAAACGGATGAAGACATTCCTCTTCAGATAAGTTCTCTAGTGCTAGTGGCTGTCAGGTCTTCCACGCCAACCGTTTTGCGTCTCTTTACGCCTGTTCTCTTCTCTTCTATGTTGTAATGTTCAAGCGCCCTGATGCCTGCGGGCTACCGGCGCTATATAAAAATATATACATACATACATACTTATCAGATACCCCTGTCTGTGCTTTAAACCTTACACTTGCCACCTTGCTGGCTGCACTACCAGTTGTTGTTTTTATCCCTTGCTCAGCACTTTCCACTTCTCCCCCCTCCCTTTCACTTTCCTCCTTCCCTCTCCCCTGCACGCGTGTGTTCTCAATGTCACTGGGCCTAGTAAGATCATGGTTTTGCCCTCCCTTGTTCGCCTCCCTTGCTTCAGTGCTCTCTGAAACACTTGTGTAGGAGCGGGATACAAATAAAATATCATATCATATTTGGTTGTAGCCTACCTCTGACGCAAACATAACTAATACTCTGGCGCTTGTATTAATGCTCAGAGAGGAGCATGCAAAGCTCGACTGGAATAATTACCACCTGTAGCAAGGCTGTTATGATGGTTACCAGTGGTACCATATAAAACATTTAGAAAGCCGCCGTACCCATAAAGCATTGAAGAAGGTGGCCATTCCCAAATTGCAGAGTGAGTTAAATCCCTGCGTCACTGTTTTGCATAAGTGTGTGATCCCAGCCAAATAATGTAATCTCACCCTGACTTCAACTGCAAAAATTGGAGTGCTTATAAGTGATTAAGTTTACACCCTTACAATAGGACAGTTTTAATAAGTGTTATTAGTGCTTGAGTCTAGCGCTGAATCGGCCCGGGCCGCCTGTGCTACGGGCGGCGCCCGCCGGCCCCAGGGCCGGCATTAGGGGGTCAAGATTATTTGGGCCCTGTCACTTATTTTTTTACAAATCAATCACTGGTTGGTAGAACCTTGTTAGAGTGGGCCTAACATGACACACAGGGCCTCATTACACGGTAGGCGGTAGGGATTTACCGGTACCGGTAAAATACCGGTACCGGTAAATCCCTGCCGCCTTACTACGAGGTCACTTAGCGGGTTGGAGTTTTAACGCCTGCTTTTTGCAGGCGTTAAATACCAACCCGCTAAGGGACCTCGGAGCTAATTACGGCACCGCTAAATTGCGGTGCCGTAATTAGCGCCTTCCCCATTCCCATTGAGCCCTATGGGGCAGAAATGGGAATGGGGAAGGGCAATGGCGGAAGGGGGATTTACCGCCCCTCCAACCTTGGCCTTCCGTGTAATGAGGCCCACAGAAAGAAAGAATACAATGCTCGTTGCTCTGTTGCTTCATTTGTGTGCCTTTATATATGGAGGGTTTCCCGGGACTGGTCATAATCTCCCAGATGGAGGCACATGACTTAAGCATTGAGAGCCTTCAGTTACTATTTGGAACGGCATTGGCTGGTTATCCCTGGCACACTGGCACACTCCACTGTCATGTCATTACAGGTGCTGCCCCATACTGTGTACCCAAGTTACATCCAAGGAACAAGAGGCTACATATGCATTCGATCATGAATGCAATGGCATTCAAATGCAGTTATATTTTTGATAAACGATGCTTGGCGGATATGTCTCAACCTGTCAAGATAATACTAGGGGCCACCAATCTCTCCACAGACCACAAGTCACCTTCCACCCTAGCCACTGACAGTTGGGGATTTTTTAAAGTGGTGGAGTGTGCTCCCATTGAGAACATTTTCAAAATAATGGCTCGAAATTATGTCTTCTACAGAACAAGGAAAAAAGCCATAGAATTTGCAATCGGTATTGCAGGAAAACACAAATACTGTAACAGATGCCAGAATTCCAATAGTACACATTTTCTGGCTCTGCCCAAACATTTCCCAAGGCTTTTCTTCATAGTGTAGAACACATTGACATGCTACTTAGCCCCAAATAAATCATGAGGCCTGTCTCATGAAGATATGCCAGCTCTGCACTCCTTTTTAATTAAAGTTATGCCTGTAAGAAGATCACAAACATAGTCTCAAACAAATATGCCAGCATTACCACTGGCAAGCACATTTTCATGATAATTGTGCGGAAAGGAAATCTTGAGGCTTGTCTTGACAATATAAGCATTTTCAGGTTAAAACACATTTGCATGTTGCTTGTTGCAAAGGTTCACCCCATGATGCTATCCCTGCCCCAGTTCTTCCACACAGAGCTCACTGCACCAGTTCTAACCCATTTGGCTCTCACTGACACAATTCTGCCCATGGTCATGCTCAGTGCCCAGATTCTATTCCACTGCCGCTCTCTCAGTGCAGAGGTTCCACCCCAATGCCAGCCTCTCAGTACCCCTGTTGTGCTCCATTATCATTCCAAGTGCCAATATCTGTCCCAGTGTGCCTCTCAGTGCCCAGTTCTGTCTGGTTTTCTTCCCCCGTTCTTCTCCAGTGTTACTCCCTTAGGGTCCAAGTTCTTCCCATATGCAGTTGTCAGTGTACAATTCTTACCCAAAATCGCCTGCTGCACCCGAAACTGTAATTTTGCCACACACACGGACAAACATATATCAGCCCAGTCACTCCATTCCGCTCCTCTCTTGCTCCATTTCAAAGCCATGTGTGTAGAAACAGGAAGCAGTGAAGAAGGGGAGAATGATTGACAACTTTCCTCCCTGAGTCCGGCCTCTCTACGTCAAAATAGTTGCCATCACGGTCTCCAATAGTCTGGAGCTTTTGAGCGCCACCTCAAGCCTGCTGGGAAAATGGTTTAGATGGATCCCATGTAGGAATGCACCCCATCATAAATTGAAGCCTCCATGGCCTCTCACGCTGTAGGGAAACAGTGACACTGTCATGCAAAGCATTCCCTGCGGACAGGGACAGTGCCACATGTTTTCAGCCTGATCACCTGGATTGCTGCATCTCTTAGTTAAAGGAATGCCTGGCGAGGGTCCGCTCTAACCATTAAGGATGAAAAGGTGAGGCTGCTAGAAGCCGATGCTTTTTTACCTAAAGCCTAAAGTTCCCTCAAATGAGCGAGAGCTTAAGGCTTTAGAAAAAGGCCTTGACTTCCAGTGGCCTCTCATACCTGAACGTGAGCTTCAGCTTTAGGAAAGAAAGCCTTGGCCTCTATTGGACTCATCGGCTGGGGACATCAGGGAGTGCTGGCAGGGCCCCGTCTCAGAACCATTTAGCCCTGGCCCACTTAAAGCCCTGCTAACAGAGAAGGCTCTGCAATAGTATGATGGCAGACTCTCTGTAGGAGCAGCACAACATGCCTTCGCCCATTATGGATGGGCTGCCAGCTACTTCCCATTGATCAACTCAGCCTCATTCCTCAGACCCACTAAAAAAACCCGATTAACGGCAAAAATAAACACTAAATGCTCACTTAAATAATTTCCTAGAATCTCGCTGAAAGTTGAATGCCAAATGTAAAATGCATGCAGTAAAGCACAACAATGTTTGGACATGGGGCACTCTGAGCAGTCAGTTGTTTGCAATTTGCTTAATTTTGAGAAATGACAATGCCGTTTTCTGTATTACTAGTAGTAAAGGATGATACCTTTAATCATCATATAAACTTGACAGGTTGCCCCGCCCCATGACCCCAGAAGTCCCGCCCTAGCGGAAGTCCTGCTCCAGAAGTGACGTCATGCCTGCGCCATGGGCGCATCCATTTACGCTCAATTTTGACTATATGTTTATCATTTATTTACAACAGACTCTTGGATCTATCTATATTTACTTTGGAAACTTTATTTCCCATTTGCGAGACTTTGCTGCTTAATTATTATTTCCAACAAACTACGCATACCATAATGAACCTGGCTACAAGCATTGATTCCTGGATGTTCCTATTGGTTATCAATGGAACTACACCCCCCAGAAGCCCTAGAGACTTGCCCTGCTTCCACCAGCCCAGGAACAGAAAGGGAGGAGGCCGATTGCCTGCAGGTGTGTTTAGCCAGGTGCAACCAATTAGCCTGCCTCTGTGCTGGGCTAGGCAGTATAAAGGCTGCTGCCTGCAGTGGCTCAGCCTCTTGCATCTGAGAGTTGTTCCTCCACTTTTTGCATCTTTCTACGGATCTTTTATGCTGCTTACCTTCACTCCTGCTTGGACCCTGCCTTGTTGCTTGCTCCACCCTGCTGCCTCCAGCCATAGCCTTCCAGGCTCCCTGCCTCACAGCCCTGCTCCTCTGGGCTCTCCACACTGCAGCTGATCACGCTCTGCTGCCTTCCAGTCTCCGCCCTTGCCCTGCCAGGCTCTCCACATTGCAGCGGATCACGCTCTGCTGCCTTCCAGCCTTCGCCCTTGCCCTGCCGGGTCTCCACATTGCAGCGGATCACGCTCTGCTGCCTTCCAGCCTTCGCCCTTGCCCTGCCGGGCTCTCCACATTGCAGCGGATCACGCTCTGCTGCCTTCCAGCCTTCGCCCTTGCCCTGCCGGGCTCTCCACATTGCAGCGGATCACGCTCTGCTGCCTTCCAGCCTTCGCCCTTGCCCTGCCGGGCTCTCCACATTGCAGCGGATCACGCTCTGCTGCCTTCCAGCCTTCGCCCTTGTCCTACCGGGCTCTCCACATTGCAGCCGATCACGCTCTGCTGCCTTCCAGCCTCCGCCCTTGTCCTACCGGGCTCTCCACATTGCAGCCGATCACGCTCTGCTGCCTTCCAGCCTTCGCCCTTGCCCTGCCGGGCTCTCCACATTGCAGCGGATCACGCTCTGCTGCCTTCCAGCCTTCGCCCTTGTCCTACCGGGCTCCCCACATTGCAGCCGATCACACTCTGCTGCCTTCCAGCCTCCGCCCTAGCCCTGCGGACCCTCTACATTGCAGCTGATCACGCTCTGCTGCTTTCCTTCCCCAGCCCTTGTCCTCTGGGCTCCCTGCCCTGCAGCCTGCCTCACTCCGGCTGCCTTAGCCCTTGTCCTCTGGGGCTCCCTGCTCTGCAGCCTACCTCTCTCTGGCTACCTACAGCCCTTGTCCTCTGGGCCTTCCTACTTTGCAGCTTATCACGCTCCGCTGCCTACTATCTACCTTTTCCGCTGGGTTCTCGGCCTAGCAGCTCTCTGCAGTCCTCTGCTACCTTCTACGTTCAGCGGCCCTGTCCCTCAGGGTTCACTCCTTACTGCCCGGCCCTTACGGGATCCTTGCCATGCAGTCTGCTTTACTCTGCTGCCCTAAGCACTTTTTCCTCTGGGCGTTCTACCTTACAGTCCTACTCCTGTGGGCTTACTCATTGCTTTCCTGCTCCTCTGAGCTCTCAACCTTGTTCCTTACTGTCTTCTGCTATCCTATCCTGTTACACGACTTTCCTTTCATTTCCTTCTGCTAGTTTGCTATCACCTCCTTTACTGGATTTGTCTGTAGTATCTTCTCTTGTACTGTTTGTAGACCCTTTTGTACAGAGCTTGTCTGTTGGTTCCCATCAGTCAACCTCTGCCCCTTCCCTTGTCCTGTTTCTACATTACAGACACCCAGAGCTGCTGTTCCAAGTCATGAGCAATCAGCGTGGGCCTCTGTTATAGCAAACTGTGCAGAAGGCTAGAGTATTTCCAAGGTTCATGGAATACACTTTTCCTCTATCTGCATACACCCCAAGAGGGTATTCATTCTGTATCTTTTCCCTTGCTACTCTTGCTTACTCTTCGTTCTCTTTCCTTTCCGCTGTGTGTGTTCTTATCTGTCCACTTTATTTGGCACAACCACCCAAACCCTTTCTGGGTGTCCTGTGCCACTCTTTATAGAGTGCCATTCCTGACAGAATGCAAGAGCCAAAAATTTCTTGTTCCATAGGCCGGAAAGGCACACACAGAACAAAGATGCTTTCCTTTCGGGTTAAGAAACCTTTGCATAAACCTATGGTTTCCCTAAAGACAGCAAACAAGAACCTTAGTCTAAAGGACAGTCTCGCCTTAGTAAACAAAGATTTACAAGCACGGTACTATACTCACTGGCTAGCTGACCCTTCTTCCATGTACAATTATTATGACATTTGCGACTATGACCCGCAGTCCTTATCTGTTGCAGAGCTACAGCAAGATAATGAATTCTTACAGATCTTGTTAAACCAAACAGTGAAAAACACTCCTGCGTCTTCTGACAAGCCTTCTAACACCGCAACAGACAAGGATATAGCACTCATTGTGGGAGACTCTAAACCAGAATACGCTGTTGCCAGAGTGATATGCGCAAGATCAGCTTGGCAAGCTCCCCAGAATGCTGGAAACCCTTATTTGACAGGACAAGGCAGTCATTATCCTGAGGTTTGTGCATCTGGTCCTGGGTACAAAAGACCTATACTAACCATCGGTTGTCTTAATGCTTCCACAGTATCTACTAACCACAATAACCCTAAGGTCAGTCTTCCCATTGCTACAACCGAATTTTCTGCCACACCAGCTTCTGAGGCTTTAGATCAAACTAATGATACTTACCTGCTACACGAACAACTCCTACGCCTTAAAAGAAAGACCGAAGACCTCTATGATGACTTTGTTTATTTGCATTATAAGAATCTTATGAAGGGACACAAGTCACCAGACCATCTGACACTATGTCCAACACCTGACATCTTATCTTTAGAGATCGACATGATAAGGCCTGGAATTGCCATACAGAAAAGTATACAGACTTATACCAAGCAGATGGAAGACCTAAATATATCATATGTATCCCTTCTAAAGACTGACACAGCTCTTTCACCTTCCAGCCACAGAAACTCAGGTTGTTGTACTGACAGAAAAGAATTAACTCCTCCGGTGGGTCAAATCACGCACACAGCCATTACACCACAAAACAAGGGTGGTCTTCTGATTGGAAATCCCTCTGAGTCAAAGGATGGTTCCGCCCTCACCCTTGCCTATTGTCCAGTACTCACACTTACAACCTCTTCTGAAATGACAATGGCAGCTGAAGAGACTGGCGCAGTTCACACCGAGCATGCTGAGTTGGCAAGTGGGGCTTGCCAAAGTGTGGCTGTGCTATCAGACAACACTCTTGAGCAATCAACATCTTCAGTTTCTTCGATACCCCCTAAATCGCCAGTGGTTGTGGTACCCGATCTACCAGTAGTTGCAACACCTGAACTATCTGTAGCTGCTACAGCACCCGAACTTCTAACTGCAATCCATGATCTTCCTGCTGCTGCGGTTCCTAAACTCCCTGCCACATTTGAGACTCCTCAAGTCTGCTGCAAATCTTGAGGTTGCTATAGCTACTGTGATTCCTGAAGCTACTGCTAATTCTGATGCTCCCGATGCCCAGATTTCTACTTCCTTCGCAGCTGTGCTCGCTGCAGCAGAATCCTCTGCTACACAACCTGATCCCTCAGCACCTTCTCTTCCTGATCCTACATCCGCCATGCTAACTGTTGCAGGGTCAGCGAAGGGTTTTCCTGTTAAGACTTCTGCTCCAGTCGTTTGTGCTGGTGTATCTATAGCACTAAGACTGCCAGACTCTACTCTACCAGTCTCAGGTGCGTTCCAGCCCGCTGGCTCTCTCATGACACCCAAACACCCAGTTGCTACCGCCTTGATACTCTCTACAGCCATTCAAGACTCTCACCTTGCAACCCGTTTCTGGTGCTTCATGTTTTGCCTTTTTGGAGTAAGACTCTTGTACGGTGTGACAGACATTCTTCCTATAGGTCGGTCTTCAGGGAACCTGGAGAGGGGCCTGGAGAGGGGCATACTGTCATGCCTGCGCCATGGGTGCATCCATTTACGCTTAATTTTGACTATATGTTTATCATTTATTTACAACAGACTCTTGGATCTATCTATATTTACTTTGGAAACTTTATTTCCCATTTGCAAGACTTTGCTGCTTAATTATTATTTCCAACAAACTACGCATACCATAATGCCCCTGGCTACAAGCATTGATTCCTGGCTGTTCCTATTGGATATCAATGGAACTACACCCCCCAGAAGCCCTAGAGACCTGCCCTGCTTCCACCAGCCCAGGAACAGAAAGGGAGGTGGCCGATTGCCTGCAGGTGTGTTTAGCCAGGTGCAACCAATTAGCCTGCCTCTGTGCTGGGCTAGGCAGTATAAAGGCTGCTGCCTGCAGTGGCTCAGCCTCTTGCATCTGAGAGTTGTTCCTCCACCTTTTGCATCTTTCTACGGATCTTTTATGCTGCTTACCTTCACTCCTGCTTGGACCCTGCCTTGTTGCTTGCTCCACCCTGCTGCCTCCAGCCATAGCCTTCCAGGCTCCCTGCCTCACAGCCCTGCTCCTCTGGGCTCTCCACACTGCAGCTGATCACGCTCTGCTGCCTTCCAGTCTCCGCCCTTGCCCTGCCAGGCTCTCCACATTGCAGCGGATCACGCTCTGCTGCCTTCCAGCCTTCGCCCTTGCCCTGCCGGGTCTCCACATTGCAGCGGATCACGCTCTGCTGCCTTCCAGCCTTCGCCCTTGCCCTGCCGGGCTCTCCACATTGCAGCGGATCACGCTCTGCTGCCTTCCAGCCTTCGCCCTTGCCCTGCCGGGCTCTCCACATTGCAGCGGATCACGCTCTGCTGCCTTCCAGCCTTCGCCCTTGTCCTACCGGGCTCTCCACATTGCAGCCGATCACGCTCTGCTGCCTTCCAGCCTCCGCCCTTGTCCTACCGGGCTCTCCACATTGCAGCCGATCACGCTCTGCTGCCTTCCAGCCTCCGCCCTTGTCCTACGGGGCTCTCCACATTGCAGCCGATCACGCTCTGCTGCCTTCCAGCCTCCGCCCTTGTCCTACCGGACTCTCCACATTGCAGCCGATCACACTCTGCTGCCTTCCAGCCTCCGCCCTAGCCCTGCGGACCCTCTACATTGCAGCTGATCACGCTCTGCTGCTTTCCTTCCTCAGCCCTTGTCCTCTGGGCTCCCTGCCCTGCAGCCTGCCTCACTCCGGCTGCCTTAGCCCTTGTCCTCTGGGGCTCCCTGCTCTGCAGCCTACATCTCTCTGGCTACCTACAGCCCTTGTCCTCTGGGCCTTCCTACTTTGCAGCTTATCACGCTCCGCTGCCTACTATCTACCTTTTCCGCTGGGTTCTCGGCCTAGCAGCTCTCTGCAGTCCTCTGCTACCTTCTACGTTCAGCTGCCCTGTCCCTCAGGGTTCACTCCTTACTGCCCGGCCCTTACGGGATCCTTGCCATGCAGTCTGCTTTACTCTGCTGCCCTAAGCCCTTTTTCCTCTGGGCGTTCTACCTTACAGTCCTACTCCTGTGGGCTTACTCATTGCTTTCCTGCTCCTCTGAGCTCTCAACCTTGTTCCTTACTGTCTTCTGCTATCCTATCCTGTTACACGACTTTCCTTTCATTTCCTTCTGCTAGTTTGCTATCACCTCCTTTACTGGATTTGTCTGTAGTATCTTCTCTTGTACTGTTTGTAGACCCTTTTGTACAGAGCTTGTCTGTTGGTTCCCATCAGTCAACCTCTGCCCCTTCCCTTGTCCTGTTTCTACATTACAGACACCCAGAGCTGCTGTTCCAAGTCATGAGCAATCAGCGTGGGCCTCTGTTATAGCAAACTGTGCAGAAGGCTAGAGTATTTCCAAGGTTCATGGAATGCTCTTTTCCTCTATCTGCATACACCCCAAGAGGGTATTCATTCTGTATCTTTTCCCTTGCTACTCTTGCTTACTCTTCGTTCTCTTTCCTTTCCGCTGTGTGTGTTCTTATCTGTCCACTTTATTTGGCACAACCACCCAAACCCTTTCTGGGTGTCCTGTGCCACTCTTTATAGAGTGCCATTCCTGACACATCATGCGGAGGACCCGGAAGACCCGCCCTAGCGGAGAGCCTATGCCGGAAGTGATGTAGGGGTGTTTAACAGAACTTAAGCTGGATGTGACATCATAGGTATCCCAGAAGGCCAAACATGTTGTGCGTCCTAGTGGTATTCACCTAAAAGACACACCTCTTTGAGGTTAAGGGAATGTGTGTTGACCATTATGAGCCGGATGTCCCCCACAAAGTCCCGGAAGTGTGTCGCAGTTTGTGCACGGTGGGGCGCTCTGGAGATGATGTCGGGGTGGTGTCACCTTTAGAGGTGTGGCGTGAAGGGTGTTTATACACAGGGGGTGTTTGGGAGGGAGGTACAAGCCGCTCCTGAAGCCCAGGCAAAACCCGCTTGCGCAGCTCCCGTGATCTCCGCGGTTATGGGAAGGTATACACAAATTTGAAGCTTTGGGTATCCTGTCGTGCAGGTTGTGCTAAAGAGGGTGTTAAGTATTGTATGGCAGTGTGTGTGTTTCTTTATAATAAGTACAGTGAAAAGAAAAATATCTGTCAAGAATAATATAAATATGCATTAATACATATTTAAAAATATATCTGTAATAATAATGAAATATGCATAAATATATATTTTAAAAAATCTATATATTAATTATTGTATATGAATAATAATAATAATTGGGTAAATGTGGGGTGCTAGTTCTTAACACACCAGACTTGTGAAGCAAGGCATGTGTTCTTTGAAAAGGCTAGGCTGTGGGGTCCTGGGGGCATAGCCGGCCTCTGGATGATGTGGAGATTCTGCAGACACCATCTAATGCAGGGCTCTGTCCTGTGCAAACAGTGTAAGCCACGGCCCACTGGTATTTATAGCTGCAGCTGACCCCAGCTGTGAAACAAGACCATGATGTAAGCACTCAGGTTGCAGGGAGGGCTGGACTTTGGTTTTCTTACTTACTAAGTTTCAGTTTAAAGCTCTTATCAACACTTGTGTGTCCCTTGAAATATACGTGGAAGCATTCCTTGACCTCAAAGTGAAACTTCACATCAGCCAGCTCACAAAATGTGCGTGTGCCTAAAGCCATCTGGGGAATTACTTAAATGCCAACAGCTGGTGTGGCCAACGTTGATGTTCTGGGATATAGTGGCAGCATTCCTTCAGCTCAAAGTGAAACCCCACATTAGCCAGTGCACAGGAAGTGCATAGGCCTAAAGCTATCTGTGGAATTACTTAAATGGCAATATGTGGTGCAGCCCATGTTGATGGTCCGGAGTTTTTTCTCAGCAAAATGTAGAAGCCCACCAATTTAGAGCAGTATAAATACATGGGGTGAGGGGTTTCCAGACAATTTGAGCCGGCCTTTCCAGAATTCATAATTTGCAGACCTCGGGGAGCACACAGACTGTTAGAGACCATGCATGATCAGGCAGAGTATGAAGTAAGTCTGTGTATACTCTTTGAACTGATGTAACAGAAGATAGCTTTTTAAAATCCTGGCTAATTGTTTTTATTTAATTGAATTATAGCCACAGTATGAAGCACCCTCATTTTAAGATGAAGTAAACTTCAGAACCATAAATGTGCCAGATAATATTTCTTTCACATTTTCAAATATTTCTAGATTACTGTATTTTAAACTCTGCTTGTATTTAAAACATATACATTTGCATAGGACCCATTTGCTTGTTATTCTCTGGGGTAAAAATGGTATAGTGCTGCCATCCCCATTGGGTGTGGGTGATGAGCTATACTCATGTAAGCATCAGTTTTAAAAGGCAGTTTAAAAAAAAATGTACTCCTCTCCATGTTGGACCTCGGAACTACCCAAATTATGTGTGGTTCGTGCATTTTAAGGAAAACAGCCTGTCTAGCACCAAGGCTGCTCCCCTTAAAATGCCCATCGTGTTCAGGGGAGATGGCCTAAGGTCTGCTGTGCGCTAAGGGGCCCTCATCAGTTTTCATATTTTTTTTTAATAGGCACTACAAACCTTGTATATTGCAGGGTCTGCATGTGGTCCTTTTGTGCAGCTCCTGCAGTACACAAGGCTTGTAGTGCCTTTTAAAATGAAAAACTGATGAGGTCTTTTGGATGCTGTGTGCTAAGGGTCCTCACCAGTATTCATTTTTAAAAAGCGTGGCAAACCTTGTGTATTACAGGGACTGCACGTGGTCTTTCTGTGCAGTCCCTTGAAATGCACATGGATTGCTGAGCATTTTTAAAAAAGCCACATGCTGCAGCTTGCCTGTTGTACGCTAGTGGCTGGGGAGCTCTGAATCTGATTTCACAGCCCCCCTTTTATCCTTTAAAAAAAAATGTATAAATAAACGCTGCATGCTGGCCCTGGGGGTGCCGTGCGGTAAGGGCTGTGTTGCCCCAGGGCCTAATCAGCACGCTTTTTAAAAAAAAACTGTGTGCAAGCCGTCTGTATCACTATGGATGCATACTGATGAGATATTGGGGACACAGATCCATTAGCGCTCTGTGTCCCCAGAGCCTCATCAGCACATTCCTATGGTGCGGCCTGCCTGCGCACAGCTGGCAGTCAGAGACCTTTAGCAGCATGTAAATAGAGAGCGCTTGGAAGCCATGTGTAGTTCAAAGGTTTCCCCGCGCTTTGTAATTACATGCTGCTAAAGGTCTCTGCCTGCCAGCTGTGCACCGGCGACGGGGAGTTGAGTATTTAATCTCACAGTTCCCCTCAATCGCTTTAAAAAAAAAGAAAAAAGACTTCCAGCCGCATTAAAATAAACACGGGGGAACATGCCTGGGGAACATTGAGACGTGCTGTGAGGCCCCAGGCTCCCCAGACATTCGCATTTAAATAAGCGCGGCAAGCCTTGTTTATTTTAACGCGGATGCTCGGGGAGCCGGGGCCTCACAACCGCCTTTACGTTCCCCAAGCATTTGCCTTAAGATAAACAAGACTTGCTCATCTGCTCACCCCTCCACAGGTCACCCTGCATACCCTACCCCCATTGAAAAAAAAGAAACAGCGCAGTATGCCCTTATGTATGGGTGCCCTTCTCATTGTATTGGGCAATCATGAAATAAGGGATCCGTCAGCTGCACATAACTATTTATTCTTTTTGTGAGGCAGCATATGGTTTTTGAAATATTTATTTAGCAACACTGGTCAAACTACTAGTCGAAGCATGAATTAACTCATCAAACGGCCCACGGGGATTCCCCAGCTGCAAACCTATGCAGTCCTTTTTGTTAGGCACCATATGTTTTTTTAAATATTTATTTAGCAACATGGTCAAAACTAGTAGCGGCAGCGTGAATTAACTCATCAAAGGGTCCCGTGTGTTAGACCATAAACGACCCTATAGTATGTATAGTATGTATAGTATGTATAGTACGTTGGCCAGAAACCAATCGCATCATGTGACAAACATTGCAATCGCAGAATCGTCAATGTAACCAGAGGGTGTCCATTTTGTAAAATGCCGGCCATTCGCTTTTTTCTTTTCTGTCAAAACGCTTTGCAAAATGTATTCTATGCTTCAAACTCACACACGGTGCAAGGCCACGGCCTGAATGCTGAAATACTAACACAGACAGGAATGTCAAGCTATGAAGAGATACATTGTTCTTCTCTCTCAAGTCCTTGAAAGCGAGCAGAAGCCACATCTAATCAGTAGTCCAGGTGCCGGCCTGTCTAGCAAACGCTGTAGTAAAAAGCAGTTAAAGCATGAATTATATTCTTCTAGCGGCACTCCTTCGTAGAGAGTGGTATCTTCAGCTTCAGAGCTGTCTGACCCTTAGCTCATGAACCGAAACACACAGATAATGTGCTAAGGAATGTTTCTCTGCTACAAACATGATATTTTTGATGAACTAAGAGCTCTATGTTCCCCATAACAGAAAGCTGTCTCTGCTGCTATTGCTAGAATAACTATGTTTAGACTGAATGAGGACTTGTCATAACGTGTCATATTTGTCACTACTTTCAATTACCAAACCCTAGCCTGAATGATACGTGTATGGGCGGATCGAATTGCCTTCTTACTGATTGTATGTAATGTATATATATTGTTGCTTGAGCGTTGCTCACATTCTTGCGTCTCACGAGGTCTGGGAACACACGTTGCAAGACGTTGAGACCCAGTTGGCTGACAGAGATACTTTGAAATAAACCAGACGTGTTTGGAAATCGAACCTTGTGTCTGTCGTGTCACTAGTGTATGTGGTTATTGTGCCTTCGTTTCCATATGGCCTTGTCTTTATGGCCTAGCAAATATGGCACCCGAATAGGGACCCTCCCACTTATGCTCCATCATATACGATTCTTAAACGCCCTGATATTGGTTGAGTGTTGTTCTTGCAAGATCAAACGCCCAGAGTAAGAATTAACTATGCCTGGGAAATTGTCTTCCTGTCTAGTGAGATTTTTCCACTGTGGTAGACAATCTTTGGAATCTGGCCAGGTCGTGCCACCCGAGGGGTCGCCGGCATATGAAATGTACATAAAATACGGTATAGGTGCAATAGTGTTTAATGCAAATTGGCATAGGCAGACAGTGACCTAATAATGGGAGCTTTGAATTAGCATGTATAGAACACCTAGAATCAGTATTGCTAGGCAAGAAGGCCAGACCAGCAGCGTTCGACGTTGTGAGAGACTGGAGGAAGGAAGCTAATCTCCGTTTGAGAAGAAGAGAGAAACACGCACATAGACATAAAACGAATGTAGAGAAAGCACTAGAGCATGGTCGGCATCAGCAGACAGAAGCCATTAGGAACATGGATAGGGCTTTCCAATTAGGTGTACAGAAAATATATCCTCAGCAGGATTTGCATACATCAGATGAGCTAATAAACAAAATATTGAATGAGCGAAGAAATGAACATCAAAGTACTGACCCGGTTGCACTTCCTCCTTATATACCTCCCATTCCCGCTATTCCATCTGCACCAGTAGTAAGTTCCTCTCCCCCTGTGCTTGTGACATCATTTCCTCCACCACCGCCAGAGCACGAGTTAGCCGCTTTAGTAGGCAGTTCTACAGAGATGGGGCCTGCGCAAGGAAGCAGTAGACAGACTCGTAGTACGGTTAGCAAAGACAGGAAAGAAGAACTGAGAGAGTGGGCAGAAACATATGTTGACGGTGATGATGAAGCCGCTGTGCAAAGTTCCATATCTGATCATAGAGGCCTTGGTGAACAGCAGGTATTGTTAGAATGCATGGGGAATTATCTTGTGAAAACATGGAGTGATTTGACCAATAGAGTGGTACCACAAGAGTTGCGTGATTTAGTTTTCCTTTCGAATTTACGAGGTAATGCGACGAAAGTACGAGAACATGTAGGCCGAATATTTGTGTTTAAGCACGAGCTTGATCGATTGCATAGAGAATTAATGAAGAAAGATTAACTGCATATGTCATATGCCCAGCAATGATTTTTTCTCAGGTGAAACCTGTTAGTGAAGAGATGAGAATTTGTACGCGAGATGCGGTTAGATGGATTACAGATTTCCCCAATGGAAGTGCATGATACGTTTAGTCAGTATACACCAGAAATGAAGAGAAAGGTATTACAGGTCATGGTAGAGTATTTACAAGATGAATGTATGAAGAATAAGATTTGTTGTCCCGCTGATTTAATGACAATTTATAAAAGAGCATTTTCGCCTGAAACTGGAACGACTGCTTTTTGTCTTGATTTAGCTTTGTTGCTTAATAGATGAACAAGTGTAGAATCACCTAGTTTGCCTCCCACGTTTGTCCCGAAAGTAGAATTTGCTGCCTCTGGAGGAACTCCAGCGCGAATGATAGAAGCCCATTATATTGCAGTTTGTACAAGTCCCTTTTTCTAGGTAAGAGGTATATACTATCAAGCAGACGATCCCTGCTATTAGGAAAAAACATGTCAGTAGTCTATAAAGAAATTGAATCTGTTTTGAATTCATCTGTTTTTACATTGAGTCACATTGATTTATTGTTTCCCGTGATTCTTCCTATAGACATATGGAAACAGGTAAGAAATATAAATGACGCGCCAATATTAGGTGAAACATGGGAAAATTTGACTAGAATTGATAGTGAGAGAAAGGCTGGAGAAAAGTCACCGCAAGTTATGTTGGCTTTACCATCGCAAATAGTAGAGAAATTGAAAACTTTGGAACCTGAAAAGAGAATAGTTTGGGATAAATTGACTGCTTGTTTACAGGCAAAGAAGAAGGAGTGACTGATTCTTTTAATCGATTTGAAGAATTATTTGCAGATTTTAGTGGTCAAAACTTGAGTACTGAACGTGGGAAGAGATTGTTTGTTGATAAGTTTGTGCGAGGGTTGTTACCGAAAATTCAAAGTTTAATAATGACATCTGAAATTGCATGGAAAGCAAAAACACAAAGTGAAGTATTACACATGGGCTAGTACTATGAAAATAGAGTAAATTTAGAGAAGGACAAAGAACTGAGGGACAAAGGGAATTTGAAAACAAGAGTATTGTTGCAGCAAGTAGCAAACAATAATAGAGGTGGTGGGAATGCACCATCCAGAGTCCAATTTTCATTAGCGTCCAACATGCAAGGTGGTCCAATAGGGATTAATCAATGTGCCTATTGTAGACAAGAAGGCCATTGGCGAGCACAGTGCCCGCATATACAGAATCAAAATGGGACTCTACCGAGAAGACAGAATAGAGGTCGCCCGGGAACACAAGGAAAGAATAGAAACAAAAGAGAGCCACAATTTCAGGATAACCAGGGTAATCAAAATCAGAACCAGAATCAAAATCAACAGTGAAAAAATACAAATGGTGGGAATATTTTTGAGAATCAGTCTAATGCATATTACTCTGGCGACTTTACATCTGACGATGTACTGTTCTACTAGGACAGCCCGAGACAGAGGTTGGAACCAGTATCTATTCCCGTAGACCAAAAAGGGCCCTACGTAGAAATGAAGGTTGGGAATAGGGAACACATTTTTCTAGTGGACACAGGTGCACAAAAAAGTTTGATTGACCATCAGCCGGTTCCAGATATACCACTGTCAGGGCATAAAAATGTCTCAATAGGGTTATCAGGTACACCACTAATTAGTCCAGTGTCACAACTAGTACCTGTGACACTAGGTTCATTCACTGAATCCTGCCCATTCCTTTCGGCGAAAAATTATGGTGAAAATTTGTGGGGATTAAATTTGTTGAAGAAATTGAATGCCGTTATTTATTGTTCTCCTGATGGAGTGTATTTGACGATATCGCCACAAAAGACTCCTGTATCGCAATTTTTGTCGAAGCCTTTACCGACTGAATTGAATAAAGTACTGGCTTGTGTATGGGCAGTGAACGACAATGATGTTGGTTGTTTGAAAGTAGAGCCAGTGAAAATTTGTTTGAAAAGAAGAAATTATATTGCCGCATATTCCGCAATATAATATTTCGGCCGAAGGAGAGAAAGCATTGAAATGCATTGCGTCCAAGGATTACACGCTGAATTGGTGCACGCTTCTCGAGCGGGTTGGGTTAAAACCCTCCCTCCTTCTGTTGCAGTATGTGAGTTGTAGAAATAGAGCTGTGTCAGCCTGCTGTGCAAATGCGTCGGTCACTTTGGCAATCTTTTAGATAGCAGCACCGGAGTGTGGCGGATCTAGTGTGTATTAATTCACTATTTGATTTCCATCCACACGGGTCCTCTAGTTAAGGCACTGGTGAGTGGTCACAACCATGGGGTGATGTTGAACTTTGCAGTAACAAAGTTCTAGAATGGCGTGTTAACAGAGCTTTTTGTTCTATAACATTACCACGTGGTGTAGCAAACCATACCGGAATGACATTTTGAATTGACCCTTTCTGTGGACGGATTTCCATCTTTCTTCTTTTCTCTCTCTCGGCTATGTAGAATGTGTTAACCATCTATAGATGCGACGCTCCCCTTATTACCAGAACCAAGTTGTATTGACCACATGTTGGCATTTTTGGTAAGTCTTACTTAGGCTAATGTTAACCTAGTAAGTTGAATAGAGATATGTAAATAACCCTGATCTCTGTTCTGTTTTTTTCTCCTATGTTCTTTTTTTTCTTTCTCCTTTCCAGTTGGTTGTGTATATATCAGGTCTTCATAATTGAAAGTGGATTCAATGTTTTGATTGACCTCACCTCCACGGCAGTTTAATAACGCTTCCTGTGCGGTTTTGTTATATGTGTATAGTGGGCATTTTGGATCCCCTGAAGAAGTTCATATAATCATTGTTATTAATTTGTATGAACAAAACATGTCAGGCATAAAAGTACCCTGAACTTGAAAGGTGCTGTTCATTAACCAAGTGAGTGGTTACAGTCACCCTAGTTGCAGTTAGAAGGGTAGATGATTAGCTGACAAACCATTAATAGGTAACCTCTGAAAACAATGAATGGTTGGCTTTCTGAGGTGCTACCAACCATAGTGTTGCCATGTACTGGCTATATTGTGTTGTTCATTACAAATTGTACTGGGAAGATTTGTATCGGCAGGTTGGCAAGAGTATTGAGGGGTACAGGTGACACCATGGCAGGTGGTTTTTATGAGTTTTTTTAGACTTATTTTGCGCATTTATAATCGTTTTGTACTGTATGTTTTAGAAAAGTGCACTAGGATTTACACTTTTTTAATGTGATGTTTGTTTTATTAATGGTGACATTTATACTGTGTGTTTCTTTTGAATAAATTATACTTTGATATTTTCACAATTTATGACTCAGTTCCTATTTGGTCCATGAACTGAGGCTTGGTAGAAAGGATTGAGTTTATACAGGAGAATGACGACTGGCCCCTTTTTTGTCTTTTATTGTCTAGAAGGCTTCAGTGGAGTTAGGTCCAGGCATCGTTAAATTATTCCTCTAGTCTCTCATTGTTAGTTGTTGTTTGAAAGTAGAGCCAGTGAAAATTTGTTTTGAAAGAAGGAATTACATTGCTGCATATTCCGCAATATAAAATTTCAGCCGAAGGAGAGAAAGCACTGAAATGCATTGTGTCAGAGTTGTTTAAAAGAAACGTAATTGAAGAAACTTCTGGTAGTACTTGCGATAGTCTGATCCTTCCGGTTTACAAGAAAGGAGGTAATGACATACCGTACCGTTTCATAATTGATTTGCGCGGAGTGAATGAAGTTGTTGATCCGCAATTTCCATTAGTCCCGGATGTGACTACAATTTTGACTATGATTCCAGCATCTGCATTGTATTTTAGTGTTGTAGATTTGAAGAATGTGTTTTTCAGTATTGCAGTGCATCCAGATAGCAGATATGTATTTGCTTTTACTCTAGGAGGACGTTCATTTACATTCACACAAATTCCACAGGGCTACACTGAGAGCCTGAGTATTTACAGTAGAGCATTGAAGGAACAACTACATGGCTGGACTAGGAACTATAAGAGGCCCTGGAAATAATTACTGGGGACCAAAAGAGGCCCTGGAAATAAAGCTCAAAGTGGCCCCATATGACACATTTTCAGCAAGCCCAATGCTTTTCCTATGAGAACATTTGGAAATACCACAGAAAAGAGGCCCAGGGCGCACAGGCCCACCAGGAAATCTCCAGAGTTCCCTATAGGCCAGTCCATCCCTGAACAACTAGATATGCTAGAACTACCAACAGGTTGTGTTTTGTTACAATATATAGATGATTTATTGATAAAAGCAGACACAGAAGATATTTGTAAAGAAAGTACAGCTGCACTATTGACACATTTAGCAGCACATGGACACAAAGCTTTGCTAAAGAAATTCCAGTATTGTCGAAAGGAAGTGGCCTACTTGGGCTACCTACTTTCAAAGGAGGGAAGAAGATTAACACCAGAAAGAATAGAAAGCATATCTGATATGTCTATTCCAAAGACGCAGAAAGAAGTCAGGGCTTTAGTTGGCATATCTTCATATTGTAGGCAGTGGATCGCTAATTTTTCCATGATTGTGAAACCGATAGTGCCATGGACAAGGAAAGATGTTACCTTACCTTTGCCATGTAACATGGAATGTCAAGAAGCATTTGACCTGCTCAAAGCTGCATTATGTTCAGCTCCAGTTTTAGGCATGCCAAATTATGACAAGAATTTTAAGTTATTTGTGCATGAAAATAATGGTTGTGCTTTGGCTGTTTTGTCTCAGGAACAAGGAGGGAGAAATAGACCATGCAGCTACCTCTCTTCTACGTTGGATCCTGTTGCATGTGCTTTGCCACGCTGCTTGTGAGCTGTTGCTGCAGCCGCCGCATCACTAAAACAAACCGAGGGAATGGTTTTAGGTCACGCTTTAACCGTCATTGTGCCCCATTCAGTGGACGTTCTTTTAAATAGAACGCAGATGCAACACCTTACATGAGCCAGATTAACAAGGTATGAAATAGTTCTATTTGTGCCACATATCCAAATTATGAGGTGTTGCGCTTTAAATCCAGCCAAGCTAATGCCCCCTCCCAGCGACAAAGGGGGTGAAAAGGAATTCCCCCATGATTATTTAATGGTTACTGAACAAGAGACAAAAGGAAGAATTGATCTAACTGATACCCCACAGAAAGAGCCAGATGGAGAAATGTTTTGTGACGGTTCTTGTTTTAAATTACCCGATGGTATATCAACTGCTGCATATGCCATCACTATACTGAAAAGTATTGTAGAAAGCAAAAGAATCCCATATAACTCAGCACAAGCTGCAGAGATAATAGTGTTAACCAGAGCATGTGAAATTTCTGCAAACCTTAATGTAAACATATTCACTGACAGTCAGTATGCATTTGGGGTGGTACACAATTTTGGTCGATTGTGGGCTGAAAGGGGCTTCCTGACATCACATGGAACCAAAATTCAACATTGCGCTTTGATAGTGAGACTGTTGTCAGCACTTGTGCTTCCCAAACGATTACCAATAATGAAATGTGAAGCACATAAAAAAGTAACATGTAATGTTGGAAAGGGAAACACATTTGCAGACAGAATTGTGAAACAAACTGCCACTGATTTACACACAAAAATGTATGTTGAAAAAATGTAAGAAGTACCCTGCATGATAGAAAATGGGATTGCCACAGTTAAGGAAATGCAAGCAGAAGCTACTGGAGATGAAATAAAAACCTGGTCTGAGGGTCCAGCAGAATACGATTCTGAAGGTTATTGGGTGGACAAACAGAACAAAAGATGGCTGTTGCCAAATGCCTATGTAATGGCAATGGTCACAATGGCCCACAGTCCAACACACATATGTGCTAGGAAAATGATTGAACATCTAGATTCTGTATGGCAGAATCCACACATTAGAAAATCTGCTGACAGATTGGTTCAAAATTGCATGACTTGTTTACAACATAACATTGGAAAAGGAACAGTGACGCCAGTAGGAAGTTTTGGCCCCCCCTCTATGCTGTTTGAAGTCATCCATTTTGATTTCATAGAAATGGAACGGTGCCAAAACTATAAATATGTCCTTGTGGTGGTCTGCGCATTCAGCAAATGGGTAGAGGCCTATCCCCTGAAAGATTGTACAGCTATGTCCACAGCTAAAGTCTTGCTAAAAGAGTACTTTCCCCGTTTTGGCCTACCCCGTGTCATATGGTCAGATAACGGTCCACACTTTATTGCAGCCGTGATATTACACATTTGTGCAGGCCTCCAAATTGACAAACGATTCCATTCGGCCAGACTCCCGATGAGTGCCAGTTTGGTAGAGCGTCAGAACGGTATCTTGAAAAATAAATTGACTAAGCTATGAGGGGAGTCATTTGAAATAGCCTGATGCATTACCGCTAGCCTTGTTATGCATGAGAACATCTGTACAAGCAAGGACTGGTCTCTCCCCTTACGAAATCATGATGGGGAGACCAGCAAACGTTTGGAATGCTCCGCAGCCGAAATGGCTGAGGGATATAGAATGCCCATTGCTTATTAACTATTGTAAACAGTTAACTCAAAACTTGCATTTAATTCATCAATAGGTGCAGGAGGCTCTTCCTGTCAGATATACTGGTCCAGGACATTGTCTGCAGCCTGGAGACTGGACATTTTTTAAAGATTTTGAAAGAAAGTCTTCACTCGCACCGCGATGGAAGGGGCCCTACCAGGTCTTGCTGGCTACGCAAACTGCAGTCCGAGTGGATTGCCGCAAGCACTGGATCCACCCAACATACACAAAAAGAATTCTGTTACCCTTGAAAGAGCTGCTTGATCCTGACGTCGAAAGAAATACAGCTGCACTTGATCACAAAGATACCATCGCCAGTTCTCTGCCAGAGGTGCTTCTTAAGCCTGAGTAAGGGCCTGGGGAGATTGCAACGAAGATCGAAAGGCCAAAGGTGCCTCAACTTTGTCAGACCGCTGCCTTATTATCTTGCATTGCATTGCATCGCAGCCTGGCACTGATCCTGCATCTGGAAATGAGAGTGCATTGTTCATCGATCGTACTGTTCCTGTAGCCATAAGGTACAATCTATATTCACAAAATCAGAAGTGATCTGCGTTTTGTTTTGCCTTTGTTCCCAACATGGATAAAGTGGGAACAGAGGCCTAGGGAAAAGGAGCGTATTGGCTGTATCAAGCTGCATCAAATTGAAAGCTCTGACACGCGGTTTCCCGGTGCTACCATTGAAAAGTGAAGGACCAGTGGAACATTGCGTGATCGAGCGGGGGCATATGGTACTGACACAATTGATGCTTGCTCCTCCTTTTTGGAGCTCTGTGAAAATTCACATCAGCTTGCTGTCATTTGTTAAGCAGGCTAGCCTGAACTGGCCTGAACGTTTTGCTGCTACTTGAAGGCTTTGCTGTTAACATGTGTTGCTGTGGAGAACTTTCCCGACGAACATTGAAATCTTTTCCTGAGATAAACATTGCAAGACAATGCCTATATTTGCTCCTGCTCCTTCCTGCACCAATGCTGTTGATATTGTAGAAATAGAAAGTGAGCCTGCTCCTAGAAAAACCTGGTTCGGAAAGAATAATATGCTAATGATTATGATACCGCTTTGCATTTTGATTACACTGGTCCCAATATTTTGGTATCTGGAAACTGTGCATCCTTTGAAATATCTTTTAACTGCTAGAAATGCTCCTACTATGAGTAGCCCAATAGATGTGCTTTCTTATGCTCTCCCCTCACAAGAAGTGAAACATAGAAAAGGTTACAACAATAATACATTGCTATTGATTATGAATATGACTCATGTTATCTTGAATAGGTCCAATTGTTAGGTCTGCTCCCATTTACCCCAGCATGGCAAAAGAGGAATGGGTTGGTATGTACATCCCTTGCCACTTAATACCGCCTGTTATGCATCATTGAGAGCGTTATTTTATGGAAAGTGGAACGATAGTGTTACTGGTCAGTTTGATGGAACAAACATAAATGAGTTTGAAAGAGTGGTATTGGAACCGTTGGGTTGTTCCGTATTTACAAGCGGAAGCAAAATGAACATGGTAAAAACGTGTCCAGTATATAGGCTCTCTAGGCCTTACAAATCCCTTATCACTTTTAACATGGCTCCAGTAGGAAACAAAGATGCTGTGTCTCTCCTATACTATTAATCACAGTCCACGTTCTGTCCCGTTTTGCTTACGGAAAAAGGGTTCCTATCCAGTGGGAATGTTTACTAGGTGCATGAATATTGCTGTACTTGAGCAAGAAGAGAAACCATTACATATAGGGGGTTCTGTTTACTTTGTATGTGGAGATCAGGCCTATCCATGGTTACCTAGAACTTGGGAAGGGACCTGTTATTTAGGTATACTTTTACCTGGTGTATTTCTTTCCAAAACATATATCCAAAAATATCAAAACTATCCAGATATAGGCCACACCGAGATGATACCGCAGGACAGATTGTAGGGGATATAGCGAAGTCATTCATACCATTTTGGGGACAAGCAATACATTCATGGAATATAAGGAAACTGTCAAGGGTGTTAGAAAAGTCGATAAATGGAACTACAGATCTACTCTATAATATGACACTGGAACAGAAAGCAATCAGATTAATTGCACTTCAGAATATAATGGTACTTGATATAATTTTGGCTGACCGTGGGGGGTATGCAAATTGGTGGGATCAGCGTGCTGTGTAAGTGTACTGTGTAAGTGACTCCTCCCGCACAATATTTGAAGCAATCAAGAAATTGCATGTCCTAAGTTCTGAAATTCATGTTTCCTACAGGTGGTTGGAATCTGAATATAAGTTCATGGTTTTGGGAACTGCTGCGATCATGGGGATGGAAACTAATTGCAATTTTGGTCATGATATTTGGAATCCTCATGTTCTGCTGTTGTATACAATGCCTGCCAATCCTCTGCTCCCAAATTACAAATGAGTGTGTACACGCAATCAAAACGAAACCTCCTCGCATATTAAGTGAAGGTGCACAACACGAAAATGAAAGAATGTATGGCAATTAATATTTTTGGTGACGATTACAGTAGTATGGGTAGTTCGGAATCAGACACATGGTCCGTGAAGATACTATGTATGGATGATGCTCTTGGTTTATGGCCAAAACGAGGGTTTGTTAGACCAGAAACAACCCTATAGTATGTATAGTATGTATAGTATGTATAGTATGTTGGCCAGAAACCAATCGCATCATGTGACAAACATCGCAATCGCAAAATCGTCAATGTAACCAGAGGGCGTCCATTTTGTGAAATGCCGGCCATTTACTTTTTTCTTTTCTGTCAAAACGCTTTGAAAATTGTATTCTATGCTTCGAACTCACACACGGTGAAAGGCCACAGCCTGAATGCTGAAATAACACAGACAGGAATATCAAACTATGAAGAGATACATTGTTCTTCTCTCTCACTAAGTCATTGAAGGTGAGCAGAAACTGCATCTAATCAGTAGTCTAGGTGCCGGGCTGTCTAGCAAACGCTGTAGTAAAAAGCAGTTAAAGCGTGAATTATATTCTTCTAGCGGTAATCCTTTGCGGAGATTGGTATTTTCTGCTTCACAACTGTCTGACACTTAGCTCATGAACCGAAACACACAGATAATGTGCTAAGGAATGTTACTCTGCTTCGAACATGATATTTTTGCCGAACTAAGAGCTATATGTTCCCCATAACAAAAAGCTGTCTCTGCTGCTATTGCTAGAATAACTATGTATAGACTGAATGAGAACTTGTCATAACGTGTCCTATTTGTCACTACTGTCAATTACCGAACTCTAGCCTGAATGATACGTTTATGGGTGGATCGAATTGCTTTTGTACTTATTGTATGTAATGTATATATGTTGTTGCTTGAGCGTTGCTCGCTCTCTTGCATCTCACGGGGTCAGGGAACACATGTTGCGAGACTTTGAGACCCAGTCGGCCGACTGAGATACTGAGAAATAAACCAGACTTGTTTGGAAATCGAACCTTGTGTCACTAGTGTATATGGGTATTGTGCCTTAGTTTCCATATGTGGTCTTTATGGCCTAGCACATGGTCCCCAGCTGCAATTAGCTATTCAGTCCTTTTGTGACACTGTTTGAATAGTACCCTTGTTTTTCTTTGATAAAGTGTGATGCAGATCGTACATTTTAAAGAATATTTATTTAGCAACACTGGTCAAAACTACTAGCCACAGTGTGAATTAACAGATCAAACGTTCCCGCTTTGACCAGTGAATAAGTGACTCAGTATTGCATGTTGTGTTTCGGGTGCGTCCATGTGTCTGTTGCCCTGTGATCGGTTATTGACTGTCTGTGGCGACCACAGTTTATTATTTTTTAAATGATTCTAGCAGAGGACTAGGCTGCATGGGAAGCGCGCTTGGATTTGGACTCCATTTGTCTAAATTCTGGAACACTTATCGCAATCTTGACTGAAAATGAAATTGATAATATTGAGACTTATGGTGTATATCTGGGGATTGTTCTCATTAATTAGTTCATTAGTTAGGTATTTTAAAGTAGCTAATGAATTTTTATTTAGATAATAACCTTTAATTAATTAAATATGTGTTATTAATATGTATTAAAATGTGGTATTACTATTTAATATTTGTTATTAATATGTAATAATTAAATAGCTGTTACTAATCGTTAACCAAATCATTTTATTAATATGTATTACTAGTTGGTATTCATTTTAATAATGTAATATGTGTTATTAATGTTTAACAATTTAATATTTGTTATTCATTTTTAATAATTAACTTTTTTGTTATTGGATTTTTTTCTCCAAAAATATTGCTTTCTTTTCCTTTTATAAAAATGTATGCTGTTTCTTTATTAATTTTTTAGCTGTGACAGATGACCATAATTATGCTTATACTTATGAACCTGAAACTCAACATCTGGTTGCTGTGCATTCTGAGACTGGGAGAGGGGCATCTGTCATTGTAGCAGGTAATGACGGTTGTCACTAGGTCAACACTGTAAAAACTGATTTTTTTTTACTGCAGGTTATTTTCCAAGAATGGTTACAATAGAATGCTGTTTATTTATTTATTTTTTAGAGGTGCCAGATGACCATTATTATGCCTGTACCGATGACACTGATACTCAACATCTTGATGCTGTTCATTCTGAGACTGGGAGAGAGGCATCTGTCATTGTAGCAGGTACTGAGGGTTGTCACTCTAGATATGTTAGTTAAAGGTCAACACTGTAAAACATGAATTTTTTTTTTGATACAGGTTTTTTTCCAAGACTTGGTCGTTTGTGTAAAATATGGTCCTGCATTTGAAGCAGATGGAGACAGTGTGGATCCTTGGCGTAGGGGCTGTTGGTAATACTTTCTTTTTTTAATTTCAGATTCATACTCTGGAGGATCATTGCCATCGGCTGCACCATTGTTAAAGTGGAAACAACCTGCAGGGGATACACATTGTACGTTTGTATAACTAATAACAAACATATCCTTTTTCCACAGCTACACCCGTTAATATTTCAATGTGTTTTGTAACACCCTAGGCAGACGCTCTCATTTCATTATAGAGTATTGCTTGGGCTAATTCTTTCTCAGCAACACCCTTTAATATTTCAATGTGGTTTTGGAATGCCCTAGGTATAACATATAATTTAATTGGAAAGTATTGTTTGGACTATTTATTCTTTCTGTAATGCCACATTAAAATAGTTTTTTTCTTTTTTAGGGACTTGTGTTACGTCCGAGGAACAAGTTATAGCGCAAGCAACCTCTGTGACTCCACCCTCAGACACCCCATAAGCCTACAAGTCAGACGCATACACAACCCTTGTACAACGCAAATAGCAATGGTTATGTGGATGCCGGGGGTTTACATAATGTGTTAAATAAAAAAAGGAGATTATCTCTTAACAAGGGGCGAGGGCCTCAATGGTTTGAAAACCTTCTAGTTACCTCTAATCAACAAGGTGTTAATGCTCCCAACACCCATGTACCCCAGTCTGTTGAATCATGCATACCTTCGCATACCACGCCTGTTCTAGACCCTGCAAATGTTAGACCTACCCAGGAGGCACCGCTCAGGGGTGACATTATACAGGGCTCCGGACCTCCGATAGGGAACTCTGAAATCCTTTTAGTCAGAGCCTTGGGTAGCCGCTGTCCGTGGTCCCTCAGTTCTGGAGAGATCACCCCACCCCATGTGTTCTCACCAACGACCCCCAACCTTGAGATGCACATTACTAATTCTGAAGATATAGAATGCCTGAGTGTTCACCCGAGCACCAGTGCCGCCCTAGATACTGAGCCAATTATAATAATTACTGATTCACCCATAAAGAGATGGTCATAGTTATTTCAGACTCCCCCTTAAAAATAGAGCCTCAAGATTTCGTATACGCCTATGTTATCTGTGGATCAGGCTATGTGCCGAAACCCCTTGATCTTCCCTACCCAGGGCCCAAAGGTGTAAACAAACAGTGCAGTACAACTGTTATTTATTGTACAGATCGTAATATATAGATGTTAATATCCCCAAAGTCTAAGAATCTTAATACACTGAACGTCTGTGTAAATACTCGAGACTCTAAAAGGGGTAGTGTTGTTAGGCAATTATTTCGGTCACCAGGTTTAAAAAAACAGAGAAAGGAAAAACATTTATTAGGGATGCGTAACAATGCTAGATTATGATGCTGGGCTTGTAGATTGAGACACAACCTTGTTAAATAATCTTTCGCAGTGTTAGGGAGAATTCTCATAAATGTGCTAATTCCCTTCACCTTAGAGACCCCCAGCAACTTTGCTGGATTTTGAGGACTTGATTTTGTTCCTGGAAAGAGTGTGAGCCTCTTTTTCCCACTCTTTCATGTATTTTGATGTGTGCTTTATATATGTGTTCTTTGACTTTGGAGTTTTAAGATAACCCCGTAGGCATTTTTTCATGTGTGTTACACGGCACCCTCAGTGCAGTGAAACAGGGATGTCTTTTAGATTTCCCAAAGGTTTAAATCCCTTCTCTGGGATAAACTACTTTTTCCCAGAGAATTTAAAGTAAAATTAACTTTGCTAGTCTTTCCAAACTACTAGACCCAGCACACACCATCTTACAATGGAGTGTTGGAGGGGTTACCTAGTATCCCCTGTGTCTAAATACTCATGTATCAGTCAAATGCTACCCTTTCCTATTGAAAAGGCTGGTGGCAGTGGTTTTACAATGAACTACCATGATTTTTCCCGACCGCGAACACCGGTAACTAAAAATCACGGGAGCCATGTTTTTCAAGATGGCGCCTTAAGCCCCTTTATTTAAACGGGTCCCGGGTTCTTTTTTCGCCATTTCTTTTTGGAAAGGTCCCTCTAGAGTTTGTGTCTGTGCGCCAAACCAGGTTTGGTCCCTTTGTTTGTGTGCCTTTCGCGGGCTTCAGGACTGAAGACCGCCTCTGGTGTCTGAGTGTATGGGGTGGGCAGGAAGTGAGGGAGGGCCTGAAGCTCCCTGTGCTTAGTCTCCTAGGAGACCCAAATGCACTCTGGCCTGATTGGCTGGGTGACTGTCCGGCAATGACAGCCACCCTGCTGGGTGAGTGACAGCTAGGCCGGAATGAATGGGAGAAAACTGTTTAAAAAGCGAGTCTCCGGGACTGGAAGGCCGAGCCAACCACTGGAACGAAAGAACTGAAGACGAGCTGGAAGAGGATGGCTGCTGAAACTCCTGGACTGTTGGTTTGCCCAGTGAAGTCCTGCTGCCGGTCCGATTAGCCAAGCTCCACACGACAGAGAAGCTCGTTCAAGGACGGCTTCTTCCCTTGAGTTGGTGGGACTAAACAACTCATAAGACACCTGGATACCATTCTCAAGGCTGGTTAGGATTAACCAGGGAGAGGGACACCAGCTTCTGTTCTTGAATCTACAGCTACTGGAACTGAAGCAACTCCATCCTGTTTGCTTTATTCAACGATCCCGCGCAGTGCAGGAGCCCCCCGACTTCTCCCCGCTTGTCCCCACGACTGAGGCTCAGGAACACCGAGATCTGCAGGACCTGCCAGGATCCACGACTTCAGCAGCAGTTGTTTCTTCACATAAAAGGTACAGTGCCAACCCGATTGAGAGAACGCCACTCTTGCGGGGAAAGTTCGAGAAAATCTTGCAGGCCTAATCAGCTTGTCACCCGACATATGATTCTTTTTCACCTAAACTACTTGTAGGAACTTTTGCAAAGACTTTACCACTTGATACCAGAAATGCTCTTTCCTATCCAGAACACTAGCCCATTGACTTTGGCTTGGCCAATTGACTTGAATTGAACTCCTCTGGTGAACTGAAACTATTTACACTGTCTAAAAAGCATATATGATCTGTTTTACTTAACTTGTGCCTTTTGCTCCTTTCTAAGTACTGAACTACCATTTGGCTCCTATTTCAGGGGCGCTTAAACTGTCTCAAAACCTTAGAATTTTGTATTGAAGTGTATTGGTTTATGATATTAAGTTGCCTTTTTCTAGTGAAATATTTTCTAAATGATTGTGTAATAAATTAATAAGTGTTTTTACCAAGAATCCTTGAGTGTAAGTGTTTACTTGAACCACTGTGATTGAAGGTCCTCTGTGTAACTACTTGTACTACTCACATTCACTCTTGAGATAAGCCTGGCTGCTCAGCTCGCTACCAAAAACTGTGTGGTACAGACTTATACCAAAGGTTGGTTTGGCTAACACCTCTAGTCCTAATTGTGTCTATTGGTCCCAGAGGGTAATGCATACAATTATGCCTAACAAGCAGCTATGCGTAAGCTTGTTTCTAAGGCCAAATACGTGCTTTTCACTAAGGAATCTAAAAGCAGGGTGAACACCCCATCTAAAAAAATTATTAAAAATAAGATCCCTAAAAAAAAGAAATGGTTGTTAAAAAAATCATATACATAACAGGCCTGGTTTTGCAGACCCAACAACGTCTTTAAGATCTGGGGGTGACCCCAGGCTGTGTACAGACAATACAGACTTATGAGCAGAGCCTAAGACCCCAATGCTATTGTTGAAGGATAGAATCACACCCTCAAACCCTGTTAAAAAACGACACTTACCTGTAAAAGATTTACCAGCTTGGTGCTTAAAATGGTTTGGAACCTGCAGGCAGCGGAAAATGTTTTTGAAACGCTTGAGAAAAGCAAAAATAATCATCATGCAGCGGGCGCCGAAAGATTTAGAGTCACAACCCCAAAGCACAACCCCTCCGTCCGAAACTGACACTTTTTTTTTACAAAGTATGGGAATATACCAGAGAGATCTATCAAAGTTTAGAAGTGTTGAATACTATGAAGTTTTCCGCTTTGTGAATTTAGATCAATTAAGATCTACCGGACAAGCGTTATTAATGATAACTGAGGTGGTTGAAAGGCTCATCTACCAAATCCTTGAAACGGTTGGGTCTAATGATTTCACCCAGATCCATTTAGACAGTATGGTTTTAAACCGCCCTCTTTTCACCCAGCGTTCATTTCGGCAGACTTTTAATGTTTTGGAGTTTCTAGAAAACATGGGAAATCTGTTACAAAGTAAGGCGGAACTAGCCGTAACAGAGCCGTTGAGACCTTTGTCTGTGGTCGTCCGATTTAGAGAGGAAGGCATTTACAGACCCCTGAAGAAAACATTTTACAGCATGGTTGTGGCCAAGAAGAAACAATGGCTCTTGGATTTTAACTAGGGGTCCTTGAACATATGTATGGCTGCAAGCATTATTGGTCTGCTGGAGGCTAGAACTGTTACTGACGCCTACATACAGACAAAGACTTTGGAGGTTCACAAAGTTCTGGGTATAACCCCTGATATCATGGTTGGTTTTATTGAATTGCGTTTATTTGAAGACTACTTTCGAGTACCTATCAAAATTCTCTACAATGAGCACAGGCTTTGGAAATACTTCCCGGCAGGTGACACCGTTAATAAGAACACCATATATATTTTACACCACGATCAACACTATTATGGGATCGTAAATCTTCAGGGTTTCCTAGGGGCTCAAAACATATGCCCTCATTGCTGTCACATATACAGCAATAAGGCGGCTCACAGGTGCCACTTACACTACGCAACATGTGTCAGAGAGATGGGTACATCGTGATCAGTGAATCAGGCTTTAAATGTCCCAAGTGTAAAACATTTGCCATGTCTACAAAAGCACATTGAGAAAGCATCTCAAGGTATACGAGAATGACATCTTAAAACAGACTGTGGGGCCTGCGGCTGTTTTATAAAGGTCAACCACAATTGTAAGGGTAGGATCTGTCCCCGCTGTGAGATGGAAGTTGTCTCGTTGGATAAACACCAGTGTTATATGACACCCCCAAAGGATGTAGCCAAGACTGAGAAATACGTAGTCTTTGACATGGAGTGCATGCAAGAGACAGGTTTGCACATCCCCAACTATATTTATGCAAAACATTTGACTATGGAAAACAATTGGGAATTCAATGGTCCTGACTGCATCAGCTGATTTATCACAACATTTGTGGGTAAGAAATTCCAGAGATATAGCTTTTTGGCTCACAACAGTCAGGGATATGATGGCTTCTTCTTAATACAGCAGCTGATTAAAATTTGCTTTATAGACAGTTTGAATTTTCTACTCATAAAGTTAAGCAAACTGCCTAAGGCGTTTGGTTTCCCGGGGTTCAAAGGTTATTTCCCACATTTCTTTAACACTGTATAGAATCAAAATTATGTGGGACCCATCCCCCTGTTGAGTTTTATGGTTCAGAATTCATGATGCCTGCCGATAAAGAGGCATTTCTTAAATGGTATACCGAGGCCAGCACCCAAGTTTTTGATTTTAAGAGAGAGAGCTAAAAACCTATTGTTGTGAAGATGTAAATATTTTGAGAACAGCCTGTAACATTTTTTGAGACGTTATCATCGACCTGACCCTAAAGGTGCACACTCTGGACCCCGACACCCCTGAGATGATAAAAGGGGTTACCTACGTAGATCCCTTTAAATTTATTGCACTGGCTAGCATGTGTATGAATATATACAAATAGCTGTTTCTAAAGTCTGAAACAATAGTCCTCGTACCCCCAGACATGTAACAGCGCTTCTCCACACCCTCCATTCAGTGGTTGAAGTATATGTCATAGCACGTCAAGATACCTATACAGCATGCCCTGCGGGGAGGTGAGAAAAAGATCGGTCCCTATTTTCTAGACAGCTATGCTTCTTTAAATGGGGAACAACAGGCCTATGAGTTTAACAGGTGTTTTTTTCATGGGTGTCCCCGGTGCTATAAGAAAGATGACTATAACACCTTGATGGGGTGTAAATTAATGCAATCTATATAGAAGAACACTTTTAAAAAAGAATTTTCTTGAGACCCGGGGTCTGCGCGTTATTACGTTTTGGGAGCATGAATGGTCAAAAATGTTGAATAACGATCCAGAGTTAAAGATTTTTCTTAATCAGAAGAATTTACCAGAACCGCTAGAACTGCGTGACTCGCTTTTTGGAGGCAGGACTAATGCTGTCAAGCTCTATCATAAAACAGTCCCGGGTGAGAAGATACACTACTACACTTCCGTGTTTCCTTTCGTCCTCCTAGCCTTTCTCTTCCTCCTTTCCTTTTACCGCTTTCTGTTTCTGTCTACCGTTCGGCTCCAGCCATAATATCTCTGTTTCTTCGCTCTTCCGCTACTCCCTCTGTACTCCTCTCTAAGCGTTTGACTCTGCCTTGCTTGGCTTTCTGTTCTTACCTTTCTTCTGCCTCCTCTTGTTTCTCTGTTTCTGCTTCTTCCTTCTTTCACTCATCCAGAGTGCACTGTTTGCTGACAATGGGGAACCGATTTCTACTTACCCTGTTTTGTCGATCCTCCTCCATCAGTCAAGGACCAGGAATTCGTCCATAAAACCTATTACCTTACCTGGACATTCTTTACCAATAAACTCTGCAATCAAGGGGTCCCTTGCTTTCCTGCTTTATCAGGTTGACAGGGTGGCTTCTAACCTCGGAAGACCATTTCTCTTCACAAAAAAGAAATCAACAAGGAGAAAGGGGTGAAGATACAAATCCTCTTCGGAAGACACAGGTGAGGAGGAGGGGGTACTGGAGAAGGATATTTCGGATTCAAAGGTTCCCAGTGTTGAGCCTGACAGTTTACAATGCCAAAGGAAATCTGCAATGGCTTCAGCCAAACAGGTTCAGGAATTACTCACTGCTGTGCACAACCTTATACATGAACTTCAAGCCGTTAAGGCGGAAAACGCTGTTCTTAGGCAGGGAGTTCACCGTCAAGAAAGAGCACGTACTGAACTTCCCCCCATGTCTCTAGCCTCTGGTAAATATGCCGGCTCTCCTCATAAATTCAAGGAATTCATGGAGGCATGCATCATACACTTCACCTTCCGTCCTCAAACCTGTGCCTCTGATCAAGCCTGCATAGGCTTTCTGATATTAACAGGGTAATTCATAGAATTTCGCAGAAAAGTGTCGCAAGCGGCTGGCGCAGAGTGTCCGCGTGCGATTGTCTGCGCCAGGCGCGTGCGCCAAAACCGATTTCCGCGCACAGCGTATTCATGGATTTTAGGCTCCCAAACCAGCCCTGGTGCAGAGTATCGCAGCGACCCTGCAGCAGCGCCAGTAACGCCCCCAAGAACGCCCTCGTGCAAGGAAAAGCCATCAAAATCGCTAAATCATCGCAAAGGGCTGCGCTAACCCTGGACCAGTTGATAGGGTGCCAAACAAGGAACGCAAAGCGGGTAACGTGCATATCAGGGGTACGCGGGAAGTTTTACATGCGATTAGCCAGGGTACGTGTATGACAGGGGTACGCGTGAAGTTAAACACGCGATTAGCCAGGGTACGCGTATTACAGGGGTACGTGGGAATTTTCACACGCGATTTGGCTGGGTACGTGTATGACAGGGGTACGCGTGAAGTTTCACACGCGATTAGCCAGGGTACGTGTATTACAGAGGTGCGCGGGAATAATCACACGCGATTTGGCTGGGTACGTGTATTACAGGGGTGCGCGGGAATTATAACACACGATTTGGCTGGGTACGTTTATTACAGGGGTGCGCGGGAATAATCACACGCGATTAGGCTGGGTGGGTCCTCACAGGTGTACCCTGTACACCCTCCACGGCCCCTGCAGGCAGCCCACAAAACAGGGGACTACCCTGCACACCTGCTCATGTCTCCCACCACCCCCACCCCCCAGCCACCATGGGCAGCCTCCACCAGGCCCCCACTCATGTCTCCCACCACCCCCACCCCCCAGCAGTGCAGGGGCATCCCCCACCAGGCCACCACCATGTCTCCCACCACCCCCACCCCCCAGCCACCATGGGCAGCCTCCACCAGGCCCCCACTCATGTCTCCCACCACCCCCACCTCCCCAGCAGTGCAGGGGCAGCCTCCACCAGGCCCCCACCCATGTCTCCCACCACCCCCACCCCCCAGCCACCATGGGCAGCCTCCACCAGGCCCCCGCTCATGTCTCCCACCACCCCCACCCCCCAGCCACCATGGGCATCCCCCACCAGGCCCCCACCCATGTCTCCCACCACCCCCACCCCCCAGCCACCATGGGTAGCCTCCACCAGGCCCCCACTCATGTCTCCCACCACCCCCACCCCCCCAGCCACCATGGGCATCCCCCACCAGGCCCCCACTCATGTCGACCACCGACCCCCACACCCCAGCCACCATGGGCATCCCCCACCAGGCCCCCACTCATGTCTCCCACCACCCCCACCCCCCAGCCACCATGGGCAGCCTCCACCAGGCCCCCACTCATGTCTCCCACCACCCCCACCCACCCAGCAGTGCAGGGGCAGCCTCCACCAGGCCCCCACCCATGTCTCCCACCACCCCCACCCCCCAGCCACCATGGGCAGCCTCCACCAGGCCCCCACTCATGTCTCCCACCACCCCCACCCCCCAGCCACCATGGGCATCCCCCACCAGGCCCCCACCCATGTCTCCCACCACCCCCACTCCCCAGCCACCATGGGCATCCCCCACCAGGCCCCCACTCATGTCTCCCACCACCCCCACCCCCCAGCCACCATGGGCATCCCCCACCAGGCCCCCACCCATGTCTCCCACCACCCCCACCACCCAGCCACCATGGGCAGCCTCCACCAGGCCCCCACTCATGTCTCCCACCACCCCCACCCCCCCAGCCACCATGGGCATCCCCCACCAGGCCCCCACTCATGTCGACCACTGACCCCCACACCCCAGCCACCATGGGCATCCCCCACCAGGCCCCCACTCATGTCTCCCACCACCCCCACCCCCCAGCCACCATGGGCAGCCTCCACCAGGCCCCCACTCATGTCTCCCACCACCCCACCCCCAAAGCAGTGCAGGGGCAGCCTCCGCCAGGCCCCCACCCATGTCTCCCACCACCCCCACCCCCCAGCCACCATGGGCATCCCCCACCAGGCCCCCACTCATGTCTCCCACCACCCCCACCCCCCCAGCAGTGCAGGGGCAGCCTCCACCAGGCCCCCACCCATGTCTCCCACCACCCCCACCCCCCAGCCACCATGGGCATCCCCCACCAGGCCCCCACCCATGTCTCCCACCACCCCCACCCCCCAGCCACCATGAGCAGCCTCCACCAGGCCCCCACTCATGTCTCCCACCACCCCCACCCCCCCAGCCACCATAGGCATCCCCCACCAGGCCCCCACTCATGTCTCCCACCACCCCCACCCCCCCAGCCACCATGGGCATCCCCCACCAGGCCCCCACTCATGTCTCCCACCCACCCCCACCCCCCAGCCACCATGGGCATCCCCCACCAGGCCCCCACTCATGTCTCCCACCACCCCCACCCCCAGCCACCATGGGCAACCTCCACCAGGCCCCCACTCATGTCTCCCACCACCCCCCCCCCAACCAGGCCCCAACCCATGTCTCCCACCACCCCACCCCCCCAGCAGTGCAGGGGCAGCCTCCACCAGGCCCCCACCCATGTCTCCCACCACCCCCACCCCCCAGCCACCATGGGCAGCCTCCACCAGGCCCCCACTCATGTCTCCCACCACCCCCGGCCCCCCAGCCACCATGGGCAGCCTCCACCAGGCCCCCACTCATGTCTCCCACCACCCCACCCCCCCAGCCACCATGGGCATCCCCCACCAGGCCCCCACTCATGTCTCCCACCCACCCCCACCCCCCAGCCACCATGGGCATCCCCCACCAGGCCCCCACTCATGTCTCCCACCACCCCCACCCCCAGCCACCATGGGCAGCCTCCACCGGGCCCCCATTCATGTCTCCCACCACCCCCACCCCCCAGCAGTGCAGGGGCATCCCCCACCAGGCCCCCACCCATGTCTCCCACCAACCCCACCCCCCCAGCAGTGCAGGGGCAGCCTCCACCAGGCCCCCACCCATGTCTCCCACCACCCCCACCCCCCAGCCACCATGGGCAGTCTCCACCATGCCCCCACTCATGTCTCCCACCACCCCCACCCCCCAGCAGTGCAGGGGCAGCACCACCAGGCCCCCACCCATGTCTCCCACCACCCCCACCCCCAGCCACCATGGGCAGCCTCCACCGGGCCCCTATTCATGTCTCCCACCACCCCCACCCCCCAGCAGTGCAGGGGCATCCCCCACCAGGCCCCCACCCATGTCTCCCACCACCCCCACTCCCCAGCCACCATGGGCATCCCCCACCAGGCCCCCACTCATGTCTCCCACCACCCCCACCCCCCAGCCACCATGGGCATCCCCCACCAGGCCCCCACCCATGTCTCCCACCACCCCCACCACCCAGCCACCATGGGCAGCCTCCACCAGGCCCCCACTCATGTCTCCCACCACCCCCACCCCCCCAGCCACCATGGGCATCCCCCACCAGGCCCCCACTCATGTCGACCACTGACCCCCACACCCCAGCCACCATGGGCATCCCCCACCAGGCCCCCACTCATGTCTCCCACCACCCCCACCCCCCAGCCACCATGGGCAGCCTCCACCAGGCCCCCACTCATGTCTCCCACCACCCCCACCCCCCCAGCAGTGCAGGGGCAGCCTCCACCAGGCCCCCACCCATGTCTCCCACCACCCCCACCCCCCAGCCACCATGGGCATCCCCCACCAGGCCCCCACTCATGTCTCCCACCACCCCCACCCCCCCAGCAGTGCAGGGGCAGCCTCCACCAGGCCCCCACCCATGTCTCCCACCACCCCCACCCCCCAGCCACCATGGGCATCCCCCACCAGGCCCCCACCCATGTCTCCCACCACCCCCACCCCCCAGCCACCATGAGCAGCCTCCACCAGGCCCCCACTCATGTCTCCCACCACCCCCACCCCCCCAGCCACCATGGGCATCCCCCACCAGGCCCCCACTCATGTCTCCCACCACCCCCACCCCCCCAGCCACCATGGGCATCCCCCACCAGGCCCCCACTCATGTCTCCCACCCACCCCCACCCCCCAGCCACCATGGGCATCCCCCACCAGGCCCCCACTCATGTCTCCCACCACCCCCACCCCCCAGCCACCATGGGCAACCTCCACCAGGCCCCCACTCATGTCTCCCACCACCCCACCCCCCCCCCACCAGGCCCCCACCCATGTCTCCCACCACCCCCACCCCCCCCAGCAGTGCAGGGGCAGCCTCCACCAGGCCCCCACCCATGTCTCCCACCACCCCCACCCCCCAGCCACGATGGGCAGCCTCCACCAGGCCCCCACTCATGTCTCCCACCACCCCGGCCCCCCAGCCACCATGGGCAGCCTCCACCAGGCCCCCACTCATGTCTCCCACCACCCCACCCCCCCAGCCACCATGGGCATCCCCCACCAGGCCCCCACTCATGTCTCCCACCCACCCCCACCCCCCAGCCTCCATGGGCATCCCCCACCAGGCCCCCACTCATGTCTCCCACCACCCCCACCCCCAGCCACCATGGGCAGCCTCCACCGGGCCCCCATTCATGTCTCCCACCACCCCCACCCCCCAGCAGTGCAAGGGCATCCCCCACCAGGCCCCCACCCATGTCTCCCACCAACCCCACCCCCCAGCAGTGCAGGGGCAGCCTCCACCAGGCCCCCACCCATGTCTCCCACCACCCCCACCCCCCAGCCACCATGGGCAGCCTCCACCATGTCCCCACTCATGTCTCCCACCACCCCGGCCCCCCAGCCACCATGGGCAGCCTCCACCAGGCCCCCACTCATGTCTCCCACCACCCCACCCACCCAGCCACCATGGGCATCCCCCACCAGGCCCCCACTCATGTCTCCCACCCACCCCCACCCCCCAGCCACCATGGGCATCCCCCACCAGGCCCCAACTCATGTCTCCCACCACCCCCACCCCCAGCCACCATGGGCAGCCTCCACCGGGCCCCCATTCATGTCTCCCACCACCCCCACCCCCCAGCAGTGCAGGGGCATCCCCCACCAGGCCCCCACCCATGTCTCCCACCAACCCCACCCCCCAGCAGTGCAGGGGCAGCCTCCACCAGGCCCCCACCCATGTCTCCCACCACCCCCACCCCCCAGCCACCATGGGCAGCCTCCACCATGTCCCCACTCATGTCTCCCACCACCCCCACCCCCCAGCAGTGCAGGGGCAGCACCACCAGGCCCCCACCCATGTCCAACACATGTCTCCCACCACCCCCACCCCCCCAGCCACCATGGGCATCCCCACCAGGCCCCCACTCATGTCTCCCACCACCCCGACCCCCCAGCCACCATGGGCAGCCTCCGCCAGGCCCCCACTCATGTCTCCCACCACCCCCACCCCCCAGCAGTGCAGGGGCATCCCCCACCAGGCCACCACCCATGTCTCCCACCACCCCCACCCCCAGCCACCATGGGCAGCCTCCACCAGGCCCCCACTCATGTCTCCCACCACCCCCACCCCCCAGCAGTGCAAGGGCAGCCTCCACCAGGCCCCCACCCATGTCTCCCACCACCCCCACCCCCCAGCCACCATGGGCAGCCTCCACTAGGCCCCCACTCATGTCTCCCACCACCCCCACCCCCCAGCCACCATGGGCATCCCCCACCAGGCCCCCACCCATGTCTCCCACCACCCCCACCCCCCCAGCAGTGCAGGGGCAGCCTCCACCAGGCCCCCACCCATGTCTCCCACCACCCCCACCCCCCAGCCACCATGGGCAGCCTCCACCAGGCCCCCACTCATGTCTCCCACCACCCCCACCCCCCAGCCACCATGGGCATCCCCCACCAGGCCCCCACCCATGTCTCCCACCACCCCCACCCCCCAGCCAACATGGGCAGCCTCTACCAGGCCCCCACACATGTCTCCCACCACCCCCACCCCCCCAGCCACCATGGGCAGCCTCCACCAGGCCCCCACCCATGTCTCCCACCACCCCCACCCCCCAGCCACCATGGGCAGCCTCCACCAGGCCCCCACTCATGTCTCCCACCACCCCCACCCCCCAGCAGTGCAGCGGCAGCACCACCAGGCCCCCACCATGTCCAACACATGTCTCCCACCACCCCCACCCCCCCAGCCACCATGGGCATCCCCCACCAGGCCCCCACTCATGTCTCCCACCACCCCCACCCCCAGCCACCATGGGCAGCCTCCGCCATGCCCCCACTCATGTCTCCCACCACCCCCACCCCCCAGCAGTGCAGGGGCATCCCCCACCAGGCCACCACCCATGTCTCCCACCACCCCCACCCCCCAGCCACCATGGGCAGCCTCCACCAGGCCCCCACTCATGTCTCCCACCACCCCCACCCCCCAGCCACCATGGGCATCCCCCACCAGGCCCCCACCCATGTCTCCCACCACCCCCACCCCCCAGCCAACATGGGCAGCCTCCACCAGGCCCCCACTCATGTCTCCCACCCCCCCGCCACCCCCCAGCCACCATGGGCAGCCCCCACCAGGCTCCCAACCATGTCCCCCTGCCCACAGGCCCTGACAATCCTCAAGCATGGGCCTCATGGCCAGCCACCACAGCCCAAAGACACAACCAAGTATTACATGCACCCATGATACTATTCCAATGGAAACAATGTAAATCAACACATGTGTCTCACACACACACAATGGTTGCAACCTGAAAACCCATATCATGACATGCATGAAAACAATGAGATGAAACCACACATTGAAGAATTAAAAAATCCAAATAATGTATTAATAACAACAGTAATGGCAATCAAAATGAAACAAAATACACAAGTAAAAAAAAACAAAATTAAGCTGGCTGTCCCTTTTCAAATTAAAATCAATAAATGATAATCCTAAAAAATTTCTTCCAAAGTTCAAGTCCATAAAAAGGAAATGAAGGGAAAAAAGAAAATGAAAACCATTGCTCCATGGAAAAAAATATCCATAGTAAAAAAAAATATCCAAATCCAAAGTCCAACTATGTACAAAGTATTCAGGGTCCATCATCCCAACAGAAGAAATGAAACCTACCAAAAAAACTATCTAAAATGGACCCCACAACTTCATTCTAAACACCTTCATCAAGTGTTACAAAGACTGAAGGAAAATCACTTGAAGGCTAATCCAGACAAATGTGTCTTTCAAGCTTCCACGGTTCCGTACCTTGAGTTTATTCTGTCAGCCGAAGGTATCCAGATTGATCCCTGAAAAGTAGAGCCATCTTGCATTGGCCAGTTCCTGTTACAGTAAAGGACATTCAGCGGTTCTTAGGACTAGCCAATTTCTATCACAAGTTCATAGCTAGTTTCTCCAAAACATTCCTGCCTATCACCAGCCTGTTAAAAAAATCATCCTCCCCTTTTTTTGGTCCAACGAGGCTGATAAGGCATTCCAACAGTACAAAGAGGCTTTTTGTTCTGCTCCGGTGTTACAACAACCAAATCAAGGATGACTGTTTATTGCAGAGGCCATGCCTCTGCTGCGGCTTTGGGAGCTGCACTGCTACAGGAACATGATGGCATCAAATACCCTGTGGCATACATGTCAAAAACATTGAATACCAGTCAAACTCACTACTCTGTGATCGAAAAGAAATTGCTAGCCATGAATGTAGCATGCGGAGAATGGCGACATCTCCTGCAAGAAGTGGTGTACCCCTTTAAGTTAAGAACCGACCACAAGAATCTCAAGGTGATTCAACGCATGGAGCGCATCAACTCACGTCAAGCCCGGTGGGCACATTTTTTCTCCCAGTACGATTTCGTGTTGACTTACCTACCTGGCACAAAAAACCTGCTTGCAGACGCTCTCTGCAGAAGACCTATACTTGGACAATCACCGGAACATATGTTGCCCCACAAAAGGGTTATTTGTTCTGTAAATTCCTTCCTGGAAGAGGTACACAGAGCCACAAGTGACCTAAGCCTGCTACCTTTGGCCAGGCCTTCAGCAGATCTCCTTATGCTAGACGGATTGTACTTTTAAAAGCAACGCTTGTACCTACCTGACTCCAGATACTGACGGTGTGCCCTGAGGTGGTGCCATGATGACCCGGTGGCAGGACATGGAGGGGAGTTAAGAACACCGCTGATCTATTCAGACAACAGTTTTGGTGGCCTGTTATGGCCAAAGAGGTCACCAATTATGTGCTGTCGTGTCCGGTTTGCTGTAGATCTAAATACAGCACTCAGAATCCTGTAGGATATCTTCAACAGGAATGACCACCAAAAAGACCTTGGAGCATAATTTCTACCGATTTCATTGTTGAGTTACCGCAATTCGAGGGTTGCTCATGCATTATGGTGACGGTGGATAGCTTTACTAAAATAAATGAATAACCTAGACTTTAACGGTGCTTTGCGCTTTACAAATTTTTTTTTTTCGCTTCTTTCACTTTTTGATCAAGTTATATATTTGGAGTGTGCATAAAACTGCACATTTGGACACAACTGGACACAAATGTGAATGAAACCAGTTTGGTTTTTTGTAAAGCGCAAAACACCGTTAAAGTCTAGGTCATTCATTTATTTTTTCTTTTCCCTATCAAGTCTGAGGGTGATAGACTTTTGCTTTGCTGCCTTCAAACTTAACACTAAAAAGAGTAGTAGCGCCGGAATCAGTTAAAGACTGGAGCCCATCCTGCAGTGATTTGAGCTTTACTAAAATGGCTCATTTCACTCCTTTAGCTGGGTTACCTACTGCTGCAGAAATGGCTTCAGTCTTTGCCAAAGAGATCTTCCGCCTGCACAGTATTCCAGATAAAATAATATCGGACAGAGGAACCCAATATGCCTCTTGTTTCTGGAAAGAACTCTGTGTGAGGATGGGTATTGAAAGAGCTATGTCCTCGGGTTTCCACCCATGAACTAATGGCCAGACTGAATGGACCAATGCCTCCCTGGAACAATACCTACAATGTTTTGTCAAGTTTCAGCAGGACAACTGGGTAGCCTTGTTGCCTACCGCAGAATTTGCCTATAACAACTCTACACACAGGGCTACCATGCTTAGTCCTTTTTTGTTCTTATGGTTATCATCCCAGCTTCATACCAGCAATATCCTTTCCATCTTCTGGAACTCCTTCCGTTGATGACATGATATCCAAAATCTCTGAGGCTCACAAGGTCGCTTTTGAAAGTCTTCAGGCCAGCAGACTTTGCTATAGCTCCCAAAGTAACCCTCAGCGACTTCCTTCTCCCCGTTGGCAGAAGGGAACCAAGGTATGGGAGTCAACCAAGTACCTTCCCTGCTGGTTACATCCTTCTAAACTTACCCCACAATATCTAGGTCCATTCACCATTCTCGACAGGATTAATCCTGTGGCCTACCGTTTTCAGTTGCCAAGATATATGAAACGCATCCATCCGGTGTTCCATTCCTCCCTGCTGAAAGAATATCAAGAGGACACATACCGACGCAATTTGCCTACCAGGTCAGTGCCCAAGAACATCACTCCTGAAGAGTATGAGGTTGCTGCTATCCGGGACTCCCGATACAGGAGAGGTCGACCGGAGTATCTGGTCCATTGGAAAGGTTATTCCCAATCGGATGATTCATGGGAGCCCGTTTCACACGTTCATGCTCCCAGCCTTGTCCAGAAGTGTCATTGCTTCCACCCTGGTAAGCCGGGGGATGTGTCCCTCAGGAGGGGGCATACTGTCATGCAGCGTTCTCGCAGGCATACCTGGAGTCTATGGAACATCTGGCGCCTACGCCACCATTAGGATGTTCCATCTCTTTCTGCTACTTCCTGGGTACTCGCTCTAGTCTTTCTGTCATTTGTTTCTTCCAGTACCTTATTTAACCACGCCCCTTTATTTTGGTCAGCGCATTGCAACTCTTTGCATTTCGCTCCGGCAACTCGCGCTGTGTTTTTCTGGTTTTTGGTGCATTGTGCTCTGACCGGGGTTTTTCCGGTCCTCCTTCGCCTTCTGTCTTGACTTTCCCTTTGCCTCTGTGCTCCATGTTTCCTTCCGTCCTCCTAGCCTTTCTCTTTCTCCTTTCCTTTTACCGCTTTCTGTTTCTGTCTACCGTTCAGCTCTGGCCGTAATATCTTGGTTTCTTCGCTCCTCCGCTACTCCCTCTGTACTCCTCTCTCAGTGTTTTACTCTGCCTTGCTTGGCTTTTTGTTCTTACCTTTCTTCTGCATCCTCTCGTTTCTCCGTTTCTGCTTCTTCCTTCTTTCACTCGTCCAGAGTGCTCTGTTCGCTGACAACGGGGAATCAATTTCTACTTACCCTGTTTTGTCAATCCTCCTCCATCAGTCAAGGACTCCTTGCTTGCCGGGGTGCTCCTCTGAAAAAGATTGCTTCCATCACTTTGCACTACGTGACCAGGAATTCAGCCATAAAACCAACTACCTTACCTGGACATTCTTTACCAACAAACTCTGCAATCAAGGCACAACATCCAAGAGAAGTTTTTTTTAGCATCTGATTTTTTCCTCTCAGTTCGGCCTCTTCGGGAAGGGGTCCCTTGCTTTCCTGTTTTATCAGGTTGACAGGGTGGCTTCTAACCGCGGAAGACCATTTCTCTTCACAAAAAAGAAATCAACAAGGAGAAAGGGGCGAAGACACAAATCCTCTTTGGAAGACACAGGTGAGGAGGAGGAGGGGGTTCTGGAGAAGGATATTTCAGATTCAGAGCTTCCCAGTGTTGAGCCTGACATTTTCATGCATGTTAGCGGGTCCTTCCAGCTGCAGTAAAAGCTATTTTATTAAACAGCTCCTAGAAAATACACACACAGTAATGTCTTCCACGCCAGATAATATAATTTGGTTTTACTCTGGCTGGCAACCCCTGTATAATGAACTGCCCGCTAAAATACCACACCTGAAGTTTTTGGAGGGCTTACCGGATTCTCTGAGTGATGACCGCTTGTAACCGCCAAACTTTGTTAATATGATCATTGTGGGTGTGCATAGCTCTTAACTGGAAAAAGCATTCACGCTGTATTCGTTCCTCGTAACCTTAGTATCTGCTACATTGTTCAGAATGTATTCTACAAGGGCAAGGGCAACCGATCAATAACACTAAACACCAGTGTATCGTTCTGCTTAAGAACCCCAGAGATAAACAACAACTCTCTGTTCTAGTGAGACAGATGTATCTGGGTAACAGCTGTTTTTTCATGGAGGCCTTTGAAGACGCTACCCGGAAACCTTATGGCTACTTTTTGTTGGATTTAAAAACAAACACCTTAGAGGACTACAGATTGCACACGTGTCTTTTTTATCCTGATTTACCCGCTGTTTACATACAGAAGGCCTCTAGAATAACCTAATGAGGGGAAAAGCTTCCCTCATTAGTACCCGCGACTGACCATCATGACGGCACGTATACGTAGGAACTATGCTCACCTTGAAATGCTAGTAACAGCACCACCACAGCAACACAAGGCCATTCTGTGCTCAGCTTCTGATGATTTAGTATCGGCTATAGCCGAGATTGCCTTCAACACCGTAAAGGGGAAGGTCCCACTATCAATTTGCCAGTTAGGAGCATTAAAAAACAAAAAGCGCATCCTCAACAAACTGGGTAACAAGAGGGCTTCCTTAAAAGCTAAAAGAAAACTTTTAAAGCAGTCCGGTGGTTTAATTTGTATTTGTATTTTATTAGAACTTATAAAGTGCTTTTATCCAAAGCGATGTACAGAGTATTAAAACATAGGCTTGCTACTAGGTTTTGCATTGCCTCTGATCACCAGGGTTCTAGAGGGTGGTTAATGGAGTACAGTCAGAAGATGTATCTGGTTCACAAATGTCAGATGGAGGTGCTGAGCACCCAGAATCGTGAATATCCTGATATTTGAAAATCAGCCACCCTGCGGTTCGATTCTGAAATGCAAGAGGTCCTGAGGTGCCATGATTTATCGGACTATGACAAGTTTACCCTCTATTCATCTATTCTCTAAAAATACTTAACAAACTTTAAACAAACTGAAAATGAGAAGAATAAACTAACATTGAACATGCCCCCTGAAGAGCCCGCAAGTCTCGACAGCCGAACCCCAGGACCCCCCATTTCAGACCCTCTGGTGGTGGAAGTCCTGAACACCATTTTCTTTTTTTTTTTTTTTATTAAAATGTTTTGTTTGATTTTTACAAACTTTTCATTTAAGAATCCCTTACATTTACTCATATTTATGCATTTCACAGGTTTTAGTTCATTAAGTCTCTTTCATAATTTCCATCCAAAATTTTATTATTGTGATAATAAGCCACTGGTCATTTCCTTGTAGCAAGGTAGCCCATCTTTCTTCAGTTGTCATTGCTTTTTTCGATCTCTTGAAAGCGTCTCTGAATAGATCTCTTTTTTCTTTTAGCAGAGGACACACCATGATCAAGTGAAATAATGTTTCTATTGTTTGGTCTCCTTTACAAAATCTAAGACTGGGGATGTATTATCTGTTTTGTTTATCATCGCTAAATAGTCTCTGGTTGGGAGTATATTCAAACTGAATCGTAGAAACAAATCACGGATCATTCTATCTGGAAATTGAGTTAAATAACGAGGTAATTTGTTAAGAGCTCTTGTCTCGATGTCACATTTGAGATAATGTTTGTAGGTTGTTTGAATCTCTACAGTTTTTATCCAGTCGTTATTTTTTAATTTTCGTTTTGCCTGCTGTGGTCTCTTAGTCAGCATGTCATCCGATATTTCTTCCATTTGCATGTTTGTTTTTATATTCGTAGACCATGTGGAAAGAGCTGAAGTATGCATATCCAGATCCTTTCTTTTTAGAATTTCCAGTGATGGGATATTGTCATCTGAGATTATTATTCTATAGAGATCCATCTGCTTCCATGTAACTATTGATTGGATCGACTGTAGTCCTAGTTAAAAGCGTATCCTTGCAATAGGGAATGATTTTGGAAGAGCTAATGTTTTCCGCCAGTATAGCCCTTCAAGATAAGGCCAATTAACAACTTTCTGGTTTATTAAGGTTTCGCAAGCATACGTTATTATTGGGACTACCTTTTTTTTGTATAACAAAGTAGTTGCCTTTGCTGAATAGGTTCCGTATTTCAAGTGAAAAAATCTGCGTTGTCTTGCCAATGATCTTGTCTTGCTCTCTATATGATTGCACCATTCTTTTTCATTTTTTGAAGAGTTTATCAAAACACCCAGGTATTTTATTGTTTTTATACAAGTGATTTCTTGACTTTCTAGCAAGATTTTTATAGGATGTTGAGTTTTCTTATTCTGCGTCAAGAGTTTCATTACCTTTGTTTTAGACGTGTTGATTTGTAGATCATTTTCGCACATATACATTTGTGTTTTGTCCAGGGTTTTTTGTAAGCCTTTTATGGTTTTGTCAAGTACGGTGATATCATCAGCATAGATTAATGTTTGGATTGGCTCACTGTTAATCTTTGGTGGATTTGCTGATGGATTTTGTATTTGTTCTTCAAGGTCGTTCGTATAAAGATTGTATAAGCAGGCGGCCAGAGGACATCCTTGTTTCAACCCATTCCGGGTTGGAATGGATTCTGTCACTCTACCATCCTTTGTTAGACGAACTCTAAATGATGTATTTGAATATAATTGTATTATTGGATTCAGGATACAAGAAGGGCAACCCCATGATGTTAATTTCGTCCAGAGTTTACCCCTATTTACGGAGTCAAACGCCATTTTGAGATCTATGAAAATGGCATAGACTTGTTGTTTTTTTGCAATTGCTTCTGCTTTTACCATATTCAGGAGCAATAGATTGACGTTGGTTCCAATCTTGGTCACAAAACATGTTTGTCTTTTCGCTTGCCTTTTGTTGGTTGCTGCCCAGTTGTTGAGTTGTTTTTGCAGATAGTTTGCGAAGAGTTTGCCCAACGGATCAAGCAAGGCTATGGGTCTGTAATTACCAGGATTCTTTCGATCCCCTGTTTTGTATATTGGTACCAAAATCGCAACTGTCCAGGTTGTTGGAATTTCCCTTCTTTTTTCTATAAGAAGTAACAGATGGAAAAAGAATTTTGCCCATTCCTCCGGTCTTTCTTTGAGGGTTGCATTTGACAGGCCATCCGGGCCTGGTGCTCTAGATGAATTGAGGGCCTTGATTTGGTTGGTTATGTCATCAACATCCCACTCAAAGTTCCAGATGCATTTGTCATTTCCTCTGTTGTTTGAAAAATTTGATGTTTTGTTATTGTACACTTCTGCAAAGTGCTCGACCCATTTATGAGATTCCACTTCCTGTATAAGTGTTTGTTGTTTTGAACTTGCATTCATCTTTGACCATAGATTTATCGTATTTGTCTTTTGTAGGGCCTTCAAAATTGCTTCAGCATCACATTGTTTTATCATCGCCTTGTTTGCTTTTAGGAAGTTCGAATATTTTTGTTTTTCTTTTTTCATTTGTATTTCAAAATCGGGTTGTTTGTTTTTTTCAATTGCCGTAACCTCTTCTGGTGATCTTGTTTCATTTTCTTGATTTCAGGGTTATATTGATGATCATGGATGGTCTTCACATTAGACATGGATCTCGTTTGTTTCAGTTTATATTTTTCAAGTATCCATCCATAATTCAACTTTGCATGATCATTCAATGGGGCTTCTTGGAATGATGCAAGCAATTCTGGTACTTGATGGTTTCGAATTCTTAGTTTATTTAGCCCATTAGATACTTCCAAGTCTGGTAAAATTATTTGTTCCACAATACACTTTTGAGCTGCCCATGAGACTGAAACTTGATGGTGATCGCTTGCACAATGTTGAATGTTTTTAGTTGCAATTATTGAATTTTGTAAGGTTTCCGAGGCAAAGATGTAATCAATAATTGAGCTGGAGGTTTCACTAGTCCAAGTCGAGTATGGTAGTCCTGCCTCATTTGTAGGTTGCTCTGTTAAGGTGATGTTGCGAATTCTCATTTCGTTCATCCATTTACATGCACATGGCGACATTTGTTGTTCTGTGAGTTTCTGGCCTTTTTTGTTGAAGAGATGGATATTGAGATCCTCTGCTATGATGAATTGATTGTCGCTGTTCAAAAGTGCGATGGCATCAATTTTGTCACAAATTGCATCTATTAATATATTATCGCTGATTGCCATAGGGTTCCAGTGTATGTTGAAGATTGAAATACAACAATTTTCCAAATGCTTAGTCACCTTGTTTTCGTTTGGTACAGAATTAAAGGCTGGCATACAGATGGCAATATATTGTGCCCACGGGTTGATGTTCTTTCTTGCCGTTATTGACCAGGCAGCATGGATTTATATTAGGGTTAGTAGTCCTGATGCTGGTCTGCCTAAAATCAAGGGTATTGTGGGGTTCAACCAAGTTATATATCCCTCACAAATTATCTCTTCAGTCAACCAAGTCTCTTGTAGACAAATTATTTCTGATTCCGCAAGAGTGGTAGATGGATTTTCTAAAAGATGTTTATGGCCCCTTGAATTCCATGATGTAAGGGATATTTTGTTTATAGCAACTTGTTTAACCTTTGATTGTTATAGGTATGTTTTTTTGGTCATTTGAGTTCGAGTGTCTCTTTCTCGTTCATATCTTTGTTTTGGAGAATGTGTGGTATTTCTCCATATTGGATTTCTAGTTGTTTCAATCATTGTATGTTTCTTTTTATTTTGGTCAAACAGAGCAATGTTCTTTGATTTTTTTTCGGCCACATTTCTTGTTACCATTATTTCTTCAGTTTTAAATCCAAGTTTTCCAAGCTGATAATTTGCCTCTAGAACGCGTTGCATAATGTCTTCTGTGTAGAAGTCTATGTGTGCTTCTTCCATATAATTTTTGTTCGGGAAGATTATAACTTCAATGTCAGACGATCCAATTGTTTTGAGTTCAGGTATGACTTTGAATAAGCGTAAGATGTTAGCTCTGTTCAACATCACTGGCACTTCTTCGGATTGCATTGATGGAAACAATGCTACTCTATATGCATACGTAGTACTCAATGGGTTTTGAAATTTGGGTCTCGTGATTAGAGGACTCCCAGATGGGATTGGTTTAACAATGTGGTTTTTTGCACTTTTCTGTCTTTCAACAGATAACCAAGTTTCATCATCTGATATCGTTGAGTAGGTGATGCTGAGGTTGTGGTCTTGTTCATCCGACCTTTGTGTTAGTGTTGAGGAGGATAGGGCTGTTTCATAACATTCATCAATCACTATCAAATCCTCATCTTGTTGATTCATGTAAATTGAATTATCCATCGACGATACCTCACTGATCAGAGTCCCTGGCAGTGAATTCTTGTCTGATGTCAAATTTGGTACATCTAGATTAATTTCTGCTAATAGTTCATCCAATGGGTCAGGTAGTGGTTGTTTGGCAATTTGTGGTATTATTTGCAGTGTACTTGACGTTGCCGGTTTGTTAGTAGAATCTTTGTGCACTAAGGTCTTAGATAGTTTTTGTTGATCAGTAGACTTTGTTTTTTCACCTAAAGATTTTTTAATCGTTTGTATTTTTCTCAAGAACGCACGTGATCCTGTTTGTGATTTCTTAATCGCTTTTCTATTTAGAGGCTTATTTGGAACATCGTGTGCTACCGTTCCTCGTTTAGATAGATCAAATATGTCAAAAGGTGGACACGTCGATGGTTCATTAGTGGCTGTAATTATCGACTGTAAGGTATTATTTGTTTCAGCCGCATATGTTTGCATTTCGTATTGTGTTGACTGGTTAATGTTTGCGCTGGTGATGGTATTTTCTTCATCAGTTTGCGTTTCTTTTGTTATTGCTTGTGTTTGTGGTGTCGTATAGAGCTGTTTCTTCCCTTTTTCATCTATTAGTTTTTTAGTTATAGTTGACACAGTTTCCATTAGGTTCTGTTTATCAATGCGGTCTACTCTTGCCATGTCGGCTAGGCGTGCTTGCCAAGTTCTGGATGTTTCAGCTTCATATTTTATTCGCTCTTGTATGGCGTTAGTGAAAGATTCGAACTGAGTTTGTTTCGTCATAATCATTACTAGAAGTGTCGCTTGGTCTTTCGTTGCATCAACCATGGATTCCTGAATTTTCAAAAATGGAATCATTGCATTGGATAATACTGCAACCAGAGTGTTTTGTAAATCTAGCATTGTGGTGGGCAGTCTTTGTGGAGATTTAAATGAATCTCTCGTTGGCTCAGAATGTTCTAGGGTCCCTGTTCTTTGTCTATTTGCAAGATCAGCCGATTTTTCCATGGATGAATTAGATTTCTTCTGTTTTTTTTTGTATAGTATTGGTGTCGATGTATTTATTTGATTCGTTTTTACTGGTGGACAAATTCCCTTGGGTATTTCATTTCTCTTCACTTGTGAATCCATTATTGCTTCTATTTCAGTGATATCAAGCGACAGCCGTGCAATCCTAATTGGTAGGGTCTGCATATTGTTATCACAGATAGAGTTGTTAGGACAATAAGCTGATTGCCACTGTTGTTTTGCTAACCTTGCTCGCTCTTTAAGAGATGGTGTAAAGCAGGAATCTTCAAGTCTGTTTTTTTGCATTTTATTGTTTTCGGATTTCTTTTGGATTGGAGACAAAGTACGTGTTGTAAGATCTACTTCTAAGGTCTTCTCTTTGGATGTGATTTCGATAGGAAGAATAGATATCATCTCCGCAGGATTTCCAGTTATAGAATGAATCTGTTCATCGATGTTGTTGGTCAGAGGGTTCTGTGTCTTCAGAGCTTGATCAATCGTTGTATTTTTTATATCTCGTTTCTGGACAAGATTTACTTTGCTTTTAGCTGATCTAGACTTCTCCTATATGGATAAAGTAGCAGTAGGAGATTTGATACTAGCATGAGCTAAGGCTATAGATTCTTCAATTTTCTCTTGGAGTCTCGTACGAGGTTTAGTAGACTCCATCTTTGACTGTTATTGAAAACAACTAGTAAGTCAAATAACACCTCTATCAATTTTAGGGTACAAATGATGAACGCTTACCAGTCGATAACGCCGTCTCCAGCTGTAAACAGCAGTTAACAGCACGCCCTTTCCTCCACGCGGGCTTCATGCCGCAAGGGTCGCGCTGTTATGCTGAAATAGGATAGTCCAGGGGGCGTGTCTTCAAGATGTCACGTGACACGGGTCACGTGAGAGCAAAATTCAGCCTGCTTTGCGGGCCGCTCTCTTCAACTGCTGCCAGCTGATGGAGGCAGGCAGACTCACGCGATGCGGAGCGGCAACAATTTCAAGTGGACAAAGGTAAGAAGGGGCACTCCAAGGGGACTCCAGCCACAACAGCAGTTAACAGCGCGCCCTTTCCTCCATGCGGGCTTCACGCCGCAAGGGTCGTGCTGTTATGCTGAAATAGGATAGTCCAGGGGGCCTGTCTTCAAGATGTCACGTGACACGGGTCACGTGAGAGCAAAATTCAGCCTGCTTTGCGGGCCGCTCTCTTCAACTGCTGCCAGCTGATGGATGCAGGCAGACTCACGCGATGCGGAGCGGCAACAATTTCAAGTGGACAAAGGTAAGAAGGGGCACTCCAAGGGGACTCCAGCCACAACAGCAGTTAACAGCGCGCCCTTTCCTCCACGCGGGCTTCACGCCGCAAGGGTCGCGCTGTTATGCTGAAATAGGATAGTCCAGGGGGAGTGTCTTCAAGATGTCACGTGACACGGGTCACGTGAGAGCAAAATTCAGCCTGCTTTGTGGGCCGCTCTCTTCAACTGCTGCCAGCTGATGGATGCAGGCAGACTCACGCGATGCGGAGCGGCAACAATTTCAAGTGGACAAAGGTAAGAAGGGGCACTCCAAGGGGACTCCAGCCACAACAGCAGTTAACAGTGCACCCTTTCCTCCACGCGGGCTTTACGCCGCAAGGGTCGCGCTGTTATGCTGAAATAGGATAGTCCAGGGGGCGTGTCTTCAAGATGTCACGTGACACGGGTTACGTGAGAGCAAAATTCAGCCTGCTTTGCGGGCCGCTCTCTTCAACTGTTGCCAGCTGATGGATGCAGGCAGACTCACGCGATGCGGAGCGGCAACAATTTCAAGTGGACAAAGGTAAGAAGGGGCACTCCAAGGGGACTCCAGCCACAACAGCAGTTAACAGCGCGCCCTTTCCTCCACGCGAGCTTCACGCCGCAAGGGTCGCGCTGTTATGCTGAAATAGGATAGTCCAGGGGGCGTGTCTTCAAGATGCCACGTGACACGGGTCACGTGAGAGCAAAATTCAGCCTGCTTTTCGGGCCGCTCTCTTCAACTGCTGCCAGCTGATGGATGCAGGCAGACTCACGCGATGCGGAGCGGCAACAATTTCAAGTGGACAAAGGTAAGAAGGGGCACTCCAAGGGGACTCCAGCCACAACAGCAGTTAACAGCGCGCCCTTTCCTCCACACGGGCTTCACCTGGCTACACCATTAATCCCTGCTATCGTAGAAATGCTGAACTATTGTTGAACAAGATGACGGGTGACAAGGGGGTGGTACCCTGGAACGAAAAGGGTGAGTTTGTATATAAAGGGGTGGTTGTCAAAGGTTCAAACGTCCACTATTTAGTTTGCAGCATTACCAATCCTCACGCCGTCGGTAGACACAAAAAACCTAGAGGATGGGATCTGTTCATGCAGTTCGTTGCTGATTCAAATATCCCCACTACTCTAGTGGGTAATATGGGTCATTGTGAGCTGCTCGAGACATTGAAAGACTCTGGTGATAAAACACGACGATGTTGATTCTCTAGATATTGCCTTAAAGAAAAGAAAAAAGAAAAGGAAACCCAAACGCTCGGCCTGGTTTAGTGTGTAACTGTGTGTGTTTGTTTTTTAAATTTTAAGAACCAAGTTTAACAGTTGTACTATGTGCTCTGCTAACACTAACACCCAGGACATGAAAGATGGCATCACAAATGTCATTAATGACATCACTGATAACATCACATGTCATGGTAAGCTAAGCAACCATAACTCGCGCCACCACCGTGCACTGCTAAGACTAACACCCAGGAAATCAAAGATGACATCACAAATGTCATTGATGTTCCATACATAGCCCTGCTCTGCTAACACTAACACCCAGGACATGAAAGATGGCATCACAAATGTCATTAATGACATCACTGATAACATCACATGTCATGGTAAGCTAAGCAACCATAACTCGCGCCACCACCGCGCACTGCTAAGACTAACACCCAGGAAATCAAAGATGACATCACAAATGTCATTGATGTTCCATACATAGCCCCTCTCCGCTTTCCATGACAGCAAGGAAAAAGCAACAGTATGTACCGTGACGCAGAACCTGTAAATAAACACACAGCGACGTATAATGTGGTACAATACATTTCGAAATGATACACGTGATTTTAAAAGAAAATGGTAACATTTTAGAATATGGAGGAGTATAGATGTGCAAAGTATTAACGTGTGCTACGGAAAAATAGGATTTCTGGGTAAACAAAATTCTTTTTCAAGATGGCGACCATCGATAGGAAAGGTGGTTGTTCTATACATAGGCCCTCTTCGCTTTCCATGACAGCAAAGAAAAAGCAACAGTATGTACCGTGACGCAGAACCTGTAAATAAACATACAGCGACGTACAACGTGGTACTTTACATTTTCAAATGATACATGTGATTTTAAAAGAAAACGGTACCATTTTAGAATTTGGAAAGTACTCCGAAAACCGTGGCATGCACAGTACGGAAAAATGTAGCTAGGCGGAAAATGTAAGAGAAAATCTGTGTCAATACCCAACCTTTAGGAAACATTTCCAAAACAGACACAAAGATAGTGGAAAATACTACACAAATGTAAGTGGCCGAACATGACATTTTAAAGAAGTATTACAGTTCACCATGGGGGCATATAATGACACCCTACAAACGCAGATAAACAGCACTCGCCGTAAGGGTTAAAAAAAGGACAACTACACAGTGACATGGTATTTCAGTTATGGAGGCAGCATGAATGGACAAGCAAGAAAAAATTACATGTCGTAATGTTACACAAGACCAAAAGAACGTGCAAAGTGATAGATAAAGCTATGTGGGCAAGCATAACATTTCAAAGAAAAAGAAATAATGGTCACCAACGGTGACTCTAGTCTTAGCTTGCAAACGCGAACAATGTACACTCTCTGGTATTGGAGGAGAATTACAACTCCGCAAAAATATAATACTCCAGTTACATTGTCACAATTAGTGTACAGTCATCAAAATTAAACTTACATCATCTTCACAGCCTCCATTATTTTTGGCAAAGTCAGACAGCAAACGGTTTGCATCAAAGAATATTCGTGAACTGATATTTCATGTTGCTTACAAGAGTTTTTAAACTATAACTATAACCTTAGCAAATAGTATTTTTTTCCAAGCTTTGATTCCTTGCATAGCTTTTAAAGTTTCACTTTCGCTCAAGGTCAAAAAACAATAGCCCCTTATGAATTCACTTGAATATGTGGGCCTACTGAGCTTGCAACCAAAAAAGCAAATCAACAGACCTTCACTCAGAAGGCAAATACATTCTCACTTTGCAACAACATATGACCATCCTATCATGAGAACCGCTACTCCCATACGGCGCGTAAACCCATCAAACACTCCAGGTGGCCGTCTCAGATTTCAAAACATAAAACGCCAGTCCGACTTCAATATTAATCTGAAAACATTACAACACAGACGCAGGCATTGCTCGCCGTACATTGAGCACCAACTTCCACTTTACCGTATGAATTTGGTGGCAGGAAACCTGCCCACAACCACCATGCACCCAATACTGCAGGCCCTCCCCACAACCACCTGAGTGATGTGTGGTAGTACGGGTGTATCTATAGGTGTGGTATGCTTCAGTGGTTGTGGCCAGAAGCTACACTCCTAGCTGTATGTCCACAGATATTACAATGTATGGGTGTGCAGTGGCTTATACCTCCAGTGCCCAAGACTCTACACACTCCCCACAACCATCTGATCGATAAGCAATACTACAGGTGTGTCCATTGCTGTGACATGCTGCGGTGGTAGTGGCCAGGGCCTACAGTCTTGGAAGTATGGCCTTCGGCCTACGGCCTACGGCCATGCATCCAAGACTCTAGGCCCTAGCCACAACCACCGCAGCATGTCACACCCATAGCGGCATACAAATGAATAGCACACCCATAGGAAAAAAATAATTTAATTACAGCATGTACTCAATTTCAATGTTCGCTAACACCACGCGGGTCCTTAGAACAGTTTCAAGTTGCCTGTGCACAGCACGGGCTGAAATACTACCCTTATGAGACCCCCTCATTTTCTGTACTTACAAACATCCCAAACAAGGTGGGCATAGGGAATACATCATTAACACCTACCGCCTGAACAAATACAGTTTTTCACCCATCTCTTACTGTCTGAACCTCCCCAAGCACTGTGACACAGCAAAATAGTTTTCGAAATAGCATGTTGCTGCTGGTGGCCGCTGCACTGTCGGTGGTTCCAAGATGTCGGGCGCATCCAAACAATCTGACGCAGAACACGTCTCACTGCAGCCAATCGGCAGAGACGTTGCGTGTCCACGGTCAGGACGCCAGCCTCTTAGCCAATCGGTATCTTGTCCGCGGAGCGATCAGGGAAGTGTGTCCGCGGAGCGGACATAGATATCACACATTTTTTGCTTTATGTTTTGGTCATTTAAAAAAAAAATACTGGACGGATTTATACCAAATTAACAAAAGCACGCTTTAGGGACCAAGACACCGCTCCTGCCGCAAATTTGGTGAAAATCCGTGCAGCGGTTTGGGCTGTGGGCGTGCTCAAAGATTTTTCCCATTATGTCTATGGGGAAGGCGTTTTGGGACCCCCCTATAACTTTTCGCCCCCTGGACCAAACTCTGCAAAAAAATTCAATGTGGCCTATACACTTTTTTTTGCAAAGTTTGGTGAGGATTCGTCCAGGGGGAGCAGAGTTATAGGCTGCCCAAAAAGTGCTCTTCCTATGGAAACAGCCGTGTAATACATTTACATAAACACACACAGATATATATATATATCTGTGTGTGTTTATGTAAATGTTTTTATAAGTATACCCCACCAGGATGATTAAAGAAAGGCTCTGTTTGTAATAAAATATGTGTTGATGTAAATGTTTTTATAAGTATAACCTGCCAATCAGATTAAACAAATGCTCTGTTTGTAATGAAATGTGTTTATCTAAATGTTTTTATGTGTATACCCCCTTCAAGATGTATAAACAAAGTCTCTGTTTCTAATAAAATACACTGATTATGTATAGCAACCAAAACGTGGTGCATCTAATCCTTTCACTCATGTCCAGCACTGCATTTTGTATTTTAAAATATTAATTACAAATTACACAAGTAAGAAAGAGGCTGTTCTTTAAAAGTACAATATGGTTTTTATTTAGACATGTACACACCTCTAGTGTTTAATAACAAGAGTGCATTTCTGACAAAAGCTAAATACATTTACTGGGGGTCTGTGAAATTTGCTCTTCTTCACAAAATCCGCCACCATCCGATCATTTTGTCTGAGATCAAGATAAAAGGTTTGCATAATGCCCAGCAATGACTGTTTCTCAGACATTTTAGATACAAAGTAAAAAGTGTGTTGCCCACATGTCACGGCTTCAGAATGCGGCAGCTGAGCTCTATTATAATGTAATATAGACACTGTATGTTTAACATAGTCCAATAGAGTGCCTCTGTATATGGGGTGGCTTGGGAAATGCCCCAGACTATCAAAGACAGTTATTACACCTTTATCTATAAACATAGCTATCCAATGTGTGCCTTCTTGATGCTGGGGGTCTGTGTTCACCACAAGGCTAACGGGCCGCTCACCAGGTATATCCCTTGGAATGTTATCACACGAATACACACCCCGGAATGTTTTCATAGCATGTTTGTCTTTACACAGGAAACGTATGATCTGGTATGTATCCATTACATATCGTACAACACCCGATGCTGATTGTTGAGTTCTATGACCAAGTCAAATAGAGCCATAATATTAAGATTCACAGTGATTGGTAAAATTGCAGCAAACTGGACCTCGATGCGTACATTACCATTCCTAATCAGATTTTAATGGCCTGATGATGCATTATCGGGTCTCAAATCAAATGCCAACAAGGTGTAACCCCAGTCGTAGTCATCACAAGGTATCACAAAGCCTTTATCACGCATGTGCTTCCCGCTGATGGAGACTAGACCCAGATACTCCCTAATCGTATTTTTTGTGTTGAAAACTGGGGCTGTAATGCTTTAGCTGGCATGACGACCTCATCCCTAAAAAGAGCAACGTAGTTAATGTTTTAATGTTTAAAATTAAAAGGTGCTGATGTAATCCCCTAAAAAGCGGTGTTATCCACAAAACCAATAATTATTATTTTAGGTAGTTGTCCCAGGAATAAGTTATCCTGACTGGCAACACCAGTGCCCGCTGGTAAACTGAAGATTTTCAAGGATGTCCTCTCCACGGGGTATTTCAAGTTAGATACTTGTAAAGCGTCAGCATGAGTGACTCTGACCATAGGTGACACATTGACCGTTTTAATAAATAAACTTGCTGATACTATTACCAGCTTGTAGGCTTCTGCATCATCACTGCTAAAACAGAAGGTGTCTTTATTTGCAGAGAGTTTAATTTTCAGATCAACACCATTCACCATGAGTTTCTCCTGGAAAAACAGATCCGCGTGTAGACGCGCTAGTAAGTCAAAATGTCTTCTACCTGTTGCATACAATGTTCTCTTTATAAAGCCTGTATTGGCACCATCTTGAGCATAATACTCCATATGTTCTGCTGTGTTCTTATAAAAAAGCCCCACAGTGAGGTGCATGTCCAAAGCGTCATTGCTGTAGTTCAGAATGCTTTCTATGTACGCTCTATAGGCGTACATGTTGTCACTCTGCGTAATCAGATGATTGCTTACAGTAATGTCCACCTGGTTGAAAAGGGTGGCCCCGGGATAGGCAATCGTGGCTACCTGAACGGGTGCAGCAATAGCAGTCCCATCTGCTTTTGTTATTCTACAGGATAGGTATAGTAAAGTGTCATTCAGATCCAGGTATGTCTCAGTTGAGCCGATATGTAAAACTCTATGGGCGCTAAAGGCGATAGTGAAGTTAGGGGTGCAACTTCCATGAAAAAACTGTTTTTGATGCTCGTCTGTGTCGGGGTACGACAAACGGGTCTTGTTCCGATTTCACACATTCCCCCGAGGCACAATGGATAAAGGCCATCTTTTAGAAAATATTGATGTTGGGTCTGTTTTTATTTTGTTTGCCCCATCTGTTCTTCGCCATGCGTTTTTTCTTCTGAGCAACTCTAGTTGTAGATCTTCATTTTTTATGTGACTTCGGAGGCCCCCATCTGTTGGAAGCTCGCCTTTTTCTTTTGGCTGGGCTTTTACCCACGTAAACCAGGCCAGAACCCTCTTGTGTTGGTTGGTTGAAACGATTTGCGATGGACGCCGTTGCAGTAGACACCACATCCTTAGCAATTTGAGAAGCAGCAGTTTTCATATGCAGCCTGGCTGATTCAAAACCTTTGCGCAGGAAGGGCATGGCTCTCAGAAAAAGACTTCTAAAAATACTTCCTAGACCCTCACCATACATAACCAGGGCTCCTTGGAAATAGGCCTGTCAGCGCTAATAATCCCTATAAACGTGCGGGTCCCTGTAATTCTTCATGATTACCATGTTCGAGCTGTCTTTCTCCTTTCTAGGGTGCAAGTGTAGTTTCACTAGGATCTTCCCATATTTAAATGAGACCAGTTTACCCTGATCGTCCCTTTTCTGTATATTGATGGTGTCAAAATGAAACAGGAAAATAATCAGGTTTAATGTATTGCATATTAACAATGCTGTTATTTTCACCCTTGACTTGGGCGGTTGTCATCAAGGGGGCATATGAGTCACCAACCCGCTGGTGGTCTAGTATATTGTGTAGACCCTGAGACTGTAAAATCCACCATCAATATCAGTACGTGTTCTGTCTGGAGCTTTATTACTTTTTACATGTATGGTGAACACTCCCCAACACCATATCATGTTTCCAGCTACACATAAACTCCACCATAAGATCTGACGATCTTACAAATACTTTCTGCCGTGAGCTATTCAGAAACAGGTGTATATGTCATGATGTCTACCCCCGGAGATCCAGACCAAGTCCAGCAACCCCGGAAGCAGGCATCAAGTTACCCCAAGCAAGCCCAACAACCCCCGCTAGGGGCTATTTGGGTGCAGTCCTGGTGCCTACGGCCCCAGGCTCATATGGAGAGTCAGTCCTGGCGCCATAGGCGCCAGGCTCATAGATTAAAACATACCTGATGCAGACCATGCTGCAAACTTACCTGATGCAGACCATGCTGCAAGAGCTCCAAGCCAAACGCGGCTTGGAAGGGACTATTTTACCTAGGGACTATTTTTTTACTCGGGTGGGGCTGGGGAGGAATACTTACCTGGGACTACTTTGGAGGCTATTTAAACCACGCCCGAAGAGCAGCACACGCTTTGCGTTATTCTGCATCCAGCAGCGTAACGCTCACTGTGCCTACAAGTCTGCATCCAGTCTTCTGCCACGCCCGCCTCGAGTTTGGAGCTCCTAGAAAAAGGGAGAAAGAAGGAGAAAAGGTTAGAACAAGAGCAATACCTTTGATCCTTACCTGAATTCCCGATCCATCGTGCCTTCGAGCTGGAAGAAAGAAGTTGTTTTATGCGCGTCGCCTCGCCTGCTGCAGCGCCGCGCTAAACTCACCGGCCTTCGCAGCATCTTCACATTTCACTGCATCCTCCTGCATGTTACCGCCGCACTCCGGCACCTAAAGAGAAGACAAGAACAGCAAGGTGAGCCAAGGGAATACACAGAGGAATACCCCCCATAGACTTACCTGATTTTACCACCGGGGGTACTATTCTTCTTCACGGGTCGGCGCAGCTTCCACTGCATCCTAGCCGAACCCCGGCCCCTAAGGGGAAACAAAAGGACAGCAAGGTGAAACAAGGGACTAACAAGGGGAACCCTCCTCACCACAAAAGACTTACCTGATTTTACCGCCGGAGGCATTATTCCCCGAGACTTCATACTTTCTCTCAGCACCTGAATAAGGGAGAAAGCAACAGGTTACATATGGACATTGTATCGAACTGTGTTGGATAATACAAATCCTTACCAGAACATTACCGGTTGCCACGAGGAACTCTTCAGTAGGGTCAAGCTGCAACCTGCAAGGAATTGGACAAGAGTGAAAGTCAGGCATTTGAACTCTTATGAACTACATACTTACAGCGTCTTGCCGGGAATATCGGAGTCAATATTGTCCTGGAACTCACCAATTCCTTCGAGCCAGTGAAGCAACTGGTTATCTACGCGCCCCTGCGCTCAATGCAGGATGGAGAGCTCATCTTTTCAAATCATCACGTGAGACTATAAGAGGGAACATCCAAGGTGATCAGTGGGGAGAACAGCGGGGTGGGGGGATTTACGCTCAACTCCACGGGTGGTTAATTTCCTTTCCCCACTTGCAGAAGAATATTCCTACGGGCCAAGCAAACGAAGCTAGGTGGGCCAGTCCAGTCCGTCATCTCGGCCCTACGCGGCTCATTGGTGGAGACCGCAGCAGTCCAGTCCAGATCGATGCCTCTGTGGGAGTCAGGTGAGCGTAACAGTATATCTCCATAGCGCTCGAAGCTTGCGATCGATTTGTTGATAGTATCTAACAGCGCTTTTATTGTGGGGTAAAAGCACAGAGGAAAGCCCACGTGTGACAATTCAGCAGGATCCCCACGTTTGATGGTATACCAGGACTCTTTTTTGTCCAAGTTGTTCCACGTATGGGGATACTGAATCTCCATCAACCCCGCTTCCCACAGTCCTTGTAAATTAACGTGCTTACCAATTTAACAGAATAATTCGAAGTTTCGTTGTTTGGGAATGTATCTAAAGAGGTGTTACTGGGCAAGGGGATATAAAAAACTGTGTTTTCCATCTTCTTCTTCTAAGGGAGCTCCTCTGCGTTTTAGATCCTCTAGAGATGCTGCGTTGACACAACTTTTAAATTTCTCAGGCCAGTCCATCCATTTTACCAGGTGCTGTTTCTTAGTCCCCTTACCTTTACTCTGAATAATTTTCTCAACTCTATAAAGATGTTGGGGATCGTCGACCACCTTTTGAAACTCCTCGGTATAGAAATTACCGCTTACAACTTCACCAGCATAATCAGTCAACTGGTATATGTATACTCCCTCTTTCACAGATGGTTTTGCCACTATGAAAATTTCATAGGTAAAGGATTGATGATAACCTTTTATAAAGAGACCTTTTAACTTGGATACTCGGACGTGGTCCCCTACACGTAAGGCTGTCTTCTTGATCTTCTCCAATAACCCTTCAGCATACAGGTTTCTCCACACTGCTAATGCGTTTTCAGACGTTACAGACTTTGGAGTCATTTTAATAGACTGGTGATAGCAGTCATTATACACATCTATAAAAGAATGTAATATATCCAAATAGAGTTGTGTATTATAGGCTGTAAAATATTTCCATAGTTCATATTTCAAGGTTCTATTAAAATGTTCAACAACCGCTGCTTTAGCCTCAGTGTGTGTTATAAAATGATGCACGCTGTGTTGTTTTAGAAGGTTTTGGAGAGGTATATTTAAAATCTCCTTTCCGGCATCAGTTCGTAATTTTACAGGTACGTGTCCCTTGCTGAAGATATGCTTGAAAGTCGCTGTCACTCTTGAACCAGTCTTATCCCTGAAGACCTCTGCAAAAGCATATTTTGATAAAACATATATCACCATCAAGACGTACCGTGCACCATTGTTCTGCTTTTCAAAAGGACAAACATCCACTAAATCAGCCTGCCACTGATGGTCTCTGGAAGATATCATGGTCATTCTTCTTTTAAAACATTTTCTGCCATTTTTATGAAGGGTATATGTCTCCTGACCAGGTAGCCAGGCCTTAACGGCTCCATGTGTGATGGGGTGTTTATCACGTTGTAATTTCCGATAAAGAGAATCAACACCCCCATAACTCTCACACCTCTTTTATCATAATGGCATTTATGCAATCTTGAACGTGTGTTGTTATCTATTGAAGCACTACAAAAAAATAACCAGAGACCAGACCAGTGTAAGACGTTTTATGTTTTATAATGGGTATTATACATGTAGGGCGTGACAAACTGTTACCAGCTTTGATATTTTCACGGACGCCTTATAAAGTATGCTATTCACGTTCACTCTGGCTCCACGTCTATAACTCTGCAGACACCAGATACTCATAGCATTTAACAGTTCAGATAGTTCAGAGGCTTGTAAAAAATGACCTTTAAGGCAGAAGTATCCTGCAAACCATTCGCTCACGTGTTGCTGCAACATTGTTCTAGGACACAGGTATAAAGACCCCACATCGCATCAGAATACATAACCGCCGTCATCTTGATGATGGTATAGATGTCCCTTACACAGATTGCACTTTTACAAATAGGCTCATGTCAGAGTACCGATATCACAAGATATTTCAACATATGTGGGATGTGTACAGCTATTCTCTCTTTCAGCATAGCCTATAACAGTTTTTCCACACACATACGTCCAAGCTTCATGTCACGCTCCACACGCCCGGCTTGTCCTCCAGAAACGCTACCCTAGAAACAAAGGTATACGTATAAGGAGCAGGTTAGAAAAGACTTTGTGCATTAAACGAGCTACACGGTTTCTAAAAACCATGGGCCCTACCAGCTGTAAAGATCTCATTATTCTCTCAGGATTGCGACATGTGTATAGTTCTAGGAATGTTTTTGCTAGTAGCCCCTCCACACTAGCATGTACAAGCATACACATGGCTTTATAAACACCTTTAAGCATCTGAAAAACTTTATATGAATTCAGCATAAAACATATCCGCCGTATTGCTCTAGCATGATAATGCGGGAGTAAACAATCATGAGCATCCTGCTGCGGGTCTTCGCATTTATGTCCGTAGCACCACCAGTAATAGTCACGCTTCAAACATATTTTCACAACACACGCTGCAAAAGCTTGAACCGTTAAAGACTCCAAAAGGGTCATAGTTTCATCTTCTTCTTCATCAGAGCTTTCAAAGCGTTTTAAAACATCACATTTTACACGTATCATGGCCTTTGGTTGCTGTAATTTTGATAATTTTTTAACAGTCCACACAGTAAAAATTGATGGTATTGAATGAGGAGCTCTGGCTCTCAGCTCCATGAAGTCTATCTGGCCTTTTCTTCAATTCAAAAAAGAAAGAATGTTAACTCTTGAACATGTGTTTTGACAGTTTTTTTCACACACACACCCACCTCCACATACCCAGACATACTTTATTACATACCATGGTACACATTTCAGAACAGCATCTTCCATCTCACAGGTGCTAGCGACATCCATAAACAACTTGTCTTCATCTGGAGCTGGTTCTATCTCCAGTGTCATGGCGGCCTCTGGAAACAGTTCCTCCAAAACACCTAGGTCCTCATACAGGGGCTCTTTAAGAGACTTAATAGACTCATCCGTATCTACATAGTCTGCACAGTGGTTGTCGGCATCCATTATAATGGCATCTACACCATCCCCGCACTCATCAAAGGCCTTGATAGTAGAAACAGCCTGTGCCATGTCATCAAAAGCCATCACAGCATGGCGTTCACACAGCTTATCCATAGCCGCAGCGTAATCAGGTTCCCCTTCAACGGCTGTAGTTGTTGCCAGCAGGCTTTCAGGATGTAGTATTTTTGAAGGGTGTTCAAATCCTCGACCCCTGGTAGCGCTTCATAATCCCCGGTATCACGGTCACTGTCCTATCGGATTTTCCCGGGCTTCAGGAGTGGCGTGTACCTCCCACCCAAACACCCCCTGTATATATACACCCTTCACACCACACCCCTAAAGGTGACACCTCCCTGACATCTCCAGAGCGCCCCACTGTGCACAAACTGCGACACACTTCCGGATCATTGTGGGGGACATCCGGGTCAAAATGGCCAACACACATTCCCAGAACCTCAAAGAGGGGAGTCTTTCAGGTGAATACCACTAGGACGGTTCAGTGTTAGGTCACTCAACATGTTTGGCCTTCCAGGGTACCACAGTGGGGGCCCTGGGGTCTCCAGGCTTTGGGGGGGTCCTCCCAGCTAGCACATATGATGTCACATCCGGGGGAACACATCTGCTAGGGCCTAAGTTCTGGTTAAACACCCTTACATCACTTTCGAGATAGGCTCTCCGCTAGGGCGGGTCTTCCGGGTCATCCACATGATGTCACTTCTAGAGTGGGACTTCCGCTGGGTCGGCCTTCCGGGCTCACAGAGCGTGGCAACCTGTCAAGTTTATATGATGATTAAAGGTATCATCCTTTATTACTATTACTATATTGTGATGAAATCGTATAATATGTAAAGTAATTCATTTATATATCTTACAAGTGCTAACATTATATAGCATTTTCCAAAGAACAAACAACTGCACCGCAATCTCTTCACCTTTTAGCGGTGACTGCTTCTTCACCCTGAGGTGTGGGTACATTAAGCTATGGCAATCCGAGGGGGACAAAAGGGCAGAACATGCTCATAAACACCTCTGTTCCAAGCTCCAAACCCTGAAGTGCAAAAATTGGCAATGCCAATATTTCTAGCTTTTTTTTAAAGTGTATTTATTGTGTTTTGTATAGATGGGTTGTATTGTATTGTATTGCATTGTATTTGGTTATTTATATAGCACTCTTTTCCCATTTGTATGGCCTCAATGCGCTTTGTTTTTGGAATGCCCTAAGTGACCGTAGTCAAGGTGCTGGAGGTTCTAACAGTTTTAAATTATAAGATGCATGTGTGCATTATCGCCGGTCTAGCTCTTAGGTGGCTGGCTAGGCTCAACTAAGCAGCCCAAAAAGGTCAGGCACATGGATGGGCGCTGTTGGTAGTTTGCGATAGAGTGCTATTGTTGAAAAAGAGTCGATGTTTGGCCAGCTATACCGAATTTCTTTCATTTGTAGTCGCTGTATGCTGGTGGCAGAGGTGTTGAGGTATGTCAGGTGTTTCAGTGTGGGCAGCTATATGCACTGATAGACTGGATGGGAATAGCCATAGCTGCATTCTATGGTGCATAGATGCTTGCCCTTGACTGCGGCCTGTGTTCACAAACATGGTGTAAGGTATATTTCCCATAGGCTTGATGTGGTCTCATTATTCGTGGTCTCTCTGGTGCGAGAGTCGGAGTGGTGAGGTTGAGTGAGTTTATTGCGATGTGCCACAGAGAAAGCAGCTGGCTTCCCTGGTGTATGTGTCATGTAGGGAGGTTGTTGTTCATGGGTCGATAATTTAACCTATTCTAGGTTTTACAGAGTGGTTCACAGTGGGATAGGGTTCTTAGATTTATGGGATCCCTGCTGGGTGCCTGTAGGTCTAAGCTCCACTGCATGGCAGGCAGTAATCAGTCCGTGCCTAGGTTCGCGATTTCTGGCAGTTGGAGAGACCTAGGCTTCACAGCATAGGGGATGTGAGAACTTCACAGTTTAAACTAGAGTTGCTAGACAGCGGCTGAGACCTATGTTTCATAGAATGGCAGATACAAACTCAATCATATTTGAGACTCCTAAATAACAGCACAATTGAACTACAGATACTAGGCAGCGGGAGAGGCCTATGTTTCAGAAACTGGCCGATACGAACACAGCAGCACCTGAGACACTTAGACCGCGGGAGAGAGGCCTATGCTTAACAAAGTGGCAGGTCCAATAGGTGTACCTAGATTTGAGATTCCTAGACAGTGGGAGAGAGGCTTATGTTTCACAGAGCGGCATATATGAATACACTCACAATTGAGACTCCTGTGATAAAGTTGACAGAAAACAAGCATTTGCTCCTATTGATGATTTGCTGTTTAGTGCTTCCCAAATGGTCTCTGTGGCACAGTCTGGTAATGCATGTGGCTGGTATCTGACAGGTTGGGGGCTCAAGTCCATAATGAAATGGCAAAATTCTGACAGCATAATAATGTTCCCTGTTCCTGCGATGGCAAGTTGAGACAGTGTAATAATACAAAAGCGTAATACTGTTTATTGCCTATTAAATTACATTGCCACGCTACCCAGTGCTTTAAGTGGGATAAGAAATTGAGTGGTGGCTCTAATGAATCGTGTCGCAATATTTGGGCACGGGGCCTAAAAAGGGTCTTGCGCAGACTCAAATCCACCACCAAGTAGCTAATAAAGGTTTAAAAGTGGAGTGGCCTGTGTAATTAAAAGAGTGACCTAACAGAGACAATCAAGTTTACAAATGTGCCATGAAAGGGCACACATTCTAGTTTAAAAGAAGTATTTAAATATGGATAGAATGTGTTCACATTTTGACCAAAATAAATATATTCAAATATGAAACATCAATTAAAAGGGGTCAGTACACCATGCAATCCCACAGTTCTTCTGAAAGAAATTCATTATCCATACATACTAGTTAAAGGCATCGGAATGATAATGCTTTAATACAATGTGTGGCAAACATCAAACAATACATTATCTCATAATTTCCCTTTCCTGTTTGAAAAGTACCTAATTTCAAAACGTCTTTAATTGATGATGTTCGTCTAAACATTACTGAGGGTACATCTATTGGCAAAGAGCAGTATTGCCAGTCATATTTTTAAAGACATTTGGAAAGGGAGGTAATTTCGGAGAGCATGGCACAAGGGCAATATTTGGAGCGCCCAGGGACTGAGCCCTGGCCCATTTAAAGCCCTCACCCTACCTTCCCCAAAACCAGGACCAACACTCTCCTTCTCCCCAAAACTGGAACGGGGGTTACATGTTTTTTTTAAACTCTCGGACGGTGGGGGCTGGGAAGGGAAAAGAGAGCCCAATTCCAAGAAAACCAGGACATCTGGTCACACTAGCTCAGTGGAATATGTAGGATTGTAGTCCCCGAATGTGCTAGAAACCAGCCAGAGGTAGCAAGGGCACAGCCGCATATATAAATATATCTCAACCCTGGGCCTCCAGCTGTCTGCTCTTCCTCTCTGCAGCGATAACAACCGTCTGCGTTTCCCATGGAAAGTGATTAAGACAAAGGCACGGCTGCCACCGGACCCGTGATTTTACCGGCACCAGTGAATGGGCAATTACCGGGTCATGCTGAGGTCGACGGACCCGGTAATTGCCCATTTGCGGGTGCCGGCAATAAGGGACTCCCCATCCCCATTCGGCCCCATAGGGCTGAATGGGAATGGGGAGCTCGGATGCACCGGCACTGTTCATAACGTTGCTGGTGCATCCACGAGTTGTGCTCGCGGGCGCCTTTCTGCCCGCCAGGTATAACCTGGCGGGCAGAAAGGCGCCCGCGAGCACAACTCATGTATGGCGGTCTGGGAACTACGGTACCAGCATGATTACCGGTACCGTAGTTCCCAGACCACCATGCTTATAATGACCCCCAATTTGTAGGCCTGTCGAGGGGTGTATGGACAGACATCACCAAAGCCCCGGAGATAATTTATCAAGACCAGTCCTTAGTCAAGCCTTCCCTACCACTGGGGATCTCTTCTGCCTTCAAAAGCGGACTTTAAAGACATCAGCGGTATTTATGTTTGATTTAAAGCAGCCGCACAAAACGAACGTAGGCAGCAGGACCTTAGTTACAGACATTCAAGCAGTCGAATCAGGTAGAGTCAGTTAAAGAGGTGCGTTTTAAGCTTCTTCCTGAAGGAGGGGTAGGAGGGTTCAGTGCGTAGGGAGAGAGTTAATGTGTTCCAGAGTATTTAGTAGGTACATTTGCCATAATGTACAGTTTCCCGAAAGGGCCATGCTTCCTACAGCGTGTCAAACCCATTACACAGGGCAGGAGATGCTATACAAATCCAAGCTAACATAATTTATATAACCTTGATATGACTATAACCAAGACTCCTTGCGTCCCCACATCACATACATCTCAACTCATACGCTGTTGGCGGACGACAACTCCCATGCAATCAGTTTACTCACCTGCCCAGCTCTTTACACTTGATTCAATGCACCCCAAAAACAAAATTGGCTGTTAGTTACCCACCTTAGGGGGCACACAAGGTTGAGCGCTATGCACCCCACTTCCATAGCTGGCCAGAACATTGCATGCCCCATATTGTACCCACCCTCCCTTACCCCATATATGACCCGTAATGATATGAACATTGTTCTGTTGCTTCCTGGCTAGTTTACCTCTATATAAAACACCAAATACAATATACACCCCACTTGGCCCCAACACTTCCTCTCAGCCTCCATTGTTCTGCAACACTTCTCTTTCCCATCCTCTGTTGTCTCCCAGGCCCCTTGACCTGTCACTAATTTCAGGATATCCCTGGCAGGGGCGCAACACACCAACCCTCAGACCAGCCTAGGTACTCTCAGAGACTACTGCAGTGGTGATTTAGTTCTGTATAAGTAAATAAAAGAATAAACTGTATATAGCTAAATGCAGTGTCAGGGTGCTCAGGTGGTTCCTTGGGGCAGACTGCATAAAAGTGACAAAGACACTGCCTGTGTTAAAAGAGGCACTTTACAAAACAATTTGCTGCGGGTACATACCAATTATTGTTCATTTGTAATTATGCAACATGTTGGCAAGTGGTGTGTGTTCTTGGTGACTTGGCTGGCTTTCCACTACCTGCTACCTGCTCCTTGAAGTCCACCTGGAGGTGGGACTTGGAAACCTGCCGCCTGCTGGGAGATTCCCTACAAGACCAGCCCACACTGCGAAAGCGGCCGTGTAAGTGGTTGGCAAGTGGTTGGCAAGTGGTGTTCTTGGTGTTCTTTGGTGGCCTTGGGGACTTGTATACAGTGGTCTTTGAACAGAGAAGAAAGAAACCTGCTCCTTTGAATGAAGAAGTCAAACTCAACTCAACGGAGGTGATCAGTGATGGAGGCTCCCGCAGAAGACAGCAGTTGAGACAATGCTGCCAATCCCTGCTGACTACTGCTACCCCAGTAAATCCAACTAACCCTCCCTTAAAACAAACACGATTGACTTTTGGGCCCAAATCACCTCCTATCACACCCTCGGACAAACAGCCCCGGCATTCACAGTCCATTGAAAACTCTGGGAGGGATGAGGTGGAAATTATAGACTCAAATGGAGCCGCTAAGAATGTTAAAGGGGTTGGGGATATCGAACGAGGTGAACCCCGAGCGCTCCAATCTAGAGCAGTTGCAGCTTTATTTAGCCCACCGCTCCCGACCCCTGAACTCAACCAACACCTTGTTAACGTGCTCCAAAACACTCCCCTACATCACAATGGGGGGCTTTTACCTGGCGTTGTGGGCCAGTTCTGCCCCGCGTCCGGTGCTCCTCCTGGGGTTCCTCGGGAGGCGGGCCCTGCCGACGGGACAGTATTGGTGCCCGCTGGCACTGGCGGTTTGACCCCGTGTGCGGCCCCGTCGGAGTGTGCCTGTCCTGTGCGGCCGGAGCCGTGGACGAGCGCCTCTGTGGGGCGATGCAGCAGGGGAGCTGTACGGCCGGCACATTGGAGGAGCGAGGATGGGAGGGAGAGCCCCTGCCTAGAGCCGAATGTGAGTGCAGCTCTGTGCCCTGCTCCCTTCAGGGGGCGAGCCCCCGACCTGGAGCAAAGGGGGCGAATGGGGTGCCGGGTGGCTCTATCCAGGAACCTGTGCCAGTAGTGAGTGTGGGTCTCGTGTGGCAGGAGCCACCGGAGAGTGCTGCCCCCCTCATTGGTGTGGCGAACAGTGGATACTGCAGCCCTATTGCATAAGAAGTACGATCAGAGCCCTTAAAGGAGCAATACCAGTGTATGGCTCTTGAGCTATCGGAACTACCGGCAAGGAAATGTCATCTTCAAGTCCTCCAACCTGGAACACCAAATGAAATTCGTCCGCAATATAATAAAACTAATTCAGGTAATATGGAGCTGACAAGTATTATCCCCTCAAACCCTGATCAGCAGGCTTTAGGAGGGGCTGAAGAAGATAGTATCCAAGACCTTGACCAATTAGACTGGGAGGATATGAAAAACAGAGACGTTTTTGAAAGGATGCCTAAAGAAAACCTTGAAGGGAGGGTTTCAGAACGCCTGACCCAGGCGAGCAATGGAAATTTACCCACACTGGATCCACTACTCTCGACCCAGCCAACAAGAGAAACCTACCCAGAGAGTCCTGGAAAAAAGGGCGCAAAGTCCCCCAAGTCCCTTTAGTGGAAGACCATCATCTTGAAGACCTCCACTCAACTCCACCCTTGGGCGACTTGAGCAATTCTAAATTGGCTGACAAATTGATCAAAGACATCGCCGCCTTGACTGGGAAAATTGCTTGGGAAAAAAGGAGAAGCCTATCATTTATAAAGGACAAAAGTGCAGCTCTTGTTAAGGCCCCGCAAAGATGGACACTTTGGCGGTAAATCCGAAAAAGAAAACACAAATTTCAGAAAATATGAGTGATTCCATCGTACCCGACATGACAACCTTGGATGACCATCAATTTGCCAAATGGGAGGCTCTCCACCGAAAGGATTGGATGGAAACCTCAACTCACTTGCATAGCACTGTCATGGCAGCCCTTCCAATTTCGGTGGCCCCATTCTTGAAATTATACGAATCAATCAATGACTCTATGCAAGACCTATTATGGGCCAGTTTGAAATCACAAGAACAAATTGCTACACTGGAGCAATTCTCAACATCAATTGAGAGTAGGCTTAATTACAAAGCTATTCAATCCAGGCTTTGGCAAAATCGACTTGGGGACCTAGCTCGTAACAAAGCAAATGGCCAGTCCTAACTCATGGAAGCAATCCTTGTGGATTGTAAGTGGATGAGGACATTTCATCACTTAAATGTGGACGCCAACAAGAAATTAGAAAACAAGGAGGCCAGTGCCATCATTAATGCCCCGTCTGAGGCTAAATCCCCAGAGGAGGAAAGTATGGAATTAGCAAGGCTAGATGTAGCCAGTCAATCGACATTGTTGAAAAAAAGGACCCCTCAAGCTGGCCAAGAACCTCAAGGGCTCAGTCCCAAAAGGAAAAGGAAACCAGAATGCTAACAAACAAATTGAAGGGGCCCGTCCAATGGGGGCTGAAGCGGAAATCCATCGGAACACAAGCTTCTCTATCTTTAACAGAGGGGCAAGCCAAGCCCACCCACAGGCTCCTCAACTTGAACAAAAAAGGGGATAGAAATCCAAAAACTTAACTGGATCCCGAAAGCAGAATGGCTCAAAGGCCTTCTTAAGGAACATAAGGACTCCACCAAATTTAGAGACAACTCAATGTGCCAAAAGATCAAGAAAGGGATTGGCACTTATCAGAAGACAACATGGTGAAAATGACCAACTAACAGTGCCCCACATTGGAAAGGCATCGAACAAGTCTTTTTCATCAGACGCCTGCCTAAGTGACCCAATTGAAGTCATGCAAGATAAGGAAGAGGAAAACACTTGGAACAGCTTCAATTCAGCAGATTCGGAGCAATTAGATGATCCAGCAAATCAAAGACACATATTGAGGCTCAACGAGCAATCCTCAGTTTCCCCAGTCCTCGAACAAACATCGAAGGCTAAACAAGGGAATCCTGCTAAGGAAGTTATCCAGTTGACACCAAACCAACCAATAGATGCAGCCTCTGATGCTACCGAGCCATTCTTAACATTGCACGAAAAAAGAAAAAAGTGTTCTAACAGCGAAACCCCCAACGTTAAGGGAGTCACATTCAAACCAAAAAATAAGGAAAAAATTGATGAAATGGATCAAAGAACTAAAAAAGGAAAATCCAATCCCTCGAAGCAGAAAGTCGATTGTAGAAGCAAAAAAGCTTTGAAATTACATTTTGAAAAAACTTCGAGGAGTCATAAAGGATTTATCTTAAATCAAGAAACTGTGATGACCACATTCTGGCAGATCCCAATGCTCAGATTACTGTCCACAAATGACATTGTGATAGTAGAATTTCCAAAAGAAAATAGAATGGACTTAGTCATTCTGCATGTGATGACAGAAACGATAAAAGAAGCTCTCATAGAGATGAAAATAAAGCTCCAGAACATGGGCTATGAGCTACCGGAGTGGAAAAGGGACAACAGTTCACCCAATTCTAGACGGCTCAGAGAAGGAAAGAAGACCTCAAAAAAACAGAGTGGGGAGAAAGGAACCCCTTCAATTGCAGATAGACAGGCCCAGGCTGAAGGGCCTAATAACAAACATCAGCAAAAACAGCAAAACCAAAGCAAGGAGCCAAAGGGGGGGTTCCCTAACATTAAGAAGGGGAATATACGAGAGGACCCCAGGAATAAAAATGGAAAACAAAAAGAGGAACTGTCGACCCTACCCTCAAGAAGTGAAGGAAAGAAAAATAGGTTTACGATCGACAATTCCAGTTCGACGGGAAACCTTAAGATATGTCGGGAAAAACCCTCTCTCAATGGTGACGATTGGGCGTGGATGGATAAGGCTCTAACAGCCAAGAAAAAAACAATAGGCTAGCGCAAAGATCCAGGAAACAAGCCTGCATATAGCCTCATGGAATACTCGTGGCTTTAATCATCTGTTCTCAGGCGCGGATAACTTCTTAAGCACCTATGAAATAATTTGTCTACAAGAGACTTGGTTACGAGAGAAACCACTATGCAAGGGATATGAGGTCTTTATTAATCCAGCTAAAAAGGGAGCTACTGGTCGCCCTTTTGCAGGCTTGTTAACGTTGATAAAATGGACAAAATGAGTTCGGATAATTCAGCATCTAACACCGAGCCCTTTTATACAAACGCTGAAAATGAAATTAACGCTAGAAGCGAGGGAAGCTTCCATCCTCCTAATTAGTGTCTACTGGAGTGATAACAAACAGCTGAACAATAACGTCATAGCGAAAATTGAGAACATAATAGACAAATCCGTGATCGAGGAACCGGAACAACTTATTGTCCTATGTAGCGATTTGAACATCAAACTTCTAAAAAAATAAAGCCAAAAGCGAGAGCCTAATCTCTATAGGCGAAAAAGAACAACGATAGAAGCTTTTCATGGAGAGTTGCTCCATGAGGATGCTTAATGGAGCCACTAAAGGTGACTTGAGAGGTGCCGATACCTGGTTCTGTCAAAAAACGAGTGCATGTCTGGACTATTGCTTTGTCTCAAATAACCTATGGGACATTATCAAATCTTTTGAAGTAAAAATGCAAGCTTATAGTGACCGTGCACTTCTCAGTATAGAAGCAATCTTTGTTGGAAAGGCTCAAGAGTCAATTAAAATCACCCCCAACGAAGTATGCTGGGGAAGAAACCAAATCAGAATAAGGGAAAGGAACGTAGTTGACCTAATAAAGGGTTATACGAGGCAGGCATCTGATAACTCAGATGAAGTTAACTATGGATGGCTCCTGATGGACTACCAAATTAAACAAAATTCAAAGAAGTTTGATGGAATAAAAACTAAACACACTTACAACTAAACTGTGGTAGAAAAAAAACGAAAAGAGTATCGAGCACAGTTAAGGCATCTTCGGAAAGAATTCTCCCCAGGAAATCAGGAAGCAATAAGAAAATGTAAACAAATCTATAAAAATTGGCTTAAGATGACAAGAGCCAATAGAGTGCAATTAAATGGAGAGAAAATGCTTGCAGCCATCAACTCGTGCAACCCAAGATATCTCTGGGACATCATCAATAACCGAAAGGATTTCCAACCTGCAGTGGAAACAAATCAAGTCTCAGAAGCCAGTTGGGTCAAACACTATATTTCCCTTTTTGCAAAAACAGAGACCCCGGCTTACCTAACAAAAGACTATGGCTAATCCATCATGGTCGTTTAATTTTGACTTTATAGAAATCCACAAAATGATTGGTAAGCTAAGTACATCTAGGGCAGCTGGCCCGGACGGTATCTCCCCAGCAAATCCTAAAAGAAAATAAAGACAAATGGGCAACGTTAAACAATTTACTATTTGAGCGCATAGTAAAAACCAAAACGATCCCATCGACAGGGAAAGAAGCTGTCATGGTACCCATTTTTAAAAAGGGAGACTGTAGTGATCCTAGGAACTATAGGCCCATAGCCCAATTGCACTCTATAGGCAAGCTCTTGCCTCGGTACTGCTACGGGACCTGAAGAAATGGGCCCTACAAGGAAATTTCCTTGATAAGAGACAATCAGCCTTTGTCAGTGGAGTGGGTACCTCCCTTAACCTATTCATCTTAAAGTTGTTGAAAGCAAAGGCCCTGGAAACAAGGACCAAGGTTTACTTGGGGTTTATCGACCTGGAACAGGCTTTTTATTGTATCAATCGAGATCGACTGTGGGAAAGGTTGGAGAAATGGGGGCGTCCGGTCGATCTCTTGGAAGCAATCCAAGCCCTGTATTCAGAGACCTCAATTGGAATCCAACTTTCCAGAGATGGTAAAATAATAAGAACATTTCGGGGAATCAAGCAAGGATGTGCCCTTGCGCCTTTCTTGTTTGTACTTTATCTGGCGGACATGATTATCTCACAGAACGAAATTAGAGCTTTTCCTCCAACAAATGAAGAGGACAAAATTCCATGGATCCTATATGCAGACGATCTAGTTTTTGTTTATTTAACACCAGTCGGACTGCAACGTAGGCTGAATGCATTCAAAACATATTTGGATAGCAATGACATGAAAATTAACATCAATAAGTCAAAGATAATGATTATGCAATCAGCCCCAGGAACCAACAAATGCACAGGGGCACCTTACATATGGAAAATTGACAATCGGCCGCCGGAATCAGTAGAGTCATTCTCTATTTTGGAATTTGTATCAACAAAAACGTCAATGAATTAGGCCATTACATGTTAATAAGGGAGAAACTAGTAAAACTGACAAATCAAGGGAGAGCACTTTACCATCGCTATGGAACTTATTCCCTGGAACCAATTGTCATTTTCTTTAAGCCTGTGATAATCTATGGAGTGGAATCACTCATAGCTCTCTCTTGGAAGAGATTTGTGAGGCCTTCTTCTTGAGGGAAATCCTGAGATTACCAAATGCTGTCTCTACTGCGGTGATCCGATTCGAATTAAGACTGCAATCTCTAACATCAGTTGTACTCCGGAAGTCTCTATCAATGTTTCAGAAAAGTATCATCGATAATCCTCCTGCTCCTTTCGAGGTCTTAAAAGAGATGGTTGCAAACAAACACAAAAACCTCTCAAGATGGGAATATCGCTGTAAAGAGTACCTGATAAATCTGGGAATTGATTGCGTTACTCTAAAGAACAACCCAAATAAGGTAAAAAAGGCTCTCTTGATAAGAGACTGGATAGAAACTATTGAACAAAAACAACAGAGTAAGCTCTGTCTGCCTATCACCTCGAAGCGTCAAATGTTCAATGAACTACCGGGTTATTTGACAAAATTTCCTTCACTTTACTGGAGAGATCTGCTCTTAAGGTGCAGACTAAACATTTTACCATCAAAGGAATTGCTCCTAGCCAGAAAGATGATAACGACCAAAGAGGGAGTTTGCCGTTTTTGTGCAAATCCCGATGCCATTGAAACAACTAAACATCTACTGCTGCTATGCCCAAAATTAAGTAAAAAAAGACGCACAGTTCTACAACATCTACAACCTGACCTTGATCGATATGGGGAAGACCTCACCTGGGAGAGAACTCTGTCGGCACAAAAATTGGGCAAACAATTGACGCTTTGAAATTTCTTGAAAAAATATTGAAAATAGACAATATTTCTTTGTAAATAAGGAAAGAAAAATCAATCTTGTACCACAATGACATAGGAACAAATGTTTAAAGGTTGACATTTTGGATAAAACCATTCAAAACATAATTAAAAAAAGAAAATAATAAATTCTTGTGCAGGTTTTTTTACTGGCCAGTACGCCAACATCCTTTGCCCTATGCTCAGAGGTATCCAGGCCATGTGTAAGTAGTTCACAAAGTCTGACTTTAAAATGGGACAAGCAAAACTGCAAGTTTCAGAATAAAATGAGGACTGGCTCACATACCCACACCGGGCATGGGTACACTTGAGAGTTCTGCGGGCTACTGGTGGTGGTGGCAAAAATGAAATTGGTGGGTGAGCATTGACTTTCACGGCAGGGTATCCGGGAAGTGTGTCACATAGAGGTAGGGAACAAATGGGTAGCCAGTGTTCCCCTGTTGTTTGGCAAATGGATTTGGCATTGTCATGGAGAAGGGCAGGGCATTGCATAGTAGGGCATAGTATAAACATATAAAACTTTTCCCTTGGGGCAGTCGTGGCTCGGGGGAGTGGTGAAGAAAGTATGTGGGACACATGCTTGATCTTGCTTCACAGTTTGATTGGAGCAAGAAAGGGTGACAAGGTGGATGGAATTCCCGAGGTTTGGTAGCCAGGATTAGTCAGTATTTGATAAGAGATGAGCGGTGGTCATCCAGGTGAGGGAGGCAAGGGAATGGATAGTGGACATACTTAGTGGCTGCTCTCCTAGATCTAGAGGAAGAGGTTGAGCTTTGATCTGAAAGTATAAGGGACCACAACCTCTTCCCAAGCGATGACGACAGAAGGTGTAGGTTGAAAGCTATGGATTGGAAGCGAATGGTTAGGTGTTAGAAATGGGTGTTAATAATGGGAGTATGGTGGTAAGGAAAAATGGTGAACAGATAGGAAATGTATGTGGATGGGGAATTGAACTGGTGTCAGAGAATGTTCAGGGTAGGCGGTAAGAATTGTGGGTGCAGGGTGGCAATGCTTAGGGTGTGTTGGGGAAAGAAGGCAGGAAGGAGAAGATGTCGACATTTCTGGCATGGGTAATATGGAAGGGTGCTAAAGACACTTCCGTTTGAGGGTTCTGGGGGGGCAAGATTATTCATATGGGGGAGATAGGAGTGAGAAGAAAGAGAGGACAAAAAGAAGGCAGAACATGGCTAGGGTATGAATGCCATTCACCATGTTGTAAGCATTCCCTTTAGACAGGCTGCTGTTGTATCGCTTTATATTGTAATGTAATGTAAGTGGTGTTGTGTAGTGCTCATCTTCCACTTTTAGTGGCCTAACTGTGTGTGGCTCTATAAGAAAAGGGGAGAGTCTTTCTTCGGACATTGGGGAAGTCAGATGTGAAACCTGTGGCATTGATGGGTGCAGTTCAGAGGCTACTTTTTCTGTGTGCTAATCTGCTTTCTTGGGGTTTGGTCAAGAGACTTTGGTGCATGTTATCCAAGCTGAGATAGGCTACAGCTCTTTGGGTCTGGGTAGACACAGATGTTGAAGACTGTGATAGGGTTGAAGAGGAGAGCTTAGTCATGGCTTGATTTGTTTTGAAGAGTTAATGGCTAGGACTCTGGCGGCCATCTGTGGATGAGAGGGGAGTCAGTCAGGGGAAGAGAGTAGGACTTACAACACAATAGAACTTGCAACCATGCACTCCTTCCCCTGGCCTCTTGCAGATGGGTCCCATTTCACTATCTCACATTGCCATTGGTAATCCCTCTCTTTCTCTCCCTCTCTCTCGCCCTCTCTCTCACTCTCTATCTCTCCCTCTCTCTCGCCCTCTCTCTTTGTCTCCCTCTCTCTCACTCTCTCTCTCTCTCCCCCTCTCTCGCTCTCTCTCTCTCCTTCTCTCCCTCTCTCTTGCCCTCTCTCTCTGTCTCCCTCTCTCACTCTCTCTCTCTCTCCGCCTCTCTCTCTCTCCCTTCTCTCTCGCCCTCTCTCTCCCTCTCTTGCCCTCTCTCTCTGTCTCCCTCTCTATATCTCCCTCTCTCTCTCTCTCTCTCTCTGTCTCTCTCTCCCTCTCTCTTTCTCTCATCCTCTAACTCTCTCTCCTTCTCTCTCTCTCTCTTTCTCTGCCTCTCTAGTTCCCTCTTTCTCTCTGCGAAGCTTCGTGACACAGCTAAATGATGGAAGCAGGGAAAGAGCGGGCATGCAGTTTTCCTCTAATCGTACAAACTGTACTCCCAAGGAGAGAGAGGGTCTGTCAAAGATTAATATATGCACAAGGTGTTTCCTCTCCCAATGGGGGGGTCTCCTGGAGCCAGAAATGTACCTATGAAAAGACATATGCTTTGGCCAGATGGACTTCCTTTGGTTGGCTAGTCATTTACTAACTTCCTGTGGTGTGTGGTCTCTTCATTGAGCTCTACTCTCTTAAGGTTGAGCATTTGAGTACAGTAAATGCAATGTAGGGGATAGCCCTGCTGTCTAATGCCTGACCCTGTAGGGTGCTGTAGAGGCAATATAAGGGCATCTGTATGCTAGGTAAAGCCTGACCACATATAGTTCAATATGTAAGACGTGGGGAGATAGTTCTGCCACCTAAAGCCTAACCATGGTCAGTCAAGTATGTGCAATTCAGGGGATAGCTCACTTGTCTAAAGTCTATTATGTACAAGGCAGTATAAGCAATTTAGAGGGTTAGTAAAATCTGACCATGTACAGTGCAGTATATGCAATTTAGGGTAGGGCTGTCAGTTTTCATTTGTGTTCATTTTTACTCATTAATACAGATGGAAATCACTCCATTTCTTTTCTGTATTTATTTGTAAAAAAAAAACGGAACATATAGAAACACATGGGCTTTGATTCGCTCTTCAGGTTGTGAATTATGCCTTGCAAGCTAATGGCTGTGAAATTAACACAATGGAGAGGCTAAAAAAGGGATTTATTGGCATTTGAAGTTGTTTAAAGGGCTACACATCACATCAGCAAAAGGAGCAGGTGTTTGTTTTTCAGGTAAAAAGGATCTTGACTTGATGAGTGCAAGAACCAGATCCATGAGCTTCCCATTTCAGGCATGAAAACGCGACATTTTTTATTTGAATTAATTTGAAAATGCGCCAGTTGCAAATTATTTCTTACAGAGCAAATACAAATGTGAATAGCTATACATAAAATGACTGAAAAATAAATATGGATAAATACAGACGGAAATGTTGAAAAAATAAATACCATTAAACCGGGAGTCTTCATTTCAGGGGATAGTACTGAACAATATTCGGACACCATCTTGTAATTCTCTTACATTGTATCCTACTCCGTGTCAGGGTAGCACTACCTCCCCCGCACCCAAGTTCATATTGTAACAAATTGAATTTTTGAGTATATTTCATACATAAGGTGTGCCACTATACATCATCTCTACACTAGCATAGTACTGAACATGGACAGTATGGGACATGCGATTTAAGGGGATGGCTCTGCTCTCTAAAGCCTGACCATTAATGGTGCAGGGTGCTCGAGTTAGGGGGATAGCTCTATTGTCTAATGCCAGACCATGTGTGGTGCACAACATGCAATTTTGGGGGTTGGCTCTGCTGTCTAAAGCCTGATCATGTACAGTGCTGGATGTGTGATTTTGGGGGACAATTCTGCAGTCTAAAGACTCAGCATGTGTGCTGTAGCATGTGCAGTTTAAGGGGATGGTTCTGTCATTCCTAGTTTGGTTTATGCGATTTAGGGCATAGCTCTAAGGTCTTAAGCCTCACCATGCAATGTGAAGTATGTGTAATTTAAGGGGATAGTTCTGCACATGAGCGATATGGTATGTGTGATTTTCGGGATAGTTCTGCTGTCAAAAAAGGCTGCCCATGTACGGTGCAGTATGTGCTATATAGTGGAAAGCTCTGTTGCTCTGGGCAGTGTCCCCTAATGCCCTTCCGCCCCCCACTAGTTCTGCTCTTCAGACATGACAAGTGGGCTACTGCTGTGCCATCACCCACCTGTGCACCCCTAACCAGGAATTGCCACTGCTTCTTCCTTTCTCAAGCAGGATTGAAAACTCGACAGACCTCACCTAAATATATTGGGGGTTGCGGGTTTCACGTTATTTTAAGTGACCAATTACACCATCAGACCTCTAGATGATAAAACTATCCTGGTACCTCTATGTTAGTTCTCACTCTGCCCCTCTCCAAACTTCTCACTGAGTCTTTTCAGAAATCTCTTACAATGATGCACTTTAGCCACAGGCACATCAACACCAATCGATCCAAGACTGAGCTTTCCTCTTTAACCATTTTATACTCTCCTACTTTCCCACAACAATGGCTAACCAGACCCAAAGCACAGTAGTCTATCAAATCTTGGACTCTTTCCTATGGAAAACATACTCCTAAGTTCCTCCGCCAAGGAAGCAGGTCGGCTCAGAGAACCCGGATACTTTCTATCTGCACCCTTCAACAGCACATGTTTAGACAGAAAGCCTGACCATGAAAGGTGCAACATATGCATGTAAGGGTTAGTTCTGCATTTGCCAGACAGCGGGAAAGGCAGATGCAAAACATGTGCTGTTGAAGGGTGCAGATAGAAAGTACCAGGTTTCTCTGAGCCGACCTGCTTCCTTGGCGGAGGAACTTAGGAGTATGTTTTCCATAGGAAAGAGTCCAAGATTTGATAGACTACTGTGCTTTGGGTCTGGTTAGCCACTGTTGTGGGAAAGTAGGAGAGTGTAAAATGGTTAAAGAGGAAAGCTCAGTCTTGGATGGATTGGTGTTGATGTGCCTGTGGCTAAAGTGCATCATTGTAAGAGATTTCTGAAAAGACTCAGTGAGAAGTTTGGAGAGGGGCAGAGTGAGAACTAACATAGAGGTACCGGGATAGTTTTATCATCTAGAAGTCTGATGGTGTAATTGGTCACTTAAAATAACGTGAAACCCGCAACCCCCAATATATTTAGGTGAGATCTGTCGAGTTTTCAATCCTGCTTGAGAAAGGAAGAAGCAGTGGCAATTCCTGGTTAGGGGTGCACAGGTGGGTGATGGCACAGCAGTAGCCCACTTGTCATGTCTGAAGAGCAGAACTAGTGGGGGGCGGAAGGGCATTAGGGTACGCCGCCCAGAGCAGGGTCTCATTGGGCCAAAAAATCATGGAGGGCAGCTAAAATAAATTCATTGCCCTGGAACCATTGTTTAAAACCACCAGATGCAAAGTTTGCTAAGTAATTAAAGTTGCCCACGTTGGACCAGAAAAGCTGCCTTCACAGACTTGTCAGGCCACTCTCTCAGGCATTGTCTTGTGGAAATCGTGAAACTGGCCAAGTGTTGGTCCAGAAAAAACAGAAAAAGGCTAGGCGGCTTTCAGGTCCTTGCCAGATTAAATGCCCTGAGTGCTCATATTGTCATAGTAGGTAACCAGCTCTGCATCAGCCCTTATAAGGTTTGTGTGAGAAGTGTGCTGCTACAGCAAGGTGGCTACAAAGTATGTCGTGATTGACTAAGTTGAACGCTGCCGAGTGGTCTAGGAGGAGTAGGAGCGCTAGGTTACCATTGGGCCTCATTACACGGTAGGCGGTAAGGGTTTACCGGTACCGGTATTTTACTGGTACCGGTAAATCCTTACCGCCTTACTATGAGGTCCCTTCGCGGGTTGGAGAATTTAACGCCTGCTTTTTGCAGGCGTTAAAAAACAACCCGCAAAGGGACCAGGGAGCTAATTACGGTACCGCAAATTGTGGTGCTGTAATTAGCACCTTCCCCATTCCCATTATGCCCTATGGGGCAAATATGGGAATGGGGAAGGGCAATGGGGGAAGGGGGAATTACCGCCCCACCAACCTTGGAATAGGGCAGTAATTCCCCTTTCCACCAAGGCGGTGCCAGTATTTTACCGGCATGGACCAAGGTGCTAACCATTTTATACCACCTAATAGCACCTTGGTCCACCGCCGTCCGTGTAATGAGGCCCAATGTCTTTTAGCTCATCCATTTGTATTTTAGGGTCGAGTAGAGCAGTTTCTGTTCCGTGTCAAGGGCAGAAGCTGGATTGACAGGTTCCCAAGAGAATATTGGTTTCTAGGTATTCCTGAATCTGGAGGTAGGCCACTCTATCCAGTATTTTTAGAAGAAAGGGTACTGTCATAGATCGGTCTGTAGTTCATCAGTATGTTATGGTCTAGTGTTGGTTTTTTAATAGTGAGAGGACGCAGGCATCTTTGAGATTGGTAGGGACCGAAGCACTTTCAAAGGATGCATTAATTAGGCTAGTGATGAATGGGGTCAGTTCATGTGCACATTCTTTAATTAGAGAGGCTGGACATGTATCGCCCTGACATCTTGACGGTTTTAGGCTGGTGATAATTGTTTCAATATCCTGGTTACAGATCAGCGAGAATTCAAAGGGTCTGTCCAGTGTCTGGAGGATAGGGCTAGGATCCAGTTGGGTTAGCTTAAGGCTGATTCTTTTATCTTCAATTTTAGTTTGCAAGAGGGCGATTTTGTCATTTAGGGCTTTTTGGATGCTGGAGCACCAGCTCTCGTCTTTGGTTCAACTTTCTTGCGGTGTGACTGGGGACTCTAGCTCTCTCAGGATGGAGAAGAGTTCTTTGGATTAACATTGAGCATTTGAGATTCTCTCATTATAGGTGCTGCTTTTGGCATACAGGAATGCCTGCTTGTAATTATTAGATGTTGAAACAAAGTAAATTTCTTCCAGTTTGCTTCCGCTTTTCTTTTTTCGTTTCAGAGGGCTTTCAGGTTGGGTGTGTAGCAGGCATTAAGGTGAGTGTGAGGTTTGGCTTTGCGAAGAGTCAAATACGCTACCTTGTCAACGCTGTTAGCAGGGATTGGTTGTAGAGGTTGACTAGTGCAGTGGTGTCGTGGGGGTGTGAATCTTGAAGGGTCGCGATGGGACTGAGCAGCGGGAGGATGTTATTGGCTGTGATCTTGCATCCATTTCTGGCAATTGTAGCAGCACCTGACGAGGAGGGGTGATGGCACCTTCATTCTTGTCTATGTTGAAGGTGATTAAGTGATGATCTGACCAAGGACAACGGGAGTTGGAGCTGATAGTGGTGTCGCAGTTAAGGTTGATAAGCCAATCTCTGGTGCGGCCTTTTTTATGTGTCGGGTTAAGTATGCGTTGCGTGAATCCTAGTGAAGTGAGGGTATTGGCTAAGTTCAGTGCATGATGATCTTTAGGCTCATTGAATCCCAGGTTAAAGTCTCCTAATATAATGGTGTGTGTATTAGCCTTGGTGTTGGTGGACATGAGTTGAGCTATGTCATCCTCGAAGGATGAGATAGGGCCAGGAGGCCGGTAGATTAGGTGTAAGTTTAGTGTACTTGTGGGTGAGGTGGTCATTTTGATTGACAGTAGATCCCCAGTGGGGTAGATGGGGTTGGGAGATGCCCAGATGTTGATACTCTTCTTAGCCATAAATACTCCTGTGCCCCCTTTATTAGTGGGCCTGTCAGTCCTATGTATGGAGTAGTTATGGGGGACAGCCAACAAAAGGGCATGGCCAACAGCTGCATGGAGCCACATTTCTGTGATTGCTTGGAAGTCGAGGTCCTTCGATGTGATGAGGTCTGTGATGTCAAGTGCATGGGATGGTAGTGGTCTGGCATTGATGAGTGCACCCTGTACAATTGTCTCTTTCATGTCTGTGGTGTTGATGGGTGGTAGTATAGTGGCTATGTTTAGTGGGTGGGGCAAGGTATGTACCTTGTTAGAGTTCAAGTGAGCCTGGAGTCTAACAGGTGTTTTTCGAACGTCTAATTTACAGGCTGGAGTATTGTAAACTCTGGGGTGGTTGTTGGCTATGGCACGTACGTAGTGTGGGAGTTTGGACCTCAGGTGAGTGTTCTTCCATGGAGTAGGCGGAATGGTAGTTGTGGCATGGAAGTTAGGGATTTTAGTGTGGGCCCTAGGTTGCCAGTGGTGAAGATCGGATGGGGTGGATTGGTGCGTTGGGCTAGACATGGGATGGAGATGCTTGGTTTCATTGGTCTCAAACCATGTGCATTGGAACTGGGTTGCTGCGGTTTGGGCTTGGCATTGTGCGGCTTGGCGAAGAAGGCAGTGAGTGGCGATAGGAAGTAAGTCGGTGGTATGGAGGAGGAATCTGGGAGCTTGGGCGGCATGGTGAGTACTGAGGTTATATAGTATATTATATAGTGCCCAGTTTGAAGGGTACCGAAGTGGGTGGGGTGGGAAGGCTATGCTGGCAAATAGCTGTGCCAGTAGTTACGCAGTTTAAAGGTAATGCTCCTCATTCATGCACAACTATTACACTGGTGCTAATGATTCAGGTTGTTAGATGTTTGGGGGGCATAAGGTACTGGCGACAAACTGCAATGTAAAGTGCAATTTGTGACTCAACTCACGAGTGACAGTCTCTAGAGTGCTAGGGTGCTGCTGACCAAGATTGCAATTAGGCATGCAGTTTAGGTAAGACAAGTATGCCGGCCGAGGTGATCTAGTGCTGGGATACGCAGTGCTAGTTGCTATGTGCTAGGGCTAGACAGGAGCAGGGACAAAGTAGTGTGGCGCTAAGGGGTGTGTTGCACCTGGTGGACTGCAGGTTGCAGTTTCAGGTTGGTATACACTTTAGGCGCATGCGGGATAGGATAATCTGGTATTCAGGTATAGGTTGCACAAGGAAGGTTATCGTGCAGTTGTAAGTTGCAGTACCGTTTCAGGCAATATGTTTCATGATAAGGGTATACCTGGCGATGTGTACAATGCACAGGTTCAAAATAGGGGATTGCATATCAAGAATTCAGTTTTTAGATGTGCCTTTTGGGTCAGAGACACATTACTGGTTCAATATATAGTACAAATTGGGCAAAAGCATGCTAGGTTGAGAATGCAAGGTGTTAAGAGGCAGGTAGTCTGTCGGAGACTGAGTCTTAGTTACAGGTTGCCGTAGAATTTAGGGCAAAGGCATGATTGGCAATATATACGGGTTACAAGAATGCAGTGTACACATATATGACTACCTATCACAATTTCGAATTAGAGTACAGTTTTACGCTATAAGCACATTACAGTTAAAGCATAATGGTTAAGGTAGGAGCATGCTGGATAGGGTGTGCGAGACGTTGAGATGCAGGTTATATGTTATGGGCTTGGATCACCATTTAAAAAGCAGTTTTGGTGGAGAAACATGTAGGCGAGGTAATCGGATGCTAAAATACATGTTTTGCCTAAAGGGTTGCAATCATCACAGTATCAACATTTCAATATAGAATTACAATTTAGGGCGGCATAACAGTATCAACATTTCAATAGAGGATTACAATTTAGGGCGGCATAACAGTATCAACATTTCAATAGAGGATTACAATTTAGGGCGGCATAACAGTATCAACATTTCAATAGAGGATTACAATTTAGGGCGGCATAACAGTATCAACATTTCAATAGAGGATTACAATTTAGGGTGGCATAACAGTATCAACATTTCAATATAGAATTACAATTTAGGGCGGCATAACAGTATCAACATTTCAATAGAGGATTACAATTTAGGGCGGCATAACAGTATCAACATTTCAATAGAGGATTACAATTTAGGGCGGCATAACAGTATCAACATTTCAATAGAGGATTACAATTTAGGGCGGCATAACAGTATCAACATTTCAATAGAGGATTACAATTTAGGGCGGCATAACAGTATCAACATTTCAATAGAGGATTACAATTTAGGGCGGCATAACAATATCAACATTTCAATATAGAATTACAATTTAGGGCGGCATAACAGTATCAACATTTCAATAGAGGATTACAATTTAGGGCGGCATAACAGTATCAACATTTCAATAGAGGATTACAATTTAGGGCGGCATAACAGTATCAACATTTCAATAGAGGATTACAATTTAGGGCGGCATAACAGTATCAACATTTCAATATAGAATTACAATTTAGGGCGGCATAACAGTATCAACATTTCAATAGAGGATTACAATTTAGGGCGGCATAACAGTATCAACATTTCAATAGAGGATTACAATTTAGGGCGGCATAACAGTATCAACATTTCAATAGAGGATTAGAATTTAAGGCGGCATAACAGTATCAACATTTCAATAGAGGATTACAATTTAGGGCGGCATAACAGTATCAACATTTCAATAGAGGATTACAATTTAGGGCGTCATCACAGTGCGAGAACAATTTTGCCAGGGGCATGCTAGGTTGGGTATGCATGGTAATAAGCGACAGTTAGCACAGTTGGTACTATGGATCCCAGTTAGAAAGCACTTACAGACTGAGAAACATGCAGCGAGGTAGTCAAGCAATATGATGCGGTGATCGCGCTGTGCTCTGCTGGATGCAGTTTCAGTTTGAGGGAGGCAGATTTAGGCAGGGTTTGTTGAGAGGAGGTCTCTTACATGGGTCCCAGTTGCTCGTAGTTGGGGGCGAGGATGGCTGTGCACAGAAATTGCACTAGGAATCCATAATATAGATAGCACTCGCTGAGGAGAGCACGGTCAGGAGTGTGGGTAGTTTACAGTACATGTAGGGTAAAAGATCTGTATATTTTGCAATGGTTGCGGACTGTGGTTATAAAACGTCTCAAGCTTACTCTATCTCTGGTGTAGACCTGAGTGATGTCAGTGTTAAGGAATTAGGTGGAGCAGGGTGGCCACTCCAGTATCTCCGAAAGGCCCGGAGAGGCTCAGACAGGAGCCTTTGTGGAAGGGCCTTCATGTGGAGGGCCGGCTTCTGCCTGTCGGTGGGCCTGATAGGCTCAAAAGCAAACTCATTGCTGCTGATGATCTGGGAGCTGCCTTGTAGGCTGGGGCTGAAGCACTAAGCCAGCAGGCTTACCTGGATGATTCTCCTGGGTGTATGCTGATCCTGCACTATACGGGATGCGGGAAGCACTTCCTTCTTTGGCTGCTTCATGTGAAGAGGACAGGCTTAGATAGGGGCCTTTGTGGAAGGGCCTTAGCATGGAGGGCTGGCTTCCGCCTGCTGGTGGGCCTGATAGGCTCAAAAGCAAACAGCTGTCCAATCAGCTGTTCAGGTCAGTGCCATTTGTTATGCACGTTTGGCGGCAGCCATCTTAGCGAGGATAGACTTGCCTTGCGCAATGCATGGCAATGTGAAGCCAGGGGCAGAAATGGCTTTTAAGTTGCAATTAGATGAATAATGTGCCTCAACTGGATGCAGGCTTCAGGTTGATAGAGAAAAGGGGCACATAAAGTGTGCTTCGCTGTAGATGGGCTGGGAGCTGCCTTGCAGGCTGTGGCTGAAGCAGTCAGCCAGCAGGTTTATCTAGATGATTCTCCTGGGTGTATGCTGCTCTTGCTGCATACGGGGTGTGGGCAGCACTTCCTTCTTGGGGTGCTTTGTGGGCAAGTTGTCAGGCTCAGACTGGAGCCTTTGTGGAAGGGCCTTCTTGTGGAGGGCCGGCTTCCACCTGCCGGTGGGCCTAATAGGCTCAAAATAAAACAGCTGTCCCATCAGCTGTTCAGGTCAGTGCCGTTTATTATGCACGTTTGGCAGTGGCCATCTTAGCGAGGATAGACTTGCGTCGCGCAATGTAGGACAAAGTGAAGCCACGGGCAGAAATGGCTTTTAAGTTGCAATTAGATTAATTAGGTGCTTCAACTGGATGCAGGCGTCAGGTTGATAGAGAAAAGGGGTGCATAAAGCGTGCATTCCTGCAGATGGTCTGGTAGCTGCCTTGGAGGCTGGCGCTGAAGCAGTAAGCCAGCAAGCTTACCTGGATGATTCTCCTAGGTGTATGATGGTCATGCAGCATACGGGGTGCGTTCAGCACTTCCCTCTTGGGCTACTTTGTGTGCAAGTGGACAGGCTCAGACAGGAGCCTTTGTGGAAGAGCCTTTGTGTGGAGGGCCGGCTTCCGCCAGCCGGTGGGCCTCATAGGCTCAAAAGCAAACAGCTGTCCAATCAGCTGTTCAGGTCAGTGACGTTTGTTATGCATGTTTGGTGGCAGCCATCCTAGCGAGGATAGACTTGTGTTGCGCAATGCAGGGCAAAGTGAAGCCACGGGCAGAAATGGCTTTTAAGTTGCAATTAGATGAATAAGGTGCCTCAAGTGAATGCAGGCATCAGGTTGATAGAGAAAAGGGGTGCATAAAGCGTGCACCGCTGCAGATGGTCTGGGATCTGCCTTGCAGGCTGGGGCTGAAGCAGTAAGCGAGCAGGCTTACCTGGATGGTTCTCCTGTGTGTATGCTGCTCATGCACTATACAGGGTGCAGGCAGCACTTCCTTCTTGGGTTGCTTCGTGGGGCGGCCAAACAGTGGAATAATCTACCAGATACGCTCAGATCTGAAGGCTCCTATTGGGTATTCTGCAAATACCTCAAAACTTGATAGGTAACAGCCCGCTCTTTATAGCTTGACCTGTCTCTCCCATTTTTGTTTTGCTGTTATTGATGGCAACCTGTAACCTTTGCCTAATGAATACATGTTATTACCCTGAGCTTCCCGTTATCATATCAACAATGCAATGTCTGCCATCGGCAATGATGTAATAATACTATCCAATGTATAACACTATACAGTACTGCATTCAATACTACAACCATGTCAAGTACAATAATTGCGCCTAGATGCCTCCGGGCTATGAGCGCTATATAAATAACAAATAAATAAAATAAATAAATACCAAACCATGCTCTCAGCTCCCTTTTACTGCTCAGTTCCATTTTCACGATGGTAGCCACCTTGGGCGTTATTGTGCTTTAATCGACCCTGCTGCAGTTTGGTTTAAAAGGTCCTGCAAACTTGTTTTCTTTCCCTATAAATCATTTTACAAAAAGGATGCACCTGCACTTAAAACCACTATTGGCCTCACAGGTAACGAGAGATACTTTTGGAAACGTAAATACAATAGAAATGTTGGGCATTCGTCCCAAAAAAGTCCTAATCAACGTCAAATGAAAATATACTACAAGACTGATCAGAACAGACGCGATTGTACCGGCACTGCCCTGCGACGAGTGTGGAGAGCCTACGATTTCCCGCAGGGACGTCATTTAGACCCCTGAAGTCTCCTTTGCTACCCCTAAAAAAATAGAAAGAAAATTTAGAAAAATATTTTTTAAATTGTGGGTGCTTGGCTGTGGCCAGCAGCATGTGGCTCTTTGTTTCTGAAGTGACTGGTTTACTGGTAAAATAGCTCAGTGGGTTGAGCGCTCGCTGCTGCAATGTGTGTGTGATATGCAGGTTCGACTCCCAGCAAGATCAACTCAGCCTTTCATCCTGCTAAGGTTGATAAATGAGTGCCAACTCAGGTTGGGGGATATTGTACGTATATTTGTTCTGTATATAGGTGAGGAAGGATAGCCCAGGGGCAACACGTTTGTCTTGGAAAGAAGACAACGCAGGGCCACGCAGGTTTGAATCCAATCCTGCGCTTAGAAACCACAACGCTGGTATCAAGCGCATTATAAGCGCATTATAAATGAACAATTGGATAAATAAATAAAACATATGAAGAGATTAAGCGTAAGTGCTATATATTAACACATCATTACCGTTTGGTTTTGGACACCTGTTTGCATTCACAGTAATTTGGTGATATATGCCTATATGCACTGTTATGAACGATACATATGGTGATCCATTCTTGTATACAATGTATATCACTTTACAGTGATACCGTAAACATATTTTTCATAGTGTGCTATGTGATGCCACGTCCTGTTTTGTCAAGGAGTGAAAGGTCGTGTTCCACCGCTTCCTGTGATGTCACTTTAGGGTGGGGTCAGATGACATCACTTCCTGTGGTGTCATCAGAGGCCAAGGTCCGGGTGATGTCAGTTCTGCTACCATATGCATTTTGATGAAATGACGTCCCTGATTTCCAGCTGGATGATTGCTGCAAAATAAAAAATAGTGTTGTCTTAAAGCAAACCTGGACTAATTTAGTAGTTAAATCTGTGCTAATTGGGAAGGAATTTGAGCTACTGCTATAATAAATGGAACTGAGCAAACTTGTGCAATTGTTAGCGTGTTTGCGCTGGTTTAATAGGCAAACATAGTTAAGATCACAAACTTTATTCTTTAGAGCAAACATGTAAAGGACCTTTGTTTGGCGTCATGACTAAAATCAGCCAACAAAAGGCACACGCGTTGCGCCTGAAGCAACACGATATCGATCCCCAACAAGAAGCACACTTCATAAACAACACACTGCAATATATATGACACTTAATATTATGTGTAGCTTTTATTCAAATGCATAGAACATATTTGATAAGTTTGGAAGGGATGAAAAGCTGCACAAACCCTTACTGGGAAGGCGTACCTCCAATCTCAAGGCTAAACACAAATCTCTACTCCTATCTTTCTGTTAATGAATATTTACATTTCAACAATGAAGTTAGAATGTTCTCACTAGCCACCATAGTCAGAGAGCATACTTACCAGTGCTGGAGGAGCACACACGGGTAGTAAGGGGCTCCAGACCGAGTTAACAGACCCTTGCAAAGTACAAGGTTTGATACCAAGGGGGGAACTGGCCTATATGGAACTCTGGAGATTTTGCGGTAGGCCTCTGCACCTGGTGCCTCTTTTGTGGGGTATTTCCACATTTTCCCAATAGAAAACGGTCTGAGCTTCCTGAAACTGTGTAATATGGGGCCACATTTAAAATTATTTCCAGGGCCCCTTTTGGTTCCCAGTCCACCCTGTTTGTTGCCAATGGTTATGACCCTCTGTGGCAGTGAACATTGCCACTTGCATCACGGCATAATGTCTGCGGTGCTAATTATATATATATATATATTGGCAAAGCAATGGAGCATGGGCAAAGCATGACATTTTTCTCATGGTAGAAAAAAACTACAATGAAGATGGCGGCCCTGAAAAAGGTCAAGGTGGTTGAAGAAGAACTGTTGGTGAGTGCTCAATTTCTTTCTGTCTGCATGGCATCTGTTTATGCTCTCGGTAGCAAAACTACTGGTGTTTCTGAAAGCGTCTCCATCATGCCAACGAACAGCGGGCCTGTAAATGGTAATTCATGTCAGAACCCTAGTCTGGAGTTAACATCGACACCTAAACTTGCTGGAAATCTCCCTGTGAAAAATCAGGCACTCAGCACCCTCCCTTCTAAAAAACCTCCCTCTGCCCGAGGTAGAGAATGCTTCCTATGCAAGCATCTCCGCTTTTTCCATCCCAAGGACTTTAACCTTGTGCATGACAAGCCACTCTTGAACACCCCGTTTCCTTTGAATAAGCACCAGGTTTCCACAATGACAATCCAGGTGGGGATTTATTACGTTTTTTGTCAACTTGAGAAAGAATCTCCGAGCCCTCAGGACCGCCGAAAAGCCTTGAAACCTCTCGCCCAATTGACTGCTTGCTGGATCATTCTCCAAATGGGTTGTTGGAGACCCAGGATGTAAACCAGCCTTCTTCTCTCACCTCTACTCACTCACTCCCTTTTCCTCCCCTCCTATCACTTGTTATGGTGCTGTACCTCTGCTGGCTGTTACAACAATCTCGGCTCTAAATTTCGTGCTAAACTCATTAGTAAGACTGTATGAAAATATAAATTCTAACTTGAATGATCATAAGGCCCTGCTTACGACCATGAACTCTAAAATGTCTTTCCTGGGGGGCTATATAGTGGCGTCGAACAAGCAAGGATCTCCTCCAAAGGGCCACAACGCGACCAGAGGCTTTTGCAGCCTCTTATGCGGCGTTAACAAGCTCTAGCAGGGTTGCTCAATCATGTTCCCCAGTGTTCCTTTCTAAGGAACCACCTCAACAAAGTTCGCCTCAGACGAATTTGGCCTTGGGTATATGTAACGGGATCCTCTTCCGACTGCTTCTGGCGACCTGAACTACTCACTAGTCTACCAGCGGAGAGGGTCGGACTGGGACAAGAAAGAGGCCCGGACACCTCAAAAGAAGTGGCCCTTAAACCGTTATCCGTGAATCGCGTCAATTCACGACTTTACTGAAAATGCTACATATGGAGGGTTCATGTGTCTGTTGCATGTTACGTTTATTGTGTAAACGCTTGAGAAAGTGATAACATTATTTTTGGTCTTTTAAAAAAAAAACATAATCACATAGCTAAATAGTTATTTTGCAGAACCAGACTCAAGGCATGTCTACTCGTTGCCAGCAGTAATGAAAATTAGTTGCATTTAATAAGCAGTCCAGCCAAATGATAACACCGGAAAGTACCTTGCCAGTTGTATTTATGCTCAAATATTACATTACAACACAACTCATAAAATAACATTCCTTTTCATACAATTCTGTGACAGCGTCCACAGCTCCGAGACGCAGGAGTGGCATGAACCAACCACCCCCACTGCAGTTTTGGGACCTGCTGCAAGTCAATGCTTATACAAGGCTCCGCATTCCCAGCAGGGAAGGAGGGTTAGGGTGACGATGGTTGGATAGGAACGGGGGAAGTAGGGAAACCAGAATGAGGTTTAGGGAGAGGTTATGGATAGGTTGGGGATGTTAGGGTAAGGTTTTGACCACTGAGCGTGCTTACAGCGAGCTGTTACACAGCACTCATACAAACATACATCCCTGCTTCTGATTCTACACACACACATACATACAATATCACTATCACAGTATACAAAGGTACAGCAGCATAATAAACACACATGAGGTAGTGCAGTACTTAGCCTAGTTTAGTTGTCGCCCAGATGTCCCTTGTCTCCTGCGATTTCATTGTGCCAGCATGTTTTGTAGTAGCTGTTCAAATGCTGCAAGAGAGATAGTGCTACAATTAGTGCACATATCAAAAACTGCTGCATGTGACTATTCACGTCCATTTACACATGCAGGAGATTTAGCAAGGCTACACGTAGCTACTAAACATTCACAGTAGGGGCCGCATGTGGCTCTTGTAAGTGGTAATGTGTTAGGACATGCACGAGTAAGCAGTTAGTAACACCTTAGGATTCAAGAACTGAACGAACATAGAGGCGACTGCCATGAATAGCTCTGCTTTTTAAATGCTAAAATGCTAATACCCCTGTGCCATCAGGCCAATATTAAAGACCCAATAGCCTGCCCTGCCCAAGTCCATCTACCCCGCAGTTAGCAGACAATGGCTTAATACATTGCTCAGTGTTTATTTTTTAGTTTTTGCTATTAGGTGCCACTTTAAGCCCAAACTATTGCATTAGAGTACAGATAGGGAGAATGGTAAATGAGGAGGGACACAAAGCTTGTGGGTGTTGTTTGGTTATTTAAAACAGGGGGGGAGAGGCACAGCTTCACCTCACTGATGATGCCCAACTAGGCTGAAACACGTGTATGGGGTTGCTGTGGTACTCTTGCTCAGACGGGAATTGCCTAGCATTTCGGTGCTGTACTGCCCCTTGGCAGGACAAAGACTGATATGAGGGGAAATGTCTTCTCTGTGAAAAGAACAGTGAGCTGAAGACTTGGTTTATACTCTCCCATGGGCCATCCACCCAAGAACAAGTCAATGGGCTGTGTTCGTGCTGGTAGAGAGTTTCCCACACACCCCTCTGTTTTGCCCACCAAGTAACTTTGGGTCTCACCCTAAGTTACCAGGGGAATCCAGACGTGGACCCCTTGCTCACTGTTCTTAGAGAGGCACAGCTTCACCTCACTGATGATGCCCAACTAGGCTGAAACACATGTATGGGGTTGCTGTGGTACTCTTGTTCAGAGGAGAATTGCCTAGCATTTCGGTGCTGGACTGCCCCTGGGGAGGACTCTCCCAGGGGCCATCCACCCAAGAAGAAGTCAATGGGCTGTGTTCGTGCTGGTAGAGAGTTTCCCAGACACCCCTCTGTTTTGTTTGGTTATTTGCCCACCCATTGACTGCCCATGGCCATGCTAATCCCTATGGCCATATCAACCCAGTTCCTGCCCCTCACCATCCAAAACACCTCCTCATGGGAATTCTTTGAGCTTGCTTTAATCAAACCTTACCATCAAAATTTGCAGTGTTTTCTGAGAGCAGCCTTCAAGAGTTAAGGACTTAATTGGAGCTGTAAACCCGCTAATGGTGTAATAATAAATGTCTTAGACAGGTCTGCCTTCAGCCCCAATGTGCGTCCTTCACTGAAGTCCTGTAAAAAACAGGCATTGGGAAAGCCAACAGTTTTGGTTTAAGTATAAGTATTAGGCCTTTGCCAGGCACTGCTATTAGACCAGGATACACTACTCTACTTTGGGGGTTAACCTCTCATCACCCCACCTCTGAGGCACGCACCTCTCTCCTGGAACCATCCCTTTCAGCACCCGACATCCACAGGGTTCTCGCCTGCATACCCAACCTTTCCCAGGGGTCCCCACCAGTAGCCTGCACTGTATGGGGGTGAGTGGGCGAGAGGTCCACTCCATCACCTGCCCTTAGAAGCTGCCACTTCCCCTGCACATTACTGTCCCTCAGAGAACACCCTCCACTTCTGAACGCCCCCTCTGCAGCAGCCCTCTGCACACCACCCACCCTTCCACACAGGGTCAGTCCTTTTAAGACCATGCCCACCCTTGCTGTCAGATGTCCATCTCCCTGCTTTCCCTGGGTTCAGTAGACACCTGTGCCTCCCTCCAGTGTTCTTGGCCCGGCTCCCTGTCGCCTAAGAGGCCCCTCGGGTACTCACATTGTTGCCAAGGTCCTGGAGGGCCTCATTCATCCTGGATCTGCAGAAGGAGGCTCGGATGGCGGCCGCTGTCATGGCCGCCCATACCCACCCCAATGCCAGCCCAACATGGCCGCCATGCCTTCACTGGCCATGTCCCCGCTCTGCTTGCCCAGTCCACCCCACGCCCCCATAACCTTAATGCACTTGGAGGAACTGCAGCAATTTGCAACTTGCAAATGCGGATGGGACTCATGTTATAATTCACTGGGAGTGGGCGGGTTGTCTTCAGCACAGTGCCTGGCCACCTGGCGCCATGGTGTCGCTGACTTGGCAGTTGGCTTAGAGCTGCAGAACACTCTGCGCATGGTTGGCCGGGCCCGGGCCTACTCTGATGCTGATGCATGCATTCATAAAGAAAGGTAAATCTTAGGTGTTACCTTTCTTTATGAATGCATCTGCTAGCTGGCTGCTGGAGCCAGTGGAGCGGCCCGCAAATCAATGTAACTTACGTTACTTAGAGTAACATAAGTTACAAATAGTAAACTCAAACTGACCCAGGCGTGGTGGCTTGAAGTTCAGAAACTTTCCCCCGGCCCCATGGCCTCCCAGTCGGCCCGGCCATGGGCCGAATGGCTGATGGCCAAGTCCGACCCTGCCAGTTGAGAAAGAATAAACCTGGTCCAAAAACGGCAGCTTCCAAAGGGAAAAAAGCAAAAATATTAAATCCACAAGCGTTTCTAACAACTGTGGCTCTAAAAAATGTGTACACAACATTAAGATCGCAGGAGCACATGCCAAGAATGCACTACAACAGAAAAAGCAGATGGATTTGAAAACCGGGCTGACCAAATAGTCCCACAGGTTGCTGCCATTTATGTTTGTAACAACACTGATTACACTCCAGTGGGTTTTCAATGCAGAGAACTGTGAGCAACATTTATGACAATACTTCTGACTAAATGAACTGCCGATTTGCTTGGCATCCTTACAACAGACCAAATTAGATCTTAACTTCGTCTCTCCCTTGAGGCTCCTATGTTTAATAGATCTCAGGCATATGGACAATTCAGTATAATTGTTGGCATTACACTTTCAAACTATCTGTCATGCTCTGTGGCTGAGCTGCTCCATGCCATACACCAAGAATGCAACTTTTCCCCAGTGCTTTGTGACACGTATCTGTTAGGCACAGTAAGGTTGGCACCTATATCACCGTTGGCGGAATTGGAGACCACAGGGGCTGGGGCCAGGCCAGATGGGCAGTGCAGATCTGCACCTTCAGGATGGGACAGGTTGGCACGTTCCCAGATGCTGCTATGTTTCTTCCATGTGTGCAAGCACAGGGCATGAACCTTCTCGCCCATGCTTAAGCACAAGAGGTGGTGTCCCTGTTGTGATGACCACTACTTGCTGGCATCCACAAAGCCTTGTTGTGGCGGTGGCATTTCAAAACAATCCAGTAACTCATGACATTTGCATCTTATCTCTGTTCAGTGCCTTAGCTCCTTCTCAGTTGCTCTTTTCTTTGCTCTTGCATCCTTATTTTGCCTACTCTTTCTCTCTTCCTTGTTACTTCTAGCCTTTCTTCTCCCTAAAAACCCAGTCGGGTCCCCCTCACATGTGGACAGGGGAAGGATGCTGTTACCTGATCCTGACCCTGGGGGTGATATTATGTGGGAGGATCACATTGGAAAAGACTCCTATCAGTGGAAATTGGCAACCTCTTTAACAATGATTTCCCTATTCTCCCTGAAGCATTGATGGCATATTCTAAAGTAGAGCAAATCAATGTAACTGCTATACATAAGGCATCTACTAACTATAATAACATCCATATCCACAAATGAACAGAAATAAGTAGACATGAAAGATTTAAATCCCTTATGGACTTTAGGATCCATAATACCTGTGGTACTGGGACGAGGAAGAGTCAATGAGGATCAAAAGTGCCACTGAAGAGAAAATGCAGTCTAGTTGTCTGACGACAAGGTACCTAAGTGGGACATTTAAATCTGAACATGGACCACAGCTGTGTGAAAGAGGAATGGATGGAGAAGCAGAGGCAGAAGCAGTCCGGGTAGATACCAAGGTGGTTAAAGCTGATGGTGCTTAGCTTGGGGGCCGATCATATATGGAACAGCAGGTATGTAGAAAGGCAAAGAAGGGAAGGTGCGGGCACCTATGAGTAGTAATGGAGGTCAGGAGAGACATGGTCACTGAAAGGGGAGCAGGAGAGGCTCCCAGAGAGAGAGACCCTGACGACAAGAGAACCGAAGAGGTACCTGAGACGCTAGGACATTGAAGAGAAGCACTGCTGTGCCATGCAGCACACGCTGAACTGCCCACAGTAATCACTGAGCCTCAGAAGAGATACAGGGCACCAGGGTGCCCATAATATTTATCGCTCCTGCAAATAAGCCACAGGGAGTCCGAGAGCCAAATTAAATAAGGAGGGGGAGGAAAAGAGAGTTAAATTAATGCCCAATTAAACCCCTTAATTTGTGAAATATAAGCGGGCAAAAGGGGCGCAATTCTCTATTTGTGAAACGTCAACCTGGGGAAATCCTGCAACCCACATTTCCAACCATGCAGAGACTTTAACAAAGAGATAAAAGGGCAACAAGGATTACATTCTCCTTTCCTGAGACACCAGTTTGGGGAAATCTGTAACCCATACTTCCACTAAGAAGAGATCAATTGTGGTAGTAAAGGTTTTCTTCCTGGCAGGAGAGTGAATGAGGAAAGGGACCACTTGTAATTCGTCCTGGCAGGCGAGTACAGCAGGAAAGAAACAGTTGCTTTGAAGAAATGTGTTTGTGGTAAAAAGGTGCTGTAGAATGACATTGGTAACTCTATCATGCTGACAAAACTGTTGCAATATCAAAGCTGGTTGTGTGCTATCCTGACCAAAGTATTCATCGAAAGAATTGTAGTCATACTATTGTTGGCCTTACAGAGAAATAAAGGCATTTATCTGAACCATTTTTTATTTTAATTAATAGCAAACATTGATAAAACTATACCTTTGTGTCCGTCTTCCATTTTTGACCCCACACATGAGAATCGAGATTTTAGGCTATATCATAAGTGATAAAGGAATACAGGTGGACCCAAGAAGATACAGTAGGCAACAAGAAGAAAACTGGTTACTCCTCCCTTCTCTCCCCTAGATTCGGTAGGAAGCAGAACTCTCAAATACTGTATTTCCTATCAGTATTATACACATACAAGCACACTTTTTTATGATCAAAGTCAGAGTTTATTCAGATCATTTTTTGTAAAAAATATAAATACAGGCACAACATATTGCAATGACAATGAACAACATTTATTTTTACATTAAATAATACTTGTAGGGCTGGTGCTGAGGGGTAAGTAAGGTATGTGACCTTCATCTCTTTACACATACAATTTCTATTACTGGTCAACAAACAACGTCCTTCCTTGTTTAGTTTACAGTGAAGGACTGAGCAAGACCTTTCCCTGTGTTTTATTCTCCACTGGGAAGCTGAAAAAATCAGCTAACAGGCTTTCCGTTATACCCTGGGAGTAGTCAACTTATGTTTCGGCCCCTTTGTGTGATGACGTGAGCCCTAACGCTTTTCCACTTCCTTTTTGTTTCTTCTTCAGGACGAAAATGTACCTATGTTGTAGTAAGATTTGGTGCCCCACTTAAATGCTTTTCATACACAATCACTGAAATACAAACACTTATTTTTGAAAAACGTTACTATTGTGCAAAAGAGGCTTGGTTAATTAATTAATAAATGATATCTATATCATTATGGTTGCACGTACTGACCTTAATTGTAATCGCTGGAGAGACGGGCAGTGTATTATGAGATATTCTCTCTATCTCGGTACTGGACTGGAAGTGATACCACAGTCTCTAGTTCTATGTGGGACAAAATCAATATGATTTTCAATTTTTCCTCACTCTATACATTTATGTCTATATCTGCATTGCTCTAACATTTTACCAACTTTATTTCTTTTTTACTCATTTTTGTTCATTCTCTCTTCAAAGAGTCTTTTGTTTCGGTGTAGCTGTTTGAAACATTGTTTCTGTGGTATGTAGGAATTATTTCCTGTATAGAAATGAAAATCTAGCGTAAGTTTAAATAGACGCGACTCGTGGATATATAGTATTATGGTTGTGTGCAGCTGTTTTTGCCTAGTCATCATTCTGTCTACATTTATTTAGAGGTCAACTTTTGTCATAAAGCGCATTCACAACTCAGAATGGAAGACAAGCGTTATCCATGCGCGGGCAGCTGGTGTATGTCCCATGTCCCTCCCCGAAGCTATCCAGGCTTTTCAAAAGTATTGCATAACTATTGCGACTGTTCTTACCTAATGTGCACTGGAGTGGCGTGATGTCTATGACTTCTCTGTGCAGCTTTCTCGTGTAAGCTAAACCGGCAGAGTTACTTCCTTCTTTTTGTGGCGAAAACATCTTCACATAACGTGTCCCTCACGTGACTGTGATGTACCGGTATTAGCCAATCGCAACCTCACAGTTCTGTCTATTGTGTTAGTACCATATATACCTGTTAATACGCTATGTCCATATTATAATATGACTCTACATGTGCATTCTGTCTAAGGCGTGTGTGTGCTACTCCATTTATTGGTGTTCAAGACTCCCAATGTTATTATAAGAGATTATAGAGGCTGTTGGATTGTGGACATTTACCTAAACCAAAGTAAGTACTATTTAGGCACTGGACTTTTTCTGATGTTCTAACTGTTAATCTGTAGCAAATTGAAGAGTGCCCTTGCATCAGATAATTGGTGAAAGTCACTCTAGAGTCCCAATGTGTGAACTGTATTACATAAACAGACCCCACTCAATGCACGTATTTAACCCGTGCTGTACCATGTCTAGCTTATGTATCCACTGTTGTTCTGCCTTTCTCAACAGTAGCTTGCGGTCTCACCCTCGCTCGGGGGCTACAATGGCTTGTGTAATAAACCAAAAGATATCTGATGGTTTACGGTTTTCTTTAGAAAAATGAGCCACGAGTGGTGCTCCCACATTCTTTGGCTGACTTGTCTTTTAGTTTTTCCAATATACAATAAATTGCAGGAACATTTTATGCCGTATATGGCCGTTGTGTGGGGCAGTTGATGAACGCATTTAAAGTTTGTATTTTGCCTTTCAGCTCCACAGTCTTCACGTCTTTACTTAAGGAGGACAGTGAGCATCTGCCACACCTAAAATGAGCTACAGCTTGGGGTAATTCTCATAGTGTGGTCTGCACAAGCCACTTGTCTTTTCTATTCCGATAAGTATGCACAAGAGTGTCTTTCTGGTTCTTTTGTCTTTTAAAGGTGAATCTCAGTTTTACCGGTGCAAAGTCCGGTGTTTGTATAATATGCCAGTTTTTCAGAATCATCTTTCTCAGATTATTAGTAATCAGAGTGTATGTAGTTACACAGGTCATTTTGTCCAGAGTACTTTTTTCAAAAGTGGTCAGGCATGTCTCCCGTACGGAGTGTTTAGCCCGCTAATGGGCAAACTGCGCCACTTTAGATGGATAACCTCTGTTTCTTAACCAAGATTACAATTCCTTACTATGTACCTCAAAGTAGTTGGCAAGCGTGCAATTTATACAAACCCTTAAAAACTGGCCTATGGTTAGGCTATTTTTTAAGCTACTGGGGTGGAAGCTCTAGTAATAAAGGAGAGTGTTATTATCCATGGGCTTCCTAAACAGTGTGGTCTCTAAAGTGCCGTTCCTGGACTTTTCAATCATCAGGTCTAAGAACGGGGTCCTGTTCGGTCTGTCAATTTACATCCAAAATACAGCAATTCCCAGTGGGACAAAAAACTTGGATTCTTAACGATATATCAAATTGCAAAATCAACCAAGTGGTCTACTGCATAGAATGCCCCTGCAAGCTACGGTATGTTGGGCAAACCATGCGCAACATTGGCACACGGATCTCTGAGCATCGGTCACGGATCAGGTGCAAAAATCTTACATCACCCTTGGTACAACATTATATGGACAAAAAACACACCACACAAGATATCAAATGGTGGGTTCTTGAAAGAGTACGCAACGGTCCCAATATTCAAGGACGACTTCTGGACCTAGAATGTAGGTGGATACACAGATTGGACTCGGTAGAACAGGGTCTCAACGAACAACAAATCTTCCCATATTAATGGGTTAGATTTGCTCCGCCAGTATCCCTAGACGTACAATTCCCTATGAGAGAATGCGTTTATCTCCAAGCGTCTAAGAATATGTCCTGCTCATTTCTTTGGTGTCTCTCTAGGGTGGGCTCTTAATCTGCTTTGAATATGATTTAGCCCCAATATGAGGCTATGTGGTAAACAAATATGCTGCCATGTTAAGCAAGTCCGGGCAGTGTAACGCTGGCAACAATTGCCAGCCATCCAAGAATATAGTGCACACAAATGCAGCACTTATCTCTGGTAGAGCGGCACTGCTTTTAATCAGGCGGTTTTTATTTCTGCCCGGAGTGGACAGCCGCCGTACACCCACTCACACATTTTTTCGACGTCCGATCGGGCGCCCAAGCACCCTTGCTTCATAGTATCCCCACCTGGGGTACTGTCATTTCACAGGGCGTTTCCATGGGGTCACACAGATCTATGCTCTGTGCCACATAGGGACCCTCCTATCTTACCTTCCCATTTTATTTTCTTTCCGCCTGTGCGCTGAGTATCAGTTTGAACTGGTGACTCCGCCCCCGGTGGTCCACCTGACCATATTGAGTCGGTTCCGCATTCCTGATGCGGCAACCAATTAGGCCACAACGCGTTTCGCGCTCCCATTGGCCCTCAGACACACACACCTTCCTAAATCTATCGACGCCGGTGATGCAGACGCCTTCAGCCTGCAGCAGCGCGTCAGACCAAAACAAACGTGCGCCTTTGAGCACACACTAGCAACGGCAAGTTCTTCTTGCAACTAGCGTCCAGACGGCACGATTTTGGACGTGCCATATGAGTTACTCCCCAGGTAATTTTCTTAGCTTGTGCTTTGTTACAAGCTTACTAGCAGTTAGAAATGTATACCGGTTATTAAGGGTCCCGTCTCCTTCACTCTCTCCCGCACAAACAGGCATAGCCTGCAACCAGCCTTCCAGCTGCCAGAGCCCGACTTCTGGTTTGGTGACAGGACGAGTGAAGCTTCGCCTCGACCGCCTAGTCTATTTACTGACTCTAAAACCCAGGAAGCCAGCCATATCCAGCCCAGGTACCTTGATGTCCACATGCGGGACACACCAAACCCCCCCTTTTTCCTGCACGGGGGATATACAGGCACTTTTAACATCCTCCACCAGTTCTTTACACAGTCCGGGTGGGTGCATGCTCTTCAAAAGATCCCGCATAACTTCCTGTGCCTTTATTGCACCCAATTGCTGTATAACATAGCATGCAGTTCCAATATGCCATTCCAAACCATATATATTTTTTGCCTTTCCTGTAGAACAGGTTTGTTCTTGGGCAAACCCAATTTTGTGGACTGGGTCCAGACACACATTTTCGCAACAAGCAACAATCATTGCAGATTGACTGGTCTCGCCTGTTCGGGGAGCCTGCCCCACAGCAAGATTCATTACAAGGTTCCAGTGGTGAGTAAGGCATGCTTTTCCACCACCACGTACAAATCACAGTTGTATTCATTTCCACCCTTACTTACTGTTCTGTTCTGCCCTCCAAGTAATGAAGTCTTTTTGATAAAACCTTTAACTCGGTATCTTTCACACAATATATTTGTGGTTACTAATTAACCCAATTAATGTCAGAAAGAATTAAGGTTCTGACAAATAAGAACTTCTTAATCATTTTTTCTTGTTTTTTCTCTTGTTTTGATTTTCTCGCTACAGGGTCCACCTACTTTCCCTGATGAAGGCGGTTCTTGTATAGAAACACTTATCCCTCTGATGCATCTTCAAGTTGGATAATTTTTCCGCCGAAACGTGTACTATGTGCAAGGGGAGTGTACAAACCAAAAAGTTCCTTTGGGGTCCCTCAATCACATATTGTTAGGCCAGGACTCTACATCGAAACCTGGCCACGTCCCCCCTGTCACGTTGGCACCTGCAAGATGAAATGCTTTTTTGAATATAAGCAACTCCAGGACCTAGATGGTTACAGGTCCATAAGAGCGCCAATTTATTGACGCCCATGATTTTCACATGTGTCATACATGGGTTATGTTTTACACTTAAAGTTATTTGTGGACCTTTCCCTTACGGGTTATGTTTTGTATTTACAATTTAGTAAGCACTGAAGAGCCTGTATGGGTCATGTTTTGTGCTTCCAATTCACTTATGTACTGAAGAGGATTTTAATTTCTTATTTTACTAGCTCTTTGTGTCAAGATTATTGAATTTTGTCATATGTATGTTATTTATAAATGTCTTTTTTTATGTGTTTTGAACTTAATACAAACCATGTATATCCACATCCTTCGATGTGTATGAGTTTCCTTTCTTTCCCCCTTTTTTCTTTTTTGGACAATTTCATGGGTTACAAATTTAGGGATGTGTTGTGAAGTCACTATGTACATACCCTGGATGATTTGGAATACTGACTTCGACATGTTCCAGTGAGGTCACAGATGTTATGCATTGCTTGTTTTCCAGCGTTCCAAGTTTTGTCAGTTGAGCTTGGCTGTTTACTAAGGGAGCCTCTGTTATGCTGGGGGCCTTTTTCATATGTGTAACTTAATAAATTATATTCATCGAAGACATACCTGCCTCCTCAAGTGTCTTTGCAACAATGGCGACGAGGATGGGATCTTGATGTTCCGACCGAAGGCTCCCAGCAACGATACCAGGCCTGCTGCTCCGTTCGCCCAAGCGTGGTAGCGGCGGCCCAGAGAGAAGTTCCTGTGCACTTGAATCCACTAGGCTAGCCGCTCCGTTTTGCCCAAACGTCGAGCAGCCGCCAAGAAAAAGAAGGAAAATCCTGCTGCCGGCTCCCTTTTCACCAAGTAAGTGTGTGCGCTGCCTTGCGAGACGCGAAAATTAAAAGCCGCCGCCGTAGCTGTCAGGGACGATCGTTGCGGAAGATCACTTATGTGTCTGTGCTGCCGTTTGAAGCAAGCCGCCTGCACGCACATTCCTCCCGCAAGCTGCCTACACAGACATTGCTGTCAGCGTTTTCGTTTTGTTGGTCTGCGCAGCTGACGGGTGGCGTCGTTCTTGACACCCATTTCAAAGGGCGACGCGGCGCCTCTGTAAAAGAGGAGAGCAAGGGAAATTACCGTATTGGATGCTGTAGAGGCGCATTAAGACTCTTGTGAAGATATTCGCATGCGAACATGTTGACACGTGTTGGCCAGTGCAATGAAGGGCTGTAAGTGAGACGGAGGATTGCTCACTCATGTGTTCTGCTGGACACTGAACAGCCATAGTGCCTATACTTTTGGAGTGTGGGTGAAGCAGAAAATTAAAGGCAAGCATCCTCCCACTTGTGTTGATAGATTCTGATCACGCAGTGTCATAAAGGGAGAAGAATCAATACTGTTAAGAAGAGAGAGGGAGCGGGCAAGTGCAGGCATCAAAACAGGACAGTGGGCAAAAGTAAGCACCAAAGGTGGACTGTGAGAAGTAAGCACCAGAGGTGGACTGTGTGAAACATAGTCCACAAGTGAAACAATCCCTTGTAGCAGGAGTCCGTAATGGCAGGTTTACCAGGCATAGCCGGCCCACTGATATTCATGCCTATACCGGGTTCTGCAAAAATTCCATGGGCTCAATGGCGCAAAGGATTTGCACATTATTTGAAAGCAGCCGGAGGATCATCATATTCCAGTGAAAGGAAGTTAGCGTTGTTGCTGCATTTCTTGGGGTATGAGGGTCAAAGAATATACGAGACTCTTCTCCAACCTTCAGGTGATGGCGGTGGAGATGTGGCTAATGAGTTTGACTTGGCCTTGTTGAAATTGGATAAACACTTCAATCCCAAGACCAGCACTATATTGGAACGATACAATTTCCGCATGCGGACGCAGAGCCATGGAGAGTCCGTGGAGGAATATGTGACCGCGCTGAGACATCTGGCATTGTCATGTAAATTTCAGGGGGCATTTGATGAACACATACGTGATCAGTTCATGGCGCATTGCAGATCGAATAAAATTCATGAGGAACTATGGTTAAGGGATGAGCCCAATTTGGATGAGGTGCTTGATGTGGCCAGGTGTGTGGAGCATTCCCTGGCATGTGTTGCCAAGTTGTCAAAGTCTGAAGCGGGAGAACTGAAGGAGAACAAAATTGAAGTGTTGAGTGTGGGTGACACCAAAAGCAAGAGAAGGGGGAAGGGCAAGGAGGCGAGTCGAACGGCGGCGGAAGAAAAGAAGAACCAGGACACTCCACCTAAATATGAAAGAAGAGAGGAAAAAGTGTGTTTCCGATGTGCAAGCAGTACTCATTTTGCATCGTCCGTTATATGTCCTGGTCGCAAAGCTGTGTGCACAAAGTGTAAAAGGAGAGGACACTTTGCAAACTGTTGTAAAAATTATCAAATTGGACAGACTAGTCAGAAGAAGGTGTTATATGTCAACGAGGAAGAAGACGGAAGATCATCAGAGGAGGAGATAACGATGCCAATGCAAAATATTGTAGTCAATACTGTTAATGTGGTTATGGAGGATGGAACTTTGGATGATTGCGAGCGTCCGTATGCTGTGTTGAGGGTGAATGGTCAAGAGGTGTCTATGATGGCCGATTCTGGTTCAAAGATCACATTGGTTTCCAGAAATGTGTTCGAGAGAGAGATCAAAGGTGTTGTGTCTGATTTAATGAAGCCCGATATAAATCCAGGAGGTTACAATCAAGACAAGATTGAGCTTTTGAGTTATATGTGGAGTAATTTCGAATTTAAAGGACGGAGCAGCGATGGTAAAGTGTATGTTACAAAGAAGGGTCAATCCTTACTAGGATGGAGAGAACAGAAGAATCTTGCCATCAAACTAGATCCAAATCAAGTGGAGCAGGTTTTGCAGGTGTTACCGTCATGTTCTTTTTCCAGCAAGTAAGAGGGCAAATGTGTGATGGTCGATAGACATCCCTTACCTAACATGGCTGAGATGTTGACCATGGTTGGGCGGGGCAAGGTCTTCTCAAAACTTGATATGGCCTCTGCATATCACCAGGTTGGATTGGAGGAGGGGTGCAGAAAAACTATGGCTTTTATCACACATGAGGGAGTGTTCCAGTTTAGAAGGATGCCGTTTGGGTTGGCATCGGCCTCGTCAGTATTTCAAAAGATTATGGACCGGTTTGGAAGGAGTATTTTGTTTTCAAGATGATGTCTTGATATGTGGCAAGACAATGGAAGAACATGACAGAAATCTGGATAGAGTGTTGAAAGTTTTTAAAGAAAGAGGCATTACCTTAAGGGAGGAAAAATGTAAATTTGCTGTATCCAAACTGGACTATCTAGGTCATGAAGTGTCATGCAATGGTGTAAGACCTAAAGAAAGTATTGTGAACTATATAAAGGAAATTGAGAAGCCGGTTAACAAAAGTGAACTACGTTCATTTTTGGGAATGACTGAATTCTACCAAATGTTTGTAGTGAACTATGCTGATAAGATACAGGAGATGAGAAAATTGTAAAAAAAGGGTGTTGACTTCAGGTGGAATCGCGAATGTGATTTAGATTTTTCCAGGATAAAGGAAGAGATAGACATGGCCCGTCCACTAGGGTGCTTTGATACGGACAAATTAACCATCATCACAGTAGATGCTAGTGAGGCCTAGGTGCTGTTTTATCACAGAAACAGGAAGATGGGACAGAAGAAGTGATAGCGCATGCTTCACGTGTCTTGAAAGGTCCTGAGTTGAGGTATTCGGTTATTGATAAAGAGGCACTGGCGTGTTATTGGGCCGTTGAGAAGTTTAAACATTTTGTTTGGGGTGTTGAGTTTGTGATCCGGACGGATCACAAGCCATTGAAGGTCATTTTTGAGACAAAGGGACTGGATAAAGTTTCCCGAAGAGTAGCTGGATGGGTTACGAGGATGCAATCTCATAAATTCAGAATGGAAGTGATTCCTGGAAAAGATAATATACTTGTGAATAGCTTATCGAGGGTGAGGGTTGTATCACAAGATACGTTGGAGGAAGAGAATATGGAAATGGTGTTTGTAAGCAATGAGGGAATTGTATCCAAGCAAGAATGGATGGATGAGATGAGGAAGGACATGACTATCAATAAGGTTATGTCTTATGTAATCAGTGCTGTGTGGCCTAACAAGGCAGATTTGACAGAATCGGAAAAACCTTATTGGGAAGTAAGAGGCGAGTTGTCTGTTGTGGATAACATATTATTTAGATGGGAGAGAGCGATTGCCCCTTGGGGTATTCGGAGCAGAATTATTGATCTGGCGCATGGTGGACATATAGGTGTGACAAAGAGCTGGGTGTGCTGAGATCGGATTAGTGGTGGCCAGGATTCGACAGAGAGGTTGAGAACCATTTGGATGGATGTCATTTTTGCATCAGAAGTGGAAAAGGGAGTGTAGCTAAAAAACAGCCTTTGGTTGATGTAGGCGTTCCATTCAAAATATGGAGTGATATTTCTATGGATATACTGGGACCTGTCGATCTAGGATATGGCCGGGGAAAATTCATAGTTCTGGTTGTGGATTTGTTCTCCAGATGGACAGATTTCAGGATTGTGAGAGAAATATCTAGTGAAAGCATGGTTAAGGTGTTGCAAGAGATTTTTGCAAGTGAGGGGCTTCCAGAACGCGTCCTCACCGACAATGGCGCTCAGTTTACCGGGGGATGTTTCCCCACATATTTGAAGAAGTGTGGAGTGGTGCATAAGAGGGCAGCTCTCTATCATCCTGAAACGAATGGAGTGGTTGAGAGATTGAATAGATGTGTGATGGAGAGTGTTCGCATGGGAGAGGAGTGTGGTATTGATAAATTGGAGGCGATTCAGTATAGGATGTGGGCGTTGCGCATGGCGCCCCATGCGACCACAGGTTTATGTCCATTCGAACTCATGAGGGGTCGGAAGCCTTATTCCATGGCATGTCCTCCATGGTTAGGGAGAAGCCGGGAGAGTGATGTTGTGGTCGATGAGGAAAGAAATATCATGAGAGCAAAGAAGAGTGAATGGGTTATGCGAGAGAATAAGAAAAGAGGAAGAAAAGAATTGCATGTGGAATGTGGAGATTGGGTGAGGATAAGGAAAGCTGTGGTGAAGAGGAAGGGTGATCCTCTTTATTCTGATCCTGTCAGGCTTGTTGCTGTTATGAAAGGTGATGTGTGTGTGGCTGGAGGACAAGTGTGGAATAAGGATAGAGTTTCTTCAGTTAAGAGATGTGAATTGCAACGATGTTAAAAAAAAAGGGGAAGATGTGTTGTGAAGTCACTGTGTACATACCCTGGATGATTTGGAATACTGACTTCGTCATATTCCAATGAGGTCACAGATGTTATGCATTGCTTGTTTTCCAGCGTTCCAAGTTTTGTCAGTTGAGCTTGTCTGTTTACTAAGGGAGCCTCTGTTATGCTGGGGGCCTTTTTCATATGTGCAACTTAATAAATTATATTCATCAAAGACATACCTGCCTCCTCAAGTGTCTTTGCAACAGGATTTAATCCATTAGTACCAATATACCAGGTTCCCCAACTCCAATTACATATTTTGTTCCATTTATTGACAAAAATTGGGTATGAACCTGGGTAGTAGCAGTTCTACTTCCTTTTTTTGGTTTTCTAAGAACGGGATTGACCTGGTGTCATATGTCATCATGAAATTGATTAAAGGATCTTGATGGTTGAGCCAAATTAGAAACTCTTCAAGTGTGTTGGATGGACCAGTCCACACCATGAAAATGTCATCGATATATTGATGCCAACCATTTATCGACTCATTATATGGGTTGTTGGTATAATAAAAAGACTTCTGTTCAAAATGGTCCATATAAAGATTAGCAATATCTGGGGAAAAGATTGCTCCCATGCTTGTACCATGCTGCTGATTATAGAATTCACATTCAAAGAGAACATAATTCTCGGTTAGTGTAATCCTGATGCATTCCAATATAAAAGAAGTAGGTACTTTTTTAACGTATCAGTGCTTTGGTCTATATACCCTTGCATCACCATGACGCTCTCCTTCTATGGAATGCTCGTGTACAGGGCTTCGACGTCGAGGGAGACCAAAAGGTCATTCTCCTCAACTGTAATATGTGCCAGGGTGTTAAACATCTGTGTAGTGTCCTTTATGAAGGATTTCATTTTGCGCACAAACATTCTTAAGAAGAAATCAGAGTACATGGATAAGGGTTGTAAAAATGAAGCTATAGATGAGAAAATGGGTATACCCGGAGGTGAGGTTTTATTTTTAGGAATTTTCGGTAGAATGTAAAAGGTCGGAATGGTGGGGTTAGATCTCGTCAGAAAAGTTTGTTCATTAGGATCAATCCATCCTTCAAGGAATGCTTGGTTCATTAGAGTAGTGATTTCCTCCTGCAGACGTTTGGTAGGATCTGCATCTAATTTTTTTATAGAAATCTGGGATATGCAAATGTTTATGGGCCTCCTGTCTGTATGCCTCATTCGACCAAAGAACGATTCCACCACCCTTATCAGCTGGTTTGATGGTAAAGGTAAGGTTGTTTGGCAATGTTTTTAGGGCCTCTCTTTCTTGCTTGTTCAAGTTGGGCCAGTGGTTATTTTTGGACTGCAAAAGGACTCTGGTTTCATTTAGGACCTTATCCTCAAACGCTATGATCACTGGGCTTACCATGTTCGATGCAGGAAAAAAGGTTGAAGGAGGTTTTAAGCCTGTTATGCTTTTTTCTTTGGGGCTTTCAATCGATGGTTCGCTGAAGAAGTATTTAAGCCGAATCAGACTGAAAATCTTCTGCAATTCTAGTTCAGTTGGAAAATGTTTGCTTCCATGGTGGGTACAAAACTTAACCCTTTGCTTAAAACCTCAATTTCGACACTAGATAGTACATGTTCCGCCAGGTTAAAAATAGGTATTACTAGCCCTGATGTTGGCCTAAAACCATTGGTGTGCACGAATTCTTGGTGGGACCTGTTGTGTGTTCCTGCAGCATTTCCCCTGTCCCCGAAAAAATTGGGGTTGCGGTGCTGCGGATCCTGCCGGTGTGTTGGAACTACCTGCATTAATAGAATCTGAGTCATTCCCAGTTGTGCTATTGCAGGTGTTGGAGAACGTGACAAAATGTCTCGATTGGTTACTCATGTTGTTCCCTCTATTTCTCATATATGGCGCCTTGTTTTGCTCCTTATAATATGTGTCAACCAAGTATGGTTATGTTTTTTCTTCCTTTTAGCTCTCTATGTCTTTCTTCAATTTAATTTTTTTTTTGTCTAATGTACACGGTTTACACTCTGTGGTCTCTCTGGACATTTTTTCTAGTTTACCCTTTATGTCTTGTATTATGTCTTCCTGTTTAATTTTGTTTCTAGCATATCTGTTTCCTCTTTTTGTGTCTTGGCCTCTTCCTCAGCAGTCTCAGTGATCAATATCACACAGTCTCTGGACCATTTGTTCCCGACTCTGCTAAAGTTTCCCTTAATTTTAGCGTTGTCTATGAACACCCTTGGAATTTTCCAGACTTGCAGGCCTTCTGGAAAAACGCCTGCCTTCAGGTATTGATATGATATATGAAATTATATGATATGGCATTCATAACGTGCCTAAACATTAGTGTTTCAAGGCACGACAAGGCAAGGGAGGGAGACAGAGGGAGGACAGAGACAATTATCTTACTAGGCTAAGTGATCGCGCAAGTGCAGAGAAGGGGGAGCGGAAAAATACCAGGGAAGGTGGAGGGCGGCAGTGCTGTACAAGGAATCAAACAATAATACGTGCAGCCAGCAGGTGGCAAGTGCAAGGGTAAGTGCACACAGCGGGTGTCCAATAAGTGCAGGTAAGGGGACTGTAGGGTTGCAGATACAGACCCAAGTGCAAGGGTTGCCATGAGGCAGTGCGGGTATGCAACTGTGTGGGTAGGGACCTGGGCCTGAACTCAGAGAGTAGCCAGGTGACCAGTGCAGTATCAGTCAGGAGATCAGAAGGGGAGATTAAGAGAGAAGGCAGAAGCAAAGAGGAAGGTATTGAGGTGCTTACGGAACCGGAGATGGTTCTCCTCAAGTTTCAGAGAGGCAGGGTGGCTATTCGGGAAGGAGGCCCCAGCCAAAGAAAGGGATCTACCACCAACTCGTTACTTGGAGAAGCGACTGACCCTGAGGGAGTTGGAGGTGGAGGAGAGAAGAGCTTGAGTAGGAAGGTATTTCCAAAGAGAGAGTTGGAAGTATTGAGGACCAAGGCCTCAGATGGCCTTGTGGACAATGCACAGTGTCCTGAACTTGATCCTTGCAGCCACTGGGAGCCAATGAAGAAATTTCAGTGCTGGAGAGATACGATCCCTGGGCTTGAGGCCAAGGACAAGTCTCGCAGGCCTGTTCTAGATGAGTTTCAGAGGGTGGAGAGTAGAAGCAGGCAGATTTAGAAAGAGGCTGTTGCAGTAGTTCAGCTGAGAGAGAACCATAGCTCTAGAGACAGGGAGCTTTTTGGGGAAGCTGAAGAAAGGAAGAATACCTCTGAGGAGGTGCAGTTGGTAGTTTGTCTTCTTAGAGACGTCAGAGGTGTGAGGAGAAAAGGAGAGTGTGGAGGTGAAGATGACCCCAAGGTTCTTAGCCTCACACGTGGGAGCAGGAAGAGGGCCAAGGGAGGCCAGCCAGAGAGTGACAGGAAAGGAGGGTGCAGGTGTGCCAATGAGGAGGTCTCCGTCTTACTGGCATTAAGGCAGAGATCATTGGCAGCACACCACTCCTGGATAGCAGACAGACAGTCAGAAGTGAGAGAGGGAGAAGAGGTGGCACAGAGTGTTACACTCACCTGATATCCCGGGTGGGGGGGCGTCTGGAAAGCTTTGAGGTCTGGAACCCTGGATAAGTAGTTGCCCAACGTGGAAATAATTAATCTGTCTTTAGTGGGTGAATCTCCCACCTCCCTCAAACCGATCTCCGTCCCACCGAGTCTTTCGCATCTTATTTTCTGGTATGGTGAGCTATCCGTCCTGCGTTTCTTGTGCAGGGGCGCTCAGCGGTTGCTGGCGCTCCGACCGAGTTGCTTCACTCGTGCATTGCACCTTCCTTCGGGTCCAGGCCTGCTGTGACCCCCACGATTGCTGTAGACAGGTAGTTTTGATGCTTTATCAGTCTTTTTTTATTTTTTTTTTTATTTTATTGAATATAGTTGAAATTTACATCAACTTTTTCAATTTATACAAATTAGAAATTCTTAGAAATAAAATCTAGATAAAACAGACAAAACAAACTATATCAATTCATATTATACAATCATCATCATTCTAGGTTCAAGGCCTGTAAAAAGTTAATTGTTGCAATTCTTATACTCATACATTCAGTAGCAGCCAAGGCGACCCATCTATTTTTTGGATCAAGTTGTGCAAAGTATGCAAAATGATTAACAAAGTGCAATTTTCTTAAAGTGCTAAGTGCAGGACATTCTAGTATTAAGTGTTGAAGAGATTCTACAATCATAGCATTTTTACAGAACCGACACCAGACGAGGTCAGCAGCAATTTGTTTCCTTCTTGTTTTGACCTCCCGAGTAGGCCAGATGTTGAACCTTAACCGCAGAATCGCAGATCTTAGAGCAGCAGATGGTGCTAGACGTAAATAGGACGCAATGTTTTTATAGCGTTTTGGACCAAAGATTGTGGGATCAAAGTCTTTATAAGTTAGGCACAAGGTTCTGGTGTCAATCCAGTCTATCATGTACACCTTCTTCTTCGCCAGCTCTGGATGAGCAATAAGCAGATTTAGTGAAATATCGGCATGTATCATGATTGTTAGAATTTTCATAGTCCAGTGTTTCGGAAACAATTCTGTAGAATTAGTCAAATAACTTGATATGGTTGATAATGTAGAGTGAACATATGTAGATAGTAAACATTTGCGAAATAGAGCACATAATCGCCAGTTATATAGTGCACTTAGAGAAATTAACCCCAATTCATATCTTATTAACACTCCTGGAATACATTGAGGTAGATTTAAGATTGCACGCCAAAACTTGGCTTCTAATAAATTCAGAAACCCTAGGGGTACAATTAGTGTTTCCAGACCATAAAGGACGGTTGCTACCACATTCTGATCCCAATAAGTAATGGCCGCTTTGATGGAAAATTTGCCATATTTAGAAGTGATTACTCGTGTCTGACAAATTGCTGTGGTTAACTTCTGCTTAATTTTATTCAGATGTGAGTCTGACGTTGGGGTGCCCTTAAAGATCAAGCCCAAATAGACATAATTTGGTACCGTCTTTAAGGGTATCCCGTCAATCTGCCAGTTCATTAGATGTTTGCGTGTACCTTTAGGAACATATGCAACAATTTGTGTTTTACTCGTATTTACTACAAGTTCATTTTCTTTAAAATAGGAGCATAAAGCTAACAGGAGATTTTGTAAACCACTTGGGGTTTTTGATACTAACACAAGATCATCTGCATACCACAATGCACAGATTTTTACATTGTTCAATTTAGGAGCATCAGTGATTACTTTATGAAAAATATCCTGTACATCATTAATAAAAAAATTAAATAAGGCAGCTGCCAAAATGCATCCCTGTTTCAGCCCTCTAAACGTTAGAATAGGGGTTGATAAAAGCCCCTCAGAGTTTAACCTTACATAAACCTTGGTTTGTGAGTGGAGGGCAAAAATAATGTCAATAAGAGTAGATGGGCAATCCGCTTTCACTAGCTTATCTATGAGTTTTGGTCTTGAGACCGAATTAAATGCGGAATGAAGATCTTCAAACGCAAAATATCTGGCTTGCTTCTTATATATTGCTTGTTGTTTTATAGCATTTAAGGTAATCAAATTAATACCCGTGCCCAGCCCTGATACAAATCCAGTCTGTGCTGGGTCACGTTGATTTACTTTATTTGTCCAATCATTAAAATCTCTTAGCACCAGTCTACAGAAAATTTTTCCCGGTACGTCCAATAACGTTATAGGACGATAGTTTTTCGGGTCAGTTCGATCACCCTTTTTATAGACTGGAATGATTACAGAAGAACACCATGATTGTGGAATATTTTTAGTTTGTAGTATCTGCTGAAACATATTATTCAAGATTAAAGACCACTCTGTTATATTTTGTTTAAGCATTACATTGGTCAGCCCATCTAAGCCTGCCGCTCTAGATGACGAGGAAGCTTTAATGAAGGTTTGAATGGACATTTTTGTAAAATGTAAAGACCAACTATTTACAACATTACTATTGTAAATGTAATGGTTCATCATAGGATCATTATACAAGGATGAAAAATGTGTAATCCACATCGATTCAGGTACGCCGTTAAGTTGCAGATGGGGTTGGGATGAGATGTTACATTTATTTAGGAGTTCCCATACTAGGGCTGAATTTTTACCACGGCAAGCTGATAAAAAGCATTCACTATCTTTTTGATATAAAGTAGCTCTCCTTGCTCGGACCCAATTTCGATATTTCGAAGAAGCAGTTTTAACAGCTTTATTTCGATCAATTAATGGTAATTTCTGAGAAATTCTGATCTCTCTTCTATAGGCTTTCTTTCGTTCACATAGCGCTAGATCAAAGCCATGGGCATGTTTTTTACCTGGTTTACTATGAGCAGGAAAAAGATTCGCGAAGGTGCTAAGAATTTCTACATAAGGACTAAGCTTTGATAAGATTTGATTATCTAGAAGTGCATCGTTCAAAGACAGTAGTTTGTTGGAAGACCATTTAAATCAATTTCTGCCATTATTAACAGTTAGAGTATGCTTATAGTACACTGCAATTTTCGTAAGGTCACCACTTTCTACCGCCCAATGCAAGGATAAAAGGTGATGATCACTAGATGTTTGTTTGATTATCTCAAATTTGCTAGTGTTCATAAATATGGAGTTCGATACAAAGATGTAATCGATGGTAGATTTAGAGGGGCCTCTTTCCCAGGTATTCATAGGTGGAATATCACCTGTGATTGCACCATTTATCAACCTTAATCCATGATCTTCCATAAAGGTATTCCATCTTGCACCTTCTCGAATCCAATTTCTCTCATTAGAATAGAAACAGGAAAAGTTCAAATCACCCATTAACAATATTCCAGCAATGTTATCTTGATTTGAAATAAGCTCAAAAATACACGAAAGGGCATCATAAAAACTATCATCAGTGATGCCTACCGGATTTCTATATAGATTAATAAGAGCAAATTTCTGTGAGTTAAAGAGAATCTTAACCAATTGAATGAATTTATTTGGTGTTTGCCAGGGGAAGATTTTCAATCCCTTGCTCACTTTCACTGCTACTAACAACCCGGCTGTAGGTCTACCTTTACCACCATGTGCTGCTGGCAATAAACTAATCTCATGATTGTCCCATGTCGGAAGATTTAATAACCATGTTTCTTGTAGGGCCACAATATCATAACTATTCAATCCATTATCTAAATTCCACTGCAAATGAGAGTAACCTCTAGTATTCCAACTAGCAAGTGAAAAAGTATTGGTGGAGACAGATACTCGTGGTTACGAACAGATATTGGGTCCTGCATTGGGATCAGATGACAGGTGGTTAGTGCAATAATTGCAGACACATGTAGGTTCGGGTTTTATACCTCCAGAAGACTTATTTCCATCTGACTCATTAGATTGCTGGCGTGCTGGGTCTTGGGCTAACAAAAAACCCAGATTAAATAATTCCATTCTGGCATTCCATAGTGTATTACGTACGATACCAGATTTTATCCAGAGCCTAACGATGGAAAGGTTCTTGTCACAAAGAAACTCCACTTGGTCCACATCTGATGAGGAAATGGCTTCTAGTCCCTCTATGTCTCCAAATATGTTGAAGACACTAGCACGACATAAATCATATTTTGGGAAGGACCCTTCACGACATTTCAGGATCAGAGTATGATACTGATTAAGTTTCTTTGAAAATGCAGCACCATCGTCGTTTACATAGCGTTTATTACTGTCATTGTGTATATTCATATGACACCTATTTTTATCTTTAGATTGATCTCGAAGGTGCTGCATATTAGAGGAAGGAGGCATAATTTTCATACAATTTTCAGATCTATTTTTAAATACTCGAGCCTCATTTTGTGGGTTTTTATTGACATTAAGTGTATGAGAGGGCTGTTCAAAGGAATGTGGAGCATCAGATAGCACTTCAGATCTTCTATTAAGTAGATAGGAATCAACTGCATTTCTCAAAGCAGTTAAACGATCTTCTCCTTTCGCTATCGGAGCGCTCGAAAGGGATACCTTTGTCGCATCTATCGAATCGACCTCCTTTAGGGCCACTAATTTTGTATGTGCATTCGGGCAAGTTTGTGTTGTCGGTATATTATCAGGATTAGATGTTAAGAGAGAGACCAGCTCATTCAAAGGATCATAATTAGGGGATGGCTTAGTAACTTCTGATAGAATCCTGAGAGGGGGAGCAATATGAGGGGGAAGAGGGATATCTTGCAAAGTTCTATCAACATGCGTATTGCCGGTTATATCGACAACCTCGTTATTAGGTATCTCAATACCTAAGACTGGCAAGGCAGCAGGTCTATGAGGAAGAGATGTGGTAGCATCTAACGGGAGAGATATCTGAGGTGTTTTCTTTAACTCTGATAGAGCTTTTTTATTTCTTTGTATAAGTTTAGATGACAACAATTTAATTTTTCTCTTATTTGACAAAGAACCTCCCACCTTCTGTGGATTTTGGATGGTGTCTCCACGTGATTGGGTTAGTATAGATTGACCCATAGTTCTCACGGGGGAATCAACACTAATCCAAGATTCATTAGGTTTAGCTGTGTCTTCTTCCTCAACACATTCAATCGGCCGAATTATATTCGTAAACATTGGTAATGCTGGCGTAGTTATTAGAGGATCTTGCATCATCCTCTCTAAGTGTGATATACGCTGAAGAATGGATGGCCCTGAATGTACATTTAAGCCTTGATCAGACGACCAGATGGATTCAAGCTGTACAATCCTTTGTTGCAAATTTACTATGGATAACTCTTTGGAACATTTGAGAGAGGTGTCTTTCATCCAATCACTTATTTGATTTAATTTGTCAGTTTGGATAGCTGGCTTCTGATCCAAAGAATTAAAAAGCTTAAATAAAGTGGCCATAGTAGTATTAATAGCCCCCAGAGTAACTTCTAATAAAACAGGGTTCGGAAAAGATTCAGTTGATTGTCGTTTCTTATTGGGAGTTTGGCAACGACGAGGAGTAGGTTGCAAAAAAGAGATCTCCTCATCTTGTCTTGTTGAATCCAAGGAACAAACCTGTGCATAATCAGTCGTAATCGAAACTCTTGAACTTTCAAGGTCTCTACATTCATGAGAAATTTGTGAGCAAGCAGAAAGAGACTCATTATTAGAGGTATGTCCCACGTCTTCAATAATTACTGAAGCTAATGTAGCATTCTCCAATAGTGAGATTTGACATTCGTTTGTCGTCACATTCGAATCTAAGGTCGTCTCTTCTAAAACAGTAGTGAAGATTCGCATAGGTTTAATAATTCTATTCGGCGAATGAGGTACAGTTAATAGAGTTTGATCTGATACAGAAGAGTTCAAGGGGAGAGCAGAAACCTCATTGACTGAGTTAGAAATTGAAATAGGAATCAAATCATTCTTAACACCATTTGATAGTATCAGGTCTGCACAACTCAATACTGAGGGAGTAGGCGCAGTCAAATTAGAACTCATTAAAACCTGTGGTTTTGTTACATAAAAATTGCGTATATCATTTGGATTTTTATTAATTGGGGTTAAAATGATGTTTTTTTTTGATGTACGAGTTCGACTTTTGGTCTTTTCCTGTGAAGTGGGTAGGTTTTGGTTAATGGGGGTTTGAGGAAGCAACGCTAGATCCAGTGTATTAGGCACAATGGATGATGTTGTAGTCATTGAGTCTCTAGTTATCTCTGATGGCATGCCTGTTCGTAAGGTGAACATGGAATAATAAAATACACTTTCTTTCTTAAGAAAAACACTATCTAAACTTTAGAATTATTAAATAGCAACTTTGGATGTTAATAGCCTTGATATCTAAAATAGATTCCTGAGTTCATCACAGTTATTGGTTCTTAAATATGGGCTGAGTGATAACACTGGTTGCGTACAGTACCTCAGGTGGACAATTCACTTTTCAAACCTTCTGCCAAACAGCCGCACAACAGCCGATGGACTTGACGCCACAGGGCTTATCGCCGCAAGGGTGGCTCGCAGCTGCTTTAGAAGCAGAAGGCAGTCACGTGTGCCGTCACGTGTCCCACGCAGCTCCGCCTCCTCCAGGAAGCGGGTCTGAGGGAAAGTATTGGCAAGAGCAACAGCTCGCAGTGCCAATTAGGACAGGCTGCAGGGTTCCACACAGCTCAAAAATAAAAGCGATCCTTCGCTTTCACACTTAATGCGCCGCTCGGGCGGCTCGCAGCTGCTTTAGAAGCAGAAGGCAGTCACGTGTGCCGTCACGTGTCCCACGCAGCTCCGCCTCCTCCAGGAAGCGGGTATGAGGGAAAGTATTGGCAAGAGCAACGGCTCGCAGTGCCAATTAGGACAGGCTGCAGGGTTCCACACAGCTCAACAATAAAAGCGATCCTTCGCTTTCACACTTTATGCGCCGCTCGGGCGGCTCGCAGCTGCTTTAGAAGCAGAAGGCAGTCACGTGTGCCGTCACGTGTCCCACGCAGCTCCGCCTCCTCCAGGAAGCGGGTCTGAGGGAAAGTATTGGCAAGAGCAACGGCTCGCAGTGCCAATTAGGACAGGCTGCAGGGTTCCACACAGCTCAACAATAAAAGCGATCCTTCGCTTTCACACTTTATGCGCCGCTCGGGCGGCTCGCAGCTGCTTTAGAAGCAGAAGGCAGTCACGTGTGCCGTCACGTGTCCCACGCAGCTCCGCCTCCTCCAGGAAGCGGGTATGAGGGAAAGTATTGGCAAGAGCAACGGCTCGCAGTGCCAATTAGGACAGGCTGCAGGGTTCCACACAGCTCAACAATAAAAGCGATCCTTCGCTTTCACACTTTATGCGCCGCTCGGGCGGCTCGCAGCTGCTTTAGAAGCAGAAGGCAGTCACGCGTGCCGTCACGTGTCCCACGCAGCTCCGCCTCCTCCAGGAAGCGGGTCTGAGGGAAAGTATTGGCAAGAGCAACGGCTCGCAGTGCCAATTAGGACAGGCTGCAGGGTACCACACAGCTCAACAATAAAAGCGATCCTTCGCTTTCACACTTTATGCGCCGCTCGGGCGGCTCGCAGCTGCTTTAGAAGCAGAAGGCAGTCACGTGTGCCGTCACGTGTCCCACGCAGCTCTGCCTCCTCCAGGAAGCCGGTATGAGGGAAAGTATTGGCAAGAGCAACGGCTCGCAGTGCCAATTAGGACAGGCTGCAGGGTTCCACACAGCTCAACAATAAAAGCGATCCTTCGCTTTCACACTTTAGTCAGTCTTTTTATGCTCTTCTATGTTGGTTTGCAGAAGTTTAATTATGTCTTTATTTCCTTCTTTACAGGTGTGAAAGTCTTTTGGTGCTGGCGTGCCGGGTGGAGATGCACGCTTTAGGTAAGAGAAAGCGCAAAGCGCGGAATTCTTTTATTGTCTATTTAAAGCTAACTTGTGTTCTCCTCTTCTTCTCCTCAAAGGCCACTGTGGTGCTACGAGTGGACGAGAGAACAAAGAAACCTGGGCCCAGGAATACGTTAAGGTAAGTAATGCATAGAGCGCAGCGCGTTAGTTAAATGTTGAAAGCAAACCTGAATATTTCTATCTTTCCCTTGCAGGATGCTGCTGTGGTGTTCTGGATGGAAGCGCAGCGTAGCGTGACGGAATTCAGGTAAGAACAATGAAATCCGATGTTCTGAAACCGAGCGCGTTTTAATATTATTCCCTTTCTTGTTATTTCAGGTTGCGATGTTCGAGTGGAGGATGCGACAGCGGATTGCAGGAATTCCTCAAGCTAGTACTCACAGGTGAGTGATGTTGATGCTTTTCTTCTCTGTTTTATTCCACAGGTTGCGGACTGCAGGGACCTGCTGAAGACCAGGAGCTGAACACAGTGAGCGTCACGCTACTAGATGCAGAATAACACAAAGCATGTTCTGCTGTTTGGGTGTGGTTTAAATAGCCCAGATAAAGTAGTTCCAGGCAAAGTAGTTCCAGGCCCAGCCACACCCAAAGCACTAGACCGCATGGCTTGGTTCTTAAGAACTGAGCTATGCGGTGGCCTCCATGTTGGATTTAAAGTTCCCATGTTTATAATTGAAACAAACCTGCTATGTGTCTTCCTTACAGCATATAAACCTGGAGCCAGAGGTGCCAGGACTGGCTCCAGGAGCCCTTTTGCAGAGGTTTTAAGGTCCTTAGGGCTATTGTGGGTGCTTGCTTGTGGCACAATTTATGGCCCTTAACAGTGGTCATGACACAGAGATGGGTGAGCAGGATGGCATGGTTGATCGTGTCAAAGGCAGAAGAGAGATTGAGTAAAATGAGGACAGAGGGGAGATTAGAATCAAGGTTAGAAGGCAGATCTTCATGGATGTTCAGGAGAGCAGCTTCCGTGCTTCTGGCTTCTCTGAAGCCAGACTGTTGGTCATGGAGACAACCAACAGATTTAGTGTGAAGATTAATCTGGGAGATGGCCAGCTTTTCCATGAGTTTGCCTAGGTGTGACAAAGACAAAGGGTGTGCTGAGATCGGATTATTGGTGGCCGGGATTCGACAGAGAGGTTGAGAAACATTTGGGTGATTGTCATTTTTGCATCAGAAGTGGAAAAGGGAGTGTAGCTAAAAAAACAGCCTTTGGTTGATGCAGGTGTTCCATTCAAAATATGGAGTGATATTTCTATGGATATAATGGGACCTGTCGATCTAGGATATGGCCTGGAAAAATTCATAGTTCTGGTTGTCGATTTGTTCTCCAGATGGACAGATTTCAGGATTGTGAGAGAAATATCTAGTGAAAGCATGGTTAAGGTGTTGCAAGAGATTTTTGCAAGTGAGGGGCTTCCAGAAAGCGTCCTCACAGACAATGGCACTCAGTTTACCGGGGGATGTTTCCCCACATATTTGAAGAAGTGTGGAGTGGTGTATAAGAGGGCAGCTCTCTATCGTCCTGAAACGAACTGAGTGGTTGAGAGACTGAATAGATGTGTGATGGAGAGTGTTCGCATGGGAGAGGAGTGTGGTATTGATAAATTGGCAGCGATTCAGAATAGGATGTGGGCGTTGCACATGGCGCCCCATGCGACCACAGGTTTATGTCCATTCGAACTCATGAGGGGTCGGAAGCCTTATTCCATGGCGTGTCCTCCATGCTTAGGGAGAAGCCGGGAGAGTGATGTTGTGGTCGATGAGGCAAGAAATATCATGAGAGCAAAGAAGAGTGAATGGGTTATGCGAGAGAATAAGAGAAGAGGAAGAAAAGAATTGCATGTGGAATGTGGAGATTGGGTGAGGATAAGGAAAGCTGTGGTGAAGAGGAAGGGTGATCCTCTTTATTCTGATCCTGTCAGGCTTGTTGCTGTTATGAAAGGTGATGTGCGTGTGGCTGGAAGACAAGTGTGGAATAAGGATAGAGTTGCTTCAGTTAAGAGATGTGAATTGCAAAGATGTTAAAAAAAAAGGGGGAAGATGTGTTGTGAAGTCACTGTGTACATACCCTGGATGATTTGGAATACTGACTTCGTCATGTTCCAATGAGGTCACAGATGTTATGCATTGCTTGTTTTCCAGCGTTCCAAGTTTTGTCAGTTGAGCTTGTCTGTTTACTAAAGGAGCCTCTGTTATGCTGGGGGCCTTTTTCATATGTGTAACTTAAAAAATTATATTCATCGAAGAAATACCTGCCTCCTCAAGTGTCTTTGCAACAGGATTTAATCCATTAGTACCAATATACCAGGTTCCCCAACTGCAGTTACATATTTTGTTCCATTTATTGACAAAAATTGGGTATGAACCTGGGTAGTAGCAGTTCTACTTCGTTTTTTTGGTTTTCTAAGAACGGGATTGATCTGGTGTCATATGTCATCATGAAATTGATGAAAGGATCTTGATGGTTGAGCCAAATTAGAAACTCTTCAAGTGTGTTGGATGGACCAGTCCACACCAAGAAAACGTCATTGATATATTGATGCCAACCATTTATCGACTCATTATATGGGTTGTTGGTATAATAAAAAAGACTTCTGTTCAAAATGGTCCATATAAAGATTAGCAATATCTGGGGAAAAGATTGCTCCCATGCTTGTACCATGCTGCTGATTATAGAATTCACATTCAAAGAGAACATAATTCTCGGTTACTGTAATCCTGATGCATTCCAATGTAAAAGAAGTAGGTACTTTTTTAACGTATCAGTGCTTTGGTCTATATACCCTTGCATCACCATGACGCTCTCCTTCTATGGAATGCTCGTGTACAGGGCTTCGACGTCGAGGGAGACCAAAAGGTTATTCTCCTCAACTGTAATATGTGCCAGGTTGTTAAACATCTGTGTAGTGTCCTTTATGAAGGATTTCATTTGGCGCACAAACATTCTTAAGAAGAAATCAGAGTACATGGATAAGGGTTGTAAAAATGAAGCTATAGATGAGAAAATGGGTATACCGGAGGTGAGGTTTTATTTTTAGGAATTTTCGGTAGAATGTAAAAGGCCGGAATGGTGGGGTTAGATCTCGTCAGAAAAGTTTGTTCATTAGGATCAATCCATCCTTCAAGGAATGCTTGGTTCATTAGAGTAGTGATTTCCTCCTGCAGACTTTTGGTAGGATCTGCGTCTAATTTTTTTAAAAAATCTGGGATATGCAAATGTTTATGGGCCTCCTGTCTGTATGCCTCATTCGAATGCCTCATCAGAGTACATGGATAAGGGTTGTAAAAATGAAGCTATAGATGAGAAAATGGGTATACCGGAGGTGAGGTTTTATTTTTAGGAATTTTCGGTAGAATGTAAAAGGCCGGAATGGTGGGGTTAGATCTCGTCAGAAAAGTTTGTTCATTAGGATCAATCCATCCTTCAAGGAATGCTTGGTTCATTAGAGTAGTGATTTCCTCCTGCAGACCTTTGGTAGGATCTGTGTCTATTTTTTTTATAGAAATCTGGGATATGCAAATGTTTATGGGCCTCCTGTCTGTATGCCTCATTCGAATGCCTCATCAGAGTACATGGATAAGGGTTGTAAAAATGAAGCTATAGATGAGAAAATGGGTATACCGGAGGTGAGGTTTTATTTTTAGGAATTTTCGGTAGAATGTAAAAGGCCGGAATGGTGGGGTTAGATCTCGTCAGAAAAGTTTGTTCATTAGGATCAATCCATCCTTCAAGGAATGCTTGGTTCATTAGAGTAGTGATTTCCTCCTGCAGACTTTTGGTAGGATCTGCGTCTAATTTTTTTATAGAAATCTGGGATATGAAAATGTTTATGGGCCTCCTGTCTGTATGCCTCATTCGACCAAAGAACGATTCCACCTCCCTTATTAGCTGGTTTGATGGTAAAGGTAAGGTTGTTTGGCAATGTTTTTAGGGCCTCTCTTTCTTGCTTGTTCAAGTTGGGCCAGTGGTTATTTTTGGACTGCAAAAGGACTTTGGTTTCATTTAGGACCTTATCCTCAAACGCTATGATCACTGGGCTTACCATGTTCGATGCAGGAAAAAAGGTTGAAGGAGGTTTTAAGCCTGTTATGCTTTTTTCTTTGGGGCTTTCAATCTATGGTTCTCTGAAGAAGTATTTAAGCCGAATCAGTCTGAAAATCTTCTGCAATTCTAGTTCAGTTTGAAAATGTTTGCTTCCATGGTGGGTACAAAACTTAACCCTTTGCTTAAAACCTCAATTTCGACACTAGATAGTACATGTTCCGCCAGGTTAAAAATAGGTATTACTATCCCTGATGTTGGCCTAAAACCATTGGTGTGCACGAATTCTTGGTCGGACCTGTTGTGTGTTCCTGCAGCGTTTCCCCTGTCCCCGAAAAAATTGGGGTTGTGGTGCTGCGGATCCTGCCGGTGTGTTGGAACTACCTGCATTAATAGAATCTGAGTCATTCCCAGTTGTGCTATTGGAGGTGTTGGAGAATGTGACAAAACGTCTCGATTGGTTACTCATGTTGTTCGCTCTATTTCTCATATATGCCGCCTTGTTTTGCTTCTTATAATATGTGTCAACCAAGTATGTTTATGTTTTTTCTTCCTTTTAGCTCTCTATGTCTTTCTTCAATTTAAATTTTTTTTTGTCTAATGTACACGGTTTACACTCTGTGGTCTCTCTGGACATTTTTTCTAGTTTACCCTTTATGTCTTGTATTATGTCTTCCTGTTTAATTTTGTTTCTAGCATATGTGTTTCCTCTTTTTGTGTCTTGGCCTCTTCCTCAGCAGTCTCAGTGATCAATATCACACAGTCTCTGGACCATTTGTTCCCGACTCTGCTAAAGTTTCCCTTAAATTTAGCGTTGTCTATGAACACCTTTGGAATTTTCCGGACTTGCAGGCCTTCTGGAATAACGCCTGCCTTCAGGTATTGATATGATATATGAAATTATATGATATGGCATTCATAACATGCCTAAACATTAGTGTTTCAAGGCACGACAAGGCAAGGGAGGGAGACAGAGGGAGGACAGAGACAATGATCTTACTAGGCTAAGTGATCGCGCAAGTGCAGAGAAGGGGGAGCGGAAAAGCACCAGGGAAGGTGGAGGGCGGCAGTGCTGTACAAGGAATCAAACAATAATACGTGCAGCCAGCAGGTGGCAAGTGCAAGGGTAAGTGACCACAGCGGGTGTCCAATAAGTGCAGGTAAGGGGACTGTAGGGTTGCAGATACAGACCCAAGTGCAAGGGTTGCCATGAGGCAGTGCGGGTATGCAACTGTGTGGGTAGGGACCTGGGCCTGAATTCAGAGGGTAGCCAGGTGACCAGTGCATTATCAGTCAGGAGATCAGAAGGGGAGATTAAGAGAGAAGGCAGAAGCAAAGAGGAAGGTATTGAGGTGCTTACGGAACCGGAGATGGTTCTCCTCAAGTTTCAGAGAGGCAGGGAGGCTGTTTGGGAAGGAGGCCCCAGCCAAAGAAAGAGATCTACCACCAATTCGTTACTTGGAGAAGCGACTGACCCTGAGGGAGTTGGAGGTGAAGGAGAGAAGAGCTTGAGTAGGAAGGTATTTCCAAAGAGAGAGTTGGAAGTATGGAGGACCAAGGCCTCAGAAGGCCTTGTGGACAATGCACAGTGTCCTGAACTTGATCCTTGCAGCCACTGGGAGCCAATGAAGAGATTTCAGTGCTGGAGAGATACGATCCCTGGGCTTGAGGCCAAGGACAATTCTCGCAGTCCTGTTCTAGATGAGTTTCAGAGGGTGGAGAGTAGAAGCAGGCAGATTTAGAAAGATGCTGTTGCAGTAGTTCAGCTGAGAGAGAACCATAGCTCTAGAGACAGGGAGCTTTTTGGGGAAGCTGAAGAAAGGAAGAATACCTCTGAGGAGGTGCAGTTGGTAGTTTGTCTTCTTAGAGACGTCAGAGATGTGAGGAGAAAAGGAGAGTGTGGAGGTGAAGATGACCCCAAGGTTCTTAGCCTCACACGTGGGAGCAGGAAGGGGGCCAAGGGAGGCCAGCCAGAGAGTAACAGGAAAGGAGGGTGCAGGTGTGCCAATGAGGAGGTCTCCGTCTTACTGGCATTAAGGCAGAGATCATTGGCAGCACACCACTCCTGGATAGCAGACAGACAGTCAGAGGTGAGAGAGGGAGAAGAGGTGGCACAGAGTGTTACACTCACCTGATATCCCGGGGGGGCGTCTGGAAAGCTCTGAGGTCTGGAACCCTGGATAAGTAGTTGCCCAACGTGGAAATAATTAATCTGTCTTTAGTGGGTGAATCTCCCACCTCCCTCAAACCGATCCCCCTCCCACCAAGTCTTTCGCATCTTATTTTCTGGTATGGTGAGCTATCCGTGCTGCGTTTCTTGTGCAGGGGCGCTCAGCGGTTGCTGGCGCTCCGACCGAGTTGCTTCACTGGTGCAGTGCGCCTTCCTTCGGGTCCAGGCCTGCTGTGACCCCCACGATTGCTGTAGACAAGTAGTTTTGATGCTTTATCAGTCTTTTTATGCTCTTCTATGTTGGTTTGCAGAAGTTTCATTATGTCTTTATTTCCTTCTTTACAGGTGTGAAAGTCTTTTGGTGCTGGTGTGCCGGGTGGAGATGCACGCTTTAGGTAAGAGAAAGCGCAAAGCGCGGCATTCTTTTATTGTCTATTTAAAGCTAACCTGTGTTTTCCTCTTCTTCTCCTCAAAGGCCACTATGGTGCTACGAGTGGACGAGAGAACAAAGAAACCTGGGCCCAGGAATCTGTTAAGGTAAGTAATGCATAGAGCGCAGCGCGTTTGTTAAATGTTGAAAGCAAACCTGAATATTTCTATCTTTCCCTTGCAGGATGCTGCTGTGGTGTTCTGGATGGAAGCGGAGCGTAGCGTGACGGAATTCAGGTAAGAATAATGAAATCCGATGTTCTGAAACCGAGCGCGTTTTAATATTATTCCCTTTCTTGTTATTTCAGGTTGCGATGTTCGAGTGGAGGCTGCGACAGCGGATTGCAGGAATTCCTCAAGCTAGTACTCACAGGTGAGTGATGTTGATGCTTTTCTTCTCTGTTTTATTCCACAGGTTGCGGTCTTTCAGCGAGGGATGGTTGAGATGCTGAATGCTGGATTGTGTACTCACAGGTAAGGCAGAGTAATCTTGTTCTTGTTCTTGCAGGACTGCAGGGACCTGCTGAAGACCAGGAGCTGAACACAGTGAGCGTCACGCTACTAGATGCAGAATAACACGAAGCATGTTCTGCTGTTTGGGTGTGGTTTAAATAGCCCAGATAAAGTAGTTCCAGGCAAAGTAGTTCCAGGCCCAGCCACACCCAAAGCACTAGACCGCATGGCTTGGTTCTTAAGAACTGAGCTATGCGGTGGCCTCCATGTTGGATTTAAAGTTCCCATGTTTATAATTGAAACAAACCTGCTATGTGTCTTCCTTACAGCATATAAACCTGGAGCCAGAGGTGCCAGGACTGGCTCCAGGAGCCCTTTTGCAGAGGTTTTAAGGTCCTTAGGGCTATTGTGGGTGCTTGCTTGTGGCACAATTTATGGCCCTTAACAGTGGTCATGACACAGAGATGGGTGAGCAGGATGGCATGGTTGATCGTGTCAAAGGCAGAAGAGAGATTGAGTAAAATGAGGACAGAGGGGAGATTAGAATCAAGGTTAGAAGGCAGATCTTCATGGATGTTCAGGAGAGCAGCTTCCGTGCTTCTGGCTTCTCTGAAGCCAGACTGTTGGTCATGGAGACAACCAACAGATTTAGTGTGAAGATTAATCTGGGAGATGGCCAGCTTTTCCATGAGTTTGCCTAGGTGTGACAAAGACAAAGGGTGTGCTGAGATCGGATTATTGGTGGCCGGGATTCGACAGAGAGGTTGAGAACCATTTGGGTGATTGTCATTTTTGCATCAGAAGTGGAAAAGGGAGTGTAGCTAAAAAACAGCCTTTGGTTGATGTAGGCGTTCCATTCAAAATATGGAGTGATATTTCTATGGATATACTGGGACCTGTCGATCTAGGATATGGCCGGGGAAAATTCATAGTTCTGGTTGTCGATTTTTTTCTCCAGATGGACAGATTTCAGGATTGTGAGAGAAATATCTAGTGAAAGCATGGTTAAGGTGTTGCAAGAGATTTTTGTAAGTGAGGGGCTTCCAGAAAGCGTCCTCACCGACAATGGCACTCAGTTTACCGGGGGATGTTTCCCCACATATTTGAAGAAGTGTGGAGTGGTGTATAAGAGGGCAGCTCTCTATCGTCCTGAAACGAACTGAGTGGTTGAGAGACTGAATAGATGTGTGATGGAGAGTGTTCGCATGGGAGAGGAGTGTGGTATTGATAAATTGGCAGCGATTCAGAATAGGATGTGGGCGTTGCGCATGGCGCCCCATGCGACCACAGGTTTATGTCCATTCGAACTCATGAGGGGTCGGAAGCCTTATTCCATGGCGTGTCCTCCATGGTTAGGGAGAAGCCGGGAGAGTGATGTTGTGGTCGATGAGGCAAGAAATATCATGAGAGCAAAGAAGAGTGAATGGGTTATGCGAGAGAATAAGAGAAGAGGACGAAAAGAATTGCATGTGGAATGTGGAGATTGGGTGAGGATAAGGAAAGCTGTGGTGAAGAGGAAGGGCGATCCTCTTTATTCTGATCTTGTCAAGGTTGTTGCTGTTATGAAAGGTGCTGTGCGTGTGGCTGGAGGACAAGTGTGGAATAAGGATAGAGTTGCTTCAGTTAAGAGATGTGAATTGCAAAGATGTTAAAAAAAAAGGGGGAAGATGTGTTGTGAAGTCACTGTGTACATACCCTGGATGATTTGGAATACTGACTTCGTCATGTTCCAATGAGGTCACAGATGTTATGCATTGCTTGTTTTCCAGCGTTCCAAGTTTTGTCAGTTGAGCTTGTCTGTTTACTAAAGGAGCCTCTGTTATGCTGGGGGCCTTTTTCATATGTGTAACTTAATAAATTATATTCATCGAAGACATACCTGCCTCCTCAAGTGTCTTTGCAACAGGATTTAATCCATTAGTACCAATATACCAGGTTCCCCACCTCCAATTACATATTTTGTTCCATTTATTGACAAAAATTGGGTATGAACCTGGGTAGTAGCAGTTCTACTTCCTTTTTTTGGTTTTCTAAGAACGGGTTTGACCTGGTGTCATATGTCATCATGAAATTGATGAAAGGATCTTGATGGTTGAGCCAAATTAGAAACTCTTCAAGTGTGTTGGATGGACCAGTCCACACCATGGAAATGTCATCGATATATTGATGCCAACCATTTATCGACTCATTATATGGGTTGTTGGTATAATAAAAAAGACTTCTGTTCAAAATGGTCCATATAAAGATTAGCAATATCTGGGGAAAAGATTGCTCCCATGCTTGTACCATGCTGCTGATTATAGAATTCACATTCAAAGAGAACATAATTCTCGGTTACTGTAATCCTGATGCATTCCAATGTAAAAGAAGTAGGTACTTTTTTAACGTATCAGTGCTTTGGTCTATATACCCTTGCATCACCATGACGCTCTCCTTCTATGGAATGCTCGTGTACAGGGCTTCGACGTCGAGGGAGACCAAAAGGTTATTCTCCTCAACTGTAATATGTGCCAGGTTGTTAAACATCTGTGTAGTGTCCTTTATGAAGGATTTCATTTTGCGCACAAACATTCTTAAGAAGAAATCAGAGTACATGGATAAGGGTTATAAAAATGAAGCTATAGATGAGAAAAAGGGTATACCCGGAGGTGAGGTTTTATTTTTAGGAATTTTCGGTAGAATGTAAAAGGCCGGAATGGTGGGGTTAGATCTCGTCAGAAAAGTTTGTTCATTAGGATCAATCCATCCTTCAAGGAATGCTTGGTTCATTAGAGTAGTGATTTCCTCCTGCAGACGTTTGGTAGGATCTGCGTCTAATTTATTTATAGAAATCTGGGATATGCAAATGTTTATGGGCCTCCTGTCTGTATGCCTCAATCGACCAAAGAACGAATCCACCACCCTTATCAGCTGGTTTGATGGTAAAGGTAAGGTTGTTTGGCAATGTTTTAGGGCCTCTCTTTCTTGCTTGTTCAAGTTGGGCCAGTGGTTATTTTTGGACTGCAAAAGGACTTTGGTTTCATTTAGGACCTTATCCTCAAACGCTATGATCACTGGGCTTACCATGTTCGATGCAGGAAAAAAAGTTGAAGGAGGTTCTAAGTCTGTTATGCTTTTTTCTTTGGGGGTTTCAATCGATGGTTCTCTGAAGAAGTATTTAAGCCGAATCAGTCTGAAAATCTTCTGCAATTCTAGTTCAGTTTGAAAATGTTTGCTTCCATGGTGGGTACAAAACTTAACCCTTTGCCTGAAACCTCAATTTCGACACTAGATAGTACATGTTCCGCCAGGTTAAAAATAGGTATTACTAGCCCTGATGTTGGCCTAAAACCATTGGTGTGCACGAATTCTTGGTCAGACCTGTTGTGTGTTCCTGCAGCGTTTCCCCTGTCCCTGAAAAAATTGGGGTTGTGGTGCTGCGGATCCTGCCGTTGTGTTGGAACTACCTGCATTAATAGAATCTGAGTCATTCCCAGTTGTGCTATTGGAGGTGTTGGAGAACGTGACAAAACGTCTCGATTGGTTACTCATGTTGTTCCCTCTATTTCTCATATATGCCGCCTTGTTTTGCTCCTCATAATATGTGTCAACCAAGTATGGTTATGTTTTTGTCATGGTTCGCCGACCCTGGAAGCTGTGGAGAAGGTGGTTGAAAGGGTAAAAGGACTATTGCCCTCGGTAACGTCATGCGCGCTCTAGTCTTCCCAGCCTTTATGAACCCGGAAGTTGCTAACGCGCATGCGTTGCAACTTCCAGTGTTTTCGGGAAGTTTACTGCCAGCGCTCCGGGGTGTTTGCTACCTCCCGCTCCCCGACGAGTTTCCCTCTTTCCCTGCCCATTGCTTACCTGCTTGCTTCCTCCTGTTTTCCATTGTCTCCCTGCTTACTCGCTTCCTCGTGCAGCACGATCCTGGTGCTCGCTCTATTTCCTTGGCCGCGCCCCTTTGCTCCGTACTCTGTGTTCCTCTGCCCGGTTCTGTTCTCTCCCGTACGGAGCCACCTCTACTCAGTCATCTAAGGAGCCACCGCTACTCGTCTCATCTCCTGCTGGTACACTACATGGACCTCTTCTCTGGAGTCACGCCTCTGCACCGCATTGCATTCTGGTGGTAGTAGTCTTCAGCTGGAACTTTTCAATACACCTGCCAGGGTTTTTCGGCAAGGCTTTTCCCTGGTCCGGGGTGGGCTCCCTGGGGTCCTCACTGCCAGGCAAACAGCTTTCTGGTAAAGAGGCTTCCGGTGGAGCCCATACCCAATACTTCAAACCGAAAGAGAGGACTCACAAGAAGAAACCCAGCGAAACCTGGAAACAGGGAAGAAAGGGGATCGCATTAGACGATCCTGACGATTCATCCGCCTTCCCTACAGATTCAGGTGAGGAGGGGTTTGGGGAACCAAACATTACTGAACAGACTAAATCTGAGAGATTGCAACGCCCAAAGATGGCCTCTCTGGAACAATATCAAGAAATGGTAAATGCCATTCAGGCTTTAACCACGGAAGTACAGTCTCTAAGAGCAGATAACAATGCACTCAGGCAGCAAGTACAACAGATCCAACAGATGGAACAACAAGTCCAACAGCGGGATGACAACCGAGGAGAGTTGCCACCCATCCCATTGCCATGTGGGAAGTATGATGGGAATCCAAAAAGAATGAAGGAATTTTTGGATGCTTTGACCATCCAGTTTACCTTTCGTCCTAGAACCTACGACTTGGATAGAACAAAGGTAGGCTTCTTAATTTCCAATCTGATAGGAAATGCTCTTGCATGGGCAACCCCTCTGGTGACAAGTTCAGATCCAGTTCTTACAAACTATGCCACTTTTGTCCAAAGATTCAGGGACAGATTCGAAAAGCCAGAAGTAATGTATTCCACTTTCGAAAACCTACTGGATATCCGTCAAGGTTCTTCTGATGTTCAGACATATGTCACAGGGTTCCAAAGGATAGCGGCAGAAGCCGGATGGCCTGAGACAGCCCAACAGACTATCTTTTCCGAAGAGGACTCCATGAGGATATCAAAGATGAACTGGCGAGAATAGCCAGACCAAATACTTTTCAAGAACTGGTATCTTTAGTTCTACAGATAGAATATCGAATGGCTGAAAGGAAGGCAGAAAGAAGAAGGCCACATACCTTCGTGTCAGTTCCTAACCCTCCTTCTATACCTGACAGAGGATCGACAGAAGAACCAATGTAGATAGGTACTGCAAGAGGACCCCTCTTCACCAGTGAACGCAAAAGACGGAAGGACCTAGGGTTATGTATGTACTGCGGCTCTAACGGCCACCTGCTTCGGAACTGTCCGGAAGTACCTCCCAGACAGCAGGGAAACGAAAGACCCCAACCTTGAATAGGGAAAAGGAAGGGGTGAATAATGTAAATCCCTGTTGCCTAGCACAGGCCCGAGTCTTGAACGACAGCTGTTTGATGGTAATCAAGATCCAGGTTGAGTGGGATAAACATAATGCAGTGGAGGGCCTAGCCATGTTGGATTGCGGAGCAGCTGGCAATTTCGTGGATGACAAGTGGGCCCAGGACCAGCAGATTACTAGACGTCCCAAGATACGGCCCATAGCTGTAGAAGGGGTTGATGGAACCCCATTGACCTCCGGACCCATCAGCCATGAAACACAGGATTTAAAAATTAAGATGGCTAATCACCAGGAATACCTCACCTTTGATCTAATCAGGGCAGCACATTTCCCAGTAATTTTAGGAATACCCTGGTTGAGAAAACACAACCCCCACATTGATTGGAGTTTGAATACAGTAGACTTCAGATCTCAGTTTTGTGATCAGCATTGTTTGATTACGGACAACCCCCAGAGTATACAAGCAGCATTGCATCCGTCTCACAGTGTCAACACGGTTCCAGTACCATACCAGGGGTTCGAAGATGTGTTCACAGACACACAACCTCGTCTTTTGCCACCACATCGCAAAGAAGATTGCAGAATCGATCTGATTCCGGATGCGGTCATTCCCTTTGGAAGAATGTTTCCATTGTCTCTTCCCGAAAAAGAATCCCTGAGGGAGTACCTTGCTACCAATCTAAAGAATGGTCTCATCAGGGAATTGTCTTCGTCAGCAGGTGCTTCTCTCTTTTTCATTTAAAAAAAAGGGACTACTGAACTACGACCCTGTATAGACTACAGAGGCCTAAACAGTCTAACAGTACGAGACAGGTATCCTATGCCCTTAATGAAGGACATCATAGAAGCGGTCCAAGGAGCTCGGGTTTTCACCAAGCTAGACCTGAGAGGAGCTTACCACCTCCTAAGAATACGTGAAGGGGATGAGTGGAAGACGGCCTTCCGGACACCACTGGGTCATTATGAATACAGGGTCATACCTTTCGGTTTAGTCAATGCACCTGCACAGTTTCAGCGGTTTATGGACAATATTTTTGCAGACTTGCTCTTTTCTTCGGTAGTGGTTTATCTAGATGATATTCTCATTTATTCGACCCATGTAGTCGAACATCGCATCTTGGTCACAGAATTTTACACAGATTAAGAAGACACAGTCTGCTAGCCAAGCCCGGAAAATGCATCTTTGAAGCAACCACAGTACCTTATTTAGGTTTTATTCTATCTGCTGACAACATACAGATGGACCCAGCCAAGACTAATGCTGTTACCAAGTGGCCTGTACCCTCCACCATCAGGGAAGTACAAAGGTTCTTAGGCCTTGCTAACTTTTATAGAAAGTTCATCCCTAATTTCTCGGAGATCATCTTACCCATCACTAACCTATTAAAAAAAGGAGTTAAATTCGTTTGGGATACCAGCACTGAACAAGCCTTCCAATTACTAAAAAGGACTTTTGTATCAGCTCCTGTACTAAGACAACCGGACCAAACAAAACCATTCATAGTTGAAACAGATGCTTCCCAAGGCGCCATTGGGGCTGCTCTATTACAGAAGGAGGAAGATGGCCTGGAACATCCCGTGTCCTATTACTCACGTACATTAAGTCCAAGCGAACGAAACTACTCCGTTTTGGAAAAGGAACTCCTGGTCATTCGACAAGCATGCGAAGAATGGAGACATCTCCTCCAAGGCTCTGTAGTCCCTTTTTTGGTTTGCACGGATCATCAAAACCTCAAAGTTTTGCAACAGATGGAGTGTCGCAACTACATGGAATTCTCACAGTTTGATTTTGTGATCACCTATCTTCCAGGAAAGGAGAACACTCTGGCCGATGCCCTTTCCCGCAGTATTTGCAAAGAAACAGAAGGGCCACTAGAACCTGAACTTGTACTGGCAGGAAAAACATTCATCAACACTCTCAACACTTTTTTACAACAGGTACAGGCAGTACAACAAAGGAACCAGAACACAGTAACAAGCCTCAACGAGAAAGGCGGTCTTCTCTTTAAAAAGAATGCCCTGTTTTTGCCAACCCGAGGCCTACAAGAACAGGCTATTTCCTGGTGCCATGATATTCCGTCATCAGGACACAAAGGTCAGAGAGCCACGATCAAACTAACATCTCGTCAATTTTGGTGGCCTTCTCTGATTAAAGACGTTAAAAGATATGTAGCATCATGCCCTGTGTGCGCCCAAAACAAATATACCTACCACAAACCTTTGGGACTCCTTCAACAAGAAGCACTTCCCGGCGGTCCTTGGCAACATATATCCACGGATTTCATTGTTGATCTGCCGGAATCATGTGGGTATACTGCCATAATGGTCACAATCGATTCCTTTAGTAAATTGGCTCACTTTTCTCCTCTAAAAGGACTCCCTACTGCCAGTATCACTGCAGAAGTGTTCCTGAAAGATATAGTGAGTCTTCATGGAATCCCTACCAATATTGTCTCAGACAGGGGCTCACAATTTACGTTCTGGACCGCTCTATGTAACATGCTAGGAATCAAGAGATCACTTTCTTCAGGATTCAACCCAGAGAGCAATGGACAAACGGAACGCTTAAACGCCACCCTTGAACAATATATACAGTGTTTTTGTAATCAAGAACAAAGCAACTGGTTCCATCTTATGCCCATGGCAGAATTTTCATATAACAACACGAGACATTCATCCATTGGTATGAGTCCTTTCAAATGCACCTACGGGTACGATCCGAGGCATATTCCGCTTTCTGGTTTACCATCTACGAATACACCTGCGGTGGATCACCTATTGGACACAATTCAAAGATTGCATCGTGATTCATCATCCAATCTCAAAAAGGCCCGACAAGATTGCAAGAAATGGGCAGATCTAAAGAGGAGCCCTAACCCTCAATGGGAAGTAGGTAGCCGAGTATGGCTGTCTACTAGATACTTACCAGATGGGCTCATCAGGGAAAGTTTGCACCCAGGTTTCTTGGTCCTTTTCGCATCACAGCCAAAATCAACCCAGTGGCCTACAGACTGAATCTTCCGTTAAGCTTAAAAAAGGTCCATCCAGTCTTTCATACATCGCTCCTAAAGACCTATACGAAGGACCCTCATTCTCGGAAGATAAGAAAACCTCCTCAGAAGACTACAGATACTAACGAGGAATACGAGGTTTCGAGTATTTTGGATTCCAGATACAAGAAAGGAGTTTTACAATACCTGGTCTTTTGGAAAGGTTACCCGAGGACAGAGTGCACTTGGGAACATATTAGAAACATCTCTGCTCCTCGTCTTTTACAAACGTTCCATCATCTCCATCCCGGAAAGCCGGGAGGAAGAGCATTGAGAAGGGGTCATACTGTCATGGTTCGCCGACCCTGGAAGCTGTGGAGAAGGTGGAAGAAAGGGTAAAAGGACTATTGCCCTCGGTAACGTCATGTGCGCTCTAGTCTTCCCAGCCTTTATGAACCCGGAAGTTGCTAACGCGCATGCGTTGCAACTTCCAGTGTTTTTGGGAAGTTTACTGCCAGCGCTCGGGGTGTTTGCTACCTCCCGCTCCCCGACGAGTTTCCCTCTTTGCCTGCCCATTGCTTACCTGCTTGCTTCCTCCTGTTTTCCCTTGTCGCCCTGCTTACTCGCTTCCTCGTGCAGCACGATCCTGGTGCTCGCTCTATTTCCTTGGCCACGCCCCTTTGCTCCGTACTCTGTGTTCCTCTGCCCGGTTCTGTTCTCTCCCGTACGGAGCCACCTCTACTCAGTCATCTAAGGAGCCACCGCTACTCGTCTCATCTCCTGCTGGTACACTACATGGACCTCTTCTCTGGAGTCACGCCTCTGCACCGCATTGCATTCTGGTGGTAGTAGTCTTCAGCTGGAACTTTTCAATACACCTGCCAGGGTTTTTCGGCAAGGCTTTTCCCTGGTCCGGGGTGGGCTCCCAGGGGTCCCCACTGCCAGGAAAACAGCTTTCTGGCAAAGTGGCTTCCGGTGGAGCCCATACCCAATACTTCAAACCGAAAGAGAGGACTCACAAGAAGAAACCCAGCGAAACCTGGAAACAGGGAAGTAAGGGGATCGCATTAGACAATCCTGACGATTCATCCGCCTTCCCTACAGATTCAGGTGAGGAGAGGTTTGGGGAACCAAACATTACTGAACAGACTAAATCTGAGAGTTTTTTCTTCCTTTTAGCTCTCTATGTCTTCCTTCAATTTAATTTTTGTTTTGTCTAATGTACACGGTTTACACTCTGTGGTCTCTCTGGACATTTTTTCTAGTTTACCCTTTATGTCTTGTATTATGTCTTCCTGTTTAATTTTGTTTCTAGCATATGTGTTTCCTCTTTTTGTGTCTTGGCCTCTTCCTCAGCAGTCTCAGTGATCAATATCACACAGTCTCTGGACCATTTGTTCCCGACTCTGCTAAAGATTCCCTTAAATTTAGCGTTGTCTATGAACACCTTTGGAATTTTCCGGACTTACAGGCCTTCTGGAATAACGCCTGCCTTCAGGTATTGATATGATATATGAAATTATATGATATGGCATTCATAACGTGCCTAAAAATTAGTGTTTCAAGGCACGACAAGTCAAGGGAGGGAGACAGAGGGAGGACAGAGAGAATGATCTTACTAGGCTAAGTGATCGCGCAAGTGCAGAGAAGGGGGAGCGGAAAAGTACCAGGGAAGGTGGAGGGCGGCAGTGCTGTACAAGGAATCAAACAATAATACGTGCAGCCAGCAGGTGGCAAGTGCAAGGGTAAGTGCACACAGCGGGTGTCCAATAAGTGCAGGTAAGGGGACTGTAGGGTTGCAGATACAGACCCAAGTGCAAGGGTTGCCATGAAGCAGTGCGGGTATGCAACTGTGTGGGTACTGGGGCCTGAATTCAGAGGGTAGCCAGGTGACCAGTGCAGTATCAGTCAGGAGAGCAGAAGGTGAGATTAAGAGAGAAGGCAGAAGCAAAGAGGAAGGTATTGAGGTGCTTACGGAACCGGAGATGGTTCTCCTCAAGTTTCAGAGAGGCAGGGAGGCTGTTCGGGAAGGAGGCCCCAGCCAAAGAAAGAGATCTACCACCAACTCGTTACTTGGAGAAGCGACTGACCCTGAGGGAGTTGGAGGTGGAGGAGAGAAGAGTGTCATGATCTCTGCTTCCAAAAGGTCAGGGTTTTCCCAACTCCCTTGGAAGCAGATCCATAACCCAGGTTCCGAGTGCCAACCAGTCCCAATTGGGACCTTTTGGACCCAGTCCTGGCGCCAGTGGCACCAGGCTCATAAATATGCCCAGTCCCAGCGCTGGAAGCGCCGGGCTAATAATGCTTGGGTGGACTTACCTGCAGCAGACCATGCTGCTTACTTGCCTGCCAGTTGAGCCTCTGATCCCCTTCTGTTTGGAACTACTTTTCCTGTTGGGTGGGGCTGGAGCCACTCCCTAGATTCAGAACACTGGAACTCTTCTGGAAAGCAGGAACTCTTTTCTTACCTAGGCGTGGCTGTGGAAGGAGACACCGAAGCACTACAGGAGGCTATTTAAACCACACCCGGTGGATGAATCTTGCTTTGCGTTATTCTGCAACCTCTGCAGCAGAACGCTCATCGTGTCTTCTGCATCCGGTCCTGGGCCTAAGGAAAAAGGCTTACCATCCTGAATCCAGTCTTCAGCAACACCTATAAAGACAAGAAAGAACAGGTTAGCATTCCGGCATCTGAAAGGCAAAGGCTTACCATCCTGAATCCAGTCTTCAGCAACACCTATAAAGACAAGGAAGAACAGGTTAGCATTCCGGCATCTGAAAGGCAAAGGCTTACCTACTCTTTGTGCGCTCCGGAGGTCTTCACACTGCATTCCGGCATCTGAAAGACAAAAGCTTACCAACTCTTCGCACGCTCCGGAGGCCTTCGGCGCTGCATCCCGCATCTGAAAGACAAAACAAGGTGCGTTTAAGACATTGGGGAACTTTAATACTCACGTGCCATTACTCCTTTCCACATCTAATCCAGTGGGTATTCCGGCACCCTGCAGCCGCTCCGAACTCGTACCTGCAAAATAAAAAGACAGTTAGAGCGCATCGTGACGCAGGCAACAAGCGCTTACTTACGTGTTTCCAGGCGCTTCTATTCATCACACGGGCTCCATCTTCAACTCACTTCAGCCCGTCATCCGCCATCGCCGGAACCCTGCAAAACAAGAGACATCATTACTAAAGACTTTACAGACATTTGAATGACTCGAAACTTACCGTTCGTGCAGTAAACGACGGACAGCAGTCCTCTGAAGTCAAGAGGCCTGCGCTACCTATCCAGTGAAGAAACTGGTTACAGCACCCTGCCCCGAGGCAGATGGAGAGCTCGGCATTCACTTACCTAAGGTGAGAGCGTTAACCTTTGGGGGTCTACAGGAGAGGAGAAGAGGAAAGAGATAGGGACACCCCAATAACCCCAGTTCATTAACTCCTTATTTTCTATCTGCAGACATCTTACTCTACACGTCAGGCATACAGTGCACAGAGGTCCAGCCCAAAGAGCCAACCGGGTGCTACACATCACCTTTGAAGATACGGTAGTCGCCCAGTCAAGACCGGCGCCTCTGCGAGAATCAGGTGAGCGTTACAAAGAGCTTGAGTAGGAAGGTATTTCCAAAGAGAGAGTTGGAAGTATTGAGGACCAAGGCCTCAGAAGGCCTTGTGGACAATGCACAGTGTCCTGAACTTGATCCTAGCAGCCACTGGGAGCCAATGAAGAGATTTCAGTGCTGGAGACAAACGATCCCTGGGCTTGAGGCCAAGGACAAGTCTCGCAGTCCTGTTCTAGATGAGTTTCAGAGGGTGGAGAGTAGAAGCAGGCAGATTTAGAAAGAGGCTGTTGCAGTAGTTCAGCTGAGAGAGAACCATAGCTCTAGAGACAGGGAGCCTTTTGGGGAAGGTGAAGAAAGGAAGAATACCTCTGAGGAGGTGCAGTTGGTAGATTGTCTTCTTAGAGACGTCAGAGATGTGAGGAGAAAAGGAGAGTGTGGAGGTGAAGATGACCCCAACGTTCTTAGCCTCACACGTGGGAGCAGGAAGAGGGCCAAGGGAGGCCAGCCAGAGAGTGACAGGAAAGGAGGGTGCAAGTGTGCCAATGAGGAGGTCTCCGTCTTACTGGCATTAAGGCAGAGATCAATGGCAGCACACCACTCCTGGATAGCAGACAGACAGTCAGAGGTGAGAGAGGGAGAAGAGGTGGCACAGAGTGTTACACTTACCTGATATCCCGGGGGGGGCGTCTGGAAAGCTCTGAGGTCTGGAACCCTGGATAAGTAGTTGCCCAACGTGGAAATAATTAATCTGTCTTTAGTGGGTGAATCTCCCACCTCCCTCAAACTGATCCCCCTCCCACCGAGTCTTTTGCATCTTATTTTCTGGTATGGTGAGCTATCCGTCCTGCGTTTCTTGTGCAGGGGCGCTCAGCGGTTGCTGGCGCTCCGACCGAGTTGCTTCACTGGTGCAGTGCGCCTTCCTTCGGGTCCAGGCCTGCTGTGACCCCCACGATTGCTGTAGACAGGTAGTTTTGATGCTTTATCAGTCTTTTTATGCTCTTCTATGTTGGTTTGCAGAAGTTTCATTATGTCTTTATTTCCTTCTTTACAGGTGTGAAAGTCTTTTGGTGCTGGCGTGCCAGGTGGAGATGCACGCTTTAGGTAAGAGAAAGCGCAAAGCGCGGCATTCTTTTATTGTCTATTTAAAGCTAACCTGTGTTCTCCTCTTCTTCTCCTCAAAGGCCACTGTGGTGCTACGAGTGGACGAGAGAACAAAGAAACCTGGGCCCAGGAATCTGTTAAGGTAAGTAATGCATAGAGCGCAGCGCGTTTATTAAATGTTGAAAACAAACCTGAATATTTCTATCTTTCCCTTGCAGGATGCTGCTGTGGTATTCTGGATGGAAGCGCAGCGTAGCGTGACAGAATTCAGGTAAGAATAATGAAATCTGATGTTCTGAAACCGAGCGCGTTTTAATATTATTCCCTTTCTTGTTATTTCAGGTTGCGATGTTCGAGTGGAGGCTGCGACAGCAGATTGCAGGAATTCCTCAAGCTAGTACTCACAGGTGAGTGATGTTGATGCTTTTCTTCTCTGTTTTATTCCACAGGTTGCGGTCTTCCAGCGAGGGATGGTTGAGATGCTGAATGCTGGATTGTGTACTCACAGGTAAGGCAGAGTAATCTTGTTCTTGTTCTTGCAGGACTGCAGGGACCTGCTGAAGACCAGGAGCTGAACACAGTGAGCGTCACGCTACTAGATGCAGAATAACACGAAGCATGTTCTGCTGTTTGGGTGTGGTTTAAATAGCCCAGATAAAGTAGTTCCAGGCAAAGTAGTTCCAGGCCCAGCCACACCCAAAGCACTAGACCGCATGGCTTGGTTCTTAAGAACTGAGCTATGCGGTGGCCTCCCTGTTGGATTTAAAGTTCCCATGTTTATAATTGAAAGCAAACCTGCTATGTGTCTTCCTTACAGCATATAAGCCTGGAGCCAGAGGTGCCAGGACTGGCTCCAGGAGCCCTTTTGCAGAAGTTTTAAGGCCCTTAGGGCTATTGTGGGTGCTTGCTTGTGGCACAATTTATGGCCCTTAACAGTGGTCATGACACAGAGATGGGTGAGCAGGATGGCATGGTTGACCGTGTCAAAGGCAGAAGAGAGATTGAGTAAAATGAGGACAAAGGGGAGATTAGAATCAAGGTTAGAAGGCAGATCTTCATGGATGTTCAGGAGAGCAGCTTCCGTGCTTCTGGCTTCTCTGAAGCCAGACTGTTGGTCATGGAGACAACCAACAGATTTAGTGTGAAGATTAATCTGGGAGATGGCCAGCTTTTCCATGAGTTTGCCCAGGGAAGGAGTGATGGAGATCGGACAAAAGTTAGCCGGGGAGGAGGGGTCGGCAAAGGTTTTCTTGAGAAGAGGGTGCACAAGAGAGTACTTCAGGGGGGAAGGGAAGGCTCCAGTGGTGAAAGAGTGATGGCAGAAGTCGGCCAATGCAGGAGTAAAGGTGTCAATGTGGTCCTTGATGGTTTCGGAAGAACAGGGAAGAACCTGTTTTGACAGGACTTTCATAGATCGGACTTGTCTAGAAACCTTGTCAGGGGAGAACAGAGGAAAGGAAGAGAAAGAGGGAGGCGAGGTGGACGAAAGGGTGAACAGGATGTCCTGGGTTTTACAGATGAAATGAGAAGCCAGGGCCATGCAGAGGGCCTTGGGGGACAGAAGAAGTAGAGACTGCAGCAGGATTGGCCAGCTCCTTGCAGATTTTAAAGAGTTCGGCCAAGTTGTTACATGCCGCAGAAAGGCGGGCTTGGATGTGGGCTCTCTTCTTAGTGCGGACCGAGAGCTGGTATTGCCTTTGGAGCAGGCGGCAGGCAAGTTTGTCAGAGGATGCAAAAGATGCCAGCCATTTCCACTCAGCCACCCTACACTTGAGTTTAAGGGTAATGAGATCAGAGTCATACTAGGAGTTGCACTTGGCTTTGGGCTTCAAGTGGATCCTGATGACAGGGGCAAGAACATCAAGAGTATCAGAGATGGAAGATTGGAGCATGGAAAGGGTTGCATCAGGATGTCAGTGAGCCAGAGGTGAAGGAGGGGGAGAGAAAGTGGTGGCAAAAGTCTCAACTGACACACGCTTCATGGGTCAGATGACAGAGAAGGTAGGTGGCTTTGCTGGAGTTGTCTTGGCCTGAGGGGTAGAGAGGGAGAGATAGGAGGAAAGGAGAAAGTTATCATTCCAGTAGAGAGGAGTGTTGAGAGGGTTAGTGAGGGGAAGGTCTGAGGAGATCGGAACATCCAGAGTGTGCACTGCAGAGTGAGTCAGGCCAGAGGGAAGAACATAAAGAGAGAGAGTCGCAGAGGTTGAGAAAGAGTCCAGAGGAGGGACAGGAAGCATCCAGATGGATGTTGAAGTCTCCAAGGAGGAGGAGTTGAGTGGTCGAGGACAGGAGGGAGGAGGAGGGGTCCGGCCACTCAGAGTGGAAGGAGGTCATCTGACCAGTTGGCTGATATATAGTAGCCATGGTAAGAGAGTGGCTAGGAGAGAGAGAAAGCCTGCAGACAAAGCATTTGAAAGAGGAGCAGGCCTGCGTAGGAATGACAGAGGCAGAAATCCACTCCAGAAAGGTCAAGGCTACACCCCCTCTGGAACGGTTGGATCAGGGCGTGGAGAGGATCTTGTAGCCATCAGGGAGGAGTTTGTCAAAGCTTGTGACAGATCTGGCCGTGAACCATGTCTCGGTGAGATCAAAGACAGCAAGGTTGAGTTCTTCCAGGAGGGGGCAGATGTCAGAGTGTTTGACGGCTGAGCGAGAGTTGAGAGTGGGAATAAAGAGAAGGTTGCCAACCTTGAAAGACTTCCGGGGAGGAGTACACATCAGAGGTATGCTCTGCAGAGATGTAGAAGGAGCCAGAGGGAGGCCAGAAGAGGAAGGAGGAGAGGGCAAGGTAACCAAGGAGGAGGCAGAGTGGGGAGGCAGGAAAGCCGAAGAAGGGAGAGAAGGGGCAGAAGGAGAAGAAAGAAAATTGATGAGGCGCGGAAAGCGTCTATCAAAGAGGAGAAGGTTGGCCTGAGGGCCTTGGACCAAGTCTGTGCCATTCAGGTAAACATTAATGATGACCTTAGAGGAGTTTAAGGGGGCCAGGAGGGCCTCACACTGGGTGCCACCATTAATGGGAGAAGAAAAGAAAGGAGAGAGCACAGGGACCATATGAAGAGTCCATGGGTCTGGAGAAGGAACAAAAAAGAGGATGTCAGTGAGGGTTTGTCTGGAGAACGCACTAGTATAGTCAGTCAGTGACTTCTTCCTGCCAGACTTAGTGAGGAGAGCAGAATAGTCGAAAGAGCGGATTTACCCTGAGCAGCGAGAAGGCAGTGCAGTTCCGGTGTCTGTGGAGGTGCGAGCAGTGACAGCAGAGGGAGACGGCAAGCGTTGCTTGGAGCCTGGCTGCTGAAGTACCAGAGTGTGCCCTGTGCAAACGCCCACTGCCGCGCCCCTACAACGGGCGCTCAAAGTAAAAGAACACAAAAATCTGTGTAATAAACAGGTGCGGAGTTCGAAGCAGAGTTCAGTCTGCTTCCTGTTTCCTGGCGAAAGACTGATTTTCTGAGGAGCTGCAGCTACGTGGTGCTGAGAGTGCTTGTTTCTTTAATTGCAAGCCCAACCTACAAATACGAACTACCGCGCGGAGCGTGGCACGGAGTTCGAAGCAGAGTTCAGTCTGCTTCAGTCCGCTGAAGAAAGCAACAACAATCTGCTCCTAATTAACATGAAACACACGACAATGAATGGTGAAAAAAGTGGTCCGCAAACGCGGCATAAACTTTTGCAGCAGAGGAGGAAACGCGAAACTCAACTTAACCTGACCGTAGAGGCATGCGAGGTAAGCAACGTTTCATCCAACACCGTCACTGTTTTTGCGAGCGAGTGTGATTCTAAAAGAGAGTTGAGTACGCAAATTTGCTCCATGCAACATCCTCTTTCTCTGAGCGCAATAGTTTCCCAGTTTCTACATCGCCAACAAACAATGTGGCTGTGTACAATACCATCAAAAGATAAAATGTTAGAAACAGAAACGATTGCAACAAAGTCAGTTGTAAACACCTTCATGAGTGTAACGATCAGTGATGACAGTGCAAGAAAGCCCGTCATACTGTCCTCAAATAGGCTTCCGTTTCAAGGCCCCCCCCTTCTTCAACGTACGTTGATGCCTTGGAAACGCCTTTTGATTTTGATATCACAGATATAACGGATTCAGATCTGCTCGAACTGCACTTACCTTCAGACATCGTTTCACTGACCTATGTTCCCATCATTGGAACAAATACAGCACTGCAAAAAGTGGTTACCGACGAAGATCCACGTCCAGTCATTGATGACAATGGTAATTGTAAAACTGCAATCACAACCATAACAAAATCTAATTTAACGGCTACCCATTCCACGCCGATCATAAACAAGAACTTGCGGGTGTTAGGAGAATCGACACCTGACACTCATGACGTAAGGAAGTTACCGAGGAATGACCCTGTGTCTGAAAAACGTTCGAACCAAGCGGTCATCCCAACTTTATTTGTAGCAAATGAGGCCCGTAAAATAAACTCTTCAAACGAACAACGAAAGAAAGGGTAATTGAAACGCCCAAACTGATCAATTAAGCGGAAAACCTAGTGATGACAACAGTGATGACAACGGTACCTCAAAAACAAAAGCGATTATTAAATCCATTGTAACACCAACAAGCATACTCACGTTTGACGCAGCAGCTCGTGAGGCACGCCTGGCGGAACGGCTGAAAGCTGATTACCTCCAAATACAGGAGCGTTTGGAAGCAAGTTACTCACAGAAATATGCAACCACACCGCAATTAAAACAGCACACACAGACTAACAACGCTCTTTATGGGAAAGAAATTATTGAAGAAAATTTGATTGGCGGCAAATCATCTAACCGGAATTTGGTGCAAGAAAATATACGAGCCCAAACCAGTAAAACTCGGACAGACACTGAAGGTGAAAGGAGCTTGCCGTTCTCAAATGCTCATCATAAGGAGTCAAATGTGTTAAATACAATTGAAGGTCCCCAAACACCACCAACAACAGGTCCCATTGACATAGAAACAAAAGAAAATTTGTCAGTTGAGGCTAGTGTGCAGATACATAACAATGTACTGGCAGCAAGCTCAATTGCACTTTTACCTTTTATGAAACTTTATGAAACTATAAATGATTCCATGAAGGACCAGAGTTCACCTCTAGTCTCTATTACTAATAAACTGGAGACATTGGAAAAATTAACGGAAAATCTGTCACTAAGAATAGAATACGAAACAGAGACCTCGCGCGTGAACGAGATAATAAAACGCGAGGCAAGTGAAAGACCAGATCTTATTGACGCCGTCATTGAATATACAAAGTGGATGCGTCATAATGTCTCTTCACGGCAAATCTGTAACCCCTATATGTGCAACGGTTGAAGTAAATCAGCCCAAGCGAGCATGTCTGCTCAGGCGATGCCTCTGCCTACAGAAATTAGGCCATGTCCGGATACGCAACCAATGTCGCTGCCACGCATCCTCATAGTAGATGAGCAAATGAATGCGAACCACGAAACTACGAACTTACAAGTGGCGCAAACCATTGCTGACCAAAACCATAAAACACAACAAGAGATAATTCAAATAGGAGAAGCAAATCTTCAAAAAGCAAAAGAACACACAGCTCCTAAAATTGTCACACTGGCGGATAAGGAGAGTGAACTAGTGGCCTCATTAGCCTGTGGAAATCCAATTTTATCAAACAAAGCTTCATTTGGAATCTTTACTGGCCGTGCTGTTTCCCTAGAGAAGCCAATCGACTTCTCCTACACAAAAAAAACGAACATGAAGGAAGGCACTAGCAAGAAAAAAAGAGAACCTAAGGCCAAAAGAGCTCGCCCAAATAACTCAAAAAAGTTCATACGCAACCTGCCTACACCACCAAGACTTGGGCTTTTCGAGCGAAATGTAAAGAATCTAGAAATCTCTAAACAATTGACGAATGAGAAATTGAACGGATTAGTGCCGGCTCCCTCCCTAAAATCAAACAAAAGACCCCGTGCCGACACCGTAGAGCATGAGCTTCCAGAGGAAGATAAATCGATTGACCTATGCAACCTCTCTACATATTACATTGACGATGATGTTGAAGACGATTCCGAGTCTGAGAATGTGGCAAATACAAATGAACGTAATAGAATACTCCGTTCAAAGGTGTGTGATGGCCAAACCAGACCACCAACTGGAATAAATGAAGACGCGGAAATACTTACCGCAAAGAGAATAATGAAGAAATCAAGGTCAAGAATATCAGATTCGCAAGCTGAAGAAGCGACGAAATCAAAAAAAGTTTGTGCACAGTCAAACTTAAAGACTTCATTGAAATTAAATCCAAGACAAACAATAAAGCAACAACAAGAAGAACGAATAGTCTCAAACCCTTTTTAAAAAAACAGAGACCAACCTAAGAACGAAGTATGGAAAATTCAGATAGAAAATATTTTGGAAGAAAAAAATGAAGTCAATTTAAACAGAAACAATATAATGAAGCTTTTACACAGTATTCCAGCACTTCGGACCATTCGATCTGATGATATTGCGATCGTAGAATATAAATCGGAAAATCGCTCCGATTGGGTGATTTTGCACATGAGATCAAAATTCAGTGCTAAATCCATAATCAAAGCAAGAGGCGATCTGCTATTTTTTGGATTCGACACAAAATCACAAATTGACAATGGAGAAAAGTTTGTTGAGATCGAAGACTAACAAACAACAAGTGTTTCACATGAACAACGTAGACTCGACTTATGGAAAAGGTTCAACAAATCCTCGGAATCGACCAATGCACAAAAGCAAAAGAAATTCAACACAAATTCTACCAGAATAAAAATTAGCATAACCAGACAGGAGGAACCAGTTCACATCTGCTAACATCTTGGAACACTCGAGGTTTCACGCACCTTTTTCAAGATGCTGCTTGGACTAACAAATCTTACTTCATAATTTGTCTGCAAGAGACATGGATGCGCTCAATGCCAAGTCATGATGGATACGCAATTTATCAAAACCCGGCAGGAAAAACTTGTTTGGAAGACCATATTCGGGGTTAATCACAATGGTTAAACTAAGTAACGATTGGAAAGTTCTAAGTTCGAGCAATCCTAACTTGTTTATCCAAATCACGATTCTCGAGGATAACATACAGGCGCCCGAAAAGAATAAACAGATCATAATCATAAACTTATATTGGAATCCGATGATGATGATATCACAGAATGACTTCATATCTGCAGTAACCAAAGAAGTCGACAACTCCCTATTATCCTTTCAAGACCCTTCTTTTCTAATTTGTGATGATCTAAATTACTCCTGGTTTAATGAAGTTAAACAACTGCAGAACCTTAAAGATCACAATCAGTTTTCAATCAACACCGGGGCCTTCAATGGACTAGAGAGATGGCGACAAGAGAATATGTAATGCTTGTAACGCTCACCTGATTCCCACGGAGGCGCGGGTCTTGGCAGGAAGCTGTCTGTGACTCGAAAAGTGATGTGCAGGACTCGATTGGCTTCTGGGGTCGAACCTCTTCGCACTGTGTGTCGGACTCGAAGAGTGAGGTTTCTGCAGGTGAAAGAATATGGGGGTTAATGGTCTGGGTAGTTGAATGTCCCTCTCTCCCTCTCTCTTCCCAGCTTTTTCATAGAGCCCCCAGGTCAACGTGCTCACCTTATATAGGTGAATGCTGGGCTCTCCATCTGCGTCTGGTGCAGGGTGCCGTTGCCAGTTCCTTCACTGGTGAAACATAGGCCTCTTGAATTCAGAGGATGGTTACCGTCGTTGTCTGCACGAGCGGTGAGTTTCTGGACACCTTTTGTCTTTATAGTCTTTAAATGCGTGGCACGTTTATATGCAGACTCTATATAATGCTTTTCCCTTATGTATTGCAGGGCTCTTGAGATGGAAGATGAAGTAAAGCGCCTGGAAGTTTGTAAGTATGGCAAGCGCTCTAATTGTCTCTTTCCTTGCAGCTTAGTTCGTGTTAAAGAGACGCCAGAGTATTTGCAGGCGTTTTATTGCGACGAGCGGGATGGACGTAAGTAAATACCTGCTTAATGTCTTTTCTTTTGCCTTTCAGATGTTGGTTTGCAGCGCCGGAGTCCGCGGAATGCCAGTAAGTTGTTAACGATGTTTTGTCTTTACAGGCGGCGATGCAGAACGAAGAAATCCGGAATCCACAGCGTGCCGGTAAGTATGGCAATACTTTTGCCTTTGCAGGTGGAGATGCGGCATGACGAAGCGGCCGCAGCCGATGGATCAGGTGAGTAAGTGCTGCGTGTTTAGTTCGCCTTGCTAACCTGTTGTTTCTGTTCTTTGCAGGTGCTGATGATGTCTGGATACTGAAATGGTAAGTAGGATTCTTGCAGGTCCAGGATCAGAAGAAGAAAAGCCGGAGCAGACTCAGTGAGCGTTCTGCTGCAGATGCAGAATAACGCGAAGCACGCTTCATCTATCGGGTGTGGTTTAAATAGCCTTGGAGTGATGAGGCGTCTTCTTCCACGGCCCCGCCTAGGTAAGAAAAGAGTTCCAGTTTCCAGAAGAGTTCCAGTGCTGTATCCAGGGAGTGGAGCTGCCCCACCCAGGTAAGAAAGTAGTCCCTGTTCTTAGATAGCTTCTAAGTGGCTGGTAAGTAAGCAGCATAGTCTGCTGCAGGTAAGTCCACCCAAGCATCCTCACACCTATTATGAGCCCGGCGCTTCCAGTGCCGGGACCAATGGTTTTGATGAGCCTGGTGCCACCGGCGCCAGGACAAGGTCCAAAAGGTCCCAGTGGGGACCGGCTGGTGCCTAGGATTAGGGTTAGGGGCCTGCTTCCAAGGACGTTGGGCTGGTCCTGGCTCCTTGGAAGCAGTGATCATGACAATGCTAAACGGTTGCACCAAAGGAGATATTCCTGCTGCAAAAACATGGCATAGAGGATCATCAAAAAAGACTCTTGACTATATTTGGGCCTCTAGAAATCTGTTAAGCCAAATTGACACATTAACTATTGTACCAACTGAAAAAAGTGATCACGATCCGCTGACGCTTTCCTGGCGGACGCTGGCCAATGAGAGGACTATTCGATACACCTCAGCTCTGGAAATAAATAGCAGAAATAATAGACTATGAGTAAATGGGTCACAAATTACAGACTTAACTGTGGCGTTGAAGTACAACGACAAAATAGAAAGCGCAGTAAATTATGAACCATTGTTACAAAAATTTAAAATCAAGTCAAATGGCCAGAAAATCAAGCTATTAACCGCAAAACATTCTTACAGTGCCAAAGTTGATGAAGTTAAAAAAAGTTAAAACAAGATCTAAGAATCATAAGCGTCTGGAAAAGAAAATTTGAGAAATAAACGGCGCCAGACATATCGAAATTGGCTGAAATCTTTTAATGCAGTGCGAGAACAAGATCAGGCTGAACAGATGTTAAAATCAATTATGTCAAAAGATACCAGACACATCTGGGAAATAATCAACACAGGTCAGCTTAAGCAATCATTTGCGATGTCAAACGGAGTAAATGCTGAAAGGTGGGTTAGGCACTTCTCAACTGTCTTCAAATCTGACCTTTCAACGACAACATTATGTCAGCCACCAAGAAAATCAACATGGGAAGTAACAGAAACACAAGAAGACATAGAGAAAGCCATCCAAAAACTAAAAAACTCCTGAGTACCTGGGCTAGATGGCATCTCAAACGTAACACTCAAACGAAATAAAACAGAATGGGCCCTTTTTATCAAGATTCTATTCGAGAAAATCGCAAAAGCGAAAACTATCCCAGAAACTTGGAAGAAAGCAGTGATCGTGCCAGTGTTTAAGAAGGGCAATCGGAGCGACCCTGCTAATTATCGCCCAATCGCTCTTCTTGACACAACTGGAAAAGTGTTTGCTACATTTCTACAATCCAAATTGTCGCCGAAGATGCCAATGTGATTGATGAGAGACAAACCGGCTTCACCTAAGGAGTAGGGGTGGAGTTAAACCTAACACTGCTAAACATTGCAAACTTAGAAACCTTAAGGAACAACAAACAGCTGTTTGCGGGGGTTCATCGATCTTAAACAGGCATTCAACGGCATTAACAGAAAGATCTTGTGGAGCAAATTGAAGGCATGGGGATGTCCAGAAAATCTGTTGCAACCAACAATGGCCCTATACTCAAATACTACAATCAGAGTAAGATTAAATAAACAGGGACTCCTAACTGACGAAATCCAAACCAAAAGCGGGGTTAAACAGGGATGTCCACTGGCAGCTCTCTTGTTTAAATTGTACATCTGAGATCTACCAAAAGCATTAAAACAACCAAGGACTTTCCCTCCAAAAATCAATGGCAAATCGATCAGCTGGATAATATGTGCAGATGACATTGTGCTCTTAGATCAGACGCAAATAGGTCTTCAAAGACTTCTCTCTGCACTTCAGCTTTTTCTAACGGAAAACGACCTTGAAATAAATGTAAAAAAATCGAGAATAATATCTCTTGGTCATAAACCTCAAGCACGTCAGAATAAATTCCAGTGGAAGGTAAATGGAAAAACGATCAAACAAACCAACACAATTCGATACTTAGGTAATATGTTTAATACCTCAATCGGGGAACGGTGCTGGAAACAAAATCTAAGAACAAGAATGCAGACATTTTCTGTGCAAGGAGCTAAGTTACATGCTAAGTTTGGCAAGTTTACATTGGCCCCAGTTCTAACTTTCTATCTACAAAAGGTAGTCCCAACACTAACATTTGGGAGTGAATCTGGTTGGAACTTAAGTGCAAAATTCTGGGATGAAATGGAAGCTTTATTTTGACGAAAGATACTGAAATTACCATCAAATGTGTCAGCGGTTACCATTCGACACAAACTAAGCATAGAGGCACTATATAATACAGTGGTGTGGAAATCGGTAGCAATGCTACGGAAAATGTGTCTACAACTGTTAGCTAAACCATATGAGATCTTAAACCGGAGAGATGTACAACCTTCAAACGACTTACTAAAAATATGGGAATCAAAACTAACTAAAATACTAGATGAGGCTGACATATCCTTAGAACAGGTACTGCAGATGCCTCAAATTGCAAAAAAATGGATGTGTCGATGGAATTGGATTACCAATGAAGAAAAACGCAGACAAATGAAGACAGCTTGCGATTTTGGTCTTTCAACTCATGAAGTCGGAGTTCTTCCAAAATATCTCTCTAAATTTCCTTCACGGTACCATAGAGATCAATTCATCAGACTTCGACTAAACTTATACAAAACGAAAGAGATACTTACATTGAAAAAACATCCAAAAACATCAGACAATGTATGTTGCTTTTGTAATAAAGAGATCGAATCGTTAAAACACTTAATAATCAGATGTCCAGAAATGTCTGCCCAGAGATCACTGCACATTGGGAAATACGCACCAAAAAATGATAACATGGAAGACTGGTGGAGTTATTTAATTTCCGGCACAAACCAACAATTGACGTGTGGAGTAATAAACTTTATGGACAATATTCTCCCCTCGAATTAACTATGCACAAATAAACTCTTGTATAATAAATAGACATCATATCTGGTAAAACTGTCAAGAGATGTGATGGAAGTAGATGTGAAAGAACCATCGAAAATGTGATTAAGATCATGTAGATAATGTTGACAAAAGTTTACTTTTTTTGTAAAGCTAAGTCAAATAAAAAATAAAATAAATAGTCGAAAGAGAAGCAGTTGAAGAAGATAGGAGAAAGAGAGAGCACCATAGAGGCAGTGGGGGAAAGAGGAGAGAGGAAGAGGGGTGGAGGGGAAAGGTGGGGGGAGACACTTGTGGAGGATACAAGGAGGGGTGCAAGCAGACGAGACGGAAAGGGACAAGACAAATAGTGAATAATTTAACTAAGTAAGACAAGAGCTCGGATGGAAGAGCAAAGCAGAAAACAAGGCAGTCTGGTAAATAACAATCAAGTTACCAGGGCATCGAGAAACAGAGCAGTCTCTAAAAAGAAAACCTAGAAGAGGGTGGAACAATATACAAAACAACCAAGCAGTTGACAAATGAATACCTAGAGGAAGGAAGAATACAGCGGAACACAAAGCAATACAATGCAAATACAGGTTAGTCAATGAGGAAAAACATAGAAGAGGGAAGAGCACAGCAGAAAACATGCAAAACACCAAGAGACAGGGAAGCAGCTGAAATGAGAGATGGGCAAGGGGAAGGCGAGGGTAAGGACCTGCAGGGGGAAAGGACACGGGGGTGCAGGTCGCTGGAGAAGGGAGGGTGGGAGGCACATGCAGTCAGGGACGCGCAGCTGTTAACAAAACCAAGGATGGAAAGTCCGAGGAACACGCGATTGGGAGTTGCGAGGGACCATGCGGTCAGGGACGTGCAGCTGCGAGCGAACCAAGGATACAAAGTGCGAGGAACCACGCGATCTGGGGTTGCGATCTGGGATTGCAAGGGACCACGGAGGTGCGAGCATGGCCGAGGATGGAGAGGGCGCTAAAGCACAAGCTATCGCAGGATTGCGAGTGACCACGCAAGTCAGGGTACGTGCAGCGTGAGCAGAGTCAAGCCGCTAAGTGGCGCAGAGGCAATGCAATCAAAGAATGCAAGGGACCACGCAGGTCAGGGAGGCACAGCACGAGCAAGGCAAGGATGGAAGTGGCGAGGGCGCACACGTAACAGGCAGGGATATAGGGGCGAGGATGGGCACGCAATCAAGGAATGCGTGGGGCCACGCAGGGAAAGGACGCAAGGGGGCCACTAGATGGAAGGGCGAGAGGGAAGCTCAAGGAGGGGTCGGAGGGGTCGGAGGGGACAGGAAGGTAAGAATCACAAGAGAAGGGGGTGCACACAGCAAGGGGCTGAGGCATAGGTTGCAGGGGAAGGGAGGGACACAGTCATATAAGAGGTGCAGTCGGAAGGGCTAAGAAGCGCAAAGCAAGCAGGCAAGCAAACTCCCCAACTTCTTACCTGGCTGCCGCAGACAGGAGGGTGAATCACCCGCACTCACTGTCTGCGCCGCAGACCCCTTCGTCGCCAAACAGCTGCGTCGTTATTCTAACATTCATTGTCCATGAGACTCAGTTCTCACTAGTTTCTTTTTCTTTTGGATCAAGGATTCTAAATCATCAGTGCGGACATTGACAGATGGAGTGCTGGTCTCGGAGGCCAAGAGTGAAGGTAGACCGGCTAGTCATTTCAAGTGCTCTTCAGAGAATTAAACTGTGTGAACATTCTCCATGATTGCGCTTAATATTTTTGCTTCACACAGTGAATTAAAAAAAGACAAACAAACAAACAACTAGTCAGTACCAGGTTTCGGTATGACAAAAAATAGTCCCAACACAGTAGATTGCATTGAAAAAACAACCAACATAAGAAGGCTGCTGCTTTATTGTATTAGTGTAGACTTTAGCTGGAAGAGGGGGAGGGGCCAAACTGAAAGGTTCAGCTCAGCTCCCTCTATCCCAGCCTGGATTGAGGGTAGGAACTACTGAGTGGGCTTGACTAAGGTGATACCCGTGAGTTGCGGTTGATTGTATGTTACAGTAAGGTGTACTGAGGCAAATGACTGCATACCCTCATAACAGGGATTTGGTCTTGGAACTTTAAATAGTTTATTCTTGGTAGTAGTTCATCTGTGCACTTGAAAATTCAGTTCAGAAGCAGCCCCTTCAGCACCGTGGCAGCAAGCATACGAAAGCAGTAGGGGTGGGCACAATGATGTAAGTCCCTTGAATGCACAGGATGTGTGCCATTGCCAAAATGCGTTGCAACTGTACAGATACTTGCCCTTTTACCTAGGATTGCCCTGCAATGCCACCGTACATGCCCCATTGTCAAGTATTCAAAGGAAATGCCCAAATAATTTCCCCATGTCCAGGAGTGCCAAGAAAGGCCAAGGCACTCACAGCATGCAACACCACCAAATGCCCTGGTACTTTCTCCAGGCGAGGATTTGCCATCACATTTTCAGGTACCACCACATTGCCAATGACTGCCATTACATTCTCTGGTATTCACCTATTGAACGATGATACATGAAATGCTACAGAGATGCTCATTCCATTGCCTTTCAATGCTTGCCACCTACCACATTATTGAGGCTCGCCCTCAAATGCCCAGGTACCTGCCCTATTGCCAAGGGCTATAATAGAAAACCAACATGCTCATCCTATTTCCATTCATTGACATCACATGCTAAGGTACTCCCCACAAATGTCCAGATCATTGGCCAATAGTAAGGCATTGGGCCTCATTATAAGTTGCCGGTCCAGTAACTATGGTACCGGTAAACTTGCTGGTACCGTAGTTACCGGACCGGCAAACCACGAGTTCTGCTCGCGGGTGCCTTTTCGCCCGCCAGGTTTGACCTGGTGGGCAGAAAGGCACCCGCAAGCAGACCATGTCGGATGCATCCAGCCTCCCCATTCCCATTGAGCCCTATGGAGCTCAAATGGGAATGGGGAAAAAAAATTTCAGGCGCCCGGGAAAGGGCAATTACCGGGTCCGCCGGGGCTGTAATTCCCCAGTAATTGCTCATTCCCCGGTGCTGGAAAAAAAATGACTCCGACGGCAGCCGAAGTCATAACGAGGCCCATTGTCATCAAATTGTTGTCTTCTCACCCACTTGCTAAATTTGCTGCTAAATGCCCAGTTAGAAACCCATTGCTGCAGAATGCCAAAACATGCCCAGGTATTTCCATCATTGCCAGGGATTCCCATCAAATTCGCAAAGTCTTGCCCCTGTACTGCAGATTTCTATCAAATTCCCAGATATTTTCCCCATTGCCAAATATTTCCAATAAATTCTCAGTGGCCTGCCAAGTACCAAGGATTGCAATCAACTTTCGAGATCCTTGAACCATTCCTAAGGACTGACATTCAATTCCCCATAATGTCTCTCTTTGACCAGAACTGCTAATGCAAACTCTTCATTTCTTTCAAAAAACTTTTTATGAATTGGCACTTTTTCATACAATACATTCAAAGCCTTCATATTTCTTGGAAACAACCTATTATTATGAAGAGAATGCGTTGTTAGGGTGTTTGTAGCCACATTTCATTTGATCAAAAACAGAGCTCTAAAGCCGTTTAGGAGGGCAACCGTGGACATGATTGAACCTGGCACTGCAGTCTTAATTGGGTCTAATGGCATAAGGCCCTGATATGCTAACTGGGCATAAGGTATCCGGGTTCTGCTATGCTACCATGGGAAGGTAATGATTTTAAAACACGGAGGTTTGATGCAAATATCTGCCAATGTTGTGAGTATCTGAGCTTTTTATAACACAACCTGGACATGATGTGAATCCCATGGCATTTGATGGCAATACTTGGCAGATGGTAGGGAGCAGTACCTACCTTGTTATTTGGGCACTAGAAAATATCATGGCAATACCTAACAAATGATAGTACTCCCTTGAGCTTATCGGGCACAATCTGGAAAATGGTGTGAGTACCTCGTTATATGTTGTCGATCCCTAACATGTGACTAGTCAGTGCTTCTATATCAGACAAAACTGTGGGATTTACCAAGGCCTGTCTCTAAAGCAGCAAATAAGTGAATACACATGAATATGATCATGTGTCAAGACTGCTAACCACGTGGTGCTGAGCACACTGTTCTGTTCCTTGATTCTGGCATGAAAGCAAAATAAGATCAACAATAGTTATCACTGTGTGCACACAACCGCTTTTGTTCTATTTACTTTGTATTCATGGCCTGCCTGGGGTGGCATGAAATTGGCAGCAGAAAGTCTTTGCTGTGACCTGCAGGTCTCCTTTTGTATTTAATCAGCAAAATCAGGTGCTACAACCTCTCACGCTCGACTGAAAGCATCAGGAGTAGAATATCTGTAGAGACCTGGTATTTCCACTGGACATTGTATCAAACTGCCTGTCTCGCCCGGGCTGTGTGCCTGAGGGTTCGAGTGGGATTTTCTTCTTGGTGTAAAGAATGCCTGACTTGCGAGATGTCCAGCAGTGCAAGAAGCTGGGCCAATCCATCCCCCGGGATGGCCATGGTCGATGAACCAGGATTATGGAGGATCCAGCAATTGATATCATCCATACTGCTAGTGATATTACGGAAATCATCATGGGGTCCGTTTACTCCAACAGAGATTTGGGTATCAGCTGTATATGATTGATAAGATAAATCACATTTGGAAAAAGTGGATAGTAGAGTGTGAATATCGATATTAATAATAATGAAGAAGGGGGGACCCCTATGGTGCCCCATGTTTGACAATAGAACAAGAAGGAGAAAAGGGTTCCAATTTGACCCTCTTGGTACAGTCGTTTAAACATGATTTTCACCATGAAATGTATGATGTTGAGATATTGATAATATCAGCAAGTCAGCATAGGAGGACATAAGGCCGCTGAAAGTATCACATGTAAAGTGAGGCATCCATAATCTGTGGCCAGTGAATTGCCAGCCCGGACAGACACACGGGCACCCTCAGTCCTATGACGAGACTGAGAACTATGCCACTTTAATCAGGTCAAATTCTAAGCTTCATTAATGGAGGCTTAGGTCCAAAGAAGCACATTGTCAATGAGGTGAGTGTCACTCGCTGAATTAATCATCTTTCTCTCTGGTACCAAAACAGTGATCTTCTGGGTAATGATAATCTTGTACCAAAGTCTACAGTGGAACTGGCTCCCTTTTCATTAGAGGAAATGAATAGAGATATTGCCAAGTTAAGGAACTATAAGGCTCCAGAGCCTGACCGCATACCACCGGATTGGTGGAAGTATGAACCATATATCTTGGGACACTGCACTACTGTAGGCGTTCACTTAAATGTTGTTTTGTTTATTAGAGTGTTAAATGTGACAAAAATAAACTTATAACACTAGTACACTAGTAAAAAAGTTAAGAAACAAAGTAACAAAGTGTCATATTACACTTTCACAAATCATACATAATGTGGTAAAATTATGTTAAAATGACTTTAAATTCGTATGAGACCATTCAATATAAAACATATACCTTACTAATTTCGTGAATTTATTATAAAAACAAAGTATAAAGATGAGGTTTTCAGATTCGATCAATCCTATATCAATGGGGGCAGACGATACATAATCAATAATATTCACACTCCATGTATCATCTTAATCAATCTCTGCCAGATGTAAAAAGTGGCAAAATTAAATGTGAGGCATTCACCGGAAAATATAAAAGGCCATGCCTGGTCACCGGACAGGCAGTCAAGATTTAAAACAACCCTCATATCCTTTCTAATACAGATCAGTAAGCATAACACAAACAGTATGAACATGCCAAGATGTTCTCTTTTTTACACATAGGGTATAGAAGACAAAGCTCCAATGCGATCAAAAGCTGGGAGTTGTGCCAATCGGAGTTGGAGAAGAAATCTTCTAACCCTACTATCGTTGAGCTTTATAATGTACTTAAAAGGAGCATTAATAGGGAAACCTTTGTTAACATAATTAAGATAAGCAAATTTCATGGTTAGAAGCAATGTATTATTATTTCTATCCCAAACTAGGGTCTTCTGCTTAATTTCCCTAAATGCCAGGCCTAGGTTTGCAGGATCAGTGACAGTGAGGCCAATGTCCTAAGAAAAGGAGGTAACCTCTAAGGTCCATACATGTAATGCCTTTAAAGGAGATATAGAATGCATCATAGCACAGAAATTAGAATAGATAAATGCAAAATTGTCTCTCTCTGCAAGAATGTTTAGTAAAAATGCGCAGCTGGCAATTCTCTTCAGAGTTAAAAGGGAAACTAAGCCCAATCCACTACAAATTGCTTCAATCAGTGTTGAGTAAGACAAGCCCAACGTGGATCTCAATAATTTGGCTTCTAGTTAAGCCACACTGTTTCTTTATTAGTATATATCTCCATAGGAGAGTGCACAGGGAACAATATTTGTTCTATATATATGCAGCAGGCCTTCTAAAAAGTGCCCCCCTTGATTGGATACATTTCTTAATAACATTGAATTTCCTGCTAGCCTTGCCCGTTACATCACTCACCAACAAATTGGTTGTTAACTTTTCAGTTAAGGGAACCTCCAATTAGGTGTACCTGTTGACTACTTTTATTGTCTCATTATTTATCTTCCATGAGAAATTAGTATGCTTCAACTTGCTAGCCTTAATGATCATTAATGTTGTTACCTTAAAGTAGATGGTGAGATTATTAAGAATGGCAGGAGGATGTAATGAAGTTAGACTATGCTGGAGCCCAATAGGAGAGAAGGATGGTGTCATCAGTGTAGGTCAGCCATGAGATAGGATGCCGACCCACAGAGGGAGGAAAGTTGTTACATTTACCAAAATCATTCTTAAGTTCCGCCACATAAAAGTTTAGGGGCTAGCGCGTAACCTTGTTTCAGTCCATGGTTGTTTGTGATGTTATCCTGGTTTAAACTCACTTGGACCATAGTATCTGAGTAAAGAGATTTAATAAAATATAATATTAACAGGTGCAAACCCCATGCTTTCATTTGGCCTAAAGGTGCTCTCGATTAACAGTATCAAAAGCACCAGCATAGTCTACAAAACATATATATATATAATGCTGTCCCCTTGGTAATAAAAGCATCACGCTTGAGATAAATTAAGACTCATAGGGCCTCATTACAAGTCCGGCGGTAACCCTGCCGGTGCTACCGGCGGGTTGCCGCTGGACTTGTACGATTAACACTGGGGGATTACAACCCCGGCGTTCAGGAATGTCAGGCGCCGGTAAATTGTAATTCCCGATTCCCATTGAGTCCCACAGGACTCAATGGAAATGGGGAACACGGAAGCACCGGCACTGTTAATAAGGGTGTCGGTGCTTCCGTTATGGTTTGCTTACCGTGGCTGCTGTGTCCAGCAGGGGCTGCCCTGTTGGGCACAGCAGCTCCGGGAGACGAACCCGTAGTGTGCCGGTCCGGGAACAACGGTGCTGTTAGGCTTACCGGCACCGTTGTTTCCATACCAGCACAAATATAATGATTCCCATAGATTAGCAACTGTACCAATGCCTTTTCTAAAACCATCCATTTAGTAAGCCAATCCAACAAAAGAGCACAACATATCTTAGAGGTGGAATCAATCATGGCCAGGAGTCGATAATTCCCTGGCATTTCTCTGGGGCTTTTTTAATGGATCACAACCCCAGTACAGGTGTGATCCTTTTGGATGTACCCAGGTTGGCATAATGTTTGAGAATGGACCAGAATGTTCTAGCATCAGAGGAGTGCAATGCATTATACATAATCTGCCATTGGGCAGTAGCTGTCATACCTTTATGGACTCTGATACAGTCTTGTATCTGGTTTTTAATTGTAATTGCACATTTCCTTTCAGAAGGAGATAGATCAGATATTTTAATCACTTTAATATTCATCTTAAATAACTTCTTCTTGGCAGCAATTAGTGTATCATTAATACGATGCCTATCGATCTTAGAAGCTGGAATATTAGCAAAGGCTAGCTTTAATGGGTCCTCATATATCTTGATTTTATCGTGATTGAATGTGTCCATTTTTTAGATACTTACTCATAATGATATTATTAAATGCAGTTATGTTATGCTCTGTCCAGGGAATGCCATTACCGACAATGTTAATACTATAGCTGCTAGGAAATTTGGTATAAGATTGATTGTCTATAACTTCCAGGGAACGTTGAATTAATGCATGGTCACTTATATTCATTGCTGTAGGCTCAAGGCTTGATACAAACTCTAAAAGACTGCCCCGGATCAAGACGTAATCAACCCAAGATCGAAGTCTACCACTAAAGCATGTATACTGCATGGGGGAATTGTAGTTGGCAGAAACAATGGGTTGGAAGATGTTGTGAGCTACTATGAAGCTAGTGGAAGGTCCACATTATCGACCAGTTCCTCCACTGATGCCATTACAGCAATAACACTATGGCTATTTGTTGGTGAGCTATATCATGCCAGCTCAAAAAAAAGGCATTATCATTGGAGAAGCGTTGGTAGTTAAAATCGCCCATGATTAAAAACTGGCAGAGGGTATAAGTATGCAGCCATCCATCCAAGAGGCCCTCCACCGAGGTAATAATTGCAGTGTTAAAGCACTTAATAGGAGGGTTATATATATTTAATAATAATAGCCATTGCAGTCCCGAGCTATGAATCACCACAGCAATCACATTTGCATTCTGATCCGTGTATTTATGTCCTCTCGCTGGAATGTGGTTCTTACCATTATGATTAAGCCACTAAATAGTCTTCCCACTTCACCTTTTCTAGCCTATCGGACTCATCATGAGTTGGGTAGTATCCTGACTGGGATACCGCCCAATTGTATTTGCGTTACTGACCACCAATCCGGTGGTATTACCACCGTATCACGGGTTGAGTGGTAATCGTAATTCCCCATTCCCCATTGGGTCCATTGGACCCAGTGGGCAATTTTCAGCGCAGTTGCTGCTGGCGGTATTGTGCTGAAAAAAATCATAATTTTTCCGGCTCATTTACCCCCAGTTTATAGCTGCGGGTAAATGCTGCCAGACTTGTGATTGGGCGGACCCTTAAATGCGGCAGTAATAGCATTACCGCTAGAATTTAAGGGCTACTGCCCAACTCGTGATGAGGCCCAATCTCTGGAAAATCTGGCACCCATGCAATGAATAGGTTTCAGTCCTCCAGGTTTCTTGAAGGCAGAATAAATCACTTGCCAATAGATTATGCTGGCCCTCTATTTTGCGAATAAAAGAGCCAAAGCCTTCAGGTATTCCATGATAATAATTGTTTGCTCTTATTTTCACACAGCCTATATCATGCACCTATATCATAACAGCTTTCCTGGGATTGATATGGAACAACCGCCTGGCTATAGTCCCTATTTACATTCATAGCTTCTAATATCTTCCTTGCACGTTTATCTATGTCTAGTATAGTAGCATTATTTGGGGACCCCCTAGTTTTGTGTATCGGTTTATGGTTAGTCTCACTGGTATGAGTCAGCTTACCTTCAACGGCATAACCCTTGATGTCAAGTTCAAGAGAGTGGGTCAAAACCAGTTCTGCAATAATGAGGGACTGAAAATGCACACAAGACCAATTAGCCTAATTTTTAGTTTCGGAGATTTCCGCCCTCGCGATCTCATTAGATGTAATCATTTGCCGAGGTACATAGGAATGAAATAATGACGGGGTATTCTGTCGATTCAGAAGAGAGCTTGAGGTAGATGCTTGGGATTCCGGCATTTTGCTAAATATTTGGTACCCATTGGACCTCAAGTCTGTGATGAAGTGAATTAGGAAGTGCAGCGGAGGGCGAGAGTGTCTTTCCCATTGTATTAGAAGGGGCAGTAGCTAAATGCTCCTCTGTGTAATGAGTAGACTGCAGCTCGCAAGTTTGCGCTCAGTGCCGGACAGATTACATTAAGACAGTGTTTTCTTTTTACTTAGCCATGTCTCCACCATTTTATTTGGGACCACTCGCAAGGCACTCTCAGGAGCTGATAGGCTCAGCAGATGCAGTACAGGTCAAGTCACCGGAAGAGGAAGCAGCACGCGATTGCGACGTCGCCGACGACGCTGGCGTCTACCCTTCAGCTGAGGTGGTGCTTTTTCTGATCCTTCTCTGCTCCTTGGCATTCCGCCTGAGGCGCGTGACTCAATCGCGTGGAGCCTTAGCATTAGTGATGCGCGACGGTCATGATTATCCTTAGGAACAACCCCCACCTTCCTTAGTCACTGCTCAAAGGAATCCTGTGTGGGAAGATAATTAAAGTCAAGCACACATATAATCGATGTTTGATCCTGTATGACCACATCAGGATGCGCTTTATTTGTTCAACTGCAGCCTGAGCAGCCGTCACAATGCTGGCTTCCAATACTGTACCGACCAAACACATGAGGCCATCTTTAATGATGTGTTGTTATTTATGCAAATTGTTGCAGAGCGCGAGATTAGCCTTCAGCATAACCGTCATTGCATTGTCTACATTATATTCTTCAGAGGAACCAGATGAAGAAAAAGATGAACCATGCGCCAAGTCCGGTGCTTTAGGTACGTTTTCAGGCGTGTCTGCAGTATTAACAAACGTTTCCTCAACTTGCAAGTCAGCCCTGCTGCAGTGGGGGTAAGCATGGCTTCCCCTTGGAGGCTTAGGCAGAGGCTCAGCAGGGAGTTATTGTCAATAGGTTCTGCCTCAATATGTCAGTTTAGCGCAGGGGTGCACAACTGATTTTGACCGAAAGTACCTTACATGATGCCTATAGTGGGCCAAAAAGTAAATGTAGGTGGGGCGGTAGGTGTGGCAGGTGGTGGCGTGGCAGGGGGCTTTTTCAACTCCCCCCCTTTTCGTTAAATACATGGGAAAAGAATACGTTTTTGAGGTGTAACGGTGTTCATTTGTATTTCAAACTTACATTTTGTACTACGCATTTTCCATTGTAATCATTTATTTCTATTTAGTTATTGCATGTCATCTGTTGGCCAAGAGGAGTACGGCCTTCGTTGAGTATGGCCTTCGTTGAGTCAGGTTACCGCAAAAAGCAAAGGATGTATAACTCCTAATTGTGCCTGTTTTAGCTTTATTATTGGGTTCACTCTTGGAGTCCAACCCCCAAGCAAACATCATGCCCAATGGCCCCCACCCCTCAACCAAACACTATGCCCCATGGCCCCCACCACCCCAGCCAAACACTGTGCCCCATGGCCCCCACCCCGTAACCAAACACTTTGCCCCATGGCTCCCACCCCTTAACCAGACACAATGCCCCATAGCCCCCAACCAGACACTATGCCCCATGGCCACCCCAACCAAACACTGAGCCCCATGGCCCCCAACCAAACACTATGCCCCATGGCCCCCACCCCCAACCAAACACTATGCCTCATGTGCCCCATTCCCCAACTAAACACTATACCCCATGGCCCCCAACCAAACACTGTGCCCCATGGCCCCCACTGCCCAACCACACACTATGCCCCATGGCCCTCACCCCTCAACCAAACACTATGCCCCATGGCCCCCAACCAAACACTATGCCCCATGGCCCCCACCCCTCAACCAAACACTTAGCCCCATGGCCCCACTCCCCAACCAAACACTATGCCCCATGGCCCCTACCCCCCAACCAACAGACCCAAACCCCACCATACAGACTACCAACCATGCAACATGCATAAATACTGATGCAGGCCCGCATCCCCACTCTCCAACTCATCATACAACTAACAAGCATACACCATGCCCCCAAACAGACCCAAACCCCCACCCCCAGCTCAGCAACCAAACTAACAAGCATACACTATGCACCCATATACACCCAAACCCCCCACCCCCAACTCAGCATACAACTAACAATCATACACCATGCACCCATACAGACCCCAACCACCCCAGCCCCCAACTCAGCATACAACTAACAAGCATACACCATGCATCCATACAGTCCCGAACACCCACCCTCCAACTCAGCATACAACTAACAAGCATACACCATTCAGCCATACAGACCCGAACCCCCCACCCCCAACTCACCATACAACTAAGAAGCATACACCATGCACCCATACAGACCCGAACCCCCACCCCCAACTCACCATACAACTAAGAAGCATACACCATGCACCCATACAGACCCGAACCCCCACCCCCAACTCAGCATACAAACTAACATGCATACACCATGCTCCCATACAGACCCGAACCCCCCACTCCCATCTCAGCATACACTGCCCTTACACACAAAAAAAATCAAACATACAGACAGACCCTACACCACCCACCCTGAATCTCAACATACACTGCCCATACATACAAAAACAAACATACAAACAGACCCGGCACCCCCCACACCCACATTTCCACATACACACAAAAACAAACATACAGGCAGACCCGACACCCCCCCACCACTGCATCCCATGATACAGACATACATGCAGGCAAACCCGGCACATCCCTCCACCCCTGCATCTCAAAACACACACACACACACCCCCCCCCAGAAGTGCTGCAACGCTGGCGAGGTCTCTGTTACTATGGCTAGCGTGGCAAGGCTGAAATGCCTTCCAGCAACAAGCCTTATTGACCACACCAGCTGTAGTGCTGGCACTCCATTGGTGCAGCACACACGCACCACGTGACTCATAGGAGCTATGTGGTGCGTGTGTACTGAGCCAATGAGGGTCAGTGTTTTGTCTGGCCCGGAAGAGTTACAAAGACTTTTTCTAATGGAGGGCAGCCGATGCTGCTTGCGGGCCGCCATCCATTAGGAACATTTTTGTTCCTGGCGGGCCATACAAAATAGCGTGGCGGGCTGCAACTGGCACACGGGCTGTAAGGTGTGCACCTGTGGTTTAGCAGTATCCATTAAAGGTGCCGGTGCTATGTCAGCTGGTGGGCCACTGCATGCTGCATGGTTACTTTGTGGTTTCAAACAAGATGTAATTTTACTTTGGGCATTTAAAAGCAAGCTCTTTTTTCCCTTTAAGTTATTAATCATAGCAGCAGCAGGGTGTGCCCGCAGCTTAGTTGTTTTGCTTTTCTTAATTGAGTTATTAATTACAGTCGTGTGCTTTCCAGCCGCCCGGGCTGTGCTGCACAGTTCTTATGTTCTACTCGCTGCTGGCGTTTTTACAATTACAATTTAGAAGAGCTTACTTACCCTTTGCTGATTAATAAAGTGGAGAGGGCTCCACCTCACCACAGCCGAATCCAGCAGAGCATAGTAAACCACTTTTCCAGCCACTTGCCGCTTATTAGCCTTTGGAAAAGTCGGAAGTGCAGCCTTTATATTCTCAGGGCCCGATTCTCAACGAGGCGCAATGAGCATGCAAAACAGCATGCTTCACTGAACCTTTTCCTGATGCCCAGGCACCACCCTCATTCTCAAGTGGGCCAGGGCGTCAGCGCAGTGCACAATAGTGACTGTCTGAAATTCCCCTGTTTTCAGAGAAAACAGGCAGATTGCAGTCTCGGCAGCATTTTCGTTAAATTGCATGGTCATCGCAATTGAACGAAAGTGCTTCTGAGGGCCGATTCTCATCATGGCGCAGTGAGCGTGCTAAATATCATGACTCACTGTGCCATTTCTTGACGCCCAGGCACCACTTCTATTCTCATGTGGGCCTGGGAGTCTTCGCAAAGCACAACAGTGTTTTCCCTGTAATCCGCCTGTTTCTAATGGAAACAGGCGGATTGAAGCATCTCAGCAGCGTTTTTGGTAAATAACGAGGGAATAGTTATTTAACGAAAATGCTGCCGAGATGAAAACAAAAAAGCACGTGCTATTTGGGTGAGAAGATCGTGACGTGGGTCCTGCACTGCATATATTTATTTTGTTTGCAGACGAGTGCATACTGACATCCATAGTAGAACCATGGATGGCAGTATGCCCTCTTATGTAAACTAAGCTGCAGTGCAGGACCCACCTGTCTCCATCTGCACACCCAAACAGTTGTGTGCTTCTTGTGGCACTACTCCTGTGCATGTGCTTCTTGTGGCACTCCTCCTGTATGACACCAATTTGGTACCGTTCTTCGCCTACAATTTCAGGCAGTTCCGAAATTAGAGGAGTGCCACAAGAATAACCATGCAAAAGGAGAGATAACGAAAGTGCCGGGTGCTAGGTAGGTTTTCAGCGCTTCCTAGCAACCGGCATCCATATTCTGAAAGTGGCGTAATCAGTACGACTTCGGAAGATTGTGCCACCTTCAGAATAGGTTAATTACTGAAAATGTTGTTAGCACTTTTTACAACTTTTTCGTTAATTAACACCAACTTGAGAATCGGGCCCTGAGAAGGAATGGCCATAGGGATTAGCATTGTGACAATGGCAATACAGCATTGCATATTGAGGTAGACTAGACCTTTATTGAAATAAAAGATAATGCAACCTTTTAACATATCTAGAAAGAAACGATTGGTGTAGTAATACCATGACTCCAGTAGTGCCTCTTAACATAATGTTTCCTTGGTACATGGGCGTGGTATACCATATGTATATAGTCTCAAGTTACCAATGCAATCCCCCGGTGTCAATCCTCCGCAACAGCAATGCAGACCGGCACCAAAGAGGTACTGTATATCTGCGCCAATTTCAGACTGTCGCTATTGTATAGAAGTGCCACCAGAATGGCAGGGATGTCATTTCACCAAAATGCCAGGGGTAGTGGAAGTGACATCACATGACCATTGACCTCTGATGACATCACAGGAAGTGATGTTATTTGGCCTTACCTCGAAGTGACATCACAGGAAGCGATGGAACACAACCTTTTACCGCTTGCCAAAACAGGAAGTGGCATTACAATAGTATTGTTCCTAAGTACACTATGAGAAATATGGTTACAATATTACTGTAACGTGATATACATTTCATACAAGAATGGATCACCATATGTATCGGCACAAAAAAACATGCTAGAAAACGCAAACAAAAGTTGCAGAATAGGGTTACCCGACTGGCACTAAATAAAGAAAACCTTAAAAGTGATATGTGCAGGTAGGACGGCCATGCACATCACTCTGCAAACTGCACTCGTGTGCTGGGGTCGGTCGAGGGTATAACCCAGTTCCTATTATTTACTCCTGGTATGGCTTATCCCCATCATATGGGATGGACATGGTTCCAATGTTAGAGAGGCCTTGAGGTTTCTCTTTACGTTAACTAGCCAATCAGGGACACTGATTGCAACATTTCTGACAAAAGCAGCAACTTGTTTGAAAATGTTTGGTGAAGACAAATTTGTGATATTTTTAGACATTTCTTTTTGGATCTAGTTAACACAATTACATTTTTTGGGTAGCTAAAGGCTTACATTTGGACTAATTTACATACCCACAATGCTTTGCTCATCTGTCTGTGAACTTCCAGTGATGGCTTTTGGGTGACGCTGTGACTTGACTCAAGTGGCTTATTTTACTTTCCCACGTCTTCTCAAATTGCTGTACCTTAGTCTACTTTGAAAATTGATATACTTTATATTTACAGACCTGGGGTATTTTCACACGAGGCTGTACAAATGTGTTGTAAAGATGTGTTTTTTTTTAAGCTGTTTTCAGTGTTTTTTGATGTGTGAGATTTTATGGAGATAATTTGAAATAAACACCACAACAACGAAAGTCGAGACGCTGCAGAGCCATTTAGCAGTGACCCCCTCCTCCCCCCACCAGTTACTCTTTGACGTGCCTAAACTCCACCCCAAGTGCCTGCTCGTCACCACCTCCAGACCTTCCATTGGCTGGCAGCAGTCTGGAAACTCTATTTAATGCGCGCCTCTTCTGGCAGAGAGGCAGTCTGTCCTGCTCCAGAAACCCGACGGCTGCGGCTTTTGCCCATGGTATGGTTTCCACACGTCTTTTTGAATGTTGTGTTGCTGTGCTTAGCTTCGCAGTTATTCTGGACTCTTCCCGAGGGAAAGGAGTGATTGGCTCTGACTTTTTAAACACGATAACCCAAGAGAGAAGCAAGGGGAAAGGTAACAGGTGAAAGGGGGCAAATGAGAGCGTTGGGGAGACAGGGTGACTGGTGAGTTGCTGGGAGGTGGAAAATGAGGCACAGATTGTAAAAGAGAAACGAAATGGCATGGAAAAGGGAAACGGAAGATAAAGAGATTTCAGGAAACGGGGGCTATAGTGAGGGAGAGGAGAAGACAACATTAAGAGCATATCGTGAATTGTAGGCTGAGAAACGGGAATGCTCTGCCTGTTAGAATTAAGGCACCCCTTTGCCATATTTTAAAATTACATTGAAGCCCAATGTGTTTGCGGTGCTTTAATCTGCTAAATCTGTTATAATGGTAGGGATATCTGACTGTTTTAGCCTCCTTTCTTTAATGTGTGCTATACTGGACACACACTTTTTTATTATTATTTATTGTCTAAACGTGCATGGTCTGTTGTGCCTGAAAGCGGTTTCTTCTCGGATATGTCTGCTCTCAATACATATTTGTACTTACACTACTATTGTATTACTTCACGAAGAAGGCGAAGCGAACTGGGAGAATGGCAGAAGAGAGAGGGATGGAGAGGGCACGAGCAATACAAACCAATTTAAGCCAATCCAATAGCACAGCGAGTAGAGCGCTCGCTTGGACTTCTGTACAGAGCCTGCTGATGCAGGTTCGAATCCCGGCAGGACCAAACTCAGCCTTTCATCTTTCGGAGGTCGATAAATGAGCACCACACAAGCCCAGATACCCCAGGGTTCGTAGTGCTAAATAAATAAAATAATAAACATAAATAAACACTAGAGATGCACAGGCAGAAAAGTTATGCACGTGGGGTTGAGATGAAGGAAGATAGAACACAAGAGGGGTGAGTTCCATGGATAAACAAGCAAAGAAGAGTGAAACAGCGAGGGGGCTGGGAAGAGGGAGCAACAGATGGAGAGAGACCGAGAATATAAAAGAGACAGTGCTGACCCCAGGTCTGCCAGCGCTCTGTGCGAGATTTTTCGGTGCAGGGAAGCATTAAAAAAAACAGAAAAAACATTTGTCATGTGCAAATGATCAGAATAAAACATGCAAACATAAAATTTTCCCCCTTGTCCGTCGGTTCACTACATTTAAAAAGTCAAAGCGCTCGGGAAAAAACGCCAAATAAGCATTATAAAACAGACATGTTATTTACAAACGTGCAAAAATAGCATGGATATTTGAAAATCAGGATTATCAAAGGAACCGCACTAAAATGAGGTATTCAAAAGTCAGGAAAAATATGTTTTCAGTTTCTCTTGGGTGAATTACGCCTCGTGGGATGAACCTCTTTTGACTGATTTTTTGGCCCGATTAGACGCATCAGGAACCCCTCGGCGAGGAGTTCTGGGTCTGTCACTAATTGCGCCGACCCCCCCAATATTACCTATCGAGAACAAGTATCAGCTGAACAACAGAACTGAGCCCCCTGCTGTTCTTGTAAAGGGTGCTTAAGGGCCACGCCCGGCGTGATTATTTAATAGGCGCTGGCGCCGCACCTCTTGGCAGATACTTAAGTTTACATGACACTGAGCTGGAGGCAACGGGCCCTTTATTTGCTGTGCCGGGTGGTCCCCTGCTGTGCCTGCACCCCCTGAGCACATCTTGAGCTGGCTCTGAAAAGATGGAGTGAGAGGAGAGGGACAAAGAAGAGTGATAAAAACAAACGAAGATGGGGTGAGAGAGCAAGATCGACTGGTGAATTGAGAAACACGCATTGGCAATGCCAACAGTTTTGGCTTTTGTGTAGGCATGGGAAAAGCACTTGCCAGGCACTGCAATGGTGGTATTAACTGGCTATTGATGGTAGAAGCAGCAGCAGGGTGCAAGTGCCTGGGCATATGATAGCCGTGCCTAGCAAATGACTACTACTTAAACACAAGCCAAAACTGTTGGCTTTGCAAATGCTTGTTTTCACAGGACTTCAGTGAAGGGCACGCATAGTGCTTATAAGTCGAGTGGGTGATTGCAGACCTGAATAAGAAATTTGTATTACACCAGTAGCACATTTACAACTCCAATTAAGTTGGTAACTCTCGGAAAACTGCTTTAAAAAAACACTGACGGGCACTTTGAGTGCAAAGTCCGATGGCACAGCTTGATCAAGTTAGCTCAAAGAGATCTCATAGATTCGTGCTTGGAACAGGGAAGGAAAAGAAGTGGGTGGGAATGCCCATAGGGTCTAGCAGAAAGGATGGCACAAAATTAGGAAGTGCTTATGTGTCCACTTAACTATAAACAAAACCATATGGGGCAACATACTGGAACCCTATGCACTGGTCACGGCAAAAGCCACTTGTAAATCAGATCCGAACTAAGAAATAACCAGGTGTGTAGCTGCTGCCGATGGTTCTCTATGGGAGCAAACTTTGGCCAAGGTATCGAGGAGATAATGTAGTATGAGAATGGACACAGCAACATTGCGCAGTTACATTAACAATTTATGATCAATTTGCTAAAATGAACACAGCTGACACGAGTTTCGACCAACAGGTCTTCTTCCAGGCTACTATCCACAAGATAACATGCTCAAAAATGAAATACAGAATCATACATGCGTGTTACGCACATTAATGAAACAAACATTCATGAGATTTGGTAGGTACAGACACTTGGTATATCATGAGAAGTTCGTGGACACCCCAGAGGCCATAAGGGAGGGATAACGGGTCACATATTGAAATATGTCAATCCGATATCGATATAAAAAACAGGGAGTATAAAACATTGCATAAATGTAATCATGAACAATAATCACGAGTTCATATAAAGGATACAATGATGTCATGAGTTCATATAAAGGATACCAGGATGTCATACCAGTCACTTGAAAAGAGCAACAAAAATAAAGGAGAAGAACCCAATTAAAATATCCTATTGGAAATAAAGCTCATAAAGGAAAGTAAACTACTCTCACATCTCACATAAACAGTGAGATTGCACGGTACATGCACTACTACTGCGTAACACCATCGCAATTGTGCCAAGATTAGACTGCTGCGAGTCTCCAGATTACACAAATGTAGGCACACGTCTAGAGCTGATACCCATTGTACGGACACCAGTGTATGAACCTCGGAATGCTAACATTGTGCATAATTAAAAGATTACTTGTTAGACCAACTCTTCTGTGATCTGGGCTGAACCGCCACGTTAAACCATTAAGGTGACTAGTTAGGTCAGATGCCACTTGTGCGCATCCCAGTGTTATTGTGCTCTGAGTGATCACGCGTAAATTGTGCTTACCTGAGATCATTCTTATTGTGCACACTCAATTGGAATATGGGCTAAGACACAGATAGAAAAACGAAAAGAGAGGTGGGGTTATGTTGGTAATAGCTACGTCAAACTACTCATGCGAATCTGGACTTAAATAAATTGAAGCAAGTCAAACGATCTAACCGATTTATATGGCAGTTTAGCTAGTCAAAATTGTTAAATCCGCTAATGCGCAGAGGAGCTCTGAAAATACCGATAACAATAAAAGTCACACATTAACATCCTCAAATTGAGTAACTCACGGCTTGACATTCTAAGCCCCCACGATCCTACTTATATATAAAACAAAACGTTAGGCTTATCTCGGTGTGTACTGAATATAAACCTGCGAGTGCGAAGTGCCGGTCTTATGCCAGCATGTGCAAAAACAGAAGAGAAGGGGTGTTGGGCCTGTGCTAGGCCGCACGGCCTGTGTCGCAGCTCCTGCCGGAGCGAAAGAAACCACACATGCACACAGTGCGTAGGTTGGCCCGGAACTGCCTCCCGAGCTCGGGGGCGGGGCTTTTATTAGTGCGCCCTGCGTCACCGCGTAGCGGGACGCAGGGCTCATGCAAATTTCCTCCTTTATTTCAAATAAGGTTAACAATAAACACACATGTGATCGGTACATTTAAATTAAACTAAAAATAAACTATTCATGTACGGGGACCCTCTTTTCTCACAGTCCGCAGGGGGCCGACTACCATACATAGTCTCTGAGCCTGGCAGGCGGTCTCGTGGCAGTTCTTAAACCATACCGCCCTCCTCTGGGGCTGACCGCCACTGTCCCATTGGGTGGCTCACCTTCTCTGTCCGGCTCTCCCATGTCCGGCTCGCTCCCCTGCTCCCACGTCCTGTCACCCGCTGCTGCCTCGTCCTTTAGTGCCACGGGCTCTTCTTTGTTGGTGGACTGGGATGTTTCATCTTCCTGGTAGCCTTCGCCATCGGTCCACAGGTTGCGTAGCACCGCCTTGAACCACAACGCATTCCGCGTCACCTGCGGGATCCTCTCGTCACTGTCACCATGGTCCCATGCCTTCCACCGACGGTCCATGGGAGCTGTTCGTATCTGGTGTCCAGTTTGGACCTTGTTGGATTTCGCAGCATGACCACCTGGTCGCCCATGTGGTGGTCGGACGGTTTCGCCCTCCTCTTTGCACTCATGTGTGCATTGGCACTCGTCCTCCTTCTCTCAGTGCGCTCCGGGTCGACCTCATCCGGTGTCTTGCTGGGGTGGTGCGGGATCGATGACTTTATCACGGTGCCGTACATGAGGTCGGCAGATGGGACACCTGTCGTGCTGTGAGGGGTGACCCTGTAGTTCCGCAGAAAACGGTACAGGTCAACTTGGCACGGGCTGGCATTTGCCTTTGACTCTCAGAACTTTGTTTAGGGTCCTCATGAACCGCTCCACATCGCCGTTCGCCTGGGGCCATCTCGGCATGATGTGATGGTACTTGATGTTCAGCTCTAGCAAATATTGTTTGAATTCCTCCCCTTGGAAGGGGGCCCCATTGTCACTCTTGATCGTGGTGGGAAGACCATGTGTGGCAAACATCTTCTCGATGGCAGGGATGACCATCCCCGTCGCTGTGGATTCCACTATCTCAACCTTGGGGTATCAGGAGTGGTCGTCGATAGCCACCAAGAGATACAGGCCTTCTCGTAGTTTACAGAAATCGATGCTAATGGCATCCCACCGGCCGTGACCATGCTCCGCTGACTGAATGGGTTCGGGATCAGGCAGGGCCCCGGTTATCTGGCAGGGCAGGCATGTGCTTATCAGATGTTCGACCTTCTCGTCAATCTGTGGGAACCACACCCGATGCCTGATCCAAGCTTTTGTCCGTGCCATTCCTTGATGCCCTTCTTGGGCCAGTGCCACTATCCTATCTTGTATGCTTGGTGGTATGACAATCCGATTTCCCCGGAGCAGCAGTCCGCTTTCTGTGATCGACAGGTCTTGTCTCACAGTGAACATGCCGGAGAGAAAAATCTTCTTTTCCACTGTCCTGTTGTGGGTGTTTTTCATGAATGTCTTCCAGTCGCCGGAGATGATGGCATCCTTCACCAGGTCACAGCACAGGTCTTTGTGGGTCTCAGACTCAATGTCCTCGATGCTGACAGCCTTTGGCCTCATGGCTTGCACCATCTGGCATATGTGCTCCTCGGTCTCTTCGGCCACTTGGACTTCTTGTGATGTGGCCGCACGTGGGTGCCTTGAGAGGAAGTCCGCCGGGTTACCACTTCCCAGCTGGTAGGCCAGTTCAAAATTGTACTGCTGGAGGTGCAGCAACCATTTGGTGATCCGTGCCGGTGGGTGTGATGACGTACCCATGAAGATTGGTAGGAGGGGTTTGTGATCTGTGATCGCCGTGAATCTCCGCCCATAGATGTATAGGTGAAAGTGGCGACACCCCCATAGCACGGCAATGGCCTTCTTCTCGATATGAGAGTACCGCTGTTCCGTCATCGTCAGAGCTCTTGACGCATATGCAATGGGCCTCTTCTCCCCCTCTTTGGTGACCTGCATGAGGATGGCCCCTATCCCTACGGGGCTCGCGTCCACGAACAGTTCCGTCGGAAGTTCGGTGTCATAGTACGCCATTTACGTGTCGGCGGACAGGGACTCCTTAATGTTGTTGAACGCCTCCTGGCACTCCTGCCCCCATTCCCATTTCACGTTTAGTTTGGTCAGCTCACGTAGGGGCTCTGAGAGAGTGGCCAGATTTCGGATGAACCTACCGCAGTAGGTGGCCATGCCCAGAAACCTGCGCACTTCAGTGGGTGTCATTGGCGGGCTTGCCGCTTGGATGTCTGCGACATTCTGGGGGTCAGGAGAGATGCCCGTACTGCTGAATTTGTACCCAAAGAATGTGATTTCAGACTTGAAAAACTCGCATTTTTCCTTGTGTATGGTCAATACAGTGTCTTCCAGCCTGCCCAGTAGGGTCCGGAGCCTCTTGAGATGTTCTTCCCTGTCAGGTGCGTGGATTAGGATATCGTCGCTCACGTTGAGGACACCAGGTAGGTCTCGGATGACTTCTTGGATGTTTGTTGGAAAAATTCAGCCGCAGACGATATCCCAAAGCTCAGGCGTTTGTACCTCCGCAACCCCAGATGTGTTGAGAAGGTTGTGATGTAACAAGAGTCTCTGTGCAGTTTTAACTGGTGGTACCCTGCTTTCAGATCGACTTTGGAGAACACTTGTGACCCTGTCAGGTCAGCCACGATTTCGTCAAGCCTGGGTGTGATGTGGCGCTCCCGCTTGATGGCGGTGTTCGGGAGACGCATGTCTATGCAAATTCAGACTTTCTCGGGTAGTTTGGGCTTTCTTGTTACTACCATCGGGGAGACCCATGGTGTCGGCCCGGTCACCTCCTCTATTATTCCGGCTTCTTCCAACGCTTTGAGTTCGTTCTCCACTTGTTCTCGCATGTGGAACGGTGTTCTCCTGTGTCTCACTGCTTTCGGCTGTACCGATTCATCAATGTGAAGTCTGATGGTCTTCCCTTTCAGACACCCTATCCCCTTTTGCAGTTTGGGGTAGTGCTTCAAGATGTTCTCGACCTCTTGCACTTCATCGACTTGGCAGATGAACTTGACCAGACCCAGATCCTCGGCTGCATCCCCACTCAAAAGACATTCGATCCCCGCCTTCACGACGTAGATCTTTGACCTTAGCCTGTTTTCGCCGTGGACTAGAGTTGTGCGGAATCTGCCGACGACTGGTAGGGGCTTCCTGCTGCTGTATGCAAACAGCAGTGTGTCTGTGTCTTTCAGGTCCGGTTGTGGTCGTAATGTCTGGAACATGCTTGTGGACATAACATTAATGGAGGCTCCCGTGTCGATGGTCATCCACACTTGCTGATTTTGAATGTAGACTAAGCATTTTCGCCTTCGGAGGTTCTTTCTCTGTGGTGTCTGCCCCTGATTCCTCCCTTTTCTCCCTTGTTCCTTACCGGCGTCATGTTGCGTTCCTGAGACATCATCACCTTCTTCCTCGGTCGAGGAGTTGGCCACTTCGACCCTTCTTGCACTGGCCTGCTTCTTCTTTTTGGTCCCACTCCTTTCTTGAGGATTCTGTGGGGGCTGTGTCGTGGCTCCTACTGACTGGCAGACCTTCGCATAGTGGTCTTTCCTACCACATGCCCCGCAAGTTGTTCCTTGCGCGGGGCAGTTTCGCCATCCATGTCGCGGTCCTCCGCACCATCCACACTCTTTGGGCCCCGGGACACGTGGTTGCCACCTGTTTTGGGCGTAGCTGCCACCGGCCTCATCTCTCTTGAATTGTCTGTTAGTGACATGGGACACCAGAGCTGTGGTGAGGGCAGGTTGCAGTTTGTGTAGCGTTGCCCCCATGCTGGCAGCCCTGGTGTGTGCCAGTTCTCTTTGTTGACCCAATTCGAGAATCCGTTGGAGGGAGATGCCTTTCTCACCAAGCACCAGCCGCCTCAGCTTTTCCGATTGGATGCCATTGATGATTTGCCTCCGGATTTCTCTTTCGACGTTTGTGAATTCACAGGACATGGCTAACTTTCTCAAACGTGTGTGGTAGGCGTCCAGTGTTTCCTCTTCTGCCTGAATGGTGGTGCAGAATATGAAGGTCTCATAGTCCGGGTTTAATTGAGGGAGGAAATGCGCTGCCAGGGCATCTTTTGCACTTAGGTATGCGTCCTGGCCATCATCCACGTTTAAGGAGTTGAAAATGCGTAGTACCTCATCTCCCACGTTTAGCAGCAGGTGCGACCTCATCTTCCTGGCAGTTGTGATGTCCTTGCCATTTCGAATTTCTGGATCCATAGCTGCCACCTGGGGCCAGCTGACGACGGGTCTGTGAAGGGGTCAAACGGCTGAATGAGTCCTGAGGAGCTCCCTTGCGGGCGAGCCTGTGGTGAGGACATTGACAGGTTTGCCGCCAATCTCAATGGTGTTCTGGGCCTGGGGGTGGATGTTCCAGTCACCATGCTGCGGTCTGCTTGCCTCACCTTGGTGCAGGTCCCTGGGAGATCCCTTCGAGGGTCAAGAGGGGCAGCAGCAGTGAGATCCGGCGCTCACCCCGTGCAAACGTTCAGCCCTGGCAATGTAGCTCAGCCTTAGGCCTCCTCCGCCGGTTCCTGGGGCTCCGATCCTTGGGGGGCAGATGTAAGGTTGTGGTGCCTCCCCGCCCTCGTAGGCCTCCTCCTGTCAGTTGGGCCAGGTTGATGCCAGAAGGGGAAGTTTTCCCCTGGTAGAGAGAAAAAAAATATATATATATATATTTTTTTGTGGGTGGGGGTCACGTGTGTGTGCCCCCACCGGGTGTCCAAAAATTGATGAGCCCCGGCCGTGGGCCATCTGTAGCCTGTCGAGCGCCGAGCGCGTGTGTGTCGAGCAGTTCACCCCGTCGCCATTGTTGGGTCCAGCCTCTGCGGTTCGGCGCGCGGGGAGACTGGGCCCGTGTGATGCTAGGCCACACGACCTGTGTCGCAGCTCCTGCCGGAGCGAAAAGTAACCACGCGTGCACACAGTGCGTATGTTGGCCCGGAACTGCCTCCCAAGCTCGGGGCGGGGCTTTTATTTGGGCGCCTTGCGTCACCGCGTAGCGGGACGCAGGGCGGATGCAACAAGGGGAACCGTAAAGAGAAAAATTATAAAGGGCCAAGGTGTTAAACCTAAATGTCAATCCCTGTGAAACGTCAAAAAAACAGACCCATTTCACCGTTGTTAGTGTACGCTCGCATCTCGTCTGAATGCTTTTCAACTGCCCACGTAAACAGACCAGCAGAACCTGCTCCCAGCACTGCATCTTGTACTGTGAAGACTAGAGGAAGTCCCACAGTCCTGCAGACAGCAACAATGGTCCGCCATCTTGGCCGTGTAAACAAAGTAGATTAACGTGTGTTGCTCATAATAGAAGGCATGTTGAAAAATGCAAAGGGCGATAATTATATAATGTAATGTCTGCTAGCCTAAAAAAACAAATCATAAGCAGAAGGCTTATATTGATAGCACAGGTTACTACAGGTACATAATCAATATCACATAGTTAAAGGTGAAGAAACCGTGATTGTATAATATAATGGCTGATTTTTTTTTTTAAGCCACAGATCAAAACCTCAATTTGTAAACAAGTCGCGATGTGTCGTAATGAAGTGGCAAAACAACAAGGTCCCATCCTAAAAAATTGTGCAGGCACATAGAGTGCATCATGCCAAACTGCTGCATTGGCTCCAGTGTTACCAACAGTGAACATGAAAGTAACATATGTTATAGATGCTCGGTTTATATCATAAATAGTGTACAACTCTAAACAATTAGGTCTGAGAAAACTAAGTATTCACCCACCAGTATTTTGTTTACTTGTCTCGTATACATCCATTACCAATTGGACAACAATTGCCTGCATCTTGTTAAATACAGTTACGTTACAGAAAAAACGACAATTCGTGGTCTGTGTTGAGACCAGTATGTACAGTCCTATGCTTGCAAATAAGTCAAGCTTCCAATTGTCTCAACCTCAGTAGACGATTATCACCTCTTGGTGGTAAGATGGCTGTGGTCATGCCAACAAAACGATCAACGGTTTTCAGCATTAATGTAGTATGTAGCTCCTGGCTGCTGGCCATATGGCACACGCATAAGGAGTTAGTTTTCTTTGATATGTGGAGCATGGCACCTGGTTCAACTTGCCACGGCCATGCGCAGAATTCCTCTTTGCGATTTAGCACGTCTGAGACAAAATAAGACAGAACATCAACTTAACAAATCAATCTTAATTTGCACCAGCCAGTTTACATTGTCCCCCTGCTAGGTTGGGATTCACTACGTTTCTAAGCTGTATGAATGGTGACTTCTTTGTTCCTGCACATTTAAACTTTTACGCAGTAGCACAAAACGTGATCTATAATCCAAAGGAGGACAGTTCAAAGCTCGCTTTTTTAGGCACAACGCTGAAGAAGCCTTTTGACTATGAAACACCATGGCCGGAAAAATCTTTAAACAAACTCTGTTCATTTAGGTTAATATGTTCTGTTATGTTTTGTTGCCATCCAGCGGGAATTAATGAGAATTGCCGAAAGGGTATGCAATTATTTCATTCGTTCTAATGATAGGTTAAAGGAAAGAGTTCATATTGTTAAGCAGGTGCAATAATTTCATGTTCTTGATTTTGATAGTGTAGTTTCAGTGAGATGCTCATTGTTAGGCAGTATCACATGCAGTACCCTTTGGGACCATTACATGCAATTGGGACTACAAGTGTAAGCACAATTTCACCTTTGGTACAAGCCTGTACTACTTAGTAAAGTACCTTGTAAACGAAGAAAGCTGTAGCTGAGTCAGTTGTTCCTGGCAGTTCCGAGCAGGTCTCGCAGTTCCTGAGCTTCAGCCGTGGGGACAAGAAGGAGGACGTCAGGAGGTTCCTGCACTGCCCAGTGATGAGGCCAAAAGTTGTAGCAAGACGTCGGTTTAAGGTGTGAGTGTCTTGAAGTCCACAAGCTGGTTTTCTTCCCACTGGCTATCCGGTTTTCAACATCACTCTGCTGAAAATTCGACCATTCAGAGATGGTGTCCAGGTGGCTTACGAGTTGGTGGTCCCCACCAAACTCAAGGGAAGAAGTTAACCTTGAAGGGCTTCTCTGTCGATCGAAGTTTCAGGCAATTCGGACCTGCAGCAGGGCTTCACCGGTCGTCCAGGAGTTGCAGCAGTCCTCTTCCTTAACAGTTTTCCCCCCATTCATTCAGCCTGGCTGTCACTTGCCGGACAGTCAGCCAGCCAATCACACCAGAGTGCATTCAGGTCTCCTAGGTGACTAAGCAAAGGGGGTTTCGGGCACCTCCCTCACATCCTGTCCACCCCAGACACACTGGCACCAGAGTAGGGCTTCAGCACTGAAGCCCGCCAAAGGGCACGAACAAAGGGACCAAACTGGGTTTGCCGCGCAGAGACAAACACAAGAAGGACTTTTCCTAAAAGAAATGGCGAAAAAAGATGACCGGAGTCTGTTTTTACAGATATGTCTGCAGCGCCATATTGAAAAACATAGCTGCCCGGATTTTTAGCTACCATTGTTAGCGGTCACGAAAAATCATGGTAGTTGATCTAAACCACTGCCACCAGCCATTTATAGTAGGAAAAGGTAACATTTTACTGTTACATGAGTGTTTTGACTTGGGGAAGCTAAGCAACCCCTCCAGCACTCTATAGGAAGATAGTGTGCACTGGGTCAGTAAATTTAAAAAGACTAGTAAAGCCAATTTAACTTTACATGCTCTGGGAGATGGTAGTCAGTCCCAGAGGAGGTATTTAAACGTTGGGGAGTCTGAAAGACACCCCTGTGCCACTGCACTGAAGGTGCTGTGTGACACACATAAAAAAAGATGATGCCAGTGGAGTTGTTTAAAAACTCCATAACCAAAGACACAAAAGTAAAACACATTGAAAAAGAAAAGTTCAAAGCCCCAAAATATAGCAAAAGAGCTGGAGGGCTCTAAGGTAGAGGGAATTAAGCACTTGTGTGAGAAATCTCCCTAACACTCATTCTGATGGGAGCAGACCTTTGAAAAACACATAGAAAACATAGAAAAAGTGTCTGCTCCAAACAAAAATGACTTCATGCACAGTGCAGGGCATATTAAGAAAACTCTCAAGCAGAGTTTGTCCACAGGGTTATTTGCATTATGTGATCTTTTTGGGAAAAGTTCAAAAGCAGTCACCATCCATAATCATTATCGACAGGAAGCAATTGTATTGGCGTCTGTCCTATTTCCATGGCAGCCGGCATGCGTGAGAAGTGACCCGGGGCTGTTTCTTCTTGGAATTCTGGGACTTGCAGTTTTCCTATCTTACAGAAAGAAAAAACTACACGTCCCAGAAGCCAAATGGAAACACATGACTGGGTGGCCTTGTCACGCATGGCCACGGGAATCTTGAGAGCTCTGTGGGTTCTTATATGTGCACTACAGAGATCCATCTGGGTTAATCGCATGAAACTGACATATGTGTGAACACATCATCCATCTGGATCTCCATTCCGGATACCACTTCTTGCAGGGAATCATTACTATTTGGTGGAGAGGGCCCACATCACGTATGTAGTTGCAATGCAATCAGGCACTCTCTGCTGGATATTATGGGCCCATTAGAATGAAGCCCTTAGTAGCCTAATGGGCAGCACACTCAGGATTTCCCATGACATGAATGAGTAGGGAAATTAGTACTGATTTTGTTCGTGGCATTCTAGGACCTTTAGTGTTGTCCTTCCCATTTTAATTTTAGGACTACAAGTACAAAAATCCCCTGCGTGTGGGTCTGCATGTGTTGTTTATAGGTTTTGGAACCGGGAGTCTTGCTTGGCTAGAGGGTTTGAGGTATGAATGGACATTGAGCTCTGTTATGAAGCATGAAACTTGCAGGCAAGCACAGAGCAGAGTAACTTCCTCAGGTGTCCTGGAGGTAAATGATAAGGCATGAATTCTGTTCACCTTTTGATTTGGCAGAAAATAGCACATGACTTCACACCATTTGATCTTCCCTACATTAGTTATAACTGCCATGTTTACATGAATGTTGATAGTCTCTTTGCATGGGCCTGGCGGATACATTGGCCATGGGTCCTTGTACAGTTGAATATTTTTCATCTTGCTGCTAATGAGAGCTATCAAGCCCTGCATGCCCTACCATGTATGTCTGTAGTCTGTTTAAGAGTGGTGCAGCCCTCCTTCTGGCCCCGTTGAGCTATCCTGTTCTGTTGGACATTGTTTATGACCCTGGGTACCTGGGGCTTGAATGCGTGTTTTAACATGATTAGTGATGCCATGCGGGATGGTCCAGAGGTCAACATCCTTTCATGGGCCACAGTAGCAGGCAGTGTAAGCTGATCCCAATGCAAAAGGTCAAAGTATTTAATCGTCCAGCATAGTCTAAAAACTCACCAAATAGTAGTCAGGTGGCCCACAGCTGGCCTGTTCTTTGAGAGGGGCCAATTCTTTGTGAGGCAACTGTAAATCCATGACTACAAATGTAAAATGCAATTAACAACTGCAAAAGGCGTACTATTGGCTTTGCCAATGCGTGTTTTGTGCATATTGTGGTTTTTACCTGTGACGCGAATGCTAGTGCCCTGAAGCCCCAGGACACGTCTTCTGAAGCACATCCACTGCGCTTATGAGCGGGTGCCTTTTCCTGTGTATCTTTATTCACAGGTTGGCGGAGATCAGAGAGTGGACAAAAGAGAACAGCGCCAGGAATGAGTGCTGGCAGGGCACATGTCTAGGCTGCAGCATGTGGATGGTGCCGTCCACGTATTTCACATGGCAGAGGCTGGCCACCCTGTAAATGTTTGAGACCGGAAGTAAAAATATGTTTATTCGCTCTTTTTAAGTTGCATTTTAAAAATCTACTCCATGTTCACAACAGTGCAGATACTGGGGCTTCAAACTGCAGTTGCCAGGTTCACAGGTCAAGCACTTCACCACTAAACCATATGAACAATGAGTGGCAACTCTACGTACATTATGTCTCACATTGGGACTCATGCGTATTTACTTCAATTATGCAAATCCTGAACTGAATTAAATTAGGATATTACACTGATATGTTCATTTCCTCTGATGTCACTACTAATTGTGTATGATAATGAATCCACTCACTTTTATTTTTAGGACTTGTGCCCTGGTTCAGAGGGGCTCAAAAGGCTGTGATCACTCCTCTTTTTCCTCTCCTGGTGGTCGATACTTGTGGGAACATAAGAATGGCCACAGAACTTTAAAATTCCCACATTTTATATTCACACATTTTTAACCATGATGGGGTTTGTGCAGGGGAAAGGAAAACAGTTTGAAAATACCCAATTTGGATATTACAACAAGTGTTCATAGTCCAGAATGGGGTCTGCTACCCTGGACCCTACCCTGGACCCTTCCTAACATTCCTCCCCTCTTCTGGACACCCTTAATAGCTTTAAGTGTAGCTTAAGTTGGCCAGGGTGACCTTGTTCCCAGTAAGTGGGAAGCAAGCCTTTGATCAGTCTCTACCTGGCATTGGCCTCTCTCCTCCAATGGGCAGTGTGTCGAGGGTGCTGCCAACAAAGGTCTCTGAGAGGCAAACAAAGCAGTTCTTCCCTCAACAGAAAAGGTCTAAGTTTTCCAAGACAAAGTTCTCAGACATGCAACTGAAATAATTGCGTGATTACCAACAAAAATAAAACAAGTCTCTTAAGTGTTTCTGGTCTTTCCCCAGCTTCACTCACATTCTTTGGGTTCTTCTCAGTTTGGGTTCAAAGCCAAGGTTTGATGTCCCGAAAATAGTGGGACGACGAGGCCTCCAGGAGAAGCTTCTTCTTGTCTTTTTACGTTGGCTCCAGGGTGTGGTACCAGTGTGCTCTGGTCTCCCAGTGATGTGACCCAGTGCCCAGGCCATGAACTACCACCAAAGAGATGCCATTGTTTTGCTGGCAGCATTTGTGCGGGCGGCTGGTCTGGAGCTGTCCAGGTTGTCTGCCTCTCTGTTACCCAAGATTCACTCTTGTGCTCTTAAGCTGAAAACTCAATGCTCTCTCCAGTCCATTTCCTCTGTCGCCCCGATGTGAACTCATACTTAATGGCTCTTTATTTTCTCCTCAGGCAACCTCTCGATGCTCCACCACATGGTCATATCTCATATCACCAATCTCACGCACTCATTGGTGCTTGTGTTTTTCTCTCTCACTCTCTTTCTCCCGTTCTCCACATTGCCTCCTCCAAGCCTCTGTTCTCTAACACCTACCTAGGACGTGTTCACTCCTAAAATTCCTCTGTTCCCCCTTTTGCCACCTCCTTGTCTTGTCTAATTTTCTCCTCTATCATTTCTGCTCCTCCTTCCACTAGCCTCTTCTCTGATCTTACTTTCTCCTCCACGTCTTCTGCGCCTCCTCTCACAGCCCCCTCTACTCTCTCCACCTCTCTGCTTCTCCTGCCTCTCAACTCTCCAGACATCTCCAAAGGCGCACCATCTTCTAGTCACAATTCCTACACAAACATGCTCTCTGGGTTCCCTTATGTACAGTCCTGTAGCTTCCCCATGAGTCACACTCCTTGTGAGGCTCTGCACGCGTGTGTGGGATTTCTGCATGGAATTGGCTAGATTTGAATACCTGTGATATTGGTGGAGGATTGTGGGTCTTCAGCATTCCATGGACTGAAGCTATTTCATGCATTTGTGGACGCTCTGGATCTCCTCGCCTGTGAGCTGGAGCCAGCTGCACTCTGGCAGTGGAGCCTCCAGACAATGGAGCACACAACTCGCCCTTGCTATGCTGGTAAGTGGAGTTACTACTGTGAAGGGAGGACATTTTCTCTGCACTAAACATACAAGGTTCTTCCACGATAGGACCTGTCTTAAAGTGCCTTCAGTGCTGACGGTGCCTGCATTTTGAGCATTCTAGTCACTGGCCTATTGAAAGGGCCAGGTGCATTGCTAGGGTTCATGTGACAAGCCATTACCTCCTAACCAGGTGTTGGGGTGGCAGCCAGGACATTCTCCCCTATCCCGTCTGCCCACTGTATCATGGGGTGGATGACTTCGTCCATCCCCCCATGGTCACCATCCCACACACACCCTAAGGCTCAGGCAGGGAAGATCATCACAGTGCCTTCCCTTTATAATTTCAGCGTTGGGAAACAGGTTGTGAATGCCTTAGGATTTTTACATATCTGTATCTGTCCTAATAATATATAAATATAACCTATTTAATCAAATGACGCAACACATGCTTTTTTCAACATTGAATTATCCACAATGGCGGAGAGTGGATACAGTTGCCCTTGCCTGTAGGCTGAGCTCTATCCAGGCTGACTGCGCACTGCATATATTCCCACTAATAGCGTGGTGTGGAGAGTGGAGACAAGAGTGGTTTGCTGTGGTGTCACGCTGTGCTGCAAGTCTCTCTACAGTTGCCCTTGCCTGGAGGCAGAGCTCTATCCAGGCTGACTGCCCACTGCATATATTCCCACTCATAGCGTGGTGTGGAGAGTGGAGGCAAGAGTGGTTTGCTGTGGTGTCACGCTGTGCTGCAAGTCTCTCTACAGTTGCCCTTGCCTGGAGGAGGAGCTCTATCCGGGCTGACTGTGCACTGCATGTATCCCCACTCATAGCGCGGTGCAGAGCGTGGAGACAAGAGTGGTTTGCTGTGGTTCGCTGGGGCAGTGGAGGCAGTGAATCGTTGGCCCGGATGCCAGCGACTTGACGAGCTTCCAAGCGCCTACCCATTGCAGTGCTCTGACTTTCTTTTGCCTTTTTTTTTATCGTGTTCCCCCACTCCCTGTCTCTCCTGATTGTAAAGAAGGTAATTAAGGCCGTCATGGGAAGGAAATCTGGTTTGAGAAGCTCGAGGGTGGGGAAGCTAGACCCGCCGGGTGTTGCCAGGTGAGGCGCTGGTGCCATGAACTCGCACAGCCTCAGTGGGGGCCTGCCGGACAATGACCCCACATGCTCAGTCAACTTGATTACTGGATACTTCGGAGAACAGGTGCTAATCTGTCGCTTGTTATGGCGGCCAGTTCCTCCATTCCCCTCACTCCCACTCGGGCTGACCCCTGTACGAGAGCTATCATGGAGGAGCAGGAGGTGGTGGCTGGGTTAATTCCGGACCTCCTCACTGTCTGGCCCTCGAGATGAACCTGTGCCTCCTATAGAGGAAATTGGGCCAGGGATGGAATTGCCTGGACTAGTACACCAGGCGATGCCTCCTCCACCTCAATTGACAATGACAACTCCTTATTGAAGAAGGTTAAGAACTTGCACCGGAACTCACTTGGGGTGGCCACTAACAGTAAAAAGGCTATCAGCCCATCTGCTGTCTATGTTAATATTATTGCAACTCAGTTGTCCACCAATCCGGACCTGCAGAGGCTACTGTCTACCTCCTTTTCATCCAGCAGCTACACCGACGACATTGATGGTACATGTGACACATGGTCTGGTCCCGATTGAAGGGCCATTCCAAAGGGACAAACCCAGTCATGGTGCCCAATAAACCAGGGGAAGCGCCTCGCAACAAACTTTGTATCTCTGAGTGATACTCTGGATGTCTTACTACAACTATGCACTCCAATGGCCAAGGACTAAATTGCCATTAGGGGGCTGCTAACTACTCACATGCACCATCAGTCAATACCTCCACAACAGTTGTGCCACCAGTACCTGAATTAAACCCTGTCCTCATATGCAACAACTCCCACCTTCAATGAATGCCCAGATGTGTCCCATTCAGCTTGTTCCCTCCGGCTTGACTGTTGACCTAACAAGCAATTCTCAGCGGGTGGGCTGGCTGGATATGATCAATGAGTACCATTCTGCTTCATATTCTCCGGCCTTGGGGGTGGAGGATGAAGAGGAGTCTTTCGAGCCAGGTTCTGATGGAGCTTTCGGCCACGGCCTGCTTCCACGTTCCACCCAGGCCATCGCTGTAACAGCGATGGGTCCCTCTTCACCCCCCCATCCCTATCCCAACCGGGTGGTGCAGTCAACACCATGGTGGTATCTCCATTTTTTTGCTGGCTATTGGTGGCAGGAAGCACAAGCAGAAAGCAGCTAGGGGCCCTACTGTGCCGCAGGCTCGTGTCTGGACTAGGATCACCAACACCCTTCCAGATGGCTCCAAAAGACAAGAGGATTTGCATCGTCCGTTACAAGGATGGTTAGTCCAGGGCGAGAGAATCCCTACAGCCGATGGGGCCTCACCCCCCCATTCCACCACAGGGGCTGAGACTACAGCCCACAACCAACGAGGAAGGCCCACAACAATGACTAGGGACAGGGTCTTTGTTTCCCACAGTGAGCATGAAGACTCTGGTGTGCAGGGCTCCTTGTTGGCGTGGCTACAGGAACTAACCCCCCTAAACTCTAGTTCCTTCATGAACCGGAACTTTTCGTTTAACCTTTTCCACGGCATCCCATCACTCAGTAACATCCACAGCAGGGACATCAACAAGATCGTTCTACCAAAAGCCAATAGTGTGACTAATTGGGATGTACTGGAATTCACTACCCCTGCGATTTCAGCCTTAATGAGCCCCCACTATGTGGATTTGTATGAAGTGGGCTTTCGGTTGACAGTCTGTAGACAAGCATCTGATGGTTTAGTTTAGTTTTAGTTTATTTATATAGCGCAGTCAAACCCTAAGGTAACTGTGTGCATAAGACTTGAGGAGCAACATATGTTACAGAAAGGTTGCACAATCGAAATGCATAAGAGGATAATACAGTAGGTAGCACGCGGACCGGGTTACAATGTGGCCCGCAACACGGTTGCAGATTGCAGTACAAATTACGGTATCATATTCTTACTGAGATGTGAGCCATGTTTTCACCTTAGCTCTAAATGACCAGAATGATTCTTCAGCCCTGATTTTCATGGGGAGTGCGTTCCAGCATTTCGCTGCTAGCACAGGGAAACTAGATCCACCTGCTTTTTTCAGATTGAATTTGGGAATCTTCAGTTGGTGTATGAAAGGGTTTCTGGTGGATCTGGATGAACTGTGTCTGGAGAATTTGTCTGATAGGTAGCGTGGGGCAGTCAGTGAAAGGCATTTGTGTGTAATGAGTTTAATTCTATCCCGGATCGAGAGCCAGTGGATTTCTTCACTGATAGAGGTGTGGGCCGTGCGAGGAAGGTTAAGGGCACATCTAAGGGCATTGTTCTGTAAGACCTGAAGTCTGTTGAAATTGTGATTAGTGGAGGCCAGGAAGAGTTTATTACAGTAGTCTAATCTGGACAGTATCAATGCTCTAGACAGTGTGAGGCAGCTGGTGGTTGAAAGAAATGGCTTGCAGGCATTAATGAGTTTATTAGTATAGGCCATGGAAGAGATAGTGGCGTTAGTTTTTTTGAGCGATAGTGTGGAATCGAGATACACGCCCAACGTTTTGACTTCTTTTGAGACTTTTATGATATTGCCATCAATGGTAAATGATTGGTGTCTAAGGTCCAATTTGTTAAGGCGTGCATGGGATCCTACTATGAGCAGAGGCTGTGGGTGGCCATTCATGCTTGAATTTCAAGGTAGATTTCATTAAGTTTTGCAGCATCTTTCTCATAGCTCCCAGTGAGTGTGATGAGGACCTGGGTGTCATCCGCATGATTGGTATATGTGACACCTAGTTCGTCAAGTCGGTCAAAGAGGAGCTTGGTAAAGATGTTGTAAAACGTGGGGGAAATACAGGAACCTTTTGGTACTCCACATTGGATTCGGACAGGGTCAGCTGCAGCCGAAGGTGCGAAGACCCTAGTCGACCTATCAGACAGGAAGGACCGAATTCAATTGGTGGCATTCTGTGGGTGTTGGGTGGTCAACTAAGTCGAAGGCTGTGGAAAGTTCCAACAGGAGCAAGATGGCCAAGTTGCCCTTGTCTTTGGCTTTATCCATTTGGATATTTAAATCCAGGAATGCAGTTTCAGTCCCATGCCTGGGTCTATAGCCAGATTGTCACAGGCCTAGGAGATTATTGTCTTCCAAATGTCGTTGTATTTGGAAGTATGCCACTCTGTCTAGTATTTTAAGGAGAAAGGGGACGGTCGTGATGGGCCTGTAACTAGTAGGTATGTTGGGGTCTAAGTTGTGCTTTTTGAGGAGAGGTAGGACCCCTGCCTCTTTAAGGTTGTTCGGTACAGATGAGTTTTTAAATGAGCAGTTGATCAGCAAGGTGAGGGTGGGAGCTAGGTCTTTTGCTCCGTCCTTAATGACTGAAGCAGGGCACACGTCACCTTGGCAGTTTGAAGGTTTAAGGCTGCAAATTATGTTAAATACCTCGTCCCCAGTGACTGGGGAGAAGTAGAAGGGAGGGCAATTGGGAATGGTGGAACTCTTTTTATTGTTAGAGTGGTCTTTAGAGGCAAGGCTAGCTTTTTTTGATTCTATCTTGGATTGTAAGAGAGCTATTTTATTCGAGAGTGCTTGTTGGATATTATTACACCATGCTTTGTCCTTGATGCAATCATCTGTGGGAGGCAGTGGTGATTCCAGTTCTCTTAGAATGGAGAATGACTCCAGATGTAAGGGGTTCCAGCATTCAGTCCACTTTGGTCTGGTCCAGGTGTGCTACCTATTCAGATTCCTGTGTTGAGGTAATGGATGGAACAAAGGGCTGTGGCCCTGGGGTCTCCTGGTGCATGGAGAACTGTGGGGACCATGGTACAGATCACCAAAGGACAGGCAGCCATTAAAGTGGGCCTCTTGGTACTCTAGAGGGTTCAGCTCCTTCTTGGCAAACCCAAATAGCCCAAAACATCTGTCTTCTTTTGATAGATTTCTCCTACAGGAGACATGGGGCCTCATTACGAGTGCAGTGGTAGGCGGTTAACGGCACCGGTAAGGATGCCGGTGCCCTTAACCCCCTACCGCCGTATTCCGAGGTCCCTTAGCGGGTCCCACTAAGGCCGGCTGGTTTTACCAGCCGCCCTTAGCGGGAGCCGCAAAGGGACCAGGGAGCTAATAACGGGCCTGCTATTTGTGGGCCTGTTAGTAGCTACTTCGCCATTCCCATTGAGCCCTATGGGGGTTCGAATGGGAATGGGGAATGGTTTTCAAAATTGGGACTTACCGGGTCCTCCAAGGTTGGAATGACCCGGTATGTCCCCATTCCAACTACCCGGACTCGGACACGGGTCTGGAGGCAGCCATGGCGCTAATAGCGCCATGGCTGCCTCCAAACTCATAATGGCCCCCATGGTTTCTTAAGAACTTCCAAATAGATGGCTATAATGTGATCTGTTTGCCCACTAAGAAAAGCTTGCGGGGGCAGCCCAGAGATGGGTTGGCTATTGGTGTAAAATACAACTTAAACCTAAGATCTCTTTATACGAGCAGCAATGATGTGGAGGTCCTGGCGGCCGTCATAAACAAACCTGAGCTCTTTCCTGAACCTATCCTGATTATCAATCTTTACACCCCCCTAGCTCCCCCAGAGGCATCTAATGTGGGGGCTGTGTGGGTGGGAGTGATGGAATTTCTTTCCCAGTGGTATTTCTTCAACCCTCGGGGGGGGTCTCTTATTGCAGGGGAGTTTAATGAACACATTCTTACCCCAGCGAGGTGGGGGCCTTCTGGAACTAAACTTAATTGTCCACCTGTGCTGGGCAGCCCCAGCGGCGTTCACGCCACCTCGAAGGGCTGGTTTGTCCAATTAGACCTACATAATCTGGCATGTCGTGTCACCAAGCTGTTCGGGGATGAAGATTTTGGGCACACTTGGTGGAATGCAAATCCCAGTCTTGCATTGATCATGTTTTTATATGTCAGGAAATCTGGGACGTGCTGAGTCCGAGCAAGTTTGTTCAGATGAACCTGAGTGACCACCTCTTGCTGGCCTGGGACTGGCCCTTCCCGAGTGTCAGAAGGGGGTCCAGCCCTGCCTGTCCTGATGTGGTGGCCAACCCTGCTGGAAATCGCTGGCGTTGGTGTGAGAGTGGGATTGCTATGATGAACCCACTTCTTGAATCAGAGGGACACCTAGTTTTGAATAGTTTGTTGTCTGGGGGGGGGGGGACCTGCAGGCTACCCAGTGCCACTTCTGTAACCATCTCAAACTTATTTGAGTAAGGGGCCGACGGGCCAGTGTCGAGTTGGCCCCTTTCGATGCCGGAATACAACAGAGGAAAATAGTTTTTAGAGCAGAGGTGATAGCCACCAAAAAATGCTTAGAATTGCAACTGAATTGGCTAGCATAATTAATCACCTCAAAACTAATAAATGCAAAAACGATATTTATACAGCAATGATGATTAAAACATGCTCACACACATTGCTTAATGCTATTTGCATGTTCATTAATGCTTCCCTGGTCACCGGGAGTGTCCCTCAGGTATTGAAAGATGCCTGAGTTATGCTGATCCTAAACAAACTTGCCTTGATGTGAATCTCACAAAAAACTAAGGCCTATTACTAACACCAGCTTTCTCTTGAAGATTCTGGATCATGTAGCCTATGAACAAATAGCCAAGCACCTTGATAAATATTCGGTCCTACACGACCATCAGTCGGGCTTTCGAGTGGGCTTTGGCATGTAGACAGCTCTTTTAGAACTTAAATCTAAGCTCCTAGCGTGCTTGGACAAACAGGAAGCCTCCCTGCTGATGCTACTCGACCTTTCGGCCGCCTTCTACATGGTGGACCATTCCATCATGTCCACCAGGTTGAGGGAAGTAGCTAACTTCTCCCCTCTAGCGGTCCACTGGATTTCTTCTTTTCTTAGCAACCGAGAAAATCGGGTATTCTTTAAGGAAGCTGAATCAACTTCCATTAATGTTGACATGGGTGTACCACAGGGTGCTTGTACACCACCATGCTTATACAATATATTCACTGCTCCCTTATTTGCCATATTGACCCAAGAAGGAGTGATATTTACAAATTATGCTGTCATACCACTAACTGGCAACTACGACACAGACACTCTTTTGACGCGACACCTGTTTAGGCCTGTTTGCGGCCTGTGAGCGGCGAGCAGCGTGGAACGCTGCCGGACTCGGTGTGCTGCATTTAACAACGCCTTTGGAAGATAATTTACCAGACAATGGAGCACCAAAAAAATAAATAAATGTAAGTTACTCAGGAAATCAGATGAGACTATGGGATGCCGGACAGGACCATTTACATGTTAGATGTTTATACAAAATTCTGAAGTTTGGACTTGAAAGGAAGACTCAGAAACCAGGGCAAAAAGAGTCCTTTATTATAAAAGTGGGTTCTTTGAATGCACGCTCGGCGGTGGCCCATGCTGTAGAGGTGGGAGAACTTATTTTAGAACGGGACCTGGAGCTTTTATGTTTAACTGAGACATGGTTTACTTAAGGGTCACAAACCATGTTCCATAAACTGGTTCCAGAGATGTATACTATCCAGTTTATTAACCGAGAGGAGAGGAGAGGAGGGGGGATCGCTATAATTAATAAGTCATGTCCAACTATTTCACATTTGGAGAAACTAGAATGGAATGATGATATCAAGTTTGGGACATTCTCGATCTTGATGTCCCCCTCCCAAACAATCACAGTATTGTTGGCCTATAGACCACCTGGCCCCCTACTCAATTTCTTGGAAAAACGGGATAATCACCTCACTCTGCTGGGGAGTAAATATAAGGACATATCATGCATGGGAGATTGGAACATTTGGTTAGAAAGAGACAACCTCCACCCTTATTATGGGGCTTTGACGGAACTCCTGGATAATCATGACCTGGAGCTTATTACCAGGGAACCTTCCCATAAGAAAGGACACTGTCTAGACCTCCTAGCGGCAAGAGGGGGAACTGTTCAATTTTGTGAGACTGTTCCGTTGTTGTGGTCAGAGCACTGTCTTCAACAAGTAGCAGTCAGGGAAACAGGACATCAGAGGGAAAAAGGACGGCAGAGTATACCTGTGTGGGGCCGGAAGGCGTCTGATCTAGAGACAATCTCTGGGGAGGAAGTTGAAAATATATTGGCATGTATTGATTCCAATCTGACATGTGAGAAATTTTTTAGCAAATGGGCAGATTTGACAAGGGAAATATGTGACAAATATGCACCACTTAGACTCAAGACAGCCACAAATTCTAAAACTTGGTTTAATCCAGCATTGAGCCGCAAACAAGTCCGTCAGGCTAATAAACTCTGGAGATCATCCAAATCAGAGGAAGATGCAGAGAAGTCAATAATCTGCCTAAGACAATATAAAAATGCCATTTTTATGGCAAAAAAGACTTTCCCCAAGAAGAAATTAAGTCAGCAGACAACCAACCCAAGGCTTTATTTGATGTAGTATCCAGGTTTAGAAATCCTAAATGTTTGTCAGTATCGACAGCTGACTCCCAGGAACAGGCCAACAAGTTTAACAATGTTTTCGAACAAAAAATTGTGGATATTCAGAAGAGTATGAATGAAGTACGGGAGGCAGAAGAATGGGGTGATGTGGGAGAAGAGAAATCAGGCATAGAACATCAGGAAACTGGGAGGATTTTTAGCTTCCAGCCTACCGAACAGGCAATAATACAGGCCTTAATACTTCAACTAAAACCGACGAAAGATTTAGCATTCCTGTAGTAAAGCAATATCCATACTTGAGTTAGGTTGCTTATAAGTAAGTTTACTTCCGGTTCTTCTGTTACATGTCACAGGACATAAAGACATAAGATAGATACTAAGATAGATAGATCACCGGCACCCATCACCCAGGGAGGGAGGGACCAACTGATCCATAAACAGAACACTCAGCACAGCCTTCTCTCACTCATACATCAACATTCCACTTGGTACTGTGATGCCATGCAAGTACCAAGTGGCTAGCTCAGTTGGCTCAGGCAGTGCCTGAAGAGTGTGACATAACACATCTCCCTCCTTACCGAAACGTCTACACAAACAATAAGCACTTTACATATAGGCAAGTCATATCACCATCCACCATACAGCTTCACAAGAAACCCCACAGCTATGCAATTCCAAACTTCACCTACATATCCAGGTCACCCTCAATACCAACACAAATCACCTTCTGTCTATCCCTGCCACGGATAAACTGTAGACTCACCCTAGACACATGCCAGCCTATACACCAGGCTAAAGCTACCCTACAAACCAAACACTCGCTAACATAACATATATCCTTCCGCCCGCCCCTGCCACAGGCGAGCCTCCAGGCTGTCACCCTGAAGCATGGCTTGTGATCTTGGCGCAATACTAGACATCCAGGAAAACAACATAATCACCATACCTATTGAGAGAATTCATAAAACCGCTAACCACTGCTGAAATATCACCACTGTGCCTACATCACGAATATACAAACAAATACAACAAAAGGACTAGGCCAGAAGAGCCCAACTCAACCACACCAAGATAAACCGATCCTACAACAACTCGAAGATACTGGCCAGGCATCTCCAAGACCACCAACTAAACAGTGGGTTGGACTAAACGCTCAACTCAATGGCAGCACTGACGAGTCCCATAATCCTGACCTTGGGGTACCTTGGCCTGGATTTACATATAACACAAAAAGAAAACAACTACAAGGCAACTCTTCATCTTGGACAACATATTTCCGTTTAGCCAATGTTACCACCAGAGGGCGTCCCCAACCAGTACAACAGCTAATTCCAAGATAACCACTACCACATCTTCATCCAACAAAACTACCTGTCCATTTCAGATAAGAGTTGACTTCTTCTAACAGTGCACTACTACCATTCCTAAGATCTTCCTAAAATCACTCCACCACAACTCCCACTCACCTTAGTGCACTTCTCCACTTACTCACTCCTGCACCTGAAAGGGCGCTACCCCCAGGATTTACCTCACACGTCCCCATAACCAAAAGAAGACTTTACTCACCATGCTTAAGTAAACAAAGGCGGTACCTCCGTATACAATGTACCAAAATCCACAACTACTATGGATCCTACCTCCCAGCAACACTTAGTCATCTTAAAACAAGTGTCCCTTGCCAACCAATTCACACCTAAATGAGGCGCTACCTCAATACCGTCAATTTAAATAAAAGCGATTCCTCCATCTCATGGGGCGCTACCTAATACACATATTTAAGCAAAAGCGCTACCCCATCTCAACACAGATGGACGGTAATCCTAACTGTCCTAACTCCTAACCTACCAAACAGATTAATGACCCGAAGTCATTTGAACATGAACTAAGCTCACATCATTCATAACCAGATACATATCCATCAGGTTTACTTATTCACAGTCAACCTTATGTACAATGTATGAACCACAAATGACATTTCTTTAGGCTTGGTGATTTAACATAAACATTTCCTACATAGTTCTTTTGCTTATCCATGTTTTGCATTAATCCTAAATGCAAAATATTTCCTACATAGTTCTTTTGCTCGTGCATGTCCTGCATTAATTCTAAATGTCTAAATGTCCAAAAGTCTATAAAACTCTTTGAACCTAAAAATCCTCAATAAGTTACACTAGCTCATTCAAACACAAAGAGCTCCACACCGTATCACATTGCATTTAATTATGCACCTTTCAGTAAACTGTGTAAAATGTCCATAAACCTGCAAATGTTAAAGAAATGGTAAAAGTCTAACTGCAGTGACTTAACCCATCCCATGCACACTCTCACCAGACCAGCATTTCTCATACAACAATTTTCACCAAAGCCCACACTAATACTCAGTACAACAACAACCAACATTGCATTAATTAAGTTCTTAACTTAAATCCTAAATCCAAAACAAAATAAACTCCATCTCAACATGCATTTAAGCATTATACAGTCTCATACAAGTATCATTGTACAACAATTTTACCAACATGTTGGCCGCTGCATAGCGCCTCAGTAGTGAGGCGGAGCGGCATTACCTGCACCCGACCTCATGAGCGAAGGATGCCTTCCACAGTACTTCGCCACGTCGCCCGCTACATCGTACCCGTCACGGGCGGAGGATGTTTGCTGCATACCGAGCAGTACAGCGTTCCTCCCCACACAGTAAAATATGAGCGTGTTCCCGAAACACGGGATTGCTTCTCCCTTCCTAGTCTCCGTTCCATCCAAATCCAATTTAAACTCCTGTGCTCTCTAGTAGACCAACGGTCCGTTGAGCTCCTGTGCTTTCTGCTCTACACGCTGTTTCTTCACGCACCACTGAAAAGAGATCCGCTCAAACTCCCCAAGCACTGATCATCCGTGCACTGAACAGTCTCAGGAAACATACTTGGCACATATATATTACGTCCATTGTCCTTCCGTTATGAAGCACATAAAGAAGCAATTATCCTTCCTTTGCTTCATTTCTGTTTATGGGACCCTTCACTGCGTGCACACAAAGGAAAGGCTTCACTTCAAATTAAAAGGGACCCCTCCATCTTATTGGCGAGCCTTTCATCACTTCTGCAGTCTCTTTAAGTTCCTTATGGCTCCAGACACAGCACTCCCTTAGATAGCAGGCTGCTGGTCCGTCCAAATTAGTCCAGGAGCACTTTTACTAGAGCCGATCAACGAATCTTCTTATTCTAACTCCCCAAGCACTGATCATGCGTGCACTAAACAATCCCAGGAACCATACTTCATGCATATGTATCACGTCCATTTAAGCCCAATATGAAGGGTATAAAGAAACTTTTATCCTTTCTTTACTTCAATAATTTAAAGAAACCCTTCCATCATATTGAGGAGCCTTTCACCACTCCTGCAGTCCCATTATGTTCCTTATGGCTACAGACACTTCACTCCTGTAGAAAACAGGCTGCTGGTCTGTTCATATAAGTCCAGAGGCACTTTTCATAAATGGACCACCTCTTCTTTTGTCTCACAATCGACCATTCTAGGGCCACCCTTGTTGCATGGACCCCTTAGACTTCTCATGCCCCAGGACCCTTCACTTCCAAGGCAATGGGCTGAAGGACCAGCACTCCCAATGCAACGGGCTGCTGATCCAATCTGCTATGGTCCTCGCTATGGTCCTCCTCCTCCTCCCTCTCCTCCCTTGTCCGCCCTAGGTGATGGGTATGCTTACTTGGGGGCGGACCTGTCTTCTTCTTTCTTTGGTCCTGTTGGTTCCTGCACCCCCCAGCAGCAGGTCTCTGCAGTCACCTTTCCAGCTTTCCTTTCTCCAGGGTTCCTCTTCCAGAGATCCTCGTCACCATTGTAGTAAAGCAATGTCCATACTTGAGTTAGGTTGCTTATAAGTAAGTTTACTTCCGGTTCTTCAGTTACATGTCACAGGACATAAAGACATAAGATAGATACTAAGATAGATAGATCACCGGCACCCATCGACCCAGGGAGGGAGGGACCAACTGACCCATAAACAGAACACTCAGCACAGCCTTCTCTCACTCATACATCAACATTCCACTTGGTACTGTGATGTCATGCAAGTACCAAGTGGCTAGCTCAGCTAGCTCAGGCAGTGTCTGAAGAGTGTGACATAACACTTCCCCATGCCAGCCTGCACTGCTATCAGGTTGGCATCCAATCTTACCCCGTTTATAACAACCTTTTTGAATAAATCACTTGTAGAAGGCTATGTTCCCTGTGCACTCAAGAGCGCACTGGTAAAACCCCTATTGAAAAAACCCAGTCTAGACCCTGTGGTACTCAAAAACTATCGTCCGCATAAGCGCATAAGAAGCGCGAAAGGTTTACAGTGTGGAGAGCAATTCGGAACAGGAAACGCATGTTTCCTCCACACCAGAAGTATTGCAATGCCGCTTGCAGATGCAAGTGCACGTTCTGTAAGAAATGTGAGGGCACATAGGGTAAAGAAACAGGTCTGGTTGAAGATCTGTGGGGCTGTCATGAACCCGTTTGGATGGCGGTGGTTACCACAGTTACAGCTTTGCCGCTATTGATCGGTTCCATCACGCTTACCACGTTGGTGTTGTAACGTTCTAGTTGTTGTCCTGCTCGCCTCAGCCGGAAGTATTTCATCCCAGCTTTCCTTTCGGTCTGGGCTTTGCAACCGTTTTAGCTCTGCTCCTATGTACACACACTAGTTTTATCTATTATTTTGCTTCACACGGAAGCCTGCCTGTCTCTATTGTTGCTTTCTGCCTTTCTTTTCCCTCCCGTTCGGCTCGCTCGCTTTGCGAGATCCCCTCTCCATCCTTCTCTTGCCACTTACCTGCTCAGCTTGTTACCTTTTTCTGTTCCTTTTCTGCCACCGCCTTTGGCTTGCTCCAGCCTGGATTTTTCTTTCCGCTCTTGTAGTGGGACATTCCTGTCGGACACTGTTCCGCACATTGTTGTGGTTTGCTCTTTTCTTCATACCACTGCCTTCCCCCGGCTCCACTTAAGCGGGGCTTCTGCATTCGGTGCAGCATTGGACATCAAACTTCACTGTACCTGTTGGCCAGCAACGAGGGATATTCACAGGTTTTTTTTCTGCCTTTGGCTTTTTCCCCCCATACATTTCCTGCTTCCGGGACTGCAGTCGTGGAGTGGTCCAGTTTGGGATCCACTACGGCTACTTCTCGTGACAGGACCCAGGCATCAAAACCGAAGAAGGACTATCTGGCCCACCGACAAGGAATCAAGGAGACAGACTCCGAACATTCAGGTGAGGAGAGTGTTGAGTCAAGGGAGGACATCGACAGGGGCCCCATTTCAGCATGATGGTTGTGAGCCCCCTTTGCTCGGAGTAGAAAACAGCCTGAAGCACTCTTGGGATGTATACGTTATAATGGAGACAAAGAGATACAGCTGGGTTAAATAGCTATCATGAAATGGTGAGACAGCAGGGAGCTGAAACACTAAATGCCAATGAAAAGCTGTGCATCCTTCTTTGTCAGCGAGGGGATGATGTGGAGGAACCGGTGTTAAAGGTCATAACACTTTGGTTTACCACTAGGATAGAGACTCCGGAAGGGCTCCAGCAAGCACAGCGTGTAGGGCGAGCGCTATAAATTGCACATTTAAAGGCCCGGAACAAAAGTATTATATAAAAGGATTATATTTCGTGTTACAATACTGCTTACTGGCAACATGGGGGCAGTTGCCAGGGACACCCCTGAACTGCTTGCAAATGAAAGGTTTGAAAGGCCCTGACGCCGTCTCTGTAAAGATAGATAGTTTGGCTCACAGTATTGTTGTAGAGTATGTTCTATACATTATTTACCATTGATGCTGGTGTAATGCCTTTAATTTTCTATCATGTTTAAAATGCTGGTGCTTCAAATTACTTTATAATACTTGCTTTATAACGGTTTTCTCTGCCATCTTGTGGCCAACATTGGAATAGCCTTTTAATATCATTTTTGATTTAAAAACTAACACTTGAATGAAGCTCTATATCGTTTCTATTGTAAGCACACCTCCAGGGTGTTGTCATTAGCGTTTTTTCTTTTGTTGGTGCTAATAGGATGCACGGGCAGGAGAATACCCTCACAGCCACCGCTTGCCCATAGGGCGGTAAGCAGAGGGGGTGGAGGAGGCCTAAGCGGTAAGGTGAGAAATTCACACACTCCCCAGAAAATGCAGATTGTTTTCCAATAGGGAATTTTTAGGTTTAAGGTGAAAATGGTGCAATTCATAAAAGTGCCCTTATAAAGGAATGACACTTTTCTTAAATTGCATGTACTTCACTGTTAGATTTATGGAAACACCCTGTTTGTGTTTCTTTATCTACGGAGTAAAAGGCGCCAGTTCAGTGATTCAATGAGCTCCATGTTGTCTGTATCAGGCCTGTGAATCCAGTGCTGTTCAAGTTTCCAATGTCTATTGTAGGTCGAGAAATTACCAATATCCATGCAGATGGTTTCAATGATGAACCATTCCAGGTCACTAAAGGTGCTTGCGTCTGTGAATTACTGGCTCTTGACCTGTATTCCGCCATTTATGTGGCAGTGCTTCTGGGTACCACTTGTTGCAGGGGCAGATGATGGCATAATTGGTATTCTTGGTTTGGCAGGAGGTAAAATGGTTGAGCGTCCACCGAAATTGATTGTGGATACAGTCTGCTCTCTTTTTGGAATATGCACAGACCGAGCAATGTGGCACTTGGGGATAGTGGTTTTGGATCTAAAGGAAGGGAGGAGATTTGAGGTAGAGCTAACCTTGTCGTGCGCAGCTTTCACGAGTTTGTCTTTGAGGTTATATCCTCTTTTTGGGGCAAACTAAAAATGTGAGTCGGCTAGCTTGGGAATGTGCAGTCTAGTATTTGCGGACAAGTTCTTTCAACTTTGGGGTGAGCCAGGTCTAATTGGTAGTGATGCAGCTGGATTGTAAATGTATACAGTTGTTGGGATTCTTACATCAACGAGGATATGTACACTTTCTTTGGGGAAGTATTTCAAAGGGAAGTGGGTGCCCTCCTATTTGCTTCTGCCATGTACTTTTCTTCCTGGCACTATGCCTGTAATCACAGACCCATGGCCCAGATGAGAAAGGGCCACAGATACCTAAGGGAAGACAGGTCTAGGCACTGGTTGCCTGCTGACCCTTAAATTATGCCATGTTGAGTATTGCTCAAGGAACCACCCTCACCCCTTCTCTTTGCACTCTAACCGCCTCCTTTATCTTCTCCTGCTATCCTTTTACTGCTGATACACAAACCTTGTCCTCCTTCCCCCTCCTTTTCCTCAAAGCTCTTGCATCACACACTGTTCCTCCCCATTCATCATTGAATGAATCAAATTAGCCAGCTAGTACATAATACTTCTATCACTGCTGTGTACCAACCTTTAGGTGGTTTTATTTTACTGTTGTGCCCCGTACTTAGGTGTTCTCTCTCTATCCAGATATCTCAGAGCTTTGTGTTTTGCATTTACTGTTGTGCTTCCAGTTTAGGAGTTGACCCTCTGTCCAGGTGAAGTTCAACCGTGCATCACATTTAGAGTGAATTGTGATTTTAGTCATGGGTCCCATCCAGACAGAACTGTGAACTTTATCCGATGCTTAACTCTTCTAAGACCAAAGTGATTTTCCTCTTGGCCTCTAACACCACAGCCTTTCTGCATGCACCCATTTCTTTAACTCCCAATCTACTCACACCCTTCCTGGAAGGCTCTCAAACCTAAAAAGTTCATTACGGCTGATAGTTTGTCTGCTAGGCTGTATCTTGCGAACATCTAAAAGAGTTTGCCATCACCTCACGTACTACTCAACTAAGACTCTGATCTCCACCCTAGTCCTAAAGAGGACCCCCCTCCATTCTTTGCCCCTCTTAACAAAGCACTTAGCTCTGCCATCCACGCACTGTTCAACATCTAATGATTCTGAACCATGTTGGTGCCCCATCTTTTGGGGTGTCTTCCCAGGGAAAGTCTCTCCCTCCTTAATTCCTTCAAATGGTCTTTACATCTCTGCATGTGGGAGCCCCACCTCCCTCTTACTGAGTCTATCTGCCAGTGTTCTCTGCCACATTCTCTTCAGTCCAAATCCATTTCTCATCGACCCTAAACTGCCTCTCACTTCTGCACATTCACCTTGTTATGTTATGTTGATTTATTCTGCTCACCGATACCACCCAAGGGCAGTCTCCAGGCACTCACGTGGCTCTGCAAGAAAGAGCAAAAACAAGGGGGGGTTCTGGGAGTTTCTCTACTACCGGCCTATATCACAGGTTAGAGTCTCAACCAGAGTCTTTAGTTCACCATCCTTTCACAGAAGAGAAAGAAAGAGGACAGGGTTGGTTAGTGAGGGAAGAATGATAGAATGGGTCCAGAACCAGGAGAAACCGGTGTCTGTGTGTGTTGGCTTGCAGATGGTAAGTTGCGGCAATGGCTTTTTGTATCAGTAAGGGCAATGTCCAATGCCTGCGATGTTTTCTGTGTGGCTGTTTTTTGTATTGGGTTGTGTCTGTGGGGTTTATGTGTAGATTGCTGGTATTTAGGGTTGTGCACACTGGCTTGTATCCATACATGTAAGGTTCAAAACCTGTGATGTTTCTATGTGACCGTTTGTTATGTTGGGGTGTGTATGTATTTTATGTGTAGATTAGCAGGTGTTAAAGGTTGTGCGCACAGGCTTGTGGTGTCCGTATGGGTAAGGTCCAGTGTCCGGATTCATTTGTTGTGTGTGCTGATTGTGTTGGGTGTGTGTAGGGTATAGCTTGGCTAGGCCATTGGGCGTGTGTGGTCTTTGGGTGGGGGTTTTGAGGAAATAGAAGCGGGGTAGTTAGTGCTTTGGCTGCTCGCTAAATTCTTCTATGTGGCTAATCTACACAGTCCTATCTGTTGTGACAAATGACTAATCTCCATAATTCTATCTAAGTGTGAGGCATGGTTAATCTTCTCAATTCTATCTGAATGGGACGCGCAGCTAATCTTCACAATGCTATCCAAGTCTGGTGCGTGCTAAACTTCATAATTCTCTGTAAGTGTGATGCATGGTTAATCTTCACAGCTCTATCTAGACGTGACGCATGGTTGAACTTCAACTTCACAATTCTATCTAAGTATGATGCATTGTTAATCTTCTCAATACTATCTGAAAGGAACGTGTGGCTATTCTTCACAATTCTATCTAAGTCTGGTGCATGGCTAAACTTCCTATTTCTCTCTAACGGCCTCATCACGGGATACCGTCCGGGCTAATAGCGTTACTACCAAACCCTCCAACGCTATTAGCAGGATCACGGGTTTGGCGGTAACAGTAATTCCCCATTCCCCATTAGGTCCATTGGACCCAATGGGGAGGTTTTTGCGCAATTAGCGCGCGCTAATAGCGTGGCACTAATTGTGCCCCAAAATGGGAATTTTCCTGCCGCATTTAACCCCAACTGGGAGTAAATGCAACCAAACCCGTGATTTGGCTGACCCTTAAATGCGGTGGTGAGGCTGTAAGTGTGATGCATGGAAAAAACAGGGGGGGTTCTGGGAGTCCCTCTGCCGGGCATTAGTCCAGGTTATGAGGGACTTACCCAGAGTCTTTAGTTCACTATCTTTCACAGAGGAGAAATATCCAAAACATATCAGTCTTTGTCCTGCCCTAGAGCAGTCCAGCACTGAAATACTGATCAATTCTCCTCCGAACAAGAGTACTAACAGCACCCCCAGACACGCGTTTCAGTCTGGACCTCATCAGTAGGATGGAGCTGTGCCTCTCTAAGAATAGTGAGCAAGGGGTACACGTCTGGATTTCCCATGTAACTTAGGGTGAGACCCAAAATTACTTAAATATGCAAAAAACAAGGGGGTCCTGGCAGTCCCTCTGCCGGACATTAGTCCCGGTTACAAGAGACTTACCCAGAGTCTTTAGCTCACTATCTTTCACAAAGGATTAATATCCAAAACATCACTTGACCTCTGGTGACATCACAGGAAGTGATGCCATTTGACCCCACCCTAAAGTGACATCACAGGAAGCGATGGATCACAATTTTTCACCCTTTGCCAAAACAGGAAGTGGCATCACATAGTATATTGGTCCTAAGTACACTATGGAAAATATGGTTACGATATCACTGTAATGTGATAGACATTTCATACAAGAATGGATCACCATATGTATCATTAATATCAATGTGCATAGGCCCATATTACCAAATTACTGTGAATGCAAGCAGACGTCCAAGGCCGCATGATAATTATATGTTATTGTATAGCACTTACGCTTAAGTGCTTTATATAGAACAAAAATACATACAATATCAACCAACCTGTGATGTTACTCATTTATCGACCTCAGAAGAATAAAAAGCTGAGTTGGCCTTGCCAGGATTCAAACCTGCAAATCAGACACACATCGCAGCAGTGAGCGCTCAACCCACTGAACTATCTTGCAGGCTATAGTAAAATGAGCAATTACATGCCTGAATGTTCTTAAAGTCAGAAAGCAAATTACACTCTGTAGTGGATACCATTAAACTGGTAACTGAGATTTAATAGCAGGCCAGTTCATCTGCAGGTGTGGTTCAAAGTTGGCCATGTAGAGGTCGAAGTGGACGGGAACAGTCGGGAGCGGTGCTCCTATACTTTTTATTTTTCAGTTTCACTGCTCCTATACTTTTATTTTAAAAAGAAACTGTTACGGAACGGTTTAGTTTTAAAATAAAAGTGTAGGAAGAAGTTGAAGCTTGCACTTCAGTGCCCTGCACTGAACGTTCCCTTAAATAATAGGTGTGTTTGTTTGGGGGTTTGGACTGTGTGTGGGAGGGGGCGCAGCGATAGGGTTTGTGGAGAGTGGGGCCGACTGGCAGGGAACATAGCTCCACCACTTCTTTTCGTACACTTCGACCATTGGTGTCAACCCTGTGTGGATCTACTTTTCAGGCTTCAGAGGTTGGCAACATAGATACCATTGGGTGGGTTCATAACTGTGTATCAAAGAAACATCCTGAACAGCATGCCAAGGAGATAGGGAAGATACATATTAAAACAAAGCATTAGTTGTGGGCACTTTGTGTTATGGTCAAACATTTCTACACTGTGCGCAAGGATTTTGTCAAGTGATCGAGGACATCGAGATGGAATGTCTTGTGGTGATCGCAGCAGAGACAGCGGCCGAAAAAAACATGCTATAACTGCAACTTGCGAAAAGCAAAATATATAGTTCGAAATTGATGCTTATTCTATTCTAAATGCTTTTGGGACGTTTTTGTCTGCATTGTGAATTTGAGGTGTTTAAGAACAGACTAAATCAGTGACTCCCCCTGAAGTGTGCTTGGAATAAACCTCAAATGAGATTAGGAATTATTGTATAGAATTCCAGATAGACAAATTATTTGTTAGTTCTATTCTTCCCTATTTAGGGTCACTGCTCAAAGTGTTACACTTGTGGAACTCCCTATTTTTTTAAGAGGCCTGAACGAGAAAGCCAGCCACTCCAGAAACAAAGAGCCAAATGGCACTGGACACAGCCCAGGAGCTTCCATAAACAAAAGATGTTTTTTTAGGGGTAGCAAGGGAGACCCCATGGGTAGCAAGTGCGACCCCTGGTGACCCACAAATGACGTCCCTGGTACAACTGCTAGTATAGAATTTCTGGATTCAAGTTATGTCTTTGCTAGTTCCCAACCACTAGAAATACTTATCTTCACCCCCTGGATTTGGTTCCATGTGTAAATATCCCCGCAAATATATCGCCATACAAGAATGCTGCTGTTTTCTTGCAGCGATATTAACACATGGAACCTATGTGGACACCCCCGCAACCACGATATTTTTTTTGAAGGGAGCGGGGGACACCCCTGCAACCCCCGCTCCCATTCACCCCATAAATTATCCCCACAAATAATGTTGCCTATGGCCTTTCCTGGTGACCATATATATGGCGACATTATTTGTGGGGATATTACCTGATACCCAGGATTCAAGAGCAGCTTTGGTAGGATAACATGCTTTAAACCACTGTCAATGATGGTGCACTCCAGCCTCTGAAGGTACATATTATATTTTCGGGTGAAACATTTAAAACACACATGTTTCGTGAATGGAGGGCCGTGAATAGTGGGTCTAAGGATTACACCTTAGAGAACTTCATTGATCCTGTGGAAAAGCCTGGTCACCGAGATGGGTTTTTGGGACTTCTGTGAATGGCAAATGCTTGGGCTGGAGTCTTAGGGCCAGATTCTTTACATTAAGGTAACACTTGTGTTCTTTGTACCCTGTGTTGTTTTGCCCCGGGCGGGCCATTATCCAAGCAGTGTTCGAGAATTCTCGATGCCGTGCAGTGCAAAGTAAAACACAGGCAAAGCCTTACCTGTGATATGCTGTACTTGTGCACTACTGGAGCAGAGCAAAAGTACTCCTATTTTAGCCAAAACAGCGAACAGCTCGTGAGAGGCACATGGGAAAGGCGTGCATGACCCCAGGGTATCTCTCAAATATAAAACAAACCTAATAGCATTATACTTCAATTATTTTCAGAATGTGTACAGGAGAGCGAGACAGGGAAAAAACACGACGAAGGCTGATTCTGAGCGACGTCCAAGGCTGCCCTTCATGTGCAAGCCTTTAGCTTTTATACTTATTTGGAATTTTGGCGCTAAAAGCACCTTAAAAATAATATGAGCACTGCACTGCGGTTGCTAAAGGTGCAGTGTAAAATTCCTGGGCAAAAAGAGGAGTTTGAGCAAAATGTATCACGTTACCAAAACATGTGAGATATTGCGAGTAGAACTATAGTGCAACTCATTGAGAGTGAACTCCAACAGATGGACACAGCAATGCATGTGTTACCCAGTAAATACCACTGCGACCAATACTGGTGAACAATCTTTATCTTCTTATACTTGACTATTTTTCATTTGGTTGGTTGATATGATGGTTGAGTGGGTGGCTGTGCAGGTCTGCAGGATCCTTGAAGTGGTGTATGTCTTGAAAAGGTTGGAGATGTATGTAGGGTCCACAATGTAAGTGTCCACATCCTCTTTGACTTAAGGCTTGAACTATGGGATGAACATAGTAGCCTCACTAGAAGGATCACAATGAGGTTTATCCCATTGACTACTGATGTCATACTATTCAGAGCAAATGTCACAAGCGCCAGTGTTGCACTGGAACTCTTTAAAGTCCTGGGTAAACGGTGGGATTATGTGGCTTGCAGGAAAGCGGTACCCCCTCGCAACATTTTTTTGAAGATATGAGTAGCTTTGTTTATGGACACAATTAGTAGGCAGTGCAGCACTACACTTCTCTGCCCTCGAGGAGTGGGGCCTGCAATTGACTAGTATTTCAGAGGACAACATTGTTTCCTCCTTTAAGCAAGTCACTCAGCCGCATCTCTTGAAAATTATGAGTAAAGGTTGTGACTCCGGTCTGTTCATGATCCATGGCAAGCGAGAATTGGAAAGGGTTCTAGAGTGGTGTTTGTGTAGGAGATATGTCAGCTAATAAATGGTTTGATGTGGGCGTAGTAAGGCTCTTCTGAAAAGGGCGGCAGTGATACCCCCCTGCTTAAAAAACCTACATTGGATCCTGCCTTTTGCTCAAATTATCATCCTGTTTCCTTAACCCCCTTTGTTAGTAAAATCATGGAAGCAGTCGCAGCAAAGCCACTGGAAGCACATGTGGAAACTCAAGGGTGGTTGGATGTCTCTCAGGCAGGTTTTAGACCTGCCTGAGAGACATCAGGCAGGATCGGTGGTAGTGGCCGTCATGGATGATTTTAGATGTGTGGTTGTCAAGAGTGGCACAGAGATCCAAGTTTTATTGGATTTCACGGCCACCTTTGATAAAGTCGATCACACCATATTACTATCTCAGATAAGCAGCTATGGGGTGAGAGACAGAACGTTGGATTGTCCCACTTCCTTCATAGCGGATATAACTCGGTCAGTGATGTCCCCCTGTTTGAATCGGCCCTGAAACCTATGACATATGGGGTGCCACAGAGATTATAATTGAGCACCCTACTGTTCAATATTTATATTAGACCATTAGCACACGTTATTACACTCGCTGGTGTCAGATTTTATATTTATGCGAATGCCGCGCACATGATATTTCAAGTAGGTGAGGCCGCAGAGTCACACGGAGAAAGGGTGAAGATGTGTCTAGAACAGATTATTAGGTGGATGTGTATAAATAGACTGTTCATAAAACAGAAATGTTAATCGGCTCTTCATCCATGGCTAGCCTTGGGTTTATTTATCACCAGGAGCTGGTGACAGGTGCTTGGATGACTCGCTTTTGGCTCTCGTCACTTAGAAAGTGCCGGTCCCACTCCCGAAGATTAAGAACCTGGGGGGTATGTCTGGACTCTTCCCTGTGCCTGGACACTGAAATCTCTTAGGTATCCAGCTTGTGTTTCTTCCACCTTCGGGCCTTAAAAAGGCTTCCAGACTTCTTTACTGCCTCATTACGACCCAGGCAGTAAGGGGTTTACGGCGGTGTAAACAGCGCCGACCCTTACCGCCTGATTACGAGGTCCCTTAGCGCCATGGAGGTTTTAACACCTGCTTTTAGCAGGTGTTAAAACCTCCATGGCGCTAAGGGACCTTGTTGTTAATTACGCCACCGTAATTTACGGTGGCGTAATTAACGCCTTCCCCACATCCATTATGCCCTATGGGGCAAAAATGGGAATGGGGAAGGGTAAATGGGGACTTACCGCCCCACTCACCTCGGAATGGGGCGGTAAATCCGCCAACCACCATGGCGTAAACGTAGTTTACGCCATGGTGGTAAAGGTACGACCCAGGAGGTAACTTACCGCCTGGGTCGTAATGAGGCCCTAAAGTCCAGCTAGTGAATGCTTATATCTGTAGCAGACTTGATTGCTGCAATACCATTTATCTGGGTCTATATAAAACAGCGTCAAGCTGTCTTCAGAGACTTCTGAATGCAGCAGCAAGGGTTATCTTAAAGCTGGGTCAGAGAGATCATTTAACCCTCTCTACTAGCATTACACTGGCTTCCTGTGGAGGAAGGAATACAATTCAAGGCACTCTAATCGCCCAGAGAGCCCTACTGTCCCGGATCCCGGTCTTTATTGGGGCTAAACTGGCTTGGTATGTTCCCAGGAAAAGGTTACGCTCGGCTTCTGCTAATCAATTATTGGTGCCGAAGTTCAGAATGGTGAAGTGGGGTGGGGAGGGGCTGATCGCACTTGGTGCAAGCAGCACGTCTGTGCAATGCTTAACCCACAGCTCTGCGGGTCATTGAAAATCACTTTGAATTCAGTCATAAGCTGGAGAACTTCCTATTTCTGACTGGAATAGGGTCCACTAGGGATCAGTAGGGAGCGTTTCTTGGCTGTAGCGGGGCTGGCACACCCTTGTACCTGTTTATTCAGTGCTGTGATGCCTTTTCAAGGAGTATGGTTGCACTTAATAAATACTTCTCCATACCATACCATACCATATCTTCATTGTGATAAGTGCTATCTATTAAAGTTATATTTAAATGCACCATACTGCAGTTGGGGGGCCAGATTATCAAACCTTTGCTACAGCTGGCGGTAATTGCGCCGAAAACAGGGCCCTAAATGGGATTTTCACCTCAAGCAAAAAGCTGGAGGTAAAACAGGACATTTAGCTCCCAACTCGTGAGCGGGCCAGCCCGTAAATGCGGCAGTAATAGTGTTACTGCCGCATTTAAGGGCTACTGCCCAACTCGTGATGAGGCCGTAGTCTGGGAGACTAGCTCAGCCTCAGACTCAAGGCTAAACTGCAATTCATGAATTCAAATCACAGCAGGACCGACTCAGCTTTTCAATCTTCTGGGGTCAATATATTGAGTGATAATTTATAGGGTAATCATAACACCTATTTTTACAGTGCTTAGAAGAGGGAGGCATATGGCGTGAAGTACTATATGAAAATATGATATTGTGATTATTACCAAAGTCAGTGGTCTAAAGAGAAGTCGGAGCCATTAGTCAGGGTGAAGGTAAATGATATGGGGTTGTTGCACACAAATGTGGACACAAATGATATTAGCAAGTCGAATATTTATGTTCTTTCACACTTTCATGCATCTTCTCCTTTTTCTGTGCTGTCCACCATCTGTCTCTATCTTGTTAGACTTGTATAGACTTGTAGGTTTTTACCTCAGTATTGTCACCCCTCTTTCTCACATGCCCTTGCACATCTGGCTTTCCATTCTCTTTCTCTTACCCTCACCTGCCTGGACTCTGGTGCATCCTTCATACTTGATGAGAGAGCGGTGCCCAGCCATCGACTATTGAGGAGGTGGCAGACCCCGGCCAATCTGAACACACTATCAGCTTCAGTGTGCAGCTGAGAGGATGTTGCTGAGCCAGGTGTGCTGTGGGGAAACAAGAGTACCAAAGACCTTGCACGCCCATTGGCTAATGCAAGGTTGGGGGCAGTTTGCTTCCCATCTTTGCATGGCTAATTAGGGTACGCTGGTTGAAATACTGCATGCTTGTTTTTTTAAAGGGAGTGCTACTGCCCAACCCCCCTCCACTGTCCCTCCCAGGACATGGCTTTATATCTCTGGGGCATGCGCGGGAAGTAGAATTAAGGGAGAGGTGTTGATTGACAATTATTCTTGCTGCCTCCACGCATTATCATAATCTGGCTGTTGTAGCGTAGAGTATTCCTGAAGTGGGTTGGCTAGCTGAGTTAGAAAAGTTATGTTTGTGTGTGTCTCTGTGTGTTTGTGGGTGTTCGTGTGTATGTGTGGGCATGCATGCAAGGTGTTTCCAGTGTGTGTGTGTGTGTGTGTGTGTGTGTGTGTGTGTGTGTGTGTGTGTGTGTGTGAATGCTGATGTTTCCCTTTGAGAGGGAGGGAGGTGTGATAGACATGGTGCCAGTTCCTGTTGGAGTGAGGCATCTGATGGGAGAGAGGGAGAGATGAGTTGCTGTCAATTAGACATATTCACGGGGCAACACTGGTATATATTAGCACAGCCATTAAGAAAATATATTTTTACTGTAATAATGCATAATTATTGGGTACAGCAACAGGAGTGAGTTCTACAGTGACAATACTGGCCTTTAGCGGCACATCCAGCATAACAACTTCTTAAAGTTGAAATGTTGGCAATTTTAGGCACATCCATCATGCATATATTCTTACATTGGCAATACTGGCATAAATTGGTACAGCTAGCATAAACAGATATTTTTAAAGTGGCCCTATTGACATTATTAGGCACACCCAACAAATGTTTGTTTTTACAGTGACAATGTTGGTATTTTTGGATACAACCAAAGTAAGAGTGTTCTGCAAGTGGGAATACTGGCCCAGAGTATTACAATAGCAATATGGGTATTACTAGACACTGTCAATATCTGTGTGCTCTTAAAGTGGCAATCCTGGCATTATTGAGCATAACCAACCTCAGTGAGCTCTTGTTGTGGCAATACTGGTATTCTTGGGCATAGCCAACATGGGTGTGTACTTCCAGTGGCAAATATTGGTACTATTTGTGGGCATAGGCATCATGGACATTGATTGGAAAATCCTCCTACATTCTCCTCCATACTGTTGGTGACCAGTTATCTGTTCCATTTGTTCACGTGTTACCCTACAAAAATGACTGTGCATTGTAAGGCTGTGTAAGCATTTTCTAAACAAAAAAGTGATTTCTTGTCTTAAAAATGTTCTATGGGGGAAAAACCCTTGCCAGTAACCCTCTTGGTTATTTCACAGTCCCAAGCTTCACTTTTTTTTACTTGTGCTGATTACTGAGCAATGTTTTTGCCCCTCTAGTTAGACAATACACCACTGCTCCAATTTCATGTGATTTGACACACATTATTTGTATGCCTGATTAGTGGTTAACTGTGCACAAAGCAGTACCAGGTACCAGATACTTTCATATTTTGAATACTCACAAATAAGAAAGTATATCCACTGTAAGACCGCATGGTCATGATGACTGTGCCAAAATATGCCAGTATTGCCACTGTAAGAACCCACGCATGCTGCAATTTAAAGCATATAAAAAGGATTACAAAATTAACATTTAAAGTACAAATATTATCGTTATGAATTTAATGTATTCATAAGGTGAAATATTCCAAGCATGTTTAGCAGGTGCTCCCGATAGCATATTTGTTTTTTGTCTAGAAATGCTTCAGCCATCCATTTATCCTCCACAAGTGGCCAGATTTCTTGAATGTTATTTGGTCTGCTGACGTTGGTAGTGTGCGTCATCACATTTCTTTTTGGAAAACTAACATAGTTATTGCCTGTATACCAAGTAAGCTAATTGGCACCAACTGCCTAGCATCCTAGTGATCGAGTGACTAGCATTTATTTTATTACATTTAAGAAAATATCGCTTTTACTATAAATTAAGTGGCGGGTTTGGCTATCATTGATATGTACATTTAGTTTTAGACAGCCTTGTTATTGTTGCATATATTTTTTTTTAAACTGAGATTGACACAAAGAACCCAAGAGGTCTGAAATGATGAGTGTAGGAAATATTTGCTCATGCATCGGGTAACATCTAATCATATTATTGTTACCATTCTATTTTTTTTTTTTACAGATCCCTGCAGAGCGGTGTGGACAAAGTAAAAGAAAGAAGCAACTATGTCTATCCTTGAAAATGTATTTATACCTTTTATTTTTGCAATAATCATTTGTGAATTGTTGGTCAGTGGTGTATAAGGGGACCTGAATGTAGAGGTTTCTAATATCTAATTCCGCGTGGGCAGCATGTCAGTGTCCAGGTATTGTAAGTGAGAATGTGTATGATGAGTGGCATGAGGATGAATACATCCAGCTCAGTTTGTGCACAGAGGACTGGGGTGCCCTGAGCACCTGCATTCTATGGGAACTTGCTTAACTCTGTGTAACCTTCACAACATTGCTCCCTGATGAAGTACCATCAAAACAATATCTCCAGAATCTGTGCCTTGAAGTATCGCCTATTGTCGGACTCAATGGGTCTGTAGTTGACTCAATAGACTCATGATTCATACAGTACAGTAATGGAATGCACCCTAGAATATGTGCTAGGAGAAATATGTCTAGTGGTGATCTGCACAGATGCTCCATACCTTAGCCAGGCTTAACCGTCCCTTCCCACCCTTTCTAAAAATACTCAAACCACTGCCAACATTGAAAAAGAAAACCTTACTTAAAACTCTTGGCATCCTGGAAATCCCTACTTGATTGTGTTTTCTTGTTCTCCCCAATGGGGTTTATGACAATTCATGGGATCACCTCACTTCTCCCCAAGGCAGAGCCCTTCCCTGTGAGGCTAGGGAGGTGAGGCCGCTACCCGATAATCCTCCTATGGGTGGTAAAAAGCGGGAGGACCTCACAGGGAGAGACTCCCCCCCGTGGTGATAAGGACTCCCATTCGTAATCTTCTTGCTCTTAAAACTATGAAACCCTTAAGATCTGTCAAGGTTCAGGCTGACACTACTACTGTGTACTATTGAGATACTCATCCTCTGCTTCCTGTAAGATTAGATACTTTTAATATGAATGCTCATTCTAAACAGGATTTGAACTATGAAGGTACTGCAAAGAATAACATGCTTGTGAAAGGTGTGCGCCCTGTGGGCTGTAGCGCGTAATAAATAGATAAATAAAAAATAAATTAATTAATTGAGTCATGCAGAACACTGATGTGAAAGATACTAGGACGAGATGGCCCCAAGGACCCAAGAGGAGTACTCAATTAAGCCCAACGATGGACTTTGGCACTCCGCTGGGGAGGTGCTGGCCAAACAAGATAAAAAGCAAAGAAGGACTCACTAAAAGAGCAGCAGGTGCAAAGTCTGGTTAGCCTGGGAGATTTGAACTGCAAGAGAAGACGAGACATTACAGGAGCAACCCAGATGCTGGGAGGATGATGGCCGCCGACCAGAAGTGCACTTCTAAGGCCACGCAAGAGCAAGCCGAACTGGAAGCTGGAATCCGGTAAACGTGGTGTGACCTCCAGGAGCGGGACGCAGTGGTCCCAAAACTATGCCGATACAGCATATCCGGAATGCCCGCATAGATACAGTGGGGCTGTGGACAGAGAAGAGCAAAGCCGAACAAGTGTTGGCTGGGAACGCCGAAGCCCGTCAACCCAGGAAGAACCTGTGACGTGCTCAGAACAAAGTAAAGGTAATGGGAGTTATGGGAGACGTGGTAGAGGAGTGGGGGGCATGTAAAGTCAGCCTCGTGAATGATATCCCCCATCTCAGTAATTGCATTGAGAATGAGAACTGTGAAGAAAGCCTTGGGAGTGATCTCCCTCACCTCAGTAAGTCCATTGCGATTATGAATTGTGAAGCCGGCTTTGGAAGAGTTGCAGTGATCAATAATGGGCTCAATGGGAAAGAAGAGTTTGTGTTGCATGCACCATATTGTTGACTGGGGTGTTGGCGATGTTGGGATTTAGCACATGTCTAGTGTAGTTAATGAGAATGGGATGAGTGATACTTTAGTTGATACATTTTAGATCCGCACACACATAGCGGCATAATGAAAAGTTTGCTGATACAATATAAAACATAATGCAGTCGTGTGGCATGCCACGTTGCTCCTAACGATTGGAAGCATAGAGCTTCAAATGTGAATGCGAGACAGGAGATTTGAGGTTGGAGGAGCCACTGTGAGGGGATGTGGTAGTCTTGAACATACATGCACAGATATACATACACCAGGGTCTTCAGGGAAATGTGTTTGGGAAAGTTGAGGGTACATAGTGAATACACAAATCTGTATACAAGGGGTCCTCTCGTAACTAGAGGTTGTGTAGGCCACAGAAACCTGGGGTGGCAAGACAAACTCTGTGTGACCTGGGAAGCTTGTTGCTCGAGGTTGAAGGCCGAGGGAACACAGCTAACTGCATTTGGGCAGCTGCAATAAAATCAAATGTTCAACTGTGACCAGGCTCGGGCTTTAAGACTTGGCGCTATTGTGGAGAGGAGATGTAAGTACATGGGAGTTGCTATTCAATTACTAGGGAAGTCCGGCCACATGGTAGGGTTGGTTTGGGGTTAGGTAATAAACCGTGTGCAAGGGGTGCTTAAGGGCAGAGTGGACAAATGGTTTATGGGTTTTGATCAGGTTCTCAGGATGTGGCCAGAGGCCATGTGTGCTGAAATGGTAGCCATATAGATTAGCGTGAAACGAGGATGCCAGCAAATCTGGGCATATAGGAGGCTTACTGTCAGTTGAAAGGGAACTTGCTTGTTTCTCTGCCTCCTCATATTGCTGAAGTATCCTTGGTAGAGCCATGTGCATCACGGCCAGGGTTAGAGGTCCCCGACCAGATGGACCCTGCAATAAATTAGGATTGCTGTGCGAATATGTACCCATGCAATGATGTCATGACCTGCTAGAGAAAGATTCTGAAAAGGATTGTGTGCTGTAAATATAAGATAATGCAAATGCACATCGAAAGGGGATGGTGGTTAAATGAATGTATCCATTGAGAGTATGGGAACTTGCTGGGATTGGATTTCTCTATATAGGATTGACCAGTCATGTTTGGGGGGATGACTTTGTAATGACATATGTGAGAATGTGCTGGCTAACTGTTGCAAAATGTATATAATGTAAAATCTTTGTGTGGTTCGAGGAGAATCTGGTTGGTTACATCTCTAAAGAGTCTTCTAGCCCTTTCCGTCTGTTTGTACCATAAACTTGCGTTATGGACAAACGTGCACTCGCTTTTTAAAAGGTGGGCCTATTTTGTGTAAAAGAGATCCACCCCCACATTTGGTGACCCAGATGTGATACCCAAGCTTTCTGAGACATTGGGGGTTTCCTGTCTGCACGATCTACAGGTGCCTTATTGGTTAAAGGCCTGTCTTCTCGCCAAAGGTATGGTGCTGTGGTCCATCTGTGCAGAGCGAATTGGTGGAGCACCACTTCGGAGCGCTTCAGGGACCGTTTTTGTGTGTGTGCACTTTGGCAGGTAAAGCAAGAGAATAATAGACGAGAAAAAGGATCTTTTCTTTGATTTGTTTTTTTTTTGGCAAGGGTAAAATAGGTGTATATGTGTGGAGTTAGACAAGGTTAGCTGGGTTGAAAGGGTGAGTGTTTTGGAGGAGTGAATGAACTGTTCTGTGTTGTAAGTATTTTTCCATATATTTTTCCCTAGTTTGTTATTTGAAGAGGGGTGAGGTGTCATCTTAACCATATGTCCTTTGTGGAGTGTACCAAATACCCTTTGGTTTGCTTGTCTGGTCGGCTGGAGACCTCACTTAGGGGTGAGGTGGCATCTTTTTGGAAAGTCCACCCATATATACCTTCATTTTGCTTGTCTGTGTTGTTGAAGCCCTCATCCCACTGAACCCATATTTTTACCAAGTTTGTTATTTTCTTGTATTGGTTAGTCGAAATAGTGAAGAGTATCTTTACGTAGTTGGAAAAAGACAACATTGTAGTCGAAAATGTTGTCAAAGAGATGAAGAAGTGATGAAGAAGTAGAGAGGATTTGTGCCAGCATTGTTTTTTGGTTGATAATATGCTGTCTTTTGTGTAAGAGTATGAAGTGCAATTAAAAAGGGAATAGCTAAGCAAGGTGATTGTGGTGATAGAGGAGGAGGTGAGTGGCTGAGGGGGAAGCTTTGCAAAACTGGTAAAGGGAAAAAAGTGGTTCTTTGGGTTTGAAAGTTTGTGCCGTGGGTTTGGCTTCCATGTTTAGATCGCTGATTTTCAGAATACAATTCTTAGAGTTAGGTTGGTTTGAAGTATGGAGACTCCACTGAATCACTTGTGTCAGGTACTTCCTGGGTATAAGGTAAAGATTTTTTGAAATGCCATCAAGCATGGCTGTGGGAAACTGCTTATTTCATGGCCTGAAGAGGGGGCCTATGATAAGGGAATATTGAAAAACGTGTACACCTTCCTAGTCACTAGGCATAAGGGATCGAAGTTAGAGAGTCTTTTGAATATTTTAGAAGTGTGATGGATGTATGAGAAGGGTGGGAAAGCCCACAATGTTAAGATTGCAGAGGAAGGGCAGAGAAAGGAGGGTGTGGGGATTCTTTCCGCACCACACCCATAAGGGTGCTATCCTTTATTGCCCACAGAAGGATGTACCAACCCTGAGTTTAAACCTCCATTTTCTCCAGTGGCTTTGAGACAGACCCCGGTAATACCTCCATCAGCTACGATTTCTGAAAGATGGGATACCGAGGAAAGTGGATGGGTAACTCCTTCAATGATCAGGACCATAGAGAGATTGAGAATGGGGGCAAAAAGGGGCTAACTCTCCTGACTGCTAGGTTAGCAGAGAGATTATGGGTGGAATAGCGAGAGAAAGGGAGACAGTCAACTAAAAGGTTAGGTGAAGGGTTGAGAATGGGCAAAGAAGGGAAAACCATGCCTTCTATTGCTAGGATTGAGGGCAGGTTTTGAATGGCAGTGGAAAAGCAGGAGTGGAAACATTTGGAAGAAGTGTTGAGGCTATCAGAGGAAGGGGTAGCGCTGTTGCAGCAGTAGAAAAGTGAATAGTGGGAAGAAGTGAATAGGCAGGCAAAAGATGTAGAAGAATGGAGGTGGAGGCATGGACAAATTCTTGTTAGGCTTGATAGGTCAGTTATCAAGGAGGTCAACGTGGACCTGGAAGAGGAAAGTGTTGCTCTGTGTACAGGACCTGAGCAGGAAGAACGGGAACCGATGCACTACGGAAGTGCAGAGTATGCTTCCATGCTCATAGAATGGCAAGGTGCTGTGATAACAGAAGCAGGGAATGAGGATGAATAGGAATCTGACGTAGAGCATGGAGAACAGGTTGTAGTAGCCCCACCTCGCACTCCAGCAGCGTTGTGGTGCTTGTATGGCTGTAGTGAGAAGCAAAGGAAAGACTGGGAGAGTCCCAGTAAAAGTGAGCGTAACTCAATTTCTGTTGCTCCAGAAGGGAGGGGGGAAGCGTATTATGTCCTGTGGTTGCACATGGACCGGAATAACTTGATGAATACACTCCCTTCGCTCACTGCAGGGGCGGGGAAGTGGGTTTGTGCATTGGAGAAACAGACTGCCAGTGTAATGTTGGCCATAGGGGACATGAAAAGCTTGTTCACGGCTCTAATGGGGGAACGGTCAGATGGTGATCAGCGTATCTGGGAGTTCCGTTGAATATGAACACCCATGATAAAGCAACCTTCAGTATTTACAGGGCACAGCTACGAGGGCCCTGTGGGTCATGTATCCAGACCTGGAAGATAGAAATTCGATTCTGGCCAAGACAATGAAATTGGATGACGATCCTGCCTCACATATCCAGTTAATTCAGGAGATGTAGGGAGCAGAGACGGGAGAAGCGTAGGATACAAATCTGGCCATTTTCTATCATATGTTAAAAAAGGGGCTTTCCGAAGAAATCAAGCATGATTTAGATAAGGTAGTGGCAATGGAGGCCGAGCGGTGACCGGAGATTCGGGTGCATATTGTGGATTTCTGTAAGAGAAGACAGGAAAAGGAGAAGGAGAGTGCTGAGCAGGCACACAAGACAGGGGCCAAGCTTATTCAGAAAAAAACTAGCAAAGATTTGTTTAGAGGGACCAGTGATTACTAGCTCCATGGAAGGGCAGCTGGGACATTTGGGACAGCAGGGTCCTATTGAATCAGGTATGGCACAGGGTTGGATGATATGATATTATATTTGATTTATTTCGCGCTCATACACAAGTGTTTCAGAGCACGACTAAGCAAAGCGAAGGGAACAAGGGAGAAAAAAACAATCTGACTAGGCCCAGTGACATTAAGAGTGCGCAAGTGCTTGGAAAAGGGAAAAAGGGGAAGTGTGAGGAAGGGGGAGGAGTGGAAAGTGTGTTACAAAGGAGAGAAACAGAATAAATAATAAGTGCAATAAATAAATAAAGGCAATAAATAAATAAAATAAATACAGGCAGAGGCAAGTGCATAATTTGACAGATAGGGTATATCTGATTAGTGCAGAAGAAAAATGGGGGACTGTATGGGTACAGATACAGATCCCAGTGCAAGGGGTGGCTCAAGAGGCATTGCAGGAGGATAAGCAGGTACCTGGGCCCGAAGGACAAAGGGTGGACAGGAGCATGATGCTGAGAGAGAAGTCAGATCAGCAGGGCAGAGGAGGGGCAAAGGCAGAAGCAAAGAGGATGGTCTTGAGGTGCTTCCAGAACCGGAGATGGTTCTCTTCAAGTTTCAAGGTGGCTGGGAGGTTGTTCCAAAGGGAAGCCCCAGCCGAAGACGGAGATCTACCCCCAGCTTTTTCTTTTGAAAAATGACCCTGAGGGAGTTAGAAGTAGAGGAGCGAAGGGCTCGAGAGGGGAGGTACTTACAGAGGGATAGTTGAAGGTATTTTGGACCCAGGCCCCAGAAAGCCTTGTGGACAATACAGAGGGTTTTAAATTTAGTCATGTGTCCACTGGGAGCTAATGAAGGGATTTCAAAGCTGGAGAGATACGATCCCAGGGCTTAAGGCCAAGGACAAGTCTTGCAGTCCAGTTCTGGATTAGTTGTAGAGGGCGGAGACTGGAGGCAGGTAGATTTAGAAAGAGGCTGTTACAGTAGTCCAACCTAGAGAGAACCAGAGGTTGGGAGACTGTGAGCTTCTGGGGGAAGGAGAGGAAAGGCAGAGTACCCATAAGGAGGTGCAGTATGGGCAGATGGACAGATATGCTCCCGGTCATGGGCAAATGAGAGGGTTTCCGTGGGATAGGGGTGGAATTCCACAAGGAGGTGGGTCATTTGATGTGTCCAGAGTTAATGCTTCAGTACAATGGGCCAATGGCAGGTAATATGGAGGACTGTACAGAATACACCACAGTATTTTAACGTAGTTGCTCAGCAAATGCAAAGCCCGACCATGCCATATGCCCCTGGTTCTGTGCAATCGCAGAAGATATGGGGTGAACAGAACCTGGCACCTGGGACTGCACAGACCTATACGTTTCAGGCGACCATGCCGGTACAAGTGTGGGAGAAAAATCCTTTGCCCCAAGGAACAGTCACTCACTACACTGGAGCAAGTGTTTTTGGAGGGGAATCCTTTCCCGCTCCCCAATGCTAATATGTATCTGGATAAGGACAGCCCACAGGGATCTCTGATGTGTCCAGTCTTGTCTGTTACTGTGGATCCAGAAGAGGAATTCCAGATAGGTGTAAATGTAGGTGATCAAACATTTTCATTCATGGTCGATACAGGGGCTACTAAATCTTGTATACAAGGAATGTGAGTTCCCCTTGTCAGGCAAAATAATGGACACACAGGGATTCTCTGGGGCTAGCCTGTAATTTCCTTACACAGAGGATATTAGGGTAGGTACACAAAATGTATCTGCTCTCTTGTTGTACTGTACAGAAACCCAGGTGAATCTCTTGGGCAGATATCACCTCAGCAAACTCAACATGGCGATCACCTTCATGGAGGAAAGCATGGTATGTTCGACTCCAGGTTTGTATCCAGTAAGAGAAACATCACTTTTGCAGGCATGTTACAATGATAGCATGACAAGGGGGTGCCTGTACATTCTGCTTTGTTCCTTTATGGAGTAATGGTTGTGTTAAGTTGGGTCCTGGTGTTCAAAGATCAGACATGGCGGATACCGATTGAATTATTGTCCCGGCGTGCTGAGTCACAGAAGGTAATGCCAGGCACCATTGTTACAATTCTTCTAGAAGCATTGCTTGTTAAAAAGGAAAGGGTGTTTGTCTCAGGCACTGATGAGGAAGGCGGAAAATGGCACACAGTTTTGTGCATCAATCCAACCTTATCGCTAAGGGACATGTCCGACGAACAATTGTTCGAGGATGCCGAAGACACATGAGAGATGGTATTTGAGATTAGGGTGCCTTGCCAGATAGTGGTAGAGCAAAGGGAAGTAACACAGACCATGCTCCTTGTTGACAATATATCGCCACATTGGAAGGAGGATTTGGAGAAGGTGCTGGACCACTTGTGGCCCAGCAATCCACACGATGTGGGGCTGTTAAAGCGTGTTGGAGCAGTGTGGATAAAATTGAAACCTGGTGCAATATTGCCATGGTTGAGGCAGTACCCCATGTGCTGAGAGGCTGATGAAGGGATTTACGAGACCACTATGGCGTTATTGAAGCAAGGCATAATACAAACTTCCATTTCCAATGCAATATGGCCATCTACCCCGTTAAGGAAGCAAAGGGGTCCAGTTGGAGGATGGTTCAGGATTTGTGCCCTCTGAATAACATTGTTAAGGCAGAGTTTCCAGTGGTGCCAAATCCTGCTACCATTCTCTGTAACATCCCTACTGGTTTAACCCACTTCACTGTGATTGATTAATAAAATGCATTTTTCGTATTGTGGTCAGAGATTTGAGGACACAAGGTTGCCCCAGGGGTACGGTGAATCTCCAAGCATTTGTGGTTCAGATGGATTTAAGGAATTTACATGTGTCCAGTGCGGTAATCCAGTACGTGGATGATTTACTAGTCTGTAGCATTTCAGAAGAGCAGTGTCTAGGAGATTCTATAACACTCCTCACCCTGCTTGCGAAGAAGGGGTACAGAGTGGACAAAGAAAAACTGTAGTCTTGCCAGACAGAGGTAGTATATTTGGGGCAAGTAATATATTCTGCAGGACGAAAGGTAATGCCTGAGTTACTTCAGTTCATAATATACCCCAGCCAGTCACAGTGAAACAGATGCTGCAGTTTGTGGGACTCTGTAACTATTCTAGATCATTGATCTTTGATATTCTAGTTACACAAGGCCCCTTACTGTAAGGGACTTAAGGGAGCGCAGAAGGTGAAAGGTCTGATGAGATGGTGACTTGGTTACGGGAGCTCAAGGCTGCGATCAGTAATGCTCCAGTCTTGGTGACCCCAGATGCTCAAAAACTATTTGATCTATTCTCGCATTTAGATGGGCAGATGATGGCAGCAGTCCTGGCCCAGAAAACATCACTAGGCCATAAACCCGTGGCTTATTACAGCAGACTCCTAGATCCAGTTAGGCAAGGACAGTTTCCGTGTGGACAAGCTCTAGTGGCAGCAGCTTTTGCGATACAAATGTCTTTAACCATTACCATGGGTCGCCCGGTAACGTTGTATGTGGAGAATGCATTTTTGGAAAAATCCAAATTGACCTTGATGACACAATGAGTCTCTCGATATGAAGTTATTCTATCAAATGCTTCTATACATCCAGTAAGGTGTTACCCAGTCAATCCTGCAACATTTGTAGCCAAACCAGTGGCACCTGATGACATTGTCCATGACTGTGACTTATGAGGGAGAAGAGGAAGAGAGAACACATTTTAAGGATGATACCTTGGAGGGAGGTGAGGTACTCTTTTGTTGATGATTCTCAGACAATTTATCAGGATGCTGTTGAGAGGCATACAGGTGTCCGTAGTGGGCCTTGTGGATGGGGAATACCAGGTCAGGATGAAAAACCATTTGCCTTCACATTACTCTGTGCAAGCGGTGGATCTAGTGGCACTCATAGAAGTACTGGAAATGATTAAGAGGAAGGTGGTCACTATTTATTACGACTCTCTGTATGTAACCTTCACGGTATATTCAGACTAGTTAAGATGGCAGCGAAGAGGGTTTAGGAGATCTGAGGGGACCCCTCTGCAGCATGCTTCGCTGTTATCCAGACTAATCAAAGCCTTAGCAATGTCCACAGAGGTAGGAATATTTAAATGCATTCTGCAAACTAACCGTACTGACCCAATAGCACTTGGAAATGATGCCGCGGACAGAGCAGCAAAAGAACCAACGTATTTGCCATTCTCAGATTCCCAAGAAATAGAAACTGTGTCCCAGCAGGTACAAATGCCAGCCCTGTACACTCTGGCCCCTTTGCTACAGATTGCAGTAGTGCAGTAAAGAGAAATTAAAGAGGAGAAGGAGCTCTGTGGAAAGAGTGGATGTGCCCTCTCGCCCACAGATCTGCTGTGGAGACAGGAGCTTAAAGGAAAAGTACTGATGCCTGTAGAGTGGCTTCTTGTGGCTCTAGAGCAACTACACTACCCATCACACACGTCTCAGCGACAAATTTCAGAACTCCAGGAGGAATGCTTCATACCAAACCTCCAAGAACAGATGAGGTAATTCTTAGGGAACTGTATATTTTGTAGGGAATTCAATCCTTGAAACACCATGAAGATGGGAACAGGAGTTTTTCCCTGGCTCTCGGGTCCTTTGTGTGAGCTCCTTATAGATGTTGTAAATATGATACAGTGATGTAATAATTTTTGATATCTTATTGTGGTGGTTTGCCCATTTTCCCCGATAGCTTGAGGTTGGGCTCTGTGCACACTCTGATGCTAAATCTACAGCAAAATGTTTGGTGAGGGAGGTATTTCCACAGTGGGGAATTTGTGAGATCCTGAAGTGGTTGTCAGACATGGACAATTCAATGACTTTTTCCAAACACGAAGCGGCATAATCGTTTAGACAGACTAAAATATCTACTTACATTTCCTCAGCATCTACAAAGGGTCTGATGAACATTCCTGAGAAGTACCGACTGTTCAGCCGAACTGAGATATTCTTTTCTTATCTTTTGGCCCCTGGTGTTCAAGCTACTGCAAATGTGAAGTGGCTTCAGGTCACCCGCTAAGAACTTGTACTGTTTGTAAATTCTTGCGAGTGAGCTTTTAGTACAATAAAAGAACAACTGTGGTCTTTGAAGCTCAAAATCCTGAAAAACAGGTACATTCTCGACCTTCTAACAGCCATGGAAGGGTGTGTAGATGAGGGGCCAAATCTGTCCCTCATGCGCCCTGCATGACTCTCGACACGAAAACAGAAAAACGATGGATGTACCTCGCTCTTAGGCTCATCACTGCAATCATCGATGTATTGCAGGTGTGAAAAACGATATTGTCTTAGATAACCAATTTGACCGTACACAATTGATGATTTGGTGACATGGAGTTGACATCGATCTATCAGGTCGACTGACTGGAGAACCAGAAACCAATGACGCCATCACTGACATCACGACGCAGCCACGTTTATACATGAAGTACATATTTAGCCATTCATGAAGCTACAAGAACCTGCACTATTTTATTGCATAAAGGCACGAAGTACACGCTTATGACCCACTTAGGCAGAGGACGAACATACATACATATTTCTATATTTATATCATTCCCCAAAGTTGAAATCACAAGATGCAGAAGAATTCATATATATGTATATAGCTTGCATATGAAATACTATAGGAGTAATAGGCCTCTGAAACAAACAAGAAAGGAGAGACAGATTGTGATTACACAGATAAGCTGACATGATTGCAGCAGCTCCAGGTGAGTAGAAACAGGACACCCAGCCAAAGACGAAGGGAAAGCAGAAAAATTCGAGTTACCGAGATAGTGAACTACCTGCAGAAATTCAGGCTAAAATCCTCATAATTACAGACAAGAGGACTTCATTTCGTGGTCCCGACACACATGACCCGGACAGAGAAGACTGTTCCCAGAGAACGAGAGAAAAGAAGAAACAAGTGTTTTCCACGTTTCATTAACTGACTGCACTCTCACAGGCTTAGGCAATCAGAGATTGACAACATTAGAGAACACTTCTCACCTCCATGTCCTTTCTCATTACCTTGAAGAGGTATATTCAGTCTGTGAACTGTCTGGGCTCCCAGGGTTAGGTAGGACACACACTGTCCAATTCAAATTCACCTTTAGCTTGGGGATATCATATGTTGCAAGGGCCAATGGTCTCTCGACGACCCTGCAACATTGTAGAAGGGTGCTCTTATAGGTGGTGCTAGGAGGGGCCACTGAACACGGCTAGCCAATCTTCAAACAAACCTATATATTCTGTATATATATCTTGCCCAAACTATCCAATAAAAATGTGCGATAAATTTCCAGGAGGTAACCTGCATTTGTGACGTCTCATAGGAATAAACCCGACTGACGCATGCTTAGAAACTGAGCGCTCTGGATGAACTTTGTTTTTCTGGTGCAATCCCGGTTTGTTTTCTAATAAACTGCAGTAACTTTGCCCTATGGCTGAGTCCTCCGTTCTTGTGACTGAGAGTTTCTGAAGGTGCCGAGTGTACTCTGCTTTTTCCTGGGGTGACTGCTAGAGGAGGCCTGCCACTCAACACAAAGTGGTAGCAATGGAAATTGCTAGGTTCTTTCAGCAAGAAACCGCCTTGTTTTGCCGCATGCCTGAGGGGCTGTGTGGTGAACCGCAGAAATCGGCGGCGTAATTCACGCGGGAGAGCAAGAAAAGACTGTCAGGTGCCGTCTTTGAAAAATTCCTTCCCGCTTCCCATGGGACACCTATCAGACCAGACAGCAGAATGGTAGGTTGTGGGAGAGCCAGTGCCCGAGAGACCTCAGCGGATCACGGCATGTAAGTATAGACTCAGCTATACGACAAATGTGGGCAAAACAGATATGTTCAGAGGTGGTGTAAGGATACCCATTTGTTGGGCAGTCAGTTTGGGTGGTATGCTTAGACAGTCAGCTTAGCCTGCGAAAGAAGAAAACGTTGGAAAAAAAGAGATATATGGTGGTTTAACCGGATATATTGGTTAGTGGAAGATGGTTTCCTAAGTTTCTCTCTGAGATGTAATCCTAAAAGGCGACGCTACAGAAGGGGGGACCACAAGATTGGTTGGTTTACCCTGTTAGAAGAAGCAGCTAGGTGGCAGTTTATATGTTATGTTGTGTTCTGTTATTGTGTTGTGATAATTCTTCAGCTGTGGTAGTGGTGACTTCACCGATGAGGTTGTGTAATAGGACTTGAAGTGTGCGAAACATGGTGAAATTTGATAGGCAGTTTGTCGATTGCGGTTGAAAATCAGGGTTGTGCCTTTGGGGCAGAGCGTGAAGAACTCATGAGTGGAATTGCAAGTTAAATCCTTTAGGGCAGGAAGCTGCAAAGGGGCAGTGCACGGAGCATGCCTGTGTTTATGGTATTGAGCTGGAGAAGCTGAGAGAGAAATGGATATGTCATATTGTAATTGATTAAAATCGAATGAATGGAAAACCTCGATTTGAGGTCAAGTAAGTATTTGACAAAGTTATGTTGAAAGTACCACAATGGGGGATACGCCTCTCCAACACTTATGCAAATCGCTTCTGCGATATCAAGACAAAATACCAAAGTATAGCATTGAATGGACTCACGAGACAGAGAGCAAGTTGGCGAAGCCATGGCCCAAAGACAGAAGTTTTTCCAAATGTGTGCAGCAACAAATGGTCCCATACCTACAGGCAGCATATAAAGGGAGCAAACTAAGCAACAGATTAGCCATATTAGAGTTGTGGAGGATGTTTCAGGACGAAGACGGGGATTTGACTCGGCAGCATTGAATGCTATGGCCGCCCTCAGCTCCCCCTCCTCCTCAAACAGTAGACACAGACACAGCAACAGAGAGAAAGGGATTTTACCCCATGAAAAAATTAAAAGTAGCGCCAGGGTACACAATCCCACTTTTGCGCCATCAGCATATGGTAGCAGGGACCCACCTGATAACGCGACACAAGTGAGCAAGATGGCACAAGACAGTAGCAGCGAACATAAGGAGCGTAGCGAGATGCAAGGAAAAATAACAGGAGAATGTCACAGGGAAGACAGCATTTGTTATGGGCCAAGAGTTGGTGGCATCAACCAAATGGATAGGTGGCCAGATATTGCTGAAGCCAGATGGAAAGCCAACAGGTGTAACAGGGAACCCAGAAAAGGAAGCACTGAAGAGTGAAAGCCAGGAGGAGGAAGCTCAAGAATGGGCAGATATAATGGAGGAAGTACATAAGAGGGAGAAGGAAGAAAAAGAGGAACATTAGAGATTACAAAGTGAAAGAGAGCAAGCAGAAGCGCGACAAAGGGAAGAGAAGGAGCAAAGGAAATAGAGCTAGAAGACATGGCAAGAAGAAATGCAGAAGAGGAGCAGGAAAGACAAGTGCAGCTAAAGAAGAAGAGGAGATTAGAAGCTGAGTGGATCATTAAAGAACGCTAACACAAGGAAGAAGAAGAGCGCTGTAATGAAAGACAGTAGGGATGACATTAGCTGTAGGAGACATGAACAGTCTACTTTCGGTATCACGTAATAATATCCCCTCAATAAAAATAGTTTTACATAGTATCTCAACAAAAAATGCACCTCACACACAATTTTATGCGTCATACGAATGTTTATTTATTTCTTTTACTCATGTGTGCGTTCATTCATTTAATGAAGTTTGGTCATTTCTGGTAATTTTCAAAGATAAACAACGTGTGAGGACACGGTGTTACGAACAATCATAGTATTCTCGGCAGATGGTCATTCTGGCGCCGTTGGTGGCGTATCTCGAATATACAAACTCCCCAATCCAAGATGGCCGGGGTTTTACCGGTGGACAGTGCAGTGTTTCGGGAGACCGCAGACCAAGCTCCTCCCATTCATCACAGGAACGTATTTCCGGTCCCAGATCCATCACAGCATCGCGTTGCTACTGTACACAGAAGCCACGCTTCGTGAGTATCGCTTCTAGATTTCTCGGACGCCGAATATCAAGAGGACTTTATCTCACTGCCTTTATTCTTTACTCCCTTCCGTTAGGAACCCTCACGTCCACCCCCCGGAACTCCTGAGCCAGCCCTTTCGTAGCTCAACACGACACGGAAACCTCCGGGACCCTTCCACTTTAAGTAGGCAGCATTCCTCATCAGTCTTCCATGATATACTCCCTCCACTAGCGCTTGTTTACACTCTCCTCTGTTTTCTCTGCACAGCTCAACCCACATCTTGCACGCACACGGACCACACCTCCCGACTGCCACTGCGGTTGGCAACCAAGTCCTGGCCCTCAGATACTAGTTCCAACACCCAGTCGGGATTACGGTACGGGAAGGAAGGTAGACTTCCGTAATCGCAATACTTTCTCTCTTTGAAACTGCATTCATTTACCAACGTGTCTGTCTTCACATAGATATTTACCTTCGTCCTGCACGTGGGTTCCAATCTCTCCGCATCTCCGTACAGTCTCACTCCAAGGCCGACACGGACAGCTGAGGGAAGGAGACGTTGAATTCAACACAAAGGAATAAAAAACGCCAAACCTACTCTACGGAGATACGCATCTGTATCCTGTCCCGTCCAGCTTCTCCTCCGTTGGACTCCATCAGCAAGGGTTTTCTCCCCCTTGAGGGTTTCCCTGGCGTCTTCACTCTGCGCCGATTGATCAGCGCCGATAGAGGGTGTCAGGTGAATCACTCCCTTCCTCGGAATACCCTCCGAAGACCAGGAAGGAGACGCCTTGTTCATATACTCGTGTGATTTTGGGAAGGTGATTGTCGGCGCATCCCTAATATTGAGGGATGCTATTTAGATAGGCTGGTTCCCCATTAACAGCCATAACAGCTAGCAACGCCTAAAAAGAGAGTATTCTACTCGATCACCTTCCCACGGGTATCCGGACAGGAAATCTCTTAGAACCATGGATCAACAGATCCAACAACTAGCGGTAGCCATGCAGGCCGTATCCACAGAGGTACAGAATCTCAAACAGGAAAATGCCTCTTTAAAGAGTCAAGTGGGTAGATCGGCTCAAAGCTCAGAGGTACCCCCAGGTCCACTTTCCTCTGGCAGGTTCGATGGAAACCCTCATCTTGTGAAAGAGTTCCTAGAATCATGCACTGTTCAATTTGCCTTCAAGGCAGCCTTTTTCCCAACAGACCGTGATAAGGTAGGACATATGATTTCTCAAATGACCGGAGCAGCCTTAGCCTGGGCCACTCCGTTAGTGACCAATAACAATCCTATTTTGGATTCTTACACTGCCTTTTGCAATAGCGTAAAGAACATGTTTGGCAGACAAGAGGTGACTATAGCTTCTCAAGAACATCTTTTGGACCTAAAACAAGGCTCTCAAGATATCCTGACGTATATCACCCGTTTCAAGCAGATGGCGGCGGATACGGCCTGGGCAGATGATGCCCTAATAACATTATTCCGTAGAGGTCTGTCAGAGGAATTAAAGGATGAGGTCTCAAGGGTGCCTCGACCCTACAACATGAGTGAATTCATAGCCCTGGTAATGCAGTTGGACTATAGACTCCAAGAAAGAAACAGAGAGAAACGAAAGGGAAGAAGCAGTAGACCTCACTTGGAGGGAAGCGCTATGCCAAACAAATCCGTTTCCACAGAAGAACCCATGCAGTTGGGTGCCTCACGTGGACCACTTACCCCTGAAGAACGATTTAGAAGAAAGTCTCTTGGGCTCTGCATGTATTGCGGGGCAAACGCTCATACAGTCAAAGAATGCCTCCTAATCCCCACCAAAAAGACGGGAAACGCCAGTGCCCGGCCGTAAGGGGAACAACGGTACAGGGCCCATTCCCTTCAAATAGTTCCCTCTTTAGTGCTTTTTCTGATCCCCAGAGCCCAAATCCCAAAAACGGTATGGTGGTTTTAGGAGTATCCATCGCCTTGGAAAACATCCGACTGGAAAACGTTCTGGCTCTGGTAGATAGTGGAGCCGCGGGTAATTTTATAGATGATTCCTGGGCTCAAAGGCATAACATTCCAAGAACCGCAAAAACCATATCCATCCCTGTAGAGAGTGTAGACGGTAGTCTCCTCATTTCTGGCCCCATTAAAGATCATACGGGTTCCCTGGTCTTGACAATTGCGACACACCAAGAACCAATTGTGTTAGACATCATACGGACAGCTCACTATCCCATCATATTGGGAATTCCGTGGTTAAAAAGACATAACCCGTACATTAATTGGGCAGCAGCAACTTTATTCTTGGGTTCCGAGATGTGTGTCCAGCAATGCCTTACGGGAAGGAAGACCTATTCTGGAACCTGTGAGGCAGGAAACTTGAAACCTCCTGGAACACTCCTAAACCAAATCTCCATTATACCTCCAGAAAACCAGCAATTCCAACCTGTCTTTACCCACTCTGAATACACGGAATTACCTCCTCACCGAAGAGATGACTGTGCCATAGATTTAGTACCCAACAGTCCTCTCCCATTCGGACGCATGTATATACTCTCAGCCAAAGAGAAGGAGGTGCTGAAGGAGTATTTACGAACCCATATCCAAAATGGTCCAATCATGGAATCAACTTCCCCGGCGGCAGCTTCCCTCTTTTTTATACCAAAAAAGAACACCTCAGAGCTCCGCCCTTGCATTGACTATCGCGGCTTAAACAAGATTACGGTGCCAGACAAGTATCCAATGCCACTCATCCCAGACATATTGGAGGCCGTAAGGGGCGCACGTGTTTACACCAAACTCGATCTGCGGGGGGCTTATCACCTTATCCGAATTAAGCCAGGGGACGAATGGAAAACAGCCTTCCGCACTCCATTTGGCCATTACCAATACAGAGTTATGCCCTTTGGTTTATCCAACGCCCCAGCCGTATTTCAGCGGTTTATGGATCACCTATTTGCAGATATTTCCCTACACTATGTAATAATCTATCTAGACGACATCCTGGTCTTTTCCCCCTCATTATCTGTACATATCCACCACGTACAGGAAGTTCTCTCCCGCTTACAACAAAAACACCTTTTTTGTAAAATAGAGAAGTGCGAGTTCCATAAACCCTCTGTCGCTTATCTAGGATACATACTTTCAGGGGAAGGCATTGCGATGGACCCTTCCAAAATCTCAGCAATCACAGAATGGCCAATTCCGAAATCAGTCAAAGACATCCAAAGATTCCTGGGATTCGCCAATTTTTATAGGCGTTTCATTCCCCACTTTTCCTCTCTTACACATCCTTTGACACATCTCCTAAAGAAAGGGGTGCCCTTCCATTGGTCATCAGAAGTACAACTCTCATTCAGGGAACTGAAAGAACTTTTTACCAAAGCACCAATACTATCCATGCCTGACCAACAGAAGAGGTTTATTGTGGAATCGGATGCATCACACCAGGCTCTGGGAGCAGTCCTCCTCCAACCAGGGACTAATAACGTGGAACAGCCCAGAGCCTATCTGTCGAAGACTCTTACTCCAGCTGAACTTAATTATACCGTCCTGGAAAAAGAATTACTGGCCATCAAACGTGCCTTTGAGGAATGGCGACATCTGTTGTTGGGAGCCCGATTCCCAGTTGAGGTGAGAACGGATCACCACAATCTCCGCATATTACAGTATGCCCAAACTTGTAATAGTCGCCAAGCTCGGTGGGCACATTTTTTTTCTCCCTTCAGCATCAAGTTTACTTTTATCCCAGGTTCAACAAATCTGAAGGCAGATGCATTGTCTCGGAGAGACCCGGTGGAGGAGACTCCATTCAGATCGAACCTATGTTCCCTAAACCCATGAGGGTAACAGTGGTCCGAGACTTCCTTCAAAAGATCAAAGATGCGTCAAGAGAATGGGAAGCCTCACAGCTAGACTTGATTGGGAGATACCACTTGATTCCCAGCCAAGGACTGTTCCTCAAAGATCAAAGAATCCTCATCCCTCGCAGAGATTTGCATCTAGAAGTATTACGTCTCTGTCACGATACCTTCCAAACCTTGGCAGATCATATCCAGTGATTTTATAGTGGACCTCCCGATCTCGGAAGGATGTAATACCATCATGGTGACAGTAGACTCCCTTACAAAGATGGCTCATTTTATTCCACTTCAAAATATTCCATCCGCTGCTGTGATGGCTAGGGTATTCTTGGATCGTATGTTCTCTCTGCATGGACTTCTGGAAGTCATCATATCCGATCGAGGCTCTCAGTACACATCCAAATACTGGAAACAGTTATGTCATATCCTCGGAATCTCCAGAGCTCTAAGCTCTGGGTACCATCCCCAGACAAATGGACAGACAGAAATACTCAACCAAACCCTGGAAGCCTATCTCAGATTTTACATTTCAGCCGCACAAGATAATTGGAAGAGTCTATTACCCCTGGCTGAATTTGCTTATAACAATGCCCCACATTCAGCAATACGTCTCAGCCCGTTTTTTTGTACCTACGGATGTCACCCTTCGGTATTCACACCGCTTTCCTATTCTCCGTCATCCTTTCCGGACATCAACGGGATGATAGACATCATTCAGAAAGGACAGAAATAGGCAAGGGAAGCCTTGATAGAGGCACAACTCAAAGGCAAGATACAAGTAAATAAGCATCGAACTCCAGCCCCCCCAATACAAGTGGGAGACAAAGTGTGGCTATCGAATAAATTCCTCCCCAAGAGACTGGTCACCTCTAAGTTATCCCCGAAGTATTTCGGCCCTTTTATAGTTGTCAAACAAAAAGGTCAGGCAGCCTTTCAATTGAAACTTCCATACTCCTGGAAACGCATACATCACACATTTCATGTTTCTCAGTTGAAACCAGACATACGGAATGAATTCTATTTACAAACCACTAAAAATCCTCTTCCAGTGCTTACGGACACCGGCCCTGAATATGAGGTGTCCGGAATCTGCGATTCCCGCTACAGTAGAGGGAGGTTACAGTTTTTAGTGGACTGGAAGGGATATTCCCTGGCCGAACGATCTTGGGAACCGGCTTCTGCAGTTCACGCCCCTCGACTGGTGCGATCATTTTATCGCTTCCATCCAGGTAAACCCGGCTTTGTCGCGTATAAGAGGGGGCATACTGTTACGAACAATCATAGTATTCTCGGCAGATGGTCATTCTGGCGCCGTTGGCGGTGTATCTCGAATATACAAACTCCCCAATCCAAGATGGCCGGGGTTTTACCGGTGGACAGTGCAGTGTTTCGGGAGACCGCAGACCAAGCTCCTCCCATTCATCACAGGAACGTATTTCCGGTCCCGGATCCATCACAGCATTGCGTTGCTACTGTACACAGAAGCCACGCTTCGTGAGTATCGCTTCTAGATTTCTCGGACGCCGAATATGAAGAGGACTTTATCTCACTGCCTTTATTCTTTACTCCCTTCCGTTAGGAACCCTCACGTCCACCCCCTGGAACTCCTGAGCCAGCCCTTTCGTAGCTCAACACGACACGGAAACCACCGGGACCCTTCCACTTTAAGTAGGCAGCATTCCTCATCAGTCTTCCATGATATACTCCCTCCACTAGCGCTTGTTTACCCTCTCCTCTGTTTTCTCTGCACAGCTCAACCCACATCTTGCACGCACACGGACCACACCTCCCGACTGCCACTGCGGTTGGAAACCAACTCCTGGCCCTCAGATACTAGTTCCAACACCCAGTCGGGATTACGGTACGGGAAGGAAGGTAGACTTCCGTAATCGCAATACTTTCTCTCTTTGAAACTGCATTCATTTACCAACGTGTCTGTTTTCACATAGATATTTACCTTCGTCCTGCACGTGGGATCCAATCTCTCTGCATCTCCGTACAGTCTCACTCCAAGGCCGACACGGACAGCTGATGGAAGGAGACGTTGAATTCAACACAAAGGAATAAAACGCCAAACCTACTCTACGGAGATACGCATCTGTATCCTGTCCCGTCCAGCTTCTCCTCCGTTGGACTCCATGAGCGAGGGTTTTCTCCCCCTTAAGGGTTTCCCTGGCATCTTCACTCTGCGCCGATTGATCAGCGCCGAGAGAGGGTCTCAGGTGAATCACTCCCTTCCTCCGAATACCCTCCGAAGACCAGGTAGGAGACGCCTTGTTCATATACTCGTGTGATTTTGGGAAGGTGATTGTCGGCGCATCCCTAATATTGAGGGACGCCATTTAGATAGGCTGGTTCCCCATTAACAGCCATAACACACGGTGAGAAACTTCACTGAGCTGCTTACTTTAATTGAATGTTAAACGTTAAGTCCTGTGAGCAGGAAACCTTAAGCAGTTCCCACTTCACTTGGACATGTGCACAGTAAAGAAAAAGTGTTTCTGACAAGATCTAGGAACTTCATTTAACTTCATGTCGGCGAACTAACAGGGTAATTCATAGAAATTCGCACAAAAGTGGCGCACGCGGCTGGCGCACAGTGTTCCCTTGCGAATGTCTGCGCCAGCCGCGTGCGCTAAAATCGATTTCCGCGCACAGCGTATTCATGGATTTTAGCCTCCAAAAGCAGCCGTAGCGCAGAGTGGCGCAGCGACCCTGCAGCAGCGCCAGTTACGCCCCCAAGAACGCCATCGCGCAAGGAAAAGCCATCAAAATCCCCAATCCAGCGCAAAGGGCTGCGCCAACCCTGTACCAGTTTACCGGACTGCCAAACAGCAAACGCCAAGCGGGGAACGTGTATTACGGGTTTCGCGGTAACTTCCACACGCGAAAGGGCCTGTGCGAGTGGGGTACGTGTATAACTGTTGTTCGCGCAAATTTTTACACGCGATTGGCCTGGGTACGTGTATTCCAGGGGTGCGCGGGAAGTTTCACACGCAATTGGGCCTGGGGGAGCGGGGTACGTGTGTTTCAGGGGCTCGCGGGAAGTTTTACACGCGATTGGCCTGGGTACGTGTATTTCAGGGGCTCGCGAGTAGTTCCACACGCGATTGGGCCTGGGGGAGCGGGGTATGTGTATTTCAGGGGTCCGCGGGAAGTTTCACACGCGATTGGCCTGGGTACGTGTATTTCAGGGGTCCGCGGGAAGTTTCACACGCGATTGGCCTGGGTATGTGTATTTCAGGGGTGCGCGGGAAGTTTCACACGCGATTGGGCTGGGTACGTGTATTTCAGGGGTGCGCAGGAAGTTTCACACGCGATTGGCCTGGGTACGTGTATTTCAGGGGTGCGCGGGAAGTTTCACACGCGATTGGCCTGGGTACGTGTATTTCAGGGGTGCGCGGGAAGTTTCACATGCGATTGGCCTGGGTACGTGTATTTCAGGGGTGCGCGGGAAGTTTCACACGCGATTGGGCTGGGTACGTGTATTTCAGGGGTGCGCGGGAAGTTTCACACGCGATTGGCCTGGGTACGTGTATTTCAGGGGTGCGCGGGAAGTTTCACACGTGAATTGGCAGTGTGGGTCCTCCCAGGTGTCCCCTCTACCCCCTCCATGGCCTCTGCAGGCAGCCCACACCACAGGGGACTACCCTGCACCCCTGGTCATGTCCCGCAGGCAGCACATCCACCATGGGCATGCCCCTCAGCCAAGCCACATGTCACGTTCCAATATGATCACCAACTCATGTCTCCCAGCACCCCCACCCTCCAGCAGTCAGGGCACCTGCCAGCAGGCCCCCACTCATGTCTCCCAGCACACCCACCCCCCAGCAGTGAGGGGCACCTGCCAGCAGGCCCCCAATCATGTCTCCCAGCACACCCACCCCCGAGCAGTGAGGGGCACCTGCCAGCAGGCCCCCACTCATGTCCCACTCATGTCTCCCAGCACCCCCAGCTTCCAGCAGTGAGGGGCACCTGCCAGCAGGCCCCCACTCATGTCTCCCAGCACACCCACCCCCCAGCAGTGAGGGGCACCTGCCAGCCGGCCCCCACTCATGTCTCCCAGCACACCCACCCGCCAGCAGTGAGGGGCACCTGCCAGCAGGCCCCCACTCATGTCCCACTCATGTCCCCCCCAACATGTCAACATGACCCACAATCATGGCCCTCATGCCCACCAAAATCCCACGGCACGCCACCCCTGCCCAAATAACCAACCAAGCATAACATACACCCCACATTGAAATGCCCATTACATGAAACAACCCAAATGGCATGTATATACATCAGCACATGTCCGTCACACACACACAATGGGTGCCAGTGAATGTGAACACCCACATCGTGACATGCATGAAACCAATGAGAGAATACCACACATTGAAGTACGGGAACAAATGTATTGAACAAAAAATGTGGTGAATGAAAATCAAATACCAAACAATGGACATAAGGAAAACAATGCAGAATGTCACATAATGATAAAAAAAGGCAATCAGAATCCAAAATATATGAAATCAAAAATGTCTCCAAAGTCTCCTTCCAACAAAGCAAATCCAAACAGAAATGAAAAAGTAAAATCCATTGCTCCATGGAAAAATCAAAAAAGAAAAAGCCGACAAATGCACACTCCAACTTTTTACAAGCATGAAATCCTGGGTCCATGAGCCCAACTGTCCAAAGGAAACCTACAAAAAAGCCTATAGAATAAACAACTATATACAAAAATGTGGGGCATAGTCCATGCGCCCCAAAGGAAAGAAAAAAAGAAAGGAAACTTAACACTAATGAACTATATACAATGGCGGCGGGCAAGTCCAGCGGCTCACTGGTGGATGTCATGGGCCAGGGCATCATCGAACTCCTGTTCAATGGCTTGGAGGCGGGCATGTTCACTGGCCCCGAGGTCTCGCAGGGATAATGTGGTGTCCAGCTCCAACTCCCTGCGAATACCCTCGAGGCACTCAGCCCGCCTCAGCGCCCTGGGCATAGAGTTCTCCGCCCTGACCATTGTGAGCCGTTCCTCCTCCGCCCGCCGCCGCTCTGCACCTATCTGCTGGCCCAACCGCTGCCACACAGAAGACACTTCCATTCCAGGGTTCTCCTGCCCTCCGGCCGATGCCTGCCCCTCAGATGTAGATGGCCCCGAGCCATGATGCCTCCCACGTCGAGCCTGCTGCTGCCTCTGACGCAACTGCCTCTGCCAGCACAACGGCATCCAGGCTGATGGAATCCACCGACGCCGTCGTGCACGTGCCCTGCCCGATGATGCCGGCACAACCTCCATCTGCTGGGGTCCAGTTGCTGGTGTGTCCACCCCTGCTGGACCTCCAACTCCCGACTGTGGCAGGGATGGGAGCCCCACCGAGCTGGCTGCGTTGGTCAGGGCAGGTCCACAGGGGGCCCTGGTGGCATCTGGGCCGGAAGACGGCATGGAGAACGACTGGCGCATAGCCTCCACAGAGGAGGAGAGGGTCGCCAGAGTGGCCGACACATGTACGAAACCCCCGACCATGGTCGCTCCCAACTGGGCCATGTTGGCACGCTGCTCTTCGTGATGACGTGCGTGCTCCCCCCGGAAAGCACGCACGTCATCACGAATGACACCCGTGCGCAACGCGACACCAATCAGGACCTTCTCCATACGGCCAGAGGTCCCCTCGTCCGCAGGTAGAGGAGTGTCAGATGACATGGACATCCCCCCCTACCTGCGGACGGGCCTGGGATGGGGCATCCCTGCTGGGGCATGGTGGTGCAGTCACAGTGTCAGGGACAGTGACATGCACAGGCCCCTCCACGGCGACCTGTGCTGCCTCCTGCCCCTGCCCCTGGACTGCACCACTTGCACCAGTGGTACCACCCCCACCAGGCCCCATGTGCAGCTCAGTAGCGGCCTCCTCCTCCTCTGTGGAAACCACCAACCTGGATGGCTCCACACCATCTTCCGCCATTGCAAGCCCCTGTGGGGGCTCACCCACCCCTTCCGCTGCAGCCGTGGGGGCATCCCCGCCGCTTTGCTCCACAGCACCGTCTCCGCCCTCTTCTTCACTTGCCGCTGTGTAGAGGGAGACATAGAACACAAGCATCAGGGTACTGTACAATGGTCCCCTAGACAGGAAGCAATAGCAGATGAGTGGCACTGTCAAACATCACTTCCATCATGTCCCTCCACAACACATGGGTCAGTGCAGGCAAAACACATGCAGTAACAGACATGGCGCATGCTATGGACATCAGCATACATGTCCAAGGGACTCTTGAAACATACAATGGTGGTTTGAAACTCACATGCATCATGGGTCATGCCTATCACATGCACACACTTCACCGTAGTTTCATCCATCTGGCCTCGTACACCCCAGACACAGTGGATACAAGGATGACTAGGCTGCATCAGTGAATCTGAACATTGTCACAGACATGTGTCATGCATCCATGGCATTCACAAGTCACAGACACTCAGGTCAGACACACAGACATGGACACCATACATGTACATGGCATCAGCACCCATCCCTCACCCCCCACCCATGTCCAGGAACAGAGACTGGCATGCTCTCATGTGTCCATTCCGCATAGAGCTCCCCATGTTGCATTTAAACACATGCACCAACCAGGTGGTTCACACATTACTGGTCTCACATGCATGACCATGATGTCCCTGCACACACACATACGTACATGGCCTATGTCACACAAACAGGCAAGTATCAGACAACCAGCACACTGCAACATGCCCTGTCTCACACAGCAATGCTTGGCCACTTACTGCTCAACTCCAGACGGGTCTGCCTCTCAAGGATCTGGGAGTGGAGCGCTGGGCGTACGCGTTCCAGGACCCTCAGCTGGATGGTACTCATGGGGCCCCGGGCCCCCACCACGAGGCGCCGGGCCTTTATGAGGGTCCTGGACCTCAAGTCCTCCCAGCACTTCTTGACTTGCTTGATGTTGCGGGCTGCCACCCCCTCCGCGTTGATGGCAACAAAAAAGTCGTCCCAGATCCTGTCCGTCCTTCCTTGTTGGCGCGTGATGATCCGAAGAGGGCATCATAATGCCCCAGGACAAGCTCCACCAGGACACCAACTTCCTGACTGAAGCTGGTGGCCCTCTGCCCCTCTGGTTGGGGGTCGCCAGTGGTCTCAGATGGTGTTTGCCCCGACATGGCGACCCCCGAGGCAGGCGTGGGTGGGCAACTGGGTCCTGGGGCTGGGCTGTGGAGCGATGGTATACCAGTCGGGAGTCTTCTGTTCCAGCAGGGGTGGACACAGCAACTAGACCACTGCAGATGGCAGATGTGCAGGCACAAAATGGCAGGGCACGATGGCAGCAGGCAGGCAGCAGCAGATGGCTCGTGGGAGGCTGGTCGGGGCTCTGGGGGGCAGTAATTCAGCCTTTTGGGCAGGAGCATGGTCTTCTGTGTGTTTTCGCGTGGCCAGCTTGATACGGAGTGATTTGGCACATGAAATTCTTGCACGTCAGCGTGTGATTCGAGGAAAGTCCCTTAGCGCGTCAGCACGCATACGTGATTTCATTGGACCAAAGGCCCTCAGCGCGTAAGCGCGCCTGTGATGTATCGCGCACGGGCCTGTACGTGCTTTTCGTGGGGTGCTGTGTGTGTGTTTTCCAGGCGTTGGGGTTCACAGGCTATTACTTCACAGCGGGTGGGTGTTGGTTACGCGTTCTTCTACACGCAAGGCAGACGGTGAGTGGTACCCCGCTCTCCCAGGCCCAATCGCGTGTGAAACTTCACGCGCACCCCTGAAATACACGTACCCAGGCCAATCGCGTGTGAAACTTCCCGCGAACCCCAGATTTACACGTACCCCGCTCGCCCAGGCCCAATCGCGTGTGAAACTTCACGCGCACCCCTGAAATACACGTACCCAGGCCAATCGCGTGTGAAACTTCCCGCGAACCCCAGATTTACACGTACCCCGCTCGCCCAGGCCCAATCGCGTGTGAAACTTCACGCGCACCCCTGAAATACACGTACCCAGGCCAATCGCGTGTGAAACTTCACCCACACCCCTGAAATACACGTACCCAGGCCAATCGCGTGTGAAACTTCCCGCGAACCCCAGATTTACACGTACCCCGCTCGCTCAGGCCCAATCGCATGTGAAACTTCACGCGCACCCCTGAAATACACGTACCCAGGCCAATCGCGTGTGAAACTTCACGCGCACCCCTGAAATACACGTATCCAGGCCAATCGCGTGTGAAACTTCCCGCGAACCCCAGATTTACACGTACCCCGCTCGCCCAGGCCCAATCGCGTGTGAAACTTCACGCGCACCCCTGAAATAGACATACCCAGGCCAATCGCGTGTGAAACTTCCCGCGAACCCCAGATTTATACGTACCCCGCTCGCCCAGGCCCAATCGCGTGTGAAACTTCACGCGCACCCCTGAAATACACATACCCAGGCCAATCGCGTGTGAAACTTCACCCACACCCCTGAAATACACGTACCCAGGCCAATCGCGTGTGAAACTTCCCGCGAACCCCAGATTTACACGTACCCCGCTCGCCCAGGCCCAATTGCGTGTGAAACTTCACGCGCACCCCTGAAATACACGTACCCAGGCCAATCGCGTGTGAAACTTCCCGCGAACCCCAGATTTACACGTACCCCGCTCGCCCAGGCCCAATCACGTGTGAAACTTCACGCGCACCCCTGAAATACATATACCCAGGCCAATCGCGTGTGAAACTTCCTACAAACCCCAGATTTACACGTACCCCACTCGACCAAGGCCTATCGCGTGTGAAACTTCACGCGAACCCCTGTAATACATGTACCCTGCTCCCCCAGGGCAAATAGGGTGTAGAACTTCCCGCGCACCCCCGAAATACATGCACACGATATTTTTCACACAGCGGGTGTCCGTGTTTGTCGTGTACCCCTTTGCACGTCATTTGTCCTAGAGGCCCACAGTATGGGACATTCTACATAGCTGTATATACCTGCTTTTTGTGGGCGCACATTTTGGCGCACATTTTTTTCATGCGCAGGGACGCGACCGCCTGCCTTCGTGTGGCGGACGTGTTTAGGCCTGTGCGCGTCTTTGCCCGTGCGCTGTTTTACCCTATTCGATTCCATGAATACGTGTTATAGGCGAGCGTGTGGGCGTTCCGCGCACTTGCCTCCTGTACTTCCCCCGTGACGGCCACATTTTCACGAGTTGTTCCCCATTACGCGTGTCACGCCCTGTGTTCCGCCTACTTTTGTTATGTGCGCCGCGCTATGTGCGCTTTCGCTGTGGCCTTAGCGCACGCCATTAGATGACCTGTGCGCCGGCGTGCGCCGCGCACTTTCTCAGCGCACATCCCAGATTTTACTCGCGCACGGACTTCCATGAATCGATGTGCGCTGGTTTCCCTGCGATATTCGCACTTGCACTGCGATTTTCGGACTTTCACTGCGAATCGCACGTTTTCGGAGGCTTGCGCCGAAATTTTCAGCACACATTAATTCCATGAATCGGCCTGTGAATGTATTCAAAACAAAACAGTTTGTAGACTGCAGAGATGCACGTTGGCCACTAGATGGCGTTCAGAGATCACGGCTCACGCAAGCAAGGCGCTGAACGAGTTAGGAACTTAACATAGCTCTCAACCTTTTTTGTGAAAACACCCGATTTTTTTTGGGGGTGGGGGGAGAGCCCATTGAAGTGAATGGGCGTATCGGGGGCTTGGCAAGTGAGACAGCTGATTGTAAGGAGGGTGACGTTTTTGTTACAAATTAATTTTGTATTATATTTATAAACTAAAACATACTGTCTCACATGAGGCTAAATAAACACAACATAGTAAGTTGAAGCTTATCAGTGTTGACTCTGTAGACTTGAGTCTGTGTGGCTGTTGCCTACATTTCTGTTTGGCTTTCTACTGTGTCCACAGCCCGCTGCGCTGGCTCATTTAGTAAGACTGAGCCTGTGTGAGGTATGCAAAAGAATCTTTGGCTTCAAGGCGGGTGAAACAAATGAGCTGGTGGGTGGGCGGGTGTCTGGATGCTTTTGGCGGGTGGCACCCGCCAAAAGCAGGTGAGTTGAGAGCTTTGAGTTAATTTAACGGTTGGACACTTATCTTAAATGCAATGCGGGATCCCACGGAGTTGATAAACTCCATGGTTTTTAACGTTTCACATTATATACCTATAAACAGTTAATTTCTGCTCAGATTGGTGTAAAACAAATATTTAAACGGATCGTAGTTTATTCATACAAAACGAAATTAACATGGCTTAATCACAGCGATTTACTGTAATGGCGACATTATCTCAGGGAAATTTTTACATGCAACCCTGCTTTCAGCCATTCTTGGGGAGGTAGCTCACGATGTATGGAAAAGAGTAGGGTATCCAGGAGTAACAACACGGCACATGATGGTGCGCCTTTCATTAATTGCTGAGTAGCCGTATGGCAAGCTCTAAGGGTACAGTACCCAGACACTTCGTACATGAGCACGATTATGACATGCAAAATATGTGAGGACGAAGACCAGCTTCCATATATTAAACCGATTCAAGAAGGATGGCATCTTAAGAGGAGGGAACCGTGGGACAAAACAGTGGGATTATTTTAGCATATATTATGCCAAGGATTACCAGACCAAGGGCAAAATCAGTTTAAGAAATTAATGGGGATGGAGGTTAAACCGTGGTCAGAAATTCAGCTAACTATAGTGCACTATTGCAGACTAATGCAAGAGAACGTGAGAAAAAAGCAGGAAGAGAAGAAACAGGAGGAAGCAAAATTAGTGCAGAAAAAAGTATCCGAATATACAATGGAAGGGGCAATGTTAACAGGCGTAGAAGGAGTAGTTACACAGCATGTGTAGAACAGGGCACAAATGGCAGGGGGATGGTTTGCAGGACGTGGAGATCTGCACCAAAGGACAAGAGGACGAGTGGGATGTCTCGAGGAAGAGGGTTCGGACAACCAATGCAGCAGAACACGGGAGGAGTTCAAGGGGGATAGCAAAGGCAAATGGGGGGTCCCATAGTATGCTCGTTTTGTGGACGACAAGGACACATAGCCCAAGTGTGTAGGGATAGAGGACAGATATACCAAAACGGGGGAATGCAACAACAACCCATGTATTAGACTGAGCAGAATGAACAACACACTCAAAACCATGTATTCGCGCAGAAATATGCACCACAACTGATGCACACGCAAGACATGTAAGTGCAAGCATACGCACCAAAACAGATGCATACCCAGGATGTTTGCAGTTTATGAAATGTACGAATATGTGGCTTCTTCGATGGCTTTCTCTTCAACTGCGGGTGCGGGGGGGAGAGGCCGAAGAACAGTGAAGATGACAACAGCACCGACAACCTTGAGAGACTTTTAAGGCAACCTTTGTTGTATACGGGGGACTCTGTTTTGCTCTGGAGCTCCATGTGTCTGTGGTTCAAACCTCATTTTGATGGACCCTTTCTTGTCAAAAAAGCAACAGACAGAGCAGTGAAATTGCAAGGGAAAAAATGTGGAATTATATTGGAGACGTCAAGCTCTGCTGAGGTGAGGCCTCTTCCCGAATAAAATTAGATGATTTGATGCAAGAAGAAGATAAAGGCAAAGAAGAAGAAGAAGAACAGCTGCAAATGACTTGATCCAGATCAAGAGAGATAGAAAAAGATAATACACACACATAAGTAAGGTTTTCTTACACACAGCATTCATCGAGAAAGTAAAAAGACTGTTTTCGCAACATATTTCAACGACATAACTAATTTCAACATAACTCGTTTCATTAATTTTGTTATTCGAAGAGAGTCGGAACTTATAATTCCTCCAAGAATATTTTTCCATGCATTCCTATTATATGTAGCCCACACCTACCCACAATTGACAAGTGGGAACCCATCCATTATCACTCTACATGGGAATCCGAGAATACGTATAGTGTGGGAACGATTGTTTTATGCAGCACCTGCCCAATTCTACCAGCGTAGAGCTTGAATTAACACATACTAACACGATAACAATGCATTTTCTGAGGCTTTGCAGCATCAACCAACAAGCACCTGGAGCATTGCAATGCAACGAGATGGGGAATGTGATCAAAACTGTTGTGATAATGGTCTGTGCTTTCTGCTGATTCTACTTCTTTACACTCCTTGTTTTAAGAAGATTGTTGTTCTCACATGCGCAAGCTTCGGCCCCTACTAACATAACCCCAGTCCATGATGTCACGGAAGCCATGTCCAGGCAGACAATAAGGACAGCTAAAAAGAGTTAGGCGCAGTGCAGAGGTAGATTTCAATCTGGTAAGTTCCTATATGACTAATTCGGCCCATATAGCAAATAACATGTGGTATAGTCACATGGCTTGGGTGGGGAAACAAAAAACCAAGGAGAGCATTTATGTCTGCTCTCTCATCCCCTACGCCATGAGTGCCTCCAGAACATTTGTGGCAACTGAAATCCCAGCAGCTAGAGGCTGATGCCTCATGCACCTGTCACTTTGCACCACGAGAGGACGATTTCAAGGGAAGCGAGCAACACTAAGAAAGCGTTCCCGTACGAAGAGAACTACATAAAGACTCAAATGTTAGACCATTATTGGAATACAAATAAAAGATAGAATATATCACAGAAGGTCAGCACAAGGGAGAAATACAAACAGTAACACAAAAGCAGTTACAGTGCCCCAAGACAGGAAATCCAGAGATCAGAGGGATACCAGAATGTTGGGAAAGACCGCAGATGCTGGTGTATGGACACGTATACACTTGGATGGAAAGAGGGAGTAGTTGGGAATAAAGCACATGCCCTCCTAATGGTTCCAGTGGAAGTAGTACAGCAGAAAAATGATCAGTAGGTCTCCACGGGAATGGCAATTTACCATTCCTACATGGCCTGTGGTATCCTGGTAGCACCGGGATCTCAGGTGGCGGAAAAGGTAAGGTGAGTCTGCCGGTAACCCGGCAGACTCGTATTGAGGCCCAAAGTGTCCACTTTGTCATTATTTAAGCCCTCAATATTTTGTGCCCTAAAAACAATGTTGCCATCTAGACAAATCCAGAAAATATACTCTCAGCAGCCTCAAAGCCCTGTTATCATTTGCCAGCTTCTTATTCACCACCTGTATTACCATCATATTGTCAAAATTACATCCTATTGTCAACTTTTCCAATAATTGACGGGATCAATGCACTCCTCAGCATCATCAAAATAAATGTGTTCACTACAAAAATGCCAGTGATGTGTTTTTCTGGTGCTGTGTGCCCTGGCATCCATTGAGAGGCTGCCTTTGGCATCCATTCCATCATGGCCACCCCTGTTCTGTAGGCATTGGAGTACCTGTCCTTTTTGGGAGGAATCATTGTGATAGGGCGCCTTTTCCTTGAAAAGGCCCAATCAGCAAAGCCGGCAGGCAAATTCCAGCCCGCCTCCCCAAGGCCCCACTGACAAGGCTACTGTCTGTGCCTCTCCGGCCGAGGATGGCCTGTAGGACCTTCTCTGTTCTCCCCCCCCTTCTCAAACAATGATTCGGCCTCCAGACCTAATTACTGCTACTCCTTGACCTCAGACCTATGGACCACTATGCTCCCTGTTAGGGAGAATTCTCTGTTTAGGCTGAATTTCCCTACCTAGTGAGTCCCCCAGCAGCTTTGCTGGATTTCTGGGGTTTATTTTTTTTTCTCCTGCCAAGAGTGAGACTCTTTTACCCTCACTCTTGGGCATGTTGAAGTATGTTTTCTTGGTTAAACCTTGTGTTGAATGGGCTATGGGGTCTTTTACTCCATAGGGCCTCATGTATTTTTTGGATGTGGGTTACACAGCACCCTCTGTGTCGTAACCCAGGGGTGTCCTAGGGACTCCCCAACATAGACTCCATACCCTGGGACTGACTACTGTCTCCCAGGGCATGTAAAGTCACCAAAGACTTTACTAGTCTTAAATCCTGAACAGAACCAGTACAAACCATCATATTGTGGACGTACTGGCTGGGGCAATTCGATTGCCCCAGGGTCTGTTAGTCGCGGGGGCACGTCTCCGTCCCCCCTGATCGAGTTTTGGCTGGTGGCAGTGGAAACTACTTTTTATATTCGACCGCGAATATTTTCCTATGGGATTTCCCATTGTTTTAGGCTAACACATTTAATTATTTATTTACGGTAGCCTTAAACATACCGCCGGTTTATATATTTATTATTATAACTCCGGTTGGGATTTTTTGCCAAAACTTGATACTAAAATGGCGTTGGCGTTCGCCTCTGTAACTCTGACCCAAAGTGGAGCCCTTTGTCCCACTTTTGGCGGGCTTCTCCACAGAAGCCCTCCAAAGTGGTGCCACTCTGTCTGGGGTACTTAGGAGGGGTGGAGGGGGATTTAGGCACCCTGGACTGAGTTACCTAGGTAACTCAAGTCGCACTCCGTCCTGATTGGCCCAAGTGGTGAGCCGGCCGGCTCACCACTTAGCATGGTTGAGTGACAGCTAGGCTGGGTGAATGGGGGTTTGCTGCATAAAAGCAGGGCTTTGGGGACTGGAACTTCAGAAGTCGCCACAGGACCTAAGAATCCAACGAGGGACGAGCTGAGCTGAACTGCTACGACGACACCGCCGGTGGAGCCCTGCTGAACCATCTCACCACTTTTCCCGACGACCGAGGAGAACTCTTAACGGAGTGGCTCCTTCCCTTGACTGGTGGGGACAACCAGTTTTCACCTTCTTTCCGTTCTTCGAGGTATCCCGTGGCCGCCTTGCCAGTGCCAAGCACCCCGGCAACCGGAACCCCACCACTTTTACCCCAACCGCGAAAGTCGGTACAACCCTTTAACCGGAGGACTCCGCGGCTGGTTTCTTCCCGGGCAGTGCAACGACCTTCTTCTTCTGCTCTTCAGCGAGATCTTCTTCTCCCCTGACCGACGTCGAGCCTTGCTGCCACTGCCTGGAACAACTGCCCCCCGCTGGAGGATCCTTTCCGTTAAGGTACCGTGTTCCGCCTGGCTTCCCTTGCCACCGACTGTACGAGGTAGTTTTAGCCCTCGGCTTTCGATCCTGGGATTGCCTGGGACACTTTGGCTAAACTTTCTGAGCCTCTCTAACTCTTTTCCGAACTCTTTTGCAAGACTCTGAATCCCTACCAACTGTGTGATCGTGGGCACGTTTTCGCTCTGTCTGCTCTAAGAGTGGGCCCTGCTTAGTGACTTTTGCTCACCTGTGACTTTGTGCTTCCTTGAGCTTACCAAAAGTGTTCTTGACCTTAGAGTGGTGTGTTTATCCTAATTCTGCTCTTTTTCCCTCCCTTCTTTAACCTACTGGAGTGTCATCTAACGTTAAGCACTCACCTCTGTTTTAATTATGTGGTGTTAACCTAGAGTTGTCTAGATAGGAATAAGGATTGGGACTGCTTTCCATATAACTGTGTTTGGAGTGTTTTATTATATTTTGCTAGAGTGTTTTCAATTTGTGTGTTCTTAAAAATAAATAACTATATACTTTTGAAACCAAGCTCTGGTCAGTGTTTGCTTGTGCTATTGTGCCTGAGTACATATTGTGTATACTTTGCATACTGCCTAACCCTTCTTGAGGGAAGTCTGACTGCTCAGCCACAGCTACCAGGTAAATCTGGGTGGTGCAGACTGCTACCAAGTGGGTTTACTGCTATACCTGTAGTCTTAAATCTTTTGCAGTGTTCCCCAAGGGAACTGCACAGGTTTCTGCCTAACACTCCCTGCAGACCAACCAGTGAGTGATCGCTGAAGTCTTGCGTTGCCTCCTCCACTAACTGAACTAATTTATGTGCCTATGTTCTCTGCCTCCTGCCTCCTTTCTTGTATCTAATCCTACTTCATCTCTCACTGCATTTGTATTTGTGCCCTTATTTTTGAAAGTCGAATTTAGCTGAGTGTGTGCCCTTATTTTTCAAAGTCCAATTTAGCTGTGTGTATGCCCTTATTTTTTAGAGTCGAATTTAGCTATGTGTGTGCCCTTATTTTGAAAGTCGAATTTAGCTGTGTGTGTGCCTTTATTTTTGAAAGTCAAACTTCGCTGTGTGTTTGCCCTTATTTTTGAAAGTCGTATTTAGCTGTGGGTGCCATTATTTTTAAAAAGTCGAATTAAGCTGTGTGTGCCCTTATTTTGAGAGTCAAACTCAGCTGTGCGTGTGCCCTTATTTTGAAAGTCGTATTTAGTTGTATGTGCCCTTATTTTGAAAGTCGAATTTAGCTGTATGTGCCATTATTTTTGAAAGTCGAATTTAGCTGTGTGTGTGCCCTTATTCTTGAAAGTCGACTGCTTTTTGCCTTTCTGCCTACTAGGCCACCTGGTGAGTTTATCTAGAACTGTGCAGTGCAGCCACTCTTCCTCATTCCTTTTCTATCCTCTCCGGACCCTATGGCTTTCATGACTTTCACAATCTCACCCATCTTCTCTAACTGCTACACTATCACCTATCCCCCTTCTCTCACGAAGTCCGGAATGAAAAAGCACAAAAAAGACATCTTGAGTGCAAACCCTGGCTTTTCCCATCGCAGACACCTATGTCAGCGCTTCTTCCAGAGAGGTCTTCACTGATATCCTCTTCTCTGTCCCCTCTCCAGATCTATGGAACCCTCATCTGATCTCTACTCTCTATCCTTCCATATCCTCTTCTATTAACTGTGGTACCAAGTGGGAAGTCCTCTTGGCCGGCTTTTCATCTTCACTTTGCTTAGTTAATGTCTCCCACACAGGCACTATCTTGGTTCAGGGTTCTCAATCCAACCTCCTTCTCTTTGCCTGGATCCTGCCATCTCTCATTAACTTCCTTCCTTCTCCTCGCACTACTCTCTCTACGCCTCCCCTCCTACTAGTGTTCCACGCCCCTGTACCCTTCCTCAGAAAACGTACAAAGACAAAGACCTCCTTCATCTGGTGACTCTTAATGCTCGCTCAGCCAACAAACAGCTGTCATCTGCCTCCTTCTTGAAGATATTGACCTCAACATTCTCGCTCTTGCCGAGACATGGTTCAATGCCAGCTTGGTCACTGCTTTTGACTCCATCCTCTCCGATGGCTTCAAGATCATTTACAAGCCTCAACCTCACTGTGCTGGTGGTGGGGTTGCCTTAATCTTCCCTGAGTGGGTTCCTTCCTCCATTTTACCCACTAAGCTGTACTCTTCCTTTCAGAGCCTGGTTTGCAAATTGGTCATCTCACGCTCCTCCACCCTGACCATTGCCACCATTTACCGGCCTCCTGGCTCTACCACCCTATTCCTCTCTGAATGGGCTGATTTCTGTTCTTCCATACTTTCATCCACCTCCAATTGCCTCCTTTTGGGGGATTTCAACATCCAATTGGACTCCCCTGTCACAGCATCTACTCTTTTCATTGACCTCTGCACCTCTCTATCCCTCTCCATTCTCGCGTCTGGTTCAACCAACTCAGCTAGACACACTCTGATTTCCCTCATTCACGCTGACCTCTCTCTCTCTCGTTCCCACTAGTCACCCATCTCCCTTGGTCGGACCATTCTCTCCTCTCCTCCCACCTGGGTCCCTTTGACCCTCTGACTGCACACCCACTAGCCCTGCCAACTTCATTCACTAACATTTGCACGATGAAACAAGTATCAGCTGCTGCCTTCACTTACACCTTCATCCCACCTTGCCCCCTACCTCAGACTCTACCACTGACTCTGCTCTCAGCATGTGTCCATTACCAATACTCTTGACATTATTGCCCCAGTCATGAGGATCGCCTGAAACCTACCTCTAAGCGTAACACCTGGTACAACTCCAAACTTGCGGCCTTAAAATAAAATGCAGAGCAGCCGAACTTAAGTGGCAAACCTCTGGTGCATCCTCTAACAAATTGGCCTGCCTCCAAAGGCAATATAGACTCTCCATCCGTGCGAAAAAAGCCCACATACAGGCACGGATTTCCGGTGCATTCAACTACATGGCTGAACTTTTTAAGATCTGCAGGCAACTAGCCAACCCTTGCGCAGTCTCCTCCTCCACTTCCCCTTCCTCCTCTGTGGGCAATTTATTTTACGGAGCAAAATGAGTTCCAAAAAATCTAGTCTGCTACCCACATTTTGCACAGAAAATTCATATGTGCAGCAAGACCTGCACTTTACTGAGCAACATCTTTTTTCATTTCCTGCCTCCACCAATAAGCCAATCAAAACCTCTGCTTAGTCTATAGGAAGGCTAGAACACAATTCAACTGAAACAAATTAAAACCTCACACATGCAAGACATACTAATGCACCTGGAATTTTCTCAGAGCCAATAAAACCTCCAAATCCTTAGCCATCTGCATAAAGACTTTCAACAGCACTTAGCATTCACATGCCAATCGTCTTCCTCCCTACACTGTTCCTCCAGGTACAGCTGCCCCTGAAACTGCACCAGTAGCAGCTAAAATTCCTCCCGATGTACAAGCAATGATTAGAAAGCTGTGTTAACCTCACACTTTGCCATCTTTTCTCCTTTTCCACAACTGTGCACTGTGGCCACTGCATGGTATGTACTAGAATACACCCCCTCACACCTCTGTTGTGATCTAGTAAATCACTGACCACCCTTTTTAGACCATCAGTGATTTACTAGAACGTGCAGTGTCACAGTGGCTACTCTTAAAATTTGGTCTAACACACATTTCATTTTTAAAGGATGGAAAGAATGAGCTCTGTTGCAGGCACTGAATTCTAGTCCTGTGTGGAACAGAGTTGAACGAGACAGGATGGAAGCAGGAGACCCCTGACCATGTGTGTTGATGGTGCCAGTCTAGTGGTGCCACCTACAGTAACAAAATGCCCATCTCTAACCCCACTGCAGACCACAATATCATCTTCTCTCATTCTGGCCTGCAATACCTCATCATACTGCACCCAGCCCATGCCTCTGAAACACACCTTTGTGTTGAAAAAGTATCAATGACCTTTCCAAAAAGCGCTCCTAATATACATTAACATTTATTAACAATGCAGATGTCCAGTTCTACATTTTTACAGGACCTTTAGTCTTAGTCAAGTCCTCTTTTACAGCTGTCTCCACTGAACTATTTCTTATGTCTTCCTTTCCCCTACTTGCCCCCATCTTAGCTAAAGTCTCCTCTAGCTCAGTCCACCTCTTTCCATATAGGAAAGTCCACATGCGTTTGGTGCCGACTCCTTATCCATATCTGGGCCTCCACCACCAGATATCGTACCCACCTCCCTTTCCCCTCTGCAGCCTACCCATGCTCCATTCTCCCCTTAAGTGTCATCAGTCTGAGTCACCCTCCGAAATGATGACCAAATACCCACATCCTCACCTTTTGACAGTCTACAACCATCTGCAATCAACCTTCTCTTTTGGCCTACTGTCTAGTGCTTTGGGACAGAGGTCCATTGATTCCATTCCATGAGCTAGACCACATTCACTTGATTGGTGTGGGCTTCAGCTGCAGGCGACAATAACTCTGTTACTTTCAATAGAGCTCTTACAGGAAGGGCTTATCCGCCACTGCTACACATGTATCATGTGTTCCCATAGCCAGCCACTATGGCCAAGTGTCCTCTGCGTAAATGACCTGAACCTCTCTGATCTTTACCTCCTTGATTGCCCTCTGTGTCCAGTCTCTTTGACCACTCAACCTCAGTTTTACCTTCATCCATTTCAGACGACAAAATTACTTCTGGCATACCCTCTTGCAACATTGGAACCCTCCGCATCCGTATTCCCTCTGTTCACCTCCCAGTGAATCCCTATGCCTCCACTTGGCAGCCTTCCACCTCATACCACCATAAAGGAAGTCCCACAACCCCTTGAGTCTTCACACCATCCAGGTGGAGTTGCCCCATATGACCCTTTCTTCATCTGACCACCCAGAGTTCATCCAGTGCCCCTGAAATTGGTACCCTGCATTATAATACAAAATATACTGTGCACTGTCCTCTTGAGGCATGACTGTATCCATACAGTCTTTCCCAACCATTAATTGGGCCGTCATTTCTACCCTTAGTGCTCCGTAATGGGGTGCAGGAACTAATTACTCCCCTCCGTCTGTCCAATGATACCACGGCCCACCATCCCAGATCCTTCCAGTATTTTGTGAGGATATCCATGTTTCAAAATGTTCATATATACCCATCACATCTTCTTTTCCTGCCAATCTCTAGTCATATGCTGGCGCGTGCTGCCACAGAAGCCAAGTTGACTTGACAGAGGATACAACTCATTAGTATACTAAATAAAACAAAGGTTTATTTTGGACTTTACACAACATATTGGAGATAGTTGTCTGTTGCTTAAATAGCCCTCTTGAAATGTTTGCCCAGCCCCCTGGGAAAGGCGGGTCATTATTTGCATAGACAGCACAGTCACAAAGTGTTTTGTCACTCACAAACGGTGTAATGAAATCTCAGACCATGAATCAGTCATCCGATCGATCATAACTTGAGCAGAAAGGAATGCTGTTTCCTTATCATACATTACAGGAGTGGAAAAAACTGGAGTGGATTGCCTCAGCAAGCAGTTTCCATTATTGAGGAAGTTAACCCTCAAGCCTGCTGTCTTCCTAGTGATTTGCCAGAGGTTTGGGTACTCGAGCCTCTAGACACATCCAGATTGAATGCTCTTCTTCCATGCTGTTGTTCTAGAAATCGACCATCTCAGGCCTGGGGGTCAGATGCTCTCTCAATCCCATTGCCTCCTAAACTTCTCTATTTCATCCTGAGAGTAAAGAGAAGGAATGGAAATCTATATGAGTGCTATTGCCAATGCGAAAGAGGAGATCGTTATTCCCCCTCCACTTTCAGAGGTTCACAAGGATATTGCCCCCGTCACATTCCCCTCTTTAGACACCATGCCTCACTTGCCTTGAACTCTAACACCACCTGCCGACTAAGCGGCAACAAGGAGTCCCCTGTTTGAGCTAGGGATGTCTGCAATTCAGGTTCTCAGGAAACCAGCCACCCTGAATGCTTAGTTCAAGCACATGGGGTGTGAAGCGCACTCTGGCTCTACTACCCTGCCCCAGCTCCTTTCCTGAAGTTCCTCAAGGAAGGTTTCTTGATGGGGTTGGTGATCTCCTTTCTTAGGAATCACTTAGTCTCCATCATGACACTGAGAGAACATTGGGTTGATAGAGCAGTCAGACAGAAGTATGCCACTCACATGCTTAGGGGTTTCAGATCATTTGATCCCCCATAAGGGCACTCTACCCTAAATAGCTTGAGTGTCCCTCCATTTGACCCCATTGAGGATATTCCCTATAGCTGTTTCCCTACAGAAGAATTTCCTTTCTGGCAAACCCTTCTGCAAAACTGGGAGCCTTCTGTTGTTCTCTTCCTTTCCTTTGTATCCTATCTGATTGGTAATGTTGAGGCCCACTTGGGAATTGAGACCTAAGATGAAGTATCATTAACCCTAAAGGAACACATTGAGTTGCCCACTATGAATCGTTCTGTGCATTGGTGGCAGGAGGCACTGCGAGCACACTGAATACTGTGAGAAAGGTTAAAACATATGTCGAGCAGACAGCGGGTGTTACATTCTTGTGATTCGTTTTGGTGGCCTTTGGTTTTGGCCCATTGGACTCAAAACAAACTGCACCCAAAGTGGGAAGATGGGTCTGAATGACTGCCTCCTGACTCATGGGATTGCTCCCTTTCCTCTATCTAGGTGTATTCAAAGAATAACTAGAGGTGGCTTCCTCATGAGCAGCCTTTAACGGGGGTCCCCTACATCTGTTATTTGCCAGAGGGCCAAATGGACTGCTTCAAGTACCTTCATTAATTAAGCTATGCTCACTCTATTATGTCGGGCAGCTTCTTTCAGTTTAGCTGTGCTGAATTTTGGAAATCAATGCAGTGTTGGTGGTACAATAAATGGACTACACTGTCATGCATTGACATTGGCTATTTTTGTTATGTTATGTTGATTTATACCATGCACTACTACCACCCAGGGGCAGTTACTTTGTAAACTAATACCTCTGACACTACTTGATACTACTTCATCTTCCAGGCCTGGGTCGGGAAAGAGGGATTAAAAGCCAATGTCTGCATTACCTATTACTTAATTTGACCATTTTATTTTTATTTGGTTCTGCCCACCCTCACTCCCTCCCCTTACCAGCCCCCGGCTCCCCCACCCCCATATATTACACAGCCATGCTAGTGGCTGTGTAGTCATGGTTAAGTTGCTAATCCCATAGGAAGAGCACCTTTTGGGCGGCTTATAACTTCTCTCCCCCGGACGAATCCTCACCAAACTTTGTAAAAAGAGTATATGGCCCACCCTGAAATGTTTTGCAAATTTTTGTGAAGTTTGGTTCAGGGGGTGCAAAGTTATAGGGGGGGGTCCCAAAATGTCTTTATTCCCATAGACATAATGGAAAAAAAATGTGTGCACAGCTACAGCTCAAACCGCTGGACGGATTTCCACCAAATATGTGGCAGGAGAGGCGACTTATTCCGAAAGCGTGCTTTTGTTAATTTGGTGTAAATCCGTCCAGTAGTTTTGTTTTTAAATGGCCAAAACGTAAGGCAAAACCATTAGTGATATCTATGTCCACTCCGTGGACACAGTTCACTGTTCGTGCCGCGGACAGGACACCGATCGGTTGATCAGCTTGCATCATGTCTGCGGACACACAACATTTTCGCCAATTGGCTGGAGTGAGGTGTGAGGCGCAGCACATTGTTTCGATGCGCCCGCCATCTTGGATCTGCCGACAGCCTGGCGGCGAACAGAGGGCAAATGCAATTTTGGGGAGTGTGTTGGTGTGCAGGAGTGCTTGGGGAGGGTTTAGGAGTAAGAGATGGGTCAAATATTGTATTTGTTTAGGTGGCAGGTGCCGTTAATGTGTTCGCCATGCCTGCGGTTGTAGCGGCTGTCCACGGACATAATGAATGCACTGCTAGCTATTTTACTTTAGAGTGATGTTGGTTTTGGGTTGTTAGTACACCATTGATTATAATTAATATCATCTATAAACAGTCCACATACCACAGTCAAAATGTTTGGTATTGTAGGTGCGTTATTCTGCGGCAATTGTGGCTAGGGCCTAGAGTCTTGGGTGCATGGCTGAAGGCCGTAGGCTGTAGGCCATGCACCCAAGACTCTAGGCCCTGGCCACAACCACCGCAGCATGACACACCCATAGAATCAAATACCCATCAAATATCCATAACTCAAAAGTTTGTGTACTGTTTAATTTGTAGAGTTTGTATGTGAAGTTTTGGCCAGGCTATGCAGTTAAGATTGTAGAGTTTGTAACAAGGAGTGCAGTGTTTCTGAGTTTATTTATTGGATACTTGCTGGTTGAGTTTTTTGTGGTTGTATGCAGTTTTTTCATGACATGGGTAACTGGACCAGACATACTTTTTCGATCTATGTGATAAAAGAAAAGATAATATTGTTAGAACTGATATAATATTGTTTCGTCCTCCTTGTATATGTTGGCCTATGCCCAGTCGCTTTGCGAGGAAATTCGTATTACAAGGTCGTGACCTCAAGTGAATCAAGCCTCCATTTTAGGTTAGAGCTGCCATTTTAGTTTATTGTACAAAGTCACCCTGTGGCCTAAAATGGCCGTCTCGTGTGCTCTTGTTCTTGCCTTAACCTCTTCAACCTCTGTAGGAGAGTTAATGTCCAACCTGCCTTCAGGCTACATGTTAGGGTCATGTAGACCTTGTCCTTTGTTGACCTTGGGATCAGGGGATTCAGGGGATTACTTGAATCAGCGATGTTAACCTACAAGTATACAAGAACAATAACGCTATCCAAATATGACATGTGAAACATTTGTTTGATCTGTATTAAAGCAATGTGTAAAGAGTGTACCGTTAAACTAGAGAATAATAATGTTTGTTAGTGAATGTAATAAAAAGTAAACCGCACAAGCTATGTAAATTAGGAACGAACCTGGCGTGACCCTAGCCCAGTACATGATTAACTTGAAAGAGGCTGGACATCGTTATAACGAAAATGTATAAATACGCCGATGTCCAGCTAGCAAATCCTGGTCACTGCTCACATTGAACCCTGCTGGTGGTCTCTGTGATGTATTGATGGCCAAATAGCTATTTGTGTAGTTTGTTTTATAACTGTTCAGTTTTGTAATAAAGATTCTGGGAATCTTTACAAGCCTGTGTCGGTCTATTTTCCTTTTGCATGGTGTAAAAGCCTTAATATTGTATTTTTCTGATTCCACAGATGGCGCCCGAATAGGGACCCTCAAGATCGACTTCGTCTCGTTGAAGGTTGGCTCAGCTATCGGACCGGGATCGGACGGTGCCAACAGAAACGGCCACTCTGGACGAGAAGTGAATTCCTCAACAAAACTGCACAATCCGATCCCTGAACGGTGAGCTGTAGCCCGAGACGACGTTGTGACGCTCACCTGATTCTCGCAGAGGCGCCGGTCTTGACTGGGCGACTACCGTATCTTCAAAAGTGATGTGTAGCACCCAGTTGGCTCTTTGGGCTGGACCTCTGTGCACTGTATGCCTGACTCGAAGAGTAAGATGTCTTAGGTAAGTGAACGCCGAGCTCTCCATCTGCCTCGGGGCAGGGTGCTGTAACCAGTTTCTTCACTGGATAGGTAGCGCAGGCCTCTTGACTTCAGAGGACTGCTGTCCGTCGTTTACTTCACGAACGGTGAGTTCCGAATATTTCAAATGTCTTTAAAAGTCTTTTGTAATGCTGTCTCTTATTTTGCAGGGTTCCGGCGATGGCGGTTGACTGGCTGAAGTGAGTTGAGGATGGACCCGTATGCGGAATTGAAGCGCCTGGAAGCGCGTAAGTAATCGCTTGTTGCTTGCTTCACGATGCGCACTAACTGTCCTTTTATTTTGCAGGTACCAGTTCGGAGGTGCTGAAGGATGCCGGAATGCCCACTGAGTTCGGCGTGGATGGAGTAATGGCACGTGAGTATTTAACGTTACCCAATGTCTTTAAACGCACCTTCTTTTGTCTTACAGATGCGGGATGCAGCGCCGAAGGCCTCCGGAGCGTGCAAAGAGTTGGTAAGCTTTTGTCTTTCAGATGCCGGAATGCAGTGCGAGGCGTTGATGACAGCCGATGGACCAGGTAAGAGATGAGCTGTCACTGAAGACCGTAGTGCTAACCTGTTCTTTCTTGTCTTTATAGATGTTGCTGAAGACGGGATTCAGGATGGTAAGCCTCTTTCCTTTAGGCCCAGGATCAGATGCAGAAGACACGATGAGCGTTCTGCTGCAGAGGATGCAGAATAACGCAAAGCAAGATTCATCCATCGGGTGTGGTTTAAATAGCCTCCTGTAGTGCTTAGGTGTCTCCTTCCACAGCCACGCCTAAGAAAAGAGTTCCTGCTTTCCAGAAGAGTTCCAGTGTTCTGAACCTAGGGAGTGGCTCCTGCCTCACCCAACAGGAAAAGTAGTCCCAAACAGAAGAGGATCAGAAGTTCAACTAGCAGGTAAGTAAGCAGCATGGTCTGCTGCAGCTAAGTCCACCCAAGCATTATGAGCCCGGCGCTTGCAGCGCTGGGACTGGGCATATTTATGAGCCTGGCGCCACTGGCGCCAGGACAGGGTCCAAAAGGTCCCAATTGGGACAGGCTGGCACTCGGAACCTGGGTTATGGGTCTGCTTCCAAGGGTGTTGGGTAAGTCCTGACCTTTTGGAAGCAGAGATCATGACAGACATCTTGACGAGGGTCCATATATCGAGGTGGGTACATTTGCTGAAAATCACCAGACACGTGGGTCCTTAGCATTGTCCTTAGTAACCCGATCGGGCCTCCCAGTCCTTTGGTCGGGTGAATCGTGACCCGATTCATAATTTAACCCTGACAATTTTAATTTGGCGCATTGTACTTGCTAGCACAATTACTTGACCAGGTAACACCAGAACTTTGACATGCCTGGGAAATTGTCTGCCTGCTTTAGGGCATTATTCCGCAGCGACAGACAATCTTTGGAAGATAGCCGTCCCGCACCACAGGAGGGGTCGCCGGCATGTACTATGTACTGTAAGAAAGGCTTTGGTAGTATAGAATTTAATGACATTTGGCACAGACAGACCAGACATAATTCTAATCTTCGGTGGCCAACCAATGGTAGTTTCGAAATCCCTCGTATAGAATATCTAGAGTCTGTATTAGTAAAGAAAAAGGCTAGACCTGCAGCATTTGACGCATTGCATAGTTGGAAAACAGAAGCTTTGCAGCAACAAAAGAGTAGAGAGAAACATATGCGTAGACATATGACAAGTGTCAAAAAAGCACGGTTATATGATCAAATTAAACAATTGGAGTCAGTTAGGAACACGGACAGAGCGTTTCAATTAGGCATTCAGAAAATGTACCCTTCAAAAGATTTTCATACGTCAGATGAATTGATTAATAAACTTTTGCATGAACGAAGGCCCGGTGCCTCCGCGCCACCTCCGTACGTCCCTCCTCTTGGTGTTTTGCCCCTTCCCGTTGTTATTCAACCTCCTATAGTTCCTCCGGTCCTCCCTGCTGTTCTTCCTGTTGTTCTTCCAGCCGTCGCTCCTTTGTCTGCCCCCTTGCCTCCACCTGCTGATATTCAGAAGGTGCCTACTCTTCCTCTTCTAAGTGATTCTGCATCGCTTGCAGTAGACCAGGGAGCGAGACCAAGGGTTGTGACTCGTAATACTGTGTCCCCAGAAAAAAAGAATGAATTGATCGCCTGGGCTAAACATTGTATGGAGAAGGGTGAACAAGCTGATGTTTTTTCCACACTCGAAAATTTAAAAGATATTCCTGAGAAAAATGTTTTTATTGAAGGATTAGGGACTCATTTGAGTATAATGTGGAATAGATTAAACGATGTAGATTTCCCACAAGGGTTACGAGATTTGAACGCCTTAGCGTTGTCCAGAGATACTGCGGAGAAGGTATATGAGCATGTTGAGAGGATTTTTGAGTATAAGAAGGAGTTGGAAGGGTTACATAATGAGGAAGCAGATGGTGGTAGTTTAGGTATTATGTACTTACAGACGGTTTTCTCCTTGCCGTGAATTAAAAAGGTGAGGAAGTGCAAATTTGTACAAAGGATGCGATAAGATGGATTTCGGATATGTCGATAACTCCAGATGAAGTATATGACACATACAGTCAGTATACGTTAGAAACGCAAAAGAAGGTGATACAGGTGATGGTAGAATACCTGCAGAATGAGTGTGTAAAAAGAAAGATTTGTTGTCCCTGCAGAACTGTTGAGTGTTTATAAGAGAGCCTTTTCGGTTGATACTTCTTCAACCGCCTTAGCGCTTGATTTGGCTCTGTTGCTTAGTAAGCGTTCGGAGCTGCCTACTTCTCAGTTGCCTATGAGAGAGGTCCCTCCGACATTTGTCCTGAAAGTTGAGATTACGGCCGATGCTGCGCGAGGAATACTCGCGGGGGAAATTCCTGCACATTACGTATCACAGTTTGTTCACGTCCCATTTTCAAGACAGGAAGTGAACACCATAAAGCAATCTATTCCCGATGTAAGAAAGAATCTGACCGGGTTCTATAAAGAAATAGAGTCGGTCTTACAATCGTCGGTATTCACCTTAAGTGATATTGATTTATTATTTCCTGTACTCCTGCCAGTTGATTTATGGAGACAGATTAGGACTGTAGATGATGTACCTGGGTTAGGAGATACATGGGATAACATGATTAGGCTAGATAGAGAAAGACCAGCTGGCGAGCGACCGCCTCAAGTGATATTAACCTTGCCTGATAGGATTATTGTAAAATTGAAAACCATAGTTCCTGAAAAAAGAATCATTTGGGACAAGCTTACGGTCTGTGTCCAAGGAAAGTCTGAGGGTGCTACCGATTTCTTCAATCGGTTTGAACAGGTATTTTCAGATTTAAGTGGACAAGACTTAGGCACAGAGTCAGGGAAAAGGCTGTTTGTCGACAAATTTGTACGTGGATTGCTGCCTGACATCCAGTTACAGATTATGTCTTCCGAAAGCGCTTGGCATGCGAAGTCTCAATCAGAAGTACTGCATATAGCTCAGTACTATGAAAATCGTGTAAATAATGGAAAGGAAAAACTTGAGAAAAAAAAGGGTGACCTGAAAACAAAAGTCCTATTACAACAGATTGTTAGAAAACCTAGAGGGGGTAATCAATTTAGAGGTCAGTACTTTCCACAGGGAAGTACGCCCCTGGCTCCGGTAACCATTAACCAGTGTGCCTATTGTCGACAGGAAGGCCACTGGCGCGCACAATGTCTGACCTTGCAGCAAAGGTAATTTGGGAACATGGGTAGACGATCCAGAGGTCGACCAGGTGCAGGGGGCCGTGGCAGAGGTCAGTTTGCACCAGAATCACAGCAACCTCCTTCACAAGATAAGCAAGTTTCGAATGTGGATAATAGAAACATTTTTGATCACCCTTCTGCCGCGTACCTCTCTGAAGAGCTTCCTTTTGATAATATTCTGTTTCGCTAGGATTGCCCGAAGCAGGATTTGGAACCGATGCCTATTCCCGTTCATCAAAAGGCCCCTACATTGAGATGGCGGTGGGAAATAGGAAGCATCTATTTTTAGTAGATACGGGAGAACAGAAATGTTCCATTGACCATTCACAGGTTCCAAATATTCCCCTGTCATGGCATTCCAACGTTTCTGTAGGGTTTTCAGGCACACCTGTAGTTTGTCCGGTCTCTTTGCTGGTACCGATAACACTGGGTCCCTTCACGGAGCAGTGTCCATTTCTACTTACCACAAACTGTGGGGAGAACTTGCTGGGTTAAATTTGTTGAAGGCATTGCATGCAGTAATACATTGTTCTCCGGACGGAGTTCGGTTAACCTTTTCACCTCAGCAATCACTCGCTTCTCACTTTTTGACTCGACCTTTACCATCAGAATTCAGTAATGTTCAGGAATGCTTATGGGCAATTGATGATAATGATGTGGGCATTCTTCAAATCGAACCTGTTAAAATTATTCTGAAACATGGAGTAAAATTGCCTCGCATCCCGCAATATAAGATCTCAGTTGAAGGCGAGCAGGCTTTGAAATGTATAGTTTCTGATTGTGTACATCGTGGACTAATTGAGGAAATTACGGGTAGCCTATGTAACAGCCCCATTTTGCCATTATACAAAAAAGGTGATAATGCGATTCCCTTTCGGTTCATAATTGATTTACGCGCTATTAACAAAATTGTGGCTCCTCCATTTCCTATTGTACCTGATGTTACAATGATACTAACCATGATTCTGGCTTCTGCCACTCATTTTAGCGTTGTTGATCTTAAAAACGCGTTTTTCAGAATTCCTATACACAAGGATAGCAGGTATTTGTTCGCGTTTACCCTAGGTGGACGCTCATTCACATTCACTCGTGCACCACAAGGGTACACTGAGAGTCCAAGTATTTATAGTAGGGCATTAAAAGAGCAGCTCGATACTCTCGAGTTGCCTACTACTTGCACGTTACTACAGTATGTAGATGATCTCCTCTTGGCTGCTGATTCTGAGAGTGTCTGTAAAGAAGGCACCATGTTGTTGCTTTGTCATCTATCGAAACATGGCCATAAAGCTTCACTCAAAAAATTCCAATATTGTTGTCAGGAGGTCGCCTATTTAGGCTATCTCCTGTCAAAGGAGGGAAGACGGTTGACACCTGAACGAATAAAGACTATTTCTGGCATGTCTTTCCCAAATACGCAGAAGGAAGTTAGAGCCCGGATAGGTATGGCTTCTTACTGTAGATCGTGGATCCCTAACTTTTCGTTAACGATTAAACCAATGCTGGCTTTGACAAAGAAGGGCATTTCTTTGCCATTGCCATGGACTTTGGAACACCAGACAGCATTTGATTTGCTCAAATCCGCGCTGTGTTCAGCACCGGTTTTAGGAACTCCGAATTATGACAAGGCCTTTGTGTTGTATGTGCATGAACGTGATGGATGTGCTTTGGCTGTGTTAACGCAGGAACATGGAGGGAAGAATAGGCCGTGCGGCTATTTCTCATCCGCCCTTGATCTTTTTGCATAGGCTTTGCCGAGATGTTTGAGAGCTGTTGCTGCTGCTGCTGCGTCTGTAAAAGAGAGTGAGGGAATGGTCCTGGGTCATGCGTTAACCCTAATGGTACCTCACTCTGTAGATATTTTAATGAATAGAACTCAAACGCAACACCTCACTTCTGCACGATTGACAAGATATGAACTAATCTTGTTTGCCCCCCACATTCAAATTCAGAGGTGTTGTGTATTAAATCCGGCTGAAATTTTACCTGTCCCGCAAGATACTGTTGAAAGTGACAAAACGTCACACGATTGCCTTTATGCAACAGAACAAGAGACTAAAGGTAGAATTGATCTGAAAGACATGCCTTTGAATAGCCCACAAGGAGAGCTATTTTGTGATGGCTCTAGTTTTAAACTTCCGAATGGTACATCCACGGCTGCTTATGCCGTTACTACTTTAAGCACGATTGTGGAAACCAAAAGAATTATGCATAATTCCGCGCAGGCCGCAGAAATTATAGCATTAACTCGAGCTTGTGAACTTTCTGAAGGGCTTACAGTAAATGTATATACCGATAGTCAGTATGCTTTTGGGGTGGTTCACAACTTCGGTAGACTATGGAAAGAACAAGGTTTCTTGACCTAGTATGGCACGAAAATTCAGCATGGCACTTTAATAGTATGATTACTTTCAGCACTCGCACTCCCTGTTCAGCTAGCTATCATAAAATGTGCAGCACATCAAAAGGTTACAGATGATGTAGGAAAAGGGAATGCTTTCGCTGATCAGATAGCTAAACAAACTGCCACTGATTTTAGTTCAGAAATGTATACTGTAAGAGAAACTGTAAATATTTGTACTTTGGGTGAAAGTATCGATTCTTTAAAAGACATTCAAGCAGATGCTATCATAGAGGAAACTAAGAGATGGGTCGAGGGTGCAGGGAGACTGGATGATGATGGGTGTTGGGTGGACAATGTTGAAGGAAAATGGTTACTCCCTGACGCCTACATTACAATGATGGTTATTATGGCTCATGGTCCGGCACATGTTTGTGCGCGTAAATTGACTAAAATGCTACACAGTGTATGGGCCAGTGATAAGATTTTCAAAACTGCAGAGCGCTTTGTCCAAGGGTGCATGGTCTGCTTGCAGCATAATGTAGGAAAAGGTACCTCGACTCCTAGAGGAAGTTTTGCTCCACCTTCTGTTCCGTTTGAGGTTATTCACTTTGATTTTATTGAAATGGAAAGTTGCAACACTCTTAAATATGTGTTGGTTGTCATTTGTGCATTTAGTATGTGGGTTGAAGCCTTCCCGGTTAGAGATGCAACGGCCATAACCACGGCAAAAACTCTGTTGAAAGAGTTTTTTCCTAGGTTCGGGCTGCCGAGAGTCATCTGTTCGGATAATGGGCCACACTGTATCGCTGATGTAATCCTACAAATATGCAAAGGATTACAGATTGATAAATGGTTCCATTCGGCCCGACGTGCCCAAGGTGCCAGATTAGTGGAAAGGCATAACGGCATTATAAAGAACAAGCTCGCTAAGACGTGTGCTGGCACCAAGTTAAAATGGCCAGACGCCTTACTGATCGTGTTACTGTCGATGAGAACAACCCCTCAAACTAAGACTGGGCTCTCTCCCTTTGAGGTGGTAATGGGGAGACCTGCTAATATTTGGGGTTTGCCAAAAAGTAGTTCGTTGCGGGACATAGAGAATGTGCTTCTTTCAGATTACTGTAAGCAGTTGACTAACAAATCTGTTTTCAATTTATCACCAGGTGCGAGAGGCATTACCTGTACGATACGAGGGTCCTGGTCACAGTCTACGACCGGGGGACTGGATCCTCATGAAAGTTTTTGAGAGGTCGTCTTGCCTTGCACCTCGGTGGAGGGGTCCCTACCAAGTCCTGCTAGTCACCCAGACTGCTGTGCGGGTAGCGGGTCGTAAGAACTGGATCCATGCGACGCACACCAAACGGATCCCGCAGCCCGTGCCATACGATACAGAAGACATAGAATCCCTTCCCACTGCTGTAACTAACGTGCCTGAAACAGCAACAACCGACAAGAGAGTATCGGAGACCGTTCCAGAATTCGAAGGCCAGACAAAACGGCCATTTTGTCTCTGCTCTCTCCAACAGTGGAACTTCCGGATCAATCCTTTTCTGATCCCATTTCCGTTCACTCGCCACTTCCAGGAGGAAGTGACGACACTTTGTTCTCACCAGAAACTGTGAAATATAATTTACGTCCAAGGAAATAGACGTACAGCACGGTCTGACTGGGTGATTGAGAAAATCATTTGCGGGCTTGCCATTTGGCCCGACTGTACGGGAGGATTCTGTTGGCTAAGGGTTGTGGGAAAGACATTAAGAAGACGCGCGACTGGAGTCGCCAGCAAACGAACAATTCGTGTTTTTTCGATTGAAGACTACAATGCCTGCACCCGCTACCGCTCGTACCGAACGTTTAGATAAATATGTGACTAGCAGAGACAATGATCAAGCATGCAATGGGACCCCCAAAGTGTATTGTTGCCTTTTTGTAATAATAATTGGATTATTAGTAGCTGTTGGTTTTGGTTTATGGTATCTGGAGGAAGTATATCCGTTAGAGGACTTTTTTCCTATTGAAAATGTATCTGTTATCCCCGCTCCTTCCATGCAATTGCATACTTTATCGCCTAGAGATTCTTCGCATAGACGGAACTATCAGAATAATACCTTTTTGTTAATCATGAATGCCACTCATGCAATTTTAAATAGAACCAATTACTGGATCTGTTAACATCTACCGCAACATGTGGATAAGGGGCTAGGTTGGTATATTCATCCTTTACCTTTGACAACTGCCTGTTACCCGTCTCTTAGAGCACTATTCGTTGGTCGATGGAATGACAGCATCTCAGGGAACTTTAATGGTACAAATTTGAATAGTTTTGAAAAACGTGTTTTGATGCCCCTGGGATGCTCGCTCTTTGCAAATAGGAGTAAACTGAATGTCGCTTCTGTTAAACCCTCTGATAGATTGTCTCGTCCTTTTCAGTCTTTAATCTCTTTCAAAATGGCTCCTATAGGCAATAAGGATGCCACGGCTCCATCTTATTCTGGTAATCACAGCCCTGATTCAGTATCCTTCTGCATACAGAGGAATGGAACACGGTCAATGGGTAATTTTAGAAAGTGCGCCAACATTACAAATTTGACTAGTGAGAACAGACCTCTGTACGTAGGCGAACCTGTCTATTTTGTTTGTGGTAATGTGGCATTTCCATGGTTGCCCAGGGATTGGCAAGGAACCTGTTATTTAGGGATTCTATTACCTGGGATATTTATTGCCAGTACTGCAGAAATTTCGAATTTGCCATTTTTTGGGCAAATTACGAATTCAGAAGATATCAGGGGACTAGCAAGAGTATTGGAAAGAACCATCAATCGGACCACTGACATAATCTATAACATGACGTTAGAACAGAAAGCGATAAGATTAGTGGCTCTTCATAACCGGATGGCATTAGATGTCATTCTGGCTGAGCGTGGAAGAGTATGTAAACTAGTAGGGTCCGCTTGCTGCGTTTACGGACCAGACTCCTCTCCAACGATCTTTAGGGCTATCCAAAATCTACATGTTCTTAGTTCAGAAGTGCATGTTCCTGAGGGAAACTGGGAACTTAGTGCATGCTTTTGGGACCTCCTACGGTCGTGGGGATGGAAGTTGTTTTCAGCCCTGGTGATTATCTTGGGAAGTTTTCTATTCCTTTGTTGTTGTATACAGTGTCTCCCTGGTATATGTTCAGTATTAGGGCGGTGTTGCGTGCAAGCAACAAGTGTATTAGGGCATAAAATATACGCCCCATATAAGGTTTCCAAAGAGTATGTGTTGAAAGAGACTCTAGTGTCTGATCTAATGGCAATAGATATGTCCGACAATGATTCGGGGTGCATAGACGTTGAAATCTGGAGTTAATCGCAAACTGATTGAAGGTAGTTTAGCGCTTGGCATAGGCCAAAAGGAGGGTTTGTTAGAACTGATATAATATTGTTTTGTCCACATTGTATATGTTGGCCTATGCCCAGTCGCTTTGCGAGGAAATTCGTATTGCAAGGTCGTGACCTCAAGTGAATCAAGCCTCCATTTTAGTTTAGAGCCGCCATTTTAGTTTATTGTACAAAGTCACCCTGTGGCCTAAAATGGCCGTCTCGTGTACTCTTGTTCTTGCCTTGACCTCTTCAACCTCTGTAGGAGAGTTAATGTCCAACCTGCCTTCAGGCTACATGTTAGGGTCGTGTAGACCTTGTCCTTTGTTGACCTCGGGATCAGGGGATTACTTGAATCAGCGATGTTAACCTACAAGTATACAAGAACAATAACGCTATCCAAATACGGCATGCAAAACATTTGTTTGATCTGTATTAAAGCAATGTGTAAAGAGTGTAACGTTAAACTAGAGAATAATATTGTTTGTTAGTGAATGTATTAAAAAGTAAACCGCTTGCACGAGATATGTAAATTAAGAACGAACCTGGCTTGACCCTAGCCCAGTACATGATTAACTTGAAAGAGGCTGGACATCGTTATAACGAAAATGTATAAATACGCCGATGTCCAGCTAGCAAATCCTGCTCACTGCTCACATTGAACCCTGCTGGTGGTCTCTGTGATGTATTGACGGCCAAATAGCTATTTGTGTACTTTGTTTTATAACTGTTCAGTTTTGTAATACAGATTCTGGGAATCTTTACAAGCCTGTGTCAGTGTATTTTCCTTTTGCATGGTGTAAAAGCCTTAATATTGTATTTTTCTGATTGTACAATATGTTAGAGCAGGTAGTTCATAATGACTTATTGCATTGCATAATAGACATTTCTGTATTTTTATGACCCTCATATTTAGTACTTTACAAGTACTATAGTTCAAACCAGTGTACTGTGCAATTTGCTCAGTTTCTGTGTTTGTTTTCTAAATCATTGGGTCTGTGGGAAAAGAAATCCATGCTGGATTAAAAAAAAACTTCTATGGTGTGGTATAATACATTTATTTCATTGTTTTACTGTTTATTTTTTGTTTCTTGCTAATCTTCTATCTTTGGTTTGTTGTACATTTGTGGGGCAATTAGCTACCTGTTGGCATATTCTAATTGTTTATTTTTACTTTTATGCTATTCGTCTATCTGTTGGGTTGTTGAAGATATTTTGGGGCAGTTAGATATCTGTTGGCGTATTCTAACTGTATATTCCTTGTTACATTTTAGTGGTATTTGTTTATCTATTTTCTTATTGCAGAATCTTGGGGCAGTTAGATACCTGTTGGCATATTCTAACTGTGTATTTCTTGTTACTTTTTAGTGGTATTTATTTATCTGTTTGCTTGTTGCTGAATCTTGGGGCAGTTAGATACATGTTGTTGTACTTTAAATGTGCACAGTTTTGAAGTTGAAGTTTTGCTTATGTTCATACACAGATTACATATTAAATGTTGGTTTTAAGAATATTAAGTAAGCGTTTACAAGATTTGCTGGCAATCTCTGCTTTAGAGTAATGGCACTATCATTGCATTCAAACTATCCACAATTCTTTTTTATATATACAGTGTAGTGACCTGCATTGGTTGTGGCTCCTGTGCGGTAGATTATACCTATTGTTGTGAAGGTTTTCTTACCAAGTGATACTTGTCCATGTGTGAATCCAGTCAGTTTACAGTTGTTTTTGGTACCATCTGCATTGTAATGTAAAAGCATTACTATTACGTAGTTACTATGTGTCTCTATTTATAAGGTGGAGCGATTATCTGAAGTGCAGATAGTACATAATCTGCCATCGGTTGCATTTTGTACAAGTTGCTGAAATGGAATGGATTAGCAGTTAGGCATGGATACATACACAAAGCGTTCATTAGGGACTTCTTCCTGTGCCACATGGTTGCAGAGAGTGCATGTATGTTTCCACATGTATGAAATCTGAAAGATTTCATTCATAGGTATGTTTGTGTTTTCCAGTACTTGTAGTAAGTACATTAGAAATTCTTGAGGCTCTTCATGTGAGTTTATAGTGAATTTGACAATTCCCGCACAGTTATTCAATTCTTGTCTTATTCCATGAACTCTGTAAGTGTTGTCAGGATTGGTGGTTGCATTTCTATGACGGACTAATATTTGCAAACACAATTGGTCTGTACTGTGTAAGTAAATGTTCTCAATAATTGGTGGCAATCGGATTAGAATATTTATTGCTACTTTTGCATAGCAATTTACAGCAGTTACATTTCAAAATATGAATGGACCTGATAGTTCTGTGTGTAAGTCATTTGTTTGGAGTTTGTGTTGATTCTTTGAAGAAGTAGTTGAGTTACTTTGACCACTAGATTCTTGTTTGTGTTACTTGAAGAAGTATTAGTTTCTTTTTTTTTCTTTGGAGGAATTGTAGTGATATCCTGTATCGTTTCAGTTTGAAGTAGTTTTCTTTTACAAAGTTTTGCTTGTTGTGGAACAGGATAGGTTTTCAGATGGGGGTGTGGAGTGAACGCAGTCTGTTGTATTCTAGAATGCAAGGAATATCATCATTTACTTTATTAGCATCAAAGTTGATTAGAAATAGCCCGTCAAGTGTGATAGTGCTACATAGCTCATGCCTTCTTTAAAGACTGTACTATCAATATCTTTTAATGCTTTATCTAGGGTAAGACCTTGTGATTTGTGAATGGTCACTGTGTATGCTAGAGTTAGTGAAAATTGTTCTCTGCGTACATACATGTCTTTGAAAAGAAGGAAGCGGGCTGTTGAGCGTCCTATCCTTTTAACTTCTGATAGTTTGTCAAAGAGAATATTGACAAATTGAATGTTGTTGTCATGTGGGTATGGTTGAAAGCCAACGACTGTACCAAGTGCTCCATTGACTAGTCCTTGCTCCACGTCAAGGTTACGTTTAAGCATCACTCTACAGTTTAAAGATAATTTTAATATTTTCTCCAAACGAGCTGCATTGGAGATACAGTTTTCTATGGTATTTAGTCTTGTTGTGGCTTGTTGACACATGGGTAGTGTCATACCATGTACGCCCAGCTTATCTGTGGAGCAAATTTCAATTATTGGTTGCATTTCTTTTTTCAACACTGTTTCATTAAATTTGGAACAGCTTGCAAGAGTTGGCATCAAGGACATACAATTGACATTTTTGTGTGCTTATTGTTGCATGACATCAGTAGCACATGAGTTATGGCCATAGAGTGTATGGATGTGCCTGTTTTCTAATATTGATTGTGCTTCTTGAGATAGTACACCAACTCTAATACTTTTTAAAATGTTGGCGTATGTGAGGTCTGCAGACTGGCACATGTTTTCAGTTAATTCTCTGTATTGGAAATGTTGCCAAAGGTTTACATTTCCTATGCTGCCTAGAGTTTTATGGCACTGTTTGTGCCCTAAGGTTTTAAAAATAGGTTCAGCTTTCACTGGTGTCAATTGAAGATCTCCGAAAACAATAATGTGTTTTCCTTCAAAGAGCTGGTCGTAGTCTCTTTTGAGGACCTCTTGTAATCTGAGGTGAATCAAAGCCAACATTAGGTTGGAAACCATGCTCACCTCATCTATTAGCAGCATTTTTATTTGTTTGAAAACTCTGTGTAGTTCCATTGCAGCTTCTGTGGAAAGTTTGTAATAGTCTAATTTGTTTTGGTGTTCTACTGGAAGGAGTAGTAATCAGTGTAAAGTGACACCACCTATGTTGTAGGCAGCTAAACCTGTGGGGGCAGTTACAACAGCTGACAGTTTGTTGTTTGTCAATTGTTGAAGGAACTTGCTGATGATTTTGATTAAGAATGTTTTGCCTGAACCAGCTTCACCACTCACGTATAGCAGTGTAGGTTTGTAGTCTTGGCAGGTACAGTTTTTATTTTCATGTTCCACACCATGTTCAATTTGTTTTGTTATTTCTTGGAAAATGCTACGCTGTTCATTGTTCAGTTGTGATTTCAGTACAGAAATGTCTTCTGTAGCTTGTTCATACTGACACATGGTGTTTCCTACTTCTGTCATGGCCAATTCTGCCTCATTTGCTATTAGTGGCTGTCCAAGTGGTTCTTGGCTTCCTGTTACAGAAGGTTGACTACTGTCGGGAGTGTCCACTTGTAGTTGGGCCTGGGGTTCTTTGTGTTTCTGTTCATTGTGCAACATTGTTTGGTATTGTGTAAAGTTTACGTCTGTTAGTGCTTTCATTTGCTTTAAAAACATCTTCATAGGAGTCATATGTATCCAGTAACTCTTCTTCTTTTCTCCATGGTTTAAAAAGTTGTAGCAGGGACATGTTATACAGTTCTTTATGTTGAGGAGTTTTTAATGACAATTTGATATGATTAATTAAGCTGCGTTAGGTAAGTTTCACTAAGCTGCCTTCACAATTTACCACTCTGTATCTACCTTTCTTTTCATCTGGTTTAACATTATTTTTGTCTGTGACGGTTTGGGCTATGTGGTAGAGACACATGGTTTCCAAAGTGGTACTCCTGTGTGGGTAGTTTGTGTTCAGTAAACGTTTTTCAAAATGTCTTGGCTGTTGGGATCATTTTTGGCTATTGTTTCTATGTCCTTATATGATTTGAGAACTCTTTTTCCAGATTTAGCATGACCAAGACTTAGCCATACTATATTGTCAGATTTTCCATACAAGGCAGTACCGGTTAAGCGGTCTGCAGCTTCATAGCAGCCACATTCTCTATGAGAGAGCATTGTTATGCTTAAACTGTACAATTTCTGTGATAGTGTTTGGTCAGATTATATGTCATCCCAGAGGTCTTGAAGCTCTGTTTTCTCTGCTTTGATTAAGTAGGCTGTGACATATTGTGTAACTGCAGTGGAATTGTCTGCAATGTACTGCACATCTATGTTTGCATTCCATAGGAGGGCAATGATTGCATTGCATTGTAATCATTGATGTATTTTGATTATTCTGTTCTTTTTATGTAATGTGTGTTCTTAGGAGATTTACATTTGACACTATGTCTGACTGAAGACATGAAGTTGTTTACTTGACCTGTTGTTGAAACTGGTCTAGGGAAACCAAAGCAGCATTTGGTGTAGTATTTCTCTTTTTTATATATTTGACAATATTTCCCACATGTGTGTCTTTGAGAAATTGTAAAATTTGTGCATGAAGGTCACTATGTGTTATTTGTGAAGGGATTTTACAAGTGGCATATTTTTGGATGAACTGCAAAACAGTGGCATCTCTGTCCTGACCAAATTTAGGAGCATCTTTAATCCATAATAGCATATGGATGTGTAGTGCTCCTCTGGCTTGGTATTCTTTTCTCCAAAAGAAGTGTTGAACTTCTCTGAGGGGAGGATGCGATGATGAAGCGATGATGGAAATATCTTGATACATTTATAGGATCTAGAGAGAAGAGTTTTCCTGGTGTTTTTATATCTATGTTTGTTTTATTTTTGTTTGCTTTGTGTAGGAAATCGTGTAAATCTTCCCATGCATATTCTGCACAACTTAATGTTACAAACCAAGTGGGTGGGCCAAGGTTTCTTATAAGACAGCGTACATCTCTGCGACGCCGGAACCAGTATTCTTTTGTACCACGCATGTTTGCTAAAAGATTTGTAATACTTGACTATAAAACCTCATCTTTTTCTTGCACCTTTTGTAATAATTATGTAGCTGACATATTTTGAAAATGGGTACCCGATTTTAATGTGTGTGCAACACCGTAGCATAGAGTTGCTAATTCAATTTCAAAGAGAAGGTGGAATATGTATTCCACGTTTTGTCTGAATCTGGGGTCATCAGAATACATTTGTAGAGAGCGATATTCTGATGCTGTTATCTGTGTGGGACTATCATCGTACCTTCCTCCTTTTCCAGTAGGAAAGAGTAGCGGAAAGGCCTGTGCTTCTATACCTTTTCCCATATGCTGATTGAAGATCCTTTGGCTTGTTGCATTTGGTAAGTTTCAAGTGCATCATCTATAGTGTCTTTAGAGTGTAAAGGATGAATTGTATAATGGTCTAAAATATTGGATTCTGTAGTAGGATTTAGAAGTTCAAATTGACCACTTTCTGGTGACGCTTGAATTATTTCAATGGTTTTGCTCAGGTTTTCTTCAATATTAATTTCTTTGTAGTATTCATTGTTGTTTTTTAAATATTGCAGGGCGTGTCTAACTTTATGTAGGTCCACGAGTTGTTGCCAATTTGTTTTGTCTTTTGTAGGTAGGCCATTTACTAAGACAATTAAAGATTGATCTATTGGCCGTTGCACTCCTAGAGTGTGTACATTTTCTATGAGATCTAATAGTAAATAAACTACTTTGCCAATGACTATTTCAGAGGAAGGTATTTTTGCTGTGTTTGTTTGGAGGCGTATTATTGCTTGAAATGGGTGCACTGTTTGAATTATGATGCTCTCATATAAATGTAGTTGTTGCAGGGGTTTCGGTAGTGGGAATAATTCCAAGTTATTTGTGATAGCACGTGAAGGTGTTTGGTTGTTGTCAAGTTTTGAAGTGCAGTAGTTGCAAGGTATTAAGGGGTCTACAATGTTGTATTTTTTTTCTGCTATAAGGTAGAGAGCTAATTGGAACCATTTCGAATCTTAATTATCTTCTATTTTGTACGTTATGTCTATAGTTTTTGTGGTACTTTTATAAGAAGTCCTGCGGCAAAACACACACACATGGTTTGGTAATTCAGCGGAAGTACTTTTAAACTTTAGTATTTATTTTTTGTATGTGTTTAATAGAAGGTTGATATTTGTACAGTAGTTGCAAGTTTGTTGTACATCTATTTCATTTTGTAAGTGGCTTTCAATTCCAAAATATTTTCTCTGGATATAGTCTATTTCATTGAGTAGTTGTTTGGCTGTACCATGTAGAAGATTGTTATTTAAGTTGGCTAGTGCTAAAGCAGGACTTCTAGCATAGTACAGTTTTTGGACTAGATTTCTTATAGTTGAATGATGTGTTGATATCATTTTGATATGATGGAAGGTAGTCCTGTGTATTTGCGCACTGGACAGGCATCCATATTTTGTAGTAGTTTCATTTTGAATTTGTCTTTGCTTTTTCCATACTGATTGAGGCACTGGCGTAAAGATTTGAAAGATTCTTTGGCAATGTTACACATTGATGTGCACGGCCATTTGTAGACTGGACGTTTTGGTTCAGGAGATTGGGGAGGTGATACTGAGTTTTCTGGGGATATTTTTGTGAGCAGAGTTTCTTGTTCCATAATGGTGTTATTAAGTTTTTCATACCCTCGTCCACGGCTCTGTATGGCAATTGGTTTTGTTTGCTTTTGTTTACATGCTTCTTCATTAAAATATTTTTCTGTGGTCGTGGTGTGGTTCCATTCACCTCCACAGATGTTTAAGAAGCTATTTTTGGTGATATTCCGTTTATTGAAAAGTCTTTTTTGTAGTTTAGTAGTTAGTTTTGTTAGTGGTTTCATCCTATTTAAAACTAAAATAAATAACTTCCTTTTGAGAAGGATTGCACTGTCTACGAGAGCTTCTAGGATTCATTTTCTGCGGTAGGTTTTAAGAGTTGTGCATGATTTCTCTCCTGTTTTTAAAAGAATCTGAAGGACTCTGGAGCAACATTTTTTGAAAAACATTTTTTTTGGTATGATTACTTGTCACTACACCAAGATTTATAGGTCCATTGTTAGCAGTAATGGTAGCTGAAGTCTTGTTAATCACTTTCTGTTTGGTTTTACATTTTGATACAGGAGGGAATGTTTCTGTACTGGAAACTTGTTTTGTTTCGCTTAATGATTGTATTGGCTGTTTTGTTTGAACTTTTTGTACAAAATCTGCTAGAGATGGAAGCTTATTTTGGACACTTTTATTTTGATTTGTGTTAGGGAGAATTCTCTTCAAAGGCTAATTTCCATTACCTATAGAGTCCCCCAGCAGCTTTGAAGGGTTTATTTTTTTCTCCTGCTAAGAGTGAGACCCTTTTTCCCACTCTTAAACAGATTGCTAGTGTGTGTTTTATGCTATCTTGTGAGCTTCTGGTCTATGGGGTTTCTCACCCACATAGGAATCATCTTTTTAACATATTTGGTATACGGCACCCTCCGTGCCGTACCACAGGGGTGTCATAGCGACCCCCAAACATAGACTCCATACCCTGGGACTGACTACTGTGTCCCAGGGCATGTAAAGTCTCCATTGACTTTACTAGTCAATTCGTATGAACTAAACAAGTACAACCCATCTTACTATGGAAGTACTGGGAAGGATTAATAGTTTTTCCATAATGTTAATTTTCGAGGGGGTACCGTACAGTCACTCTCTCAAAAGTTACTGGCTGGTGGCAGTGGTTACTACCATAAATATTCAACCGTGAATATTTCCCTATGCGATTTTCCCATTGTTCACAACTACCACTTTTACTGACAGCCTCTAACATACCGCCGGTTTATTTTTATATTAACTTTACTCCGGTAGGTTTTCATTGCCAGAACTTTAATCATATTTCTTTATCATGTCTTTCTCTATAATCTTAGCCCAGGTCGGGGATCCTTTGTTCGTCCTTTTGACGGGCTTCTGCACAGAAGCCCTTCTCGCGGCACCACTGAGTCTGGGGTAGACAGGATGTGTGGGAGGGGGAATAGGCACCCTGGACAGGTTTGCCTACGCAACACAAGTCGCACTCTGCCCTGATAGGCTAGGGGGTTCTCCCGCCAGGAGAGCCACCCCACTGTGTGAGTGACAGCTAGGCTGTATAAATGGGGCTCTTGCTGCATAAAAGCAGGGTCCTGAGGACTGGAGGACAAGACGTCGCCACTGGAACTAAGAAACCAAAGAGGGGAGAAGCTGAAGACATCTGCAATGACTGAACCACTGGTGAAGCCCTGCTGCAGATCCTCACCACTTTTCTCCAATAACTTGAGAAGATCTTCCCCGGAAAGAGTCTTCTTCCCTTGAGCTGGTGGGGCCAACCAGTTCGCCAAGCACCTTCCATGACCTGCCTTGGTCGAATCTCCAGTGCGAAGCACCGGATAGCCAGGCACCCGTCCACCATGACTGTGATTTAAAGGAGCGTGCCTTTTATTCCGTTTTGGCAGCACCGCGGCTGGTTTCATCCCTGGGCAGTGCAGTAACTCGAACCTTCCTCCACGACGAGAGCCTCTCTTCCTCTGCTGATCTCCCGAACTGCAGGAACTTCCAGGAACTACCGCCACCGCAGGAGCCTCTTCCACTTTCAAGGTACATTGTTCCGCCAGGCCTCCCTTTTCGTTGGGTATTGCTAAAGGTGTTTTAAATCCTTTACTTATCTTCTGGGCTGGCTGCCTTTTCATCTAACATTGTATTTCTATGTCCTGCAACCTCCTTTTCAATCGTTTAACAAAGGGCCTCATTACAAATCAGGCAGTCCGGAAATAACGGTGGCGGTAAACCCGCCGCCACCGTTGTTTCCGGACCGCCTGATCCCGACTCCTGCAGGCAGGAGGTGATGTTCCCGCCAGGTCTGACCTGGCGGGTTTAACACCGCCCACCTGCAGGCGGACGAGGAAACACCAGCAGCATTACGAGATGCTGCCGGTGTTTTCATGATCCCCATTCCCATTGAGTCCCATAGCACTCAATGGGAATGGGGATTAACACCATTCCGCCTCCGTGGTTCCCGGGAAACCGGGGTTGTAATGCCCGGTAATTCTGGGAATCACGGAGGCGGAATGGTATTACGAGTCCGGCGGTAACCGAGGCAGTTTTACCGCCTCGGTTACCGCCGGACTCGTAATGAGGCCCAAAGACTTGACTGCAGCTATTAGAACATTTTGAACGTAGGCACTTTGCCTTGTACCACTGACTCTGACACAAGCCTCTTGACTCTGGCTAAATCTGTTACAACTGCCTTCTCTAGATTGTTTCTCTTCAAGAAATGTGTTGGTGCAACTAAAACTCTTATAACCACCTTTCCTTCCCTTTTATACATTGTTGAAGTACCATTTTGCTCGGTTTTCACCAAAGTACTGTTGATGCTAAAGTGCTGCCTTGCTTAACTTGTTCACAATCCACTTGGGAAGTGTTGCTGGTGTGTTTTAGGAGTCTAAACCTGTATAACATGTTATTTCCCTCCCTCTGAAGAAATTGTTAGATTGACATTTCTGCTTAGTTATCACTGTGCCGTTTTGCTCAGTTTTCACTCTTGCTCAAACTTGTCTACAATTTAAATAGGGAGTTGTGAATACTTTTCCTGACTGTTTTAACTTACTTTAAGGATAGTGATTTGTGTGTGAACATCAGAGTGTGTAAAATAAATATATATATTCTTTTTGATACCAAGCTTTGGTCAGTGTTTCCTTGTTCCATAGTACTGTATTCGTAATGAGTAAACCCCGAATACTGCTCATCACCCTCTTGAGATAAGTCTGACTGCTTAGCCACAGATACCAACTACATTTTTGTGGTACTGACTGATACCAGAGGGGATTTTCTTGCATATACCTGTAGTCTTAATCTTTTGTATTGCTCGCTAAGGGAACTGCACAGGATTCTGCTTAACAATTTGCTCTACTTCTGCGTTGCTTTCTATGGAGTTGCTTTTTGGTAGGCATTCTTTGGGGTCTGTTGGAGAACAAAAATAAAGTGTGGGTTGGGCTGTTGTTCAGTGTATGTATGCTTTGTGCATGAGTGTCTGAGTATGATGGTAAGTATGATTGTGGAGGTGTGTGATTGTGCAATGGGCAGGTACATCAAGTTGGGAGGCTATTGTTGTATTTGTGTGTTACTATAGTGGGTTTCAGATGACAATATAAAGTATGTAGCTGGCAAGGGGAAGCACTAATACTACATCTAATGGTAAAGGGTTATATATTTGTTTGTTCTACAACACTAAAATGCTAGTGTGTTTGAGTAACAGTTAGAACATTATGTTAGTTTTGTACTTACTTTTTTCTATGGAAAGAGTAGGTTTCTTCTAAGTCCTTGTTCGTACTTCTGACGCTGCTGCTTTTCAGGAGAGTGGTGTTCATTGAAAGTGTAGAAGAAAGAAGTTAGTGCATATGTGTGTTATAGCAGTTTTGTTAATGTAGACATTGTTTTGCATTATTTTTTGCCTATGTGCATCCTGTATATTTTATTTAGAATCTGTTAGTTGAATATGTTTTTCGAATTAGTCTAACAGTAAACGTATAGAGCACACTTGTTTTTTTAATGTTATGTTTATAAATGTTAAGAGATAGAAGAAATAATCATATGCCTTTTGTGTTATTTTTACAGGGTAAATGGCAGCGATTGTACATAAAAGCAAACAATGTATGCCTTTGTGAAGGTGTGGGTAATAAAGCAGAAGGATTTCATATAGAGGCAGTGGTGTTGTTTGATCTGGGAGCCTTTCTAATGATATTGGGGGTCATTACGACCTTGGAGGTAACCATGCCGCAATTTGCGGCATGGTTACCTCCATTTCGGGTACCAGGTCCGGGTTCCCTGAATGGGGAAGTACCGGGCCATTCCAACCTTGGAGGGCCCGGTATTTCCCCATTCAGGCAACCCAGACCCGGTCCATCCCCATTCCCATTTAGGCCCCAATAGGGCTCAATGGGAATGGGGAGCATGCTAACAACGGGCCCATTAATAACGGGCCCGTTGTTAGCATGCTGGGCTGCTCGCGGGACCCGCTAAGGACGCCTGGTTTTACCAGGCGTTCTTACCGGGTCCCGCAAGCAAACCTCCTAATGCGGTGGTAGGGGGTTAACGGGGCCGGCTCCTATACCGACCCGTTAACCCCCTATCGCCAGGGTCAGAATGACCCATATTGTCTGTGTGTGTGCTTGAATGAAGATGTATGTACTCATCCTGGCTGCGTGTAATTTTATAACACAGTGGACAGTCTTTTTCATAATTATACTGTTATTTTTCACATCTTATAATATGAAACAATATTTTTTTAGATAGGTGTGTGTTTAAACAAACATTTGGAGAGCTGAAAGCTTTGCAAGTGACACTTCATCATAGCAGATGGGAGAAATGACAGGAACTTCATTTTACAGTTTAGTGGCATTTACTCTGTTAATATTTGTATTTATTTTGTTTTACATTTTGAAAGTGCTTACGCAGCCCTCGGGCGTCGAGGCGCTGATACAGCAATGGTTTGTTTTTTAGTTGTGTACTTATTTTGTCTTAGTTGCATATTTATAACACGCTTAAACACCCAGAGGTTTCTAAGCGCGGACCCGGGGATCGAATCTGTGTTGCTTCGTGTCGTCTTGCTTTGAAGGCATGCACGTTGACGCTGAGCTATGCTCCCGGGATGTATTGTATTTCTAGAAGAGGTGTACATGTACTGTGTAGAAAATATTCATACCTGTAGTCTGTGTTTATGCATATGCATATGGATGTGCATCAATCTGTAAGTGGAAATCTTGGGAAGTTTTATAGTAGTTGTTGCTGTAGGTCCTTTGCAGTGACAGCCGAATTGTACTGAGAGTGATCAATAGTACATCTAAAGTGGTGATCTGTGATGACAGAGTTAGATGTAGAGTTCTTGGATGTGATTGGTGGATGATTGTGTTACTGCTTAACAGTAGCCAATGAGGGAATGGTGCAGAAAGTGCAGTGAAAAGTGTAGAAGGGCTGCCCACAGTGTTACTTACGTGCTCTGCAGACTGGGCGGCTGTTCGGAGACATGACATGCTACATTCGGGGTTTCCGAGCATGAAGTGGGAGTGTATTTTGAGGATTAGCCAATCAGGTGTTGAGGTTTTGCTTCGTATTGAGAGAGGCTGTGTGTAGTGAAGATGGCGGAGGTGCAGAAAGTCAGGGTGTTGGTGGTTGGAGATATGTTTGTGAATTGTTTGGAGCAGTATGCAGAATCTAGAAATGTGGCTAACCATTTTGACACAAAAGGAGTGGATGTGGTGTGGAGCATTGTGCCTGATTTGAATTTGCCAGCAATTCTAGTAGTTTGTCAGGATGTGGCTAGATTTCATAGTCCACATGTAGTTGTCTTACACTGTGGTGCTGTGCATTTGGGCTATGTTACTGTCTCTACTTTGTTGCAAGATTTGAAAAATTTGGGTCAGGAAATCATGAAAGTCCTTCCAAATGCCAAGGTTATGTTTTCTGGGTTGACACCTAGGGCAATATGGGACAATAGTTCTGCTTTTTGTCCTCAGCAAAATGTTGACAGGTGCTTAGTCAACCGAGGCATGTTTGGTTTTATGACTAGATTGGTGTTACGCTCACCTGGTTCCCACAGGGTCGTCGATCGGACCCGGACAGCTGCGGTCTCGACCAACGTGATGCGTAGTGAAGAGATAACAGTCTGGACTGGCCCGCCTAATCTTGTCTGCTGGACTCATAGAAGTATTCTCCTGCAAGTGGAAAAAGGGATTTAGCCACCCGTGGACTTTAGTGATGGCCCCCCCAAAAGTTCTCGTTCTCCCCACTAATCACCTCCGATATCCCCTTTTGGTAACCTCATCTTATGTTTTTAAATGATGAGCTCTCCATTCTGCATGGCATGCAGGGGCGCGTAGATACCAGTTACTTCACTTGGTTGAAGGTACTGGAGGAGTTCCGGAGGAATATTGAGTCCAGTGTCTATAAAGTTCAAAGAGTTCAATATGTCCGATGTTCACTCTTGTTCCATTCCCTCGTTAGGTTGCAGCTGGGTCCAAAGGAATATTGCCTGGAGGCAGCTAATGGCGTTCAGGTAAGAGTCTGTATTACCAAACAGTGTCTGGTCAAAGTTGCATGAGTTTAACTTGCTGTTTTCTCTCCCTTTATAGGTGCGGCATAGGAAGATGCGGCGAATTTAAGAATACTACCTCCGGTGGTAAAGCAGGTAAGCCTATGGTGGCACCAAGATTGTTTTTGTCAGTTTTCTCTGCTCAACTTGTTATTCCTTTTGTTTTCCCCCCAGGTGCTGGATTTTGACGAAGAAAATGATGGAGGCAGCGCCGAGTCGAAAGATGCGGTGGACTGGTGAGTATAACGCGGCGCTGCTGCTGGCGAAGCGACGCGTGCTGAAATAATGTCCTTTCCAGGCTTGGAGATGTGCTGGGTCCGGAATCAGGTAAGGAATCAAATAATGTCCGTGATCTAACCTCTTCTCCTTTCTTTTCCTTTTGTCTAGGAGCTCCAGATTCGAGGCGGGCGTGTCAGAAGACTGGATGCTGACTTGCAGACACGGTGAGCGTCACGCTGCTGGATGCAGAATAACGCGAAGCATGGGCTGCTGTTCGGGCGTGGTTTAAATAGCCTGCAAAGTAGTCCCAGGTAAGAAGTTCCCCAGAACCACACCCAAGTGAAAAAGTGTCCCTGTAATAAAATAGTCCCATCCAGGCCTCACGTTGGCTTGGACTCGTTTGCAGCATGATCTGCATAAGGTAAGTAAAGGCTATGAGCCTGGCGCCTATGGCGCCAGAACTGAATCCAAACAGCCCCCAGTCGGGGCTGTTGGGGTTTTAATGAGTATCTGGATGCCTGCTCCCGGGGCTGATGGACTCGATCTGGATGCCCAGGGGTAGGCATCATGACAGCACTCCCCCCGAAGGCCCCTCCTAAAGTTGTTCTTCCCCTTGGCCCTGGCTTGTCTGGGAAGTCCTGATGGAACGTTTTCATCAATCGAGGAGCATGAAGGTGGTCACTTAGTTCCCATGACCTTTTTTGTGGTCCGGAACCCTTCCAGTCGATTAAATAAAGTCTTGATTTAACCATTTTAGAGTCCAGGATGTTTTTTTTACCTCGAATTCAGGTTCTCCATCTATTAGGATGGGGTCAGGTGGTTTGGTTAATCTTGTCCCGGGTTGAACTGGTTTTAGACGTGAAACATGAAAGACAGGATAAATCCGCATATTAGAGGGTAATTCTAATTTGACGGCCACCCGGTTGTTAATGGCCTTAATGGTGTAAGGACCCAAATATCTAGGATTAAAAGTCTGAGTTCCTTTCAGAGGTATATGTCTTGTAGCCAGCCAAACTTGGTCTCCGATTCGATATGGTGGGGTCTCACTTCTATGTTGATCAGCATTTTTCTTGTATTTCTCTTTTGCTTATTTCAAATGTTTTGTTGCCTCTTTAAAGGCTTGTGTAATAGTAGAATGCAGATGAGTTACTGCCGGCATTTCTAAATGCTGGGGCGAATCGAGTTCTGAGGTTCGAGGATGATGTCCATATATGGTGTAAAAGGGCTTTTTCCGGTTCCTCAATGTACAGAGTTATTGTATGCGTATTCAGAAATCCATAAAATGTCCTTCCAATTACTTTCGGTTTGGTGGAGCATACAACGTAGGTATTGTTAAAGAGTCTGGTTGGTTCTCTCTGTCTGACCATCGGTTTGGGGATGGCGACTGGTTGATAACCTTACGTCGATTTGTGCCAATTGACAACACTTCTGCCAAAATTGCGAAATGAACTGACTGCCTCGGTCAGAGATAAATACGGAAGGAAATCCATGTATTCGAACAATATTTTCGAGAAATTCCTTGGCCAAGATTGAAGCAGAAGTTAATCCTTTTAAAGGAATGAAGTGGGCCATCTTGGAAAAATGATCCACAATAACTAGAATGGTGTTGAATCCATTACATGTTGGTAGATCTGTAATAAAGTCTAAAGACAAAGTGTGCCATGGTGTTGGTGGAATATCTAAAGGTTGTAAAAGACCAGCTGGTTTCTTCTTTTGACTTTTGTTCTGGGCGCAGGTGCCACAAGACAGTACAAATGACTTTACATCTTTTCGCCAGGTGGGCCACCAGAATTGTCTTTTAATTTTAGCTTCAGTTTTTGCAATACCTGGGTGCCCTTCCATCAGAGCTTCATGGTAATTGGAGATGACTTGTTCTTATAGTTCCTTGTGTGGTAGAAATAGACGCCCTTGATAGTAAGGTAGGTCATTGACAACTCAATAATCTTGGCCCTTTTTAACCCAGTCCTGCAGGGCTGCTGAATCAAAAAAGTTGTTGGATCTTTAAATGAATATCTTCTAAGGTCTGTAGAGTAGTTATCCCAAGAATTCTTTGTTCAGGAATTATAGGCACCGGTTCCGGGTTCGAATATGCTTCTCCCATCCCGATTCGGGACAAAGCGTCTGCCTTACCATTCTTACAACCTGGTCGATAAGTGATCACGAAATTGAATTCGGCAAGGAATAAGGCCCATCTAAATTGACGCGATGATTGGGCTTTGGCTGTTTTTAAATACTGCAAGTTCCTGTGATTGGTGATTACAGTAATGGTATGCATGGCACCGACAAGATAATGCTGCCAAGCCTTGAAGGTGGATTTGATGGCTAACAACTATTTATCGGTAACCACATAGTTTAATTTGGGGGCCGAGAATTTTCTGGACCAAAATGCTACTGGATGAAGTTGACCAGTTTCTGGATCCTTCTGGGAAAAGGACAGCCCCCATGGCTAAACTGGACGCATCGGTTTCAACTATGTATGGGAGCTCGGGGCGTGGATGCTTTAAGACAGGTGCCGATGTGAATTTCAATTTCAGTTCTTGGAAGGCTTTTTCAGCCTCTTCGGTCCACAAGAAGCGTTTGTTTTTTCGCAAAAGTGCTGTGATGGGGTGTACAACATATGAGAAGTCAGGAATAAATCTGCAGTAGAAATTAGCAAACCCAAGCATGCTTTGCACCCCTTTAACTGAACTGGGTGATGGCCACTTGAGAATTGCGTCCACCTTTCGAGAGTCCATTCAGACTCCTTTTGGAGTCAGGATAAATCCAAGGAATTCAACTTCTGTAGCATGAAAAACGCATTTTTCCAATTTTGCATATAACTTGTACTGGCGTAGTTTCTCAAGGACTGCACAAATGTGCTTAACATGGTCTGATTCTGAGGAGGAGTACACTAGAATATCGTCTATGTATACGACAACACAGACGTCAATGAGTTCACGAAGGACATCGTTCATAAAATACTGGAAGGCTGCTGGTGCATTGCACAACCCGAAGGGCATCACCTGATATTCGAATAATCCGTACGAAAAGCGGTCTTCCATTTGTCGCCCTTCTTTACACGTACCAGATGATATGCCCCTCGGAGATCTAATTTAGTGTAGATGCAAGCATCCTTTACTTGGTCTAGTAGTTCGGGGATCAGAGGCAATGGATATTGGTTCTTCTCCGTGATCTGGTTTAATGCGCGGTAGTCTATGCACGTTCTGAGGTCACCTTCCTTTTTGGGCACGATGAATAAAGCTGAAGATGCAGGGGACTTAGATGGATGAATGAATCAATTAGCAAGGTATTGGTCCAAGTATTGTGGTAGGTGATGGTTTTCGGGTTCCGTAAGGGCGTAGATTCTACTGCATGGAGGTTGTGCACCGGGTATGAGGTCGATTTGACAATCGTATGATCTATGAGGCGGTAAGGTGTTTGCCTGTTCTTTTTGGAAAACATCCTGGAATTCTTGATATTCCTTAGGTAACTGCATGACTGGATTAGCGACAGTGGCCAGGCATTTGTTCAAGGTTTTTTCCGGGTAACAGGTGTGTGCACACTCCGGGAAGGTTACTCTCTTCTCTCGCCAATCAATACAAGGATTATGTGTTTCCAACCAAGGTATCCCCAGTATTATTTGGAACTGCGGGGCTTTGATTAAGTCAAACACAATAGTCTCTCGATGCCCATCTTGACCCAACAGTGTCATCTCTGTGGTGGAATGAGTTACAGGCCCAGAGGCAATTTCAGTTCCATCGACTGTGGTGATAACATCCGAAGTGGTCTTTTTTGCAGAGAAGTAGATTCATCCTAGAAACCAATTCGTGGTCCAGATAGTTTCTGACGGCCCCGCTATCAATGTATGCCCTAACTGCGTGCACACGTGATGGCTGCCTTGGATCAATAAGGACCATTGGTATGATTAGGTGCGAGGTCTGAGTGTCCTTCTTTAAGCTCGGCAAGCGGACCTCTACGCTTGTCGGGCGTGGTCGTTTCCCGAATCAGGCTCTGTTTGATTTCTATCAGCAACTTCGACTACTTTCTGGGATGGTTTTATAGGGCAATCCCGTAGAAAGTGTCCTGAGGCCCCACAGTACAGACACAACTGCATCTGTCGTCTCCTTTCTCTTTCTTTTTGAGTTAAGGGTCCCTTAACCCCCCTGATCTGCAAAACCTGGGGGTCCTGATGGATAACAACCTCACCCTGGAGCCACAAGTAAACTCAGTAATCAATAAATGTTTCTTCCTCCTGCGAGCAGCAAAAAGGATCCTACCGTTCCTGTCGTTCGCCAACAAAACACTTACCATCATCGCTCTGATCATGTCCAGAGTAGACTATGCCAATAGCTTATACATGGGCATGCCCGAACGACTTCTAAAAAAACTGCAACGCATACAAAATGCAGCAGCCAGACTTCTCCTCAAGCTACCCAGAAGAGAACACATCACACCCGCGCTAAAAATACTACACTGGCTACCGCTGAAACAGCGAATAAAGTTCAAAGCCATGTGCATCACGCACAGAGCAATACACAAACAAGGCGCAGAATTCCTAAGCGCAAAACTGCGCCTACATCAACCGACAAGAACACTAAGATCAAGCACAGACATACGCCTGGAACCAAAACCCTACAACAGGAAAAAATTCAGAGGATCGTCTTTCTCTCACCAGGCACCCAAAACTTGGAACGACCTACCTAAGAATATACGGAATACAACAAACCACCTAGCATTCAGGAAACTCCTCAAATCATGGCTCTTCAAAGCGTAACCACCACGGAGACGCACCGGAATGCCCTTACACTAAAACAATGATGAAAATAACCCCAACTTCGGCCACTCTCAAATTGAACAAACGCTCAAGCCAAAGAACCAACCACTCGACAGAGCATAAGACATCATGGAAGACAGCCGCAAAGGAAGGCTACAGAGACTGACCACCTAACTAGACCCAGACGAAACCTAGACCTACACTCTCCCGCTCTTACGCACCGGACGAACACAGCCAGACTGGCAGACGCATCTAGATAGACGTTGGCCTGCGTCACATGTGGATAGGACTGTTCGAAGGATAACATGCCCGCGCCTAGGAAACGTGAATGCTAGCTTATGCCACAATCAAAGCTGTGAACACCAACCTGCGTGGCGTTCGGATGGAGTTGTGAACGCTAGCTTGCCCACTCCTGGACCGATCTCTAAACACTAGCCTGCGCCGCGACCAGATAAAAGTGTGAATGTTGGCATGATCACACCAGTATGGAGCCCCAATCATTGGCCTGCGCCGCGCCTAGATGGGAATGCGAGGGCCAACAAGTGCCACTCTCCCCAGAACCGCGAGTACTAGCATTGGTAAAGGTCAGGTAACCCACTAATTGGTCAAATTAAGCTCAAACTCTGCATACTTATCTCACTCAAAAACTCACACAACCATCTCTCGCACAACAAACCGCACGCACTTCACAACACTGCAACAACACATAAACCGGAACAACAGCACACGTGGACTGACTCCAATCCGATACCTGCACCAAAGCTCAGCACCCGGTGTATACTGAGTTGAAGCTGCCAACAGCACACCACTTCTCTCACTATCCTACTCCCTTCTTCAACCTACTAACCCATCCCACCTTTATCGTTTTCAGATCCGCCTGAGCGCCTGGGGACCAATTCCGTTGGTGACGGTGCGCGGCACAAATACCTTTAACATTTAACATGCATCTGTTCCTTTGGGAGTAATATTGGGTTTAACCAATACCCGATTCTCGAACTTAGCTCGATCAGCTTTTCTATTCTGAAGTCGGTGGTCTAGCTGGACCACTAAGTCTATATATTCTGCGCAATCCTGAGGTGGGTTCACAACTTGGGCCAAAACATCTTTGAGTTCACCCCGAAGTCCGCGATGAAATAATGTAATTCGCTTTACCTCTGGCCATCCGGTTTCCACCACCAACCTATTGAAGGTTGCGATATAAATTAGCAGGTCCTGGTTTCCTTGTCGTAGGGATAGAAGTTCGTTATCCAGGGCCTGTCCCTGTGAATGTCTGGCGAATAATCTTTCCATGCTCAATTAAAAACCCTGAAAATCCCGAAGAAGAGGGTCATCCTGGTTGACTAATGGAATTGACCAATCCGCTGCGCTGCCACTAAGGTATGACAGTACAAAGGCTACTTTGGCTTGGTCGTTTGGAAAAGCTCCTGGTCTGCATAAAAAGTGCAAGCGGCATTGGTTAATGAACACAGCAAACCTTTTCGGGTCCCCAGCAAAGCGTTTGGGTGGAGTTAAAGGAATGCTCCCTGGTAGAACCACTTGCACAGGGCTGCTTGATGAAACAGGGGTTGAATTCCCCCCAAGTCCAGGTAGTGGTGTTTGCCCGGCTTGGTTTTGCAGCAGTTGTCTGGCAAGATCATCAGTGCGCTCCTTTGACACAATCAATCAGTCCTCTCCTGAGGGCATTAGTTTCTTGCCGCGCAAAGTGCACTTCTCCTAACAATTGGGCTAGTTGGTCAGTTTCTGAGGTCTCCATTACTCCCAGGTGGGGATTTGTAGATAGGCTTTGCATTCTGTTACGCTCACCTGGTTCCCACAGGGGCGTTGATCGGACCCGGACAGCTGCGGTCTCCACCAACGTGATGCGTAGTGAAGAGATGACAGTCTGGACTGGCCCGCCTAATCTTGTCTGCTGGACTCGTAGAAGTATTCTCCTGCAAGTGGAGAAAGGGATTTAGCCACCCGTGGACTTTAGAGATGGCCCCCCCAACAGTTCTCGTTCTCCCCACTAATCACCTCCGATATCCCCTTTTGGTAACCTCACCTTATGTTTTTAAATGAGCTCTCCATCCTGCATGGCATGCAGGGGTGCGTAGATACCAGGTACTTCACTGGGTTGAAGGTACTGGAGGAGTTCCGGAGGAATATTGACTCCAGTGTCTATAAAGTTAAAAGAGTTCAATATGTCCGATGTTCACTCTTGTTCCATTCCCTCATTAGGTTGCAGCTGGGTCCAAAAGAATATTGCCTGGAGGCAGCTGATGGCGTTCAGGTAAGAGTCTGTATTACCAAACACTGTCCGGTAAAAGTTGCATGAGTTTAACTTGCCGTTTTCTCTCCCTTTATAGGTGCGGCATAGGAAGATGCGGCAAATTAAAGAATAATACCTCCGGTGGTAAAGCAGGTAAGCCTATGGTGGCAAAGAGATTGTCTTTGTCGGTTTTCTCGGCTCACCTTGTTATTCCTTTTGTTTTCCCCCCAGGTGCTGGATTTCGACGAAGAAAATGATGGAGGCAGCGCCGAGTCGAAAGATGCGGTGGACTGGTGAGTATAACGTGGCGCTGCTGCTGGCGAAGCGACGCGTGCTGAAATAATGTCCTTTCCAGGCTCGGAGATGTGCTGGGTCCGGAATCAGGTAAGGAATCAAATAATGTCCATGATCTAACCTCTTCTCCTTTCTTTTCCTTTTGTCTAGGAGCTCCAGATTCGAGGCGGGCGTGGCAGAAGACTGGATGCTGACTTGCAGACACGGTGAGCATCACGCTGCTGGATGCAGAATAATGCGAAGCATGGGCTGCTGTTTGGGCGTGGTTTAAATAGCCTGCAGAGCAGTTCCGGGTAAGAAGTTCCCCAGAACCACACCCGAGTGAAAAATAGTCCCTGTAATAAAATTGTCCCATCCAGGCCTCACGTTGGCTTCGATTCATTTGCAGCATGGTCTGCATAAGGTAAGTAAAGACTATGAGCCTGGCGCCTATGGCGCCAGGACTGATTTCTATGATGAGCCTGGTGCCTAAGGTGCCAGGACTGAATCCATACAGCCCCCAGTCGGGGCTGTTGGGGTTTTAATGAGTATCTGGATGCCTGCTCCCGGGGCTGATGGACTCGATCAGGATGCCCGGGGGTAGGCATCATGACAATCGGGCATGTTGTTTTGCAACCATGACAACATTGACTCTGGTAATGATGATTACTTTAAGGAAGATGGCATTTCTTATTCTATTGTGGGAAATGCCATGCTGTTTTGGAATGTAAGGGTTGCTTTGGAGAAGCTAATGTGAAGATTTTTGGAGGAAAATGGGCAAAAAACCCCCCAAAAAAATAGAAAATAAAAGGTGTTTCTGAAGCATCTGCAAAAATAAACTAAAGAAAGGCTCTTTTCAGAGCCAACCTCAAAGGGGAAATGGGGCACACTGATAATTTTTTCTTCCCCTACGCTTAGATATTTCGATTTGTCTGCAGATAGCGCGGTTGTTTGAGGACAGTGCATATTACATACAGGGATTTTGGGGTTGAGTAGCATGCAAATGAAACTGAGCAGAGCAAGGGATTGGTCAATAAGGTTTACTGGGTGTGTTGTGTAAGGAAAGAGTTTCTCAGTATGTCTTTTTCCTGAAAGAAGAGGAGATAGCTATGGCTGTGTGTTTCAGAAAGCAGATTGTTTGGATTTTGGGAGATTTGTGGATAAATTGGTTGGTATGGAGTGGCTGCACATCTTGGATCCTCTCATGTGGAAGTGTACTGGCATGGAGTGCATGGAATGAAGTAGGTGGATTTGGTGCCTCTCTGTGCTTCTTTGGTGACACAGCGTCATCCAGACATTATTATTATTCATTGTGGAGGGAACAGTTTAGGACATGTGTCTGGAATCGCTTTGCAATTTGCAATGAAAGAAGGACTTGGGAAAGTCATGGACATGTATCCAAACTCCAGAGTAATTTTTTCCCGTATTGCGCAAAGACAAATGTGGCTGCGTTATTTTTCATTTGGTCCACAAATGGAGAAAGCAAGGCGCAATGTTAACAAGGCTGTTTGTGCCTTTTTGAGAGATGTTGGTATGTCCTCTTTTCAGAATGAAATGTTTGTAGCACACACATTTATCGCAGAGATGGAGTACATCTTACTTATGCTGGCAATCAGATTTTTCTGTGAAATATAGAAAAAAATGCATTGCAACCTTTTTTGGAATTAGAGCAATCCATTTTACAGTAGGTGTTGACCATTTGAAGTTTTTCGAAACAGAAAAAAACACCACAAAAAGGCTCTTTTCAGAACCACCACTTCCTCCCAGAGAAAAGTGCAATGGTTGTGACAGGGCAACACTGCACAGATTGTAGATGTCCGCAGACATATAAAAATGCACAAGGCCCTGCACTATTTATTTGTCACTTCTATTTTTTAACTGTGAAAGGCGGCTCTGAAAAGAGCCTTTGTATTTGTTTTGTTTTTGTTTTATATTTTCTGGGGTATTTTAAACACAACACAGAAGGAAAGGAGGGGAAAGGAGGGTAAGGAAGGGACACCAACCACAGGGATAAGAAAGGGCAGGTGGAGAGAGGAAGATGTAGGATGGGCCTTACTTAGGTAGGTAGCAGTTCTTCTGGTGCTCCTTGACCGCAGTCTCGAAAGCACTCCAAACATTCTCCCCTCTGCAGAGTACTGCATCGCAGTACATTCACAATATTGTGACCCTCGAAAGGTAAGGGTCAACAGCATCATGAATGGCCTGTGAGGCAGCTGGAGGGATGTGCTGTCCCACAGGAGTGTCTCTTGTGGTGGCAGGAGCGGAAACGGAGGATGCCGTCGAGGAGGTCAACCTACTACATTTATCGAAAGGTACAACCTTACGAATAGCCCCATCATGGAACGACTTTAGGTGTCGCTTCATTGATGTAGTACTATAGCTATAGGAACCATGCCTGCCACCACTCAGCACCATGCGGCACTGAGTGCACATCCTCCTGTTCGCATGAGCTTTTGACTTTCCATCAATGGTGGTAAATAACCGCCACACCCAAAACTCACGATGAGTGCTAGTAGTAGGGACTTCCACTAACTCATCCTCTTCATCCTCTTCATCCGTCTCCTCTGCATCCTCATGCCTGTTCCCCTCTGCAGGCCCTTGGGGACGTGGTGGTGGTGGAGGGGGTGGGGGGTGCTGATGCGGAGGCAGTAGCAGCAGAAGCAATTTGGGACGCCATCTGGAAGGTTAATAACCAGCAACTAGGAACTAGGAACCAAAAACAGCAACTTGCACAATTGTCCTGTTGTAAATCTTGGAAATTGAAAAGGAGAATGAGGATCAACTCTGGGGTGTGGCCTTTTATAGGGGCGCTGGGGCGCGCTTCGCGGACACCCGCGCGGTTCCCGAACACTTCGAACACTAAGAATGGGCTCAGAAAGTTCCAAAAAGTATGTAGATCGGTTGGGATATTGGACATGTGCAATGATGAACTTTTACTGTAAAACACCTTGGATTGCTCAAAAAGCACTTTTTTAAATGTCCGTGGATCTGGACAGTGTCCGGAAATAAGGACAGACGCTCATCTTGGGTGCGGTCACATGATGACGTCGCGGGCACGTTCGCAAATGGGATGGTTGTCCGCAGGACCCCAAATGCGTAGTGCCGGTTGTGCGCATGCGCGGGTGTTCTACGGACAGTTTTCAGGTCTCCAAACTAATTAAAAGTGCGACACACATGCAGCGGACAGTTGCGGAGAGGCACGATGTTCGTAGGATCCAAGTGTGTGGTGCGCATGTGCTCAGGACAATGTTGAACTCCCTGAATAAAATAAATGTGTGTCAAAACTTTGCGGACAGGCAGACATCTTGTGTATTCTGAGGACATAGGCATTTCAATTATGAACAGTACGAACAGGTATATTGTCCTTAGGACACCCCCATTTTGTTTACATACAGACAGGCGGACATCTTGTGTGTTCTAAAGACACCTCCATTTTAATTATCGACAGTAGGGACAGGTATAGTGTCCTTGGGACACACCCATTTTAGGTATTTGGGGACATCTCGGACAGCTGCTCTGTCCGCGGACACCTTGACTGCCTTTAAAAAAAAAAAATAAGAAACGGGTATATACTAAGAACACATTTAAAATGTTATTATTGTTTAACATAGAAAAATTAGGAAAGAGAGGGGGAAGCAGAAACTGAAACAAATATAGCGGAATTAGGGGTTTGGAAATTATGTATGGGAGGGGAGCAAGGGATGGAAGTTTCATCATACCGTTTTTCTTGGTGGGGAGGGTTTGCGGATAGTTGGCTGGGACATGGAGAGGGGAAACAGGTACATGTGGGTCAATGGTATTTAATGTTTTCTTTAATGTGGTCCACAATACACTCTTTTAGTTGGTTGAAGTGTTGTAGTAATAAATCTATTTTCAGTTCCATTTGTTTGAGAGGATTTTCTATTATCTCTTTTGGTATATTAGTTTTATTGGTTGTCTGGTCTGTTAAAAAAAAATGTTTTAAGTACATATAAAGTCATAGTTATTAATTGGCTTATATAGAGAAATGTTGTGTCTACCATTATTATCACTCTCTTCACTCATCTCATCTCGTGGGAAATTCTCTTCCAGCCATTCCGAAGTACTGGACATTTCTGTGTTAAAAGAAATACATATTAGTTTTAGTGTACATAATACAGAAAATGTATAAGTATATGAAATAAATGTAGTGTACTTACTACTTTTTTACAAACCTTTGCTGTTACTGGTGTGTAAGTATGCTCTTGCTTCTTGCTGTGCAGTTTCTGTGAGGTAATTCAGCTGGAGGCATATTTATTTTGTTTTGGTATATTCCATTATATTGGAAATGCAACTTCAGTGGATGGTTGGTGTTTTACATATACAGTTTCCACTTCTTATTTATTATTAAATGTAATGTATTTATGTGGTGCTTTTTGAATATGTTTGTGTGTTTTTATTGTATGATACAATAATGGAAGATACCATCTAAGTTTTTGGATAGTGCTGATGTTGACCGCGTGCGCCTGCAGACATGCGCACGGTCCGCGGACATCAAAATCACTAGCGGGGTGGGGGGTTTACTATTTTCTATGTTATATAAATGTAAGGTAAGGGAGTCTTAGTAAAAATTTGTCACATTTACATTATCTATATTTATATTCAGTGAAAAAAACATTGTTAAAGGGATGTTATGGTTAAGTTGTGCCAATAAAACGCTATGACAGTGAACAAAACTTTGTTAAAGGGACATTATGGTTAAGTTGTGCTAATAAAAAGCTATGAAATTCAGTAAAAAAAAAAAATGTGTTTAAGGGACGTTATGGTTCCAAGTAAAACCGAAAACCCCCTGAAATTCGCAAGTTATGGTAAACTAAGCAACCATAACTCGCACCACCACCGTGCACTGCTAAGACTAACACCCAGGACATGAAAGATGACATCACACATGTCATTAATGACATCACATGTGCATTTAGTTTTCATGCATGGCCTCCACACAGGATTGTCATTGTAATGTTAGAAAAAAAATGTAGAGATCTTTGGAAGAACTATCATTCAGCAAATATTTTATTAGGCGTTCATTGCTATAAACACCATTGCATTATTGAGTTATTTCTAGTATATGAACGCACTTGTGTACCCACGTAAGCGTTCTCTGCAGCATGCGCCATAGAGGTGCAATATTCAATACCTTCCATGTTGGATAGTAAAATGATGAATGCTTTCATTTCAGAGTTTTGGATAGTGTGAAACATGTAATAAGTACCTGACAATGCCTCCCTTACTGCATAATTGTTCTACTACACACAAACCATAACGAGACTACAATGCATACAAATACGTATATGTGCAGGGAAAGTAAAGTAAGCAAAAAACCAGCACTATTACCAGATAGTGTTCATAACCTCACTAATTAACTTCATGCATGGAAATAATTGCTGTGTTTCAGGCTTAGTTCTTCTCCTTTGTATATATATCATGTGATGTGCCTGCAACCCAAGGAAAGCAGTGTAACTACAAACATAGTACCTTTTGCATGTTTAATTGCTGGCTGTTAGTGAAGTACACCACCTGCCCTACATATGTCAGTGCACACAAAAAGAGGAAACAAGAACTGTGATGTCATCAATGATATTTATGATGTCATCTTTGATGTTCTGGGTGTTAGTCTTAGCAGTGCACGGTGGTGGCGCGAGTTATGATTGCTTAGCTTAGCATAACTGGCGAATTTCAGGGGGGTTTCGGTTTTACTTGGAACCATAACATCCCTTGAACAATGTTTCTTTCACTGAATTTCATAGGTTTTTAGTAGCGCAACTTTACCATAACGTCCCATTAACAACGTTTTTTTCCACTGAATATATATATATAAAGACATATTACGCTTCATCATATTGAGTGCTAGTCCTCCTCATCCCATCCCTACTTCCCATCCCTCCTATTGTGTGAGATATTGGGTATTAGATCACTTTTCTTGGTATAAACCAGGTGGAATGTAGAAGGGGGGAACACCTTTATTATCTCACAGAGAGGTAGGAGAGATGACAGAACAATACTTGTTTAATTAAGGCAACAGGTTGCTTGTCTTATAGGTGAGGGTCACCTCATGTTTCAGGACCGGGACGAGGTAGAAAAGAAGTGAATATTATGAGTAAGCATTCTCAGCCTTCCAGGGAACCTTCTAAAGCCTCTTTATCCACCAGGCAGCTGTTACCAAGTACTGAATCCCCGAGTTTTAGTGGGACCTGGCCGCTGACAATGATATATGGAAGGCCAGAGTTTTGTTGGTGAAGGGTCAGGTGTTTGATCCCAGTGAAAAAGAGGAAATCCTGCTCTTGGACATTAAGGTGATGGGGGGGCAGAAAGAGTGTAGGTGCAGTCCCAAAAAGGACCTACCTGGGTGGGCAGGAACCCCTAAATGGTCTGCATGGCCCTCATTGTCCACATCCAAATAGACTTCACCTCTGATCCTCAATTGTACCTGACTGTAGACAGAATGCTCACTCCACCTGCTACGTGAAATCTGTAGGCACCTCCAACATACCCTTATTCTTTAGGTGGTGCCGGCACACTGAGGTGCAGGGGCACACTACAACCAACACACTTGCACTCCTGACTGAAGCCCAGTGCCCGTGTGCATCCGCTACAGAGTTGTGTTTTTATCCTCGTCTCACAGCTTCATTTCCCGGCATGTCCACTCAGTCCTTCATCCTTCAATGTTGATAAGAACAATTGACACGGATAACAGTGAACATGAGATATTTGTGTGTGCCATCATAAATCCCCCTATGGGGTCAGTGTGCACTCTACAAATGATGGTGCACCCTACTGATTGGCACAGTGCAATATCCCATCAACACTGTGCAAATTAGAGCATGGTGCACAATATGCACTAAAGTAAGTTGTTGTCATGCTTGATGTTTTCAGATGTTGTACAAACTCCTTGACTTTTAATAACAATTACTATTTTGTGTATTTTTAGTTGATGGGAACCAGCTCCACCGCAACCTCTGCTGGAGAGTAAGAACTGATTTTTCCTTTCTGATTGAACATCTTCAATCTTTGAAGTTCACAGTAGCAGCCATCTTTGTGTTCCTCACTCATCCCCCTTTCTTTGCCTCTCTTCTGCAGTCGTTTAGTGCGGGTGTCCACTGGTATTTCCGATGGTGAGAAGAAATCCGTTGAAGAGCGGAAGAAACTTGCGGCTACATGGGCTGGAAATCAAGGGATTAACATTAAACCGGTATGTGAGGCTTGATCCCGTTTACATTGTTACTGATGCTGCACTTTCTGGTGGTGGAATAGGGGAGGGTCTGTGCCGAAGGTGTTCTGGTTCACCATGAATGAGGGCTTTCACTCTAAAGAGGGTTTATGCCTTGGAAAATAGACACACATGCACTCGTAAATTAATGAGCTCCCGTGCATTATTTGTATTTGGGTGAGGGTCATAGTAATACAGAAATGCATGCAATTTTTCAATGGGCACCTTTCTACCAATACATGTTTCGTTTCTTACATTGACACAGAGTTAATATGTTTGAGTTTTGTGGCCAAGCCAATGTGTGTGTCAGCCATATTTATTTATTTATTTATTTATTGCATTTATAAAGCGCACAGGCAGGCCTGGGGCATCGTGGTGCTGTTACAAGAAGGCTTAAATAGTTGCATATATAAACGACAGTATGGTGAGAAAAAAATACATGAATGAATACAATTCATAATAACAAGTCAAGATAAGCAGGTTCATCATAAACAGGTTCCAAGGTTACAGGGGGAACCCAACAGATTTTGCTTTATTGTCTATAGTGGGACTAACAGAAGAGCTTAGTTTTAAGAACTCTGCGAAAAGCTGCGTGAGAGGTCTCATTTCTGAGTGAGGTGGATAGGGCGTTCCAGCTTTTAGGAGCTAAATATAGGAGGCTAGAGCCTCCTGCTTTGGCTGTTTTAAAAGTGAGGATGAGGAGCTGATTGGCGTGGTGTGATCGCTTGGGTCTCAACGAGGTGGAACAGACTATTTTCTCTACAAGGCATGGGGGTGCTGTAAGTGAGAGGCTCATGTGTGTAACGGCAAGCGTTTTAAACAGAATGCGCTCTTTCACTGGGAGCCAGTGTGCATCACGTCTGGCCTGGGATATGTGTTCCCTTTTGGGGATGCTTAATGCCGCTCTTAGGGCATTATTTTGAGTATTTGCAATCTGTTGAGATTTTTTGCTTATCTGCCCGAGAGCAGAACGTTGCAATAGTCCAGTTTGGCCCCAACGGTGGCTCTCACAATGGTGAGGCAGTTTTTGGGTGAGAGATATAGTTTGACAGCATTGATGATTTTGCTGGTGAGTGCTGCAGAGGACGATATGGCGCTGAATTGACCCATCATGGAGAGGGAGGAGTCAAAGTAGACACCCAATGTTTTGACTGCCGATTGGGGTGTTCTTCAATGTTGAAGGAGCTGTACTGGGTGTCCAGCTTGTTGAGGATTTCCTTTGGGCCTACCAAGAAGATTTCTGTTTTATCCCCATTGAGACACAGATCATTAGCCGCCATCCGGACCTGGATGAGGGCATAAGTTTTGCAGAGAGTTGTAGAGTCCTGTTCGTAGCAGCCCGACAGTGGGAAGAGGACCTGAGTATCATTAGCATAGTTTGTGTATGCTATGCCGTGCATGTCCAAGTCATTGAAAAATGGTAAAGTGAACAGGTTGTATAATGTGGGCGAGGTGCAGGAGCCTTGTGGGACTCCTCAGTGGATGGCACTAGGTGCAGCGCACGCCTGGTGAGAGAACACTCACATGAGTCTCCCTCCCAGGAAGGAAGTGATCCATGATGTGGCTTCCGGGGAGAATTGGGCTGCATTCCTGAGATGTCTGGAGAGGGTCTTGTGATCAACAAGATCAAATGCTGCAGATAAATCAAGGAGAAAGAGCAGTGCTGGCTTGCGTTCATCCATAGTTTCTCCTAATTGGCTCTTCAGATCCAATAACGCTGACTCTGTGCCGTGACCTGGGCGGAATCCTGATTGCCTTTTGCCAAGGATAGTATTGGCTTCAAGAATTTTGGGATTTGTAGATATGCCACTTTGTCAAGTATTTTTAACAGAAATTGCACAGTAGTGATGGGTCTGTAGTTATTAGGTGACTCTGGGTCCAGGGGTGGAGCAGAGGGCGAACCCATGACTCTTTGAGACAGGTAGGGACGATGCCAGAGGCAAACGGGAAGTTGATGAAGGCTGTCAGTAACAGTGCTAGCGTTTCGGCACAGTATTTAATGAGGTTGGTGGGGCAGACATCACCCTTGCAGATGGAGGGTTTGATGTGTTTCATGATGTCTAGAACTTCTGACTCAGTTACTTCTCTGAAAGAGAAGAACAATTTGTCTTTGGTGTCTGGGTTGGTGATAGTTGCATTAAGAAGGTTGGCTTTGGGCAGAGCGTTAAAATGTGAGTTGCTTTTTTCTTGCAGGAGGTTTATTTTACTGAGCATGGCTGTTTGAACACTGGAGCATCAAGCTTCATCTTTGAGTTCTGGAGTGTTTGTGGCAGGGGCGGCCATTTCCTTGAAAATGGAGAAAAGTTATTTTGATTGAGAATTGGCATTTGAAATTCTTGCCTTACAGGCTGTTGATTTTGCTAGAGTGATGGCTTTCTTATATTATGAGGCAAGTATTTTCGAGGCCTCTAACAAAGAAATCTGAGGGTTGGCTTGCCATTTGGTTAGCGCTGTACGTTTGCAAGAATGTAATTCTAGAAACACTTTAGTGAACCAGGAATTAGAGTGTTTCTTCCCTTTAGTTTTTCTTCTCTCAAGAGGGGCAATGGCGTCCACCGCAGATCTAATAGTGGTGTTATAAAGTTCTGCCAATGCAAGGGGGTCATTGGTGAACGGAGGCTTGAAAGCTGGAACTTCTAAGAAGGGAAGGATCCTGTCTCTAGTAAGGAGACGTGAGCATCTGGCTAGTGCTGAAGGTGCGGGCTTGTAGGGTTTAGAGGTGTTAGTAGGGGTGAGGATGTAGAAGTGTATAAGGTGATGGTGCATCCAGGGGCAGGGGGTGTTAGAGCTGATGTCTGCGGTGCAGTAGTGGTCAGCTACCCAATCGAACATACATCCTCTGGTGTGTGTAGGGGTCATGACTCTTTGAAGAAAGCCCATATCCTGGAGTGCTTTGGCCAGGGACTTGCTTTATCTTTAGGATCATTGACGCCCAAGTTAAAATCCCGAGGAGGATCGCCTTTATGGTTTTATTTAGGTTATCTCCTAGGCAGCGGAGTAGATTTGATTGGAAATCAAGTAGTGGGCCTGGAGGCTGGTAGATAAGGTGTATAGCAATTGTGAAGTTAGGTGAGAGCGAGAGTTTCACTGACAGCGCATTCTCTTCTAGTGGTGAGTGTGTTTGTCTAGCTTAAAGGGATTCCTTAACTATCAGGGCAATGCCCCCTCCTTTTGCAATGGGTCTGTCCTGTCAGAAAAGTGTGTATCCTGGTGGGAAGGCTAGAGAGATTGCTGGATCTGAGGCTTCATGGAGCCACATTTACGAAATGGCGAGATAATAGTGTGTTTGTCTGGGTGAGCAGCGTGTAGCTATGCTGTGGGCGCTGTGGATTTAGCGTATGGCTGCTTGGCTAGGCAAGGAGCAGCGGCTAAAAACAGACAAGTGCTGTTCTCTGGGTGGCTTAACAACATGTGTTGGGAGGCGTGCGAAATGTTATGGCGTGTAGAGTGGCGATCGGCGGTGAGGACTGTTTTTTTTAGATGGGAACACCAATTTGGTGAGCACCGTAAGGGTGAGGTGAAGTAGGAAGCAAAACGGTGGAGGTAAGATGCAAGTGGTACTCACATGTAGCGAAGTGCAGGGTCCAGTAGCGGCGAGATATAATCTACCCAGTCCCATGTTCTAATCTAAAGCCAGTATGTGTGTCAGCCAGTAAATTACAAAGAACCCCACCCTAACCTACAACTCCGGAAAGACTAGATACACTAGAGATGTAGCAACCTACATCTTGGCCCTGGTGTCCCAGAATGTCTGAGGACGAGGATGCACCTGTCAGAGTATGTTTGGTCTCTCTCATTGTCCTCCCACCTTAGACAATATAAACCTTACAATTAGTCAGTTTATTTCTGTAAGATATACCAAGATGTTCCTCTATGGAGACCTTGTCGCTGTGAGGATTACCAACTGATCTTACTCTAGGCTAGATCATGGTTTCATTAAAAGGCATGGTACAGATCAGAGGTTGATATAAGAAATTGTGAAGTCTGTAACAATGTTCGGCATTCATTCAGTGACATTCTGCTGGACTTGTGTTTATACTTCGAGTTGTATGGTTCAATGTGTAGTAGTGTGCAGCGAGTATTGTACCTTAACATTATTACTCCCACTCTTTGTAGATTTTACTTTTTGCTATATTACCTCAAACTATTTTTTGAAAGTTTTTTATATCTAATGCCAGTGTTTTTTGTGTGGAGTATGGCTTACAGTGTATGAATCTATGGGTATAGCGTATGAGTGTATGTCGTATAAGTGTATGTAACAGAAATGTTTGCCATATGAGTGTATCAGTGTATGGGGCATGAGCCATACGATTTACATCTTGTGCATGTACACAATTTACATCTCACAGACTTCTTATATGCATTGAACATTTATATCAAGATTAGTCTTGACTTTTATGTGAGTTATTTATGTATAGCAGTGTCCACGTAAGTAATGCAAATTTCATATATGCATATGTCTAGTTGTACATGATGTAGCACATGCCTTCTAGCTCTTCTGTGTGTAAGCAACTTGGTGGCATATAAAGGAAAAAATGAGTATAAAGCTAACCCTCCCTCTGGTGTCCAGACCTTGCGTCACCTATACCATAAGTGCAGATCTGGATTAAATGCTGCACTACGGCTCAATTATTAATGTTTCATAATACACAATAGACACAATTTGCAAAAACTGAAAACGATTTCACATACATATAACAGTTAAAATAGCATGTCATTCAAGGAGCGGGGTGCAATGTTCCCAGCTCTTTAAAGTGCACACGTGCAACGTGGTGTTAGTAAAAGGGTGAGCTTCATATGCAAGCAACATATTCTGAAGGATTTGTCATACCTGTTCTATAAGGGTATGTATGTACAACCACTTTCAATACAGCCACCCAAACTTGATCTGTTAAGAGAAATTCACATATCTGGGTGGAGTATTTTTCTACAGAGGTTGTTTATGTACAAAGCATTAACCGGCGGCTAAAGTCAATAAGTTGTATTCTGCGCTTAATATTTTTCACAGCAGGATGTTTCTACATGGTGTTTTGTCGACACACAGTGTTTCGGGCCTTGTTATGATGATTCGCAGATCCTGGCGCTCATCTTTGTGGATCTTCTACCAGGCCTTCATCAGGACATATAATAACTTAATCACGGGACATGCATCATTCATCTAACCCTTTGTTAAATCTGTGAATAAAATAGAACAGGTGTAAATGAGGGCTCTTATTGCGTACATATGAGTTTTATTTAGTTTTCAACTAGCTGATAGGGGACTAATGACCTGAATCTTGTTCAGACACTTTGGGGAAAATAAGTGATTCTTTATGATGTATCTTTTCATTCACTGGGGATTCTTATTTCCTGATGTGGTTTCTTCCTAACTTTATGGAATGTAACCTGTTAAAATCACATGGGTTCATGGTTATTGCATATAGTGTTTCTTAGAACGATAGTGGCCTAATTACCACAGCTTGGATATACACTGACCCTCCTATGCTGGTATTCCCATACTTATTGGATGTTCAATGCGCTTGTAACTGGCCTTCTTCTGTCACCAGTATTAATTTCTGGAAACTGCAAGAGTGGGTATTTGTCACTGTGCATTGAAACACGTAGCCGTATCATCCTATTCTATAATGTACTCCTTGTGAGGCTAATACTCAGCATAATTCTAAAAAGTCATGGCATTAATCTAGAAACCGTGCATTATGTCATCATTTTCAGCAAATGGCTAGGTGATGGGACTGGCGCCTTGTGGATTGTGAATCCGTGGTGTGAACACATTATGTGCCACTGGAACGCTGGGAAGCGTTTGAGTGCGTATCATAATCCCTTACCATTATCTCTAGCTTCGCTGCTGTGAGAGCTTAAAAGCGTTTGCATATGTTGCAGAGCCCAATATAGTGCTTATCATTCCAGCCAGATTCCCAAATGTACTACCCTAAATATAATCCTTGTGGGTGTGGCAATGTGGTTGCTGGGCCCTCGATAGTGATGATTAATGTGCCTAGACTCCTGTGAAATGGTTTTGAGGATTCTGATAGCCTAAAGAAGAAATGCATATTTTGGATTTGTAATGTCAGGGGTTGTCTTTCAAATATTAGGCATGATATTGTTCATTGTATTACAGGGCCGATTCTGATTTAGCCTATGACTAAATTTGTGTGTTTCTGATATCACAAAATTTAGTTGATGGACTCCACTCAATTGATTTTAGATCCTGTCCGCCAGAGGAGACTTCCATCATTGTTAGATCATATGAATCCTTTAACCGGAATGTATCACCTATGGCTTGGCCTAATGCCACTAGCCAAGCAAATAGGAATTTTACTCGTCCTAATACTTCCATTTAATTTGAGAACAATACAATGAGAAATCTGAACGATTCACCTTCGAACCTGGAGTCGATAGACTGACTTGGGGGGTGCCTATTTGTTACATTGACGCTAATGATGGCTATAAAATGATCTCATGGAATATTGCAGGGGTGAACAGACTTCTGGTGGACCCCAATTGGTGTACCTACATTCGTAACTTCCAGATGATAATATTGCAAGAAATGTTGGCTTTTTATCCTATTTTCATCCAGGGCTATCAGACCTTCCACCTTGCAGCCACCAAAGGCCAGCGGGGTAGAGAAGTGGTGGTGTTCTGGTCTGGGTTGACATGTCACTAGGCTGCAAGCTCAAGATTAAGGATACTGGCTCTCCCAATTTGCAGTTATTGATGATCTAGTTGACCAAACATGATTTGATGTATGTCTATAACATCTATAATTGACCAATTTTGGGTATATCAACATTAGTCTGTCTCCGGTATGTAATAAATGATATGCACCCTTCTCCTTTCCGCCAAAATGTTAACCTGGTTGCTGGGGGACTTCAACCTACAGTTTGAGCCTTTGAAAGAACTCATTGATTTATGGGAGGACCGAGACATGGCATGGAATAGCCCTACTCTAATTGCCACTGCTCCATCACGAACCCTCCGCTTGGCTGTGGAGGTGACCTGTATTCCGTTTAACTTGAAGCTGAGGGCCTGTAATGGGTGCTGGGGCGGGGACGAACCAGCAAGGAATACCTTCCATAGCCATGATGGCAGTACGATAATAGATTATCTACCGATCTATGGAGTGGACTGGGCTAGATTGCAGGATTTTAAGATCGGGGATTGGCTGGATAGCGACCACTACGCCCTAGAGTTTGAAGTTAAAGGTAGTTCCAGACTGAAAGAAAATATCAGTTCAAATTTTTCTGCCCAAACCTTGGAGCTTTTTGGGCCCTTGCGAAAATCATTAAAATGGTTGAATATTTAAAAAAAAGAAGCCAAACCAGATATTTATGCATCAATTGTGGATAATCTACTTGTTATCTGTAATGAGCAGTCGAATGACATAATCATTAAGAAAGAATATGTGAAGTTAAATATGAAGGGAAGATTGGTTTTCAGACTGAGAGGATGGTAGCTGGTGTAATGACATAAGTTATTTTTATCCATTGGTTTACGGAACAGGGTGATCTCAATGGTGCCCTGTACAGTTTTTATAACCAGCAGATCCAAGAATGGGACTGCGTGTAGATCATAAGTCATTGTGAATTTCAAGAATGGATCCAATTCACTAAGCCATTTCAAAAAGGTGTTAAGATCTGTGAGGGTGCCATTGCAGATCATGATATCAGCGATTTAACACCTCCAAATCTTCATGTGTGAACAGTGGATTGGAGTGTTGGTACAGGAACTGGTTTTCAAAGTTGTCCATGTACAAGTTTGCTATGTCTGGGGCAAAGGTAGCTCCCATACATGATCCGTGTATCTGTTGGAACAACTTGTCTTCAAAAAGGAAAAAGGATGAAGTTTGTCGGTAATTTTTCTGTAGTTTCCGTGCATTGATCCAGGTACATATGCATAAATTATATAATTGCATTTTGAGGGATGTTGGTGTAAAGTGCTTCCACATCGAATGCAACCACAATATCATCTCATTCAATGTTTAGGGTTGATAACACATTGATGATTTGAGAGTATTTTGAGAGAGGTTCTAGTATTGAGCCAATTGCTGAAACAATAGGTCTGCCACAAGGCTGTGATGTGTTTTTATGAACCTTAGGTAGGATGTAAAACACCTGAGTAACAGGTGAGATTTATTAAGGAACTGTATCCCATCCGCATCAATCCAACCATCCAACAATGCATGCTGCATCAAGCTCAGGATTTCTTCTTTTAGTCTCTCAGTTGGGTTTATCGTCAGTCGCTTACAGTTGTCTATTTTCTAGCAGCTTTAGCGCCTCTTCTCTGAAGTTGCTCCGTTTCAAAAAATCAGTGTCAGTGTTCAGTTGGTGTATTGCCTCTCTTTCTTTCTTATTCATATTATCTCTAGATTGATTCTTGCTCGCAAGCAGATTCTTGGTCTCGTGAAGAACTCTGTGCTCAAAAGTAAGTATATTTGGACACATGGCGGAAGACGGGAGGATAGAATTTGCGGCAGTTTAAGGCCAGTGGTGATCACCTCCTTCCTATTTGCTCCATCTGTTTCAGAGTTTCTAAAAAAATATTTAGATTTTAAGACTCTGAAAAACTTCTCAATTCGGCTTTAGTCATGAAGTTATCGGCTCCCACTGTCGGAACAAAATGTAGTCCCTTGTTGAGCATATTCACTTCATAAAGTGACATCTGATGTTCTGTGAGATTAAAGAGGGGTGCAACCATTACTGGTCCATTCTGCTGTTCCATTGTCACGTCCTCATTCCATACTCCCCTTGTTGGTGGTGTCTTCTTTTTCTTCCCTGAAAAAACTTTTGAGATTCCAATCTTGGTCTTGTTGATGCAGAGGTTGTGGGTGCTTCATCTCTGTTGCCCCACTCGCTCCCACTGATGGTGTTAGAAGTCTCTGAGAAGGTGACACATTTTTTCCTCATAGGTGTGCCATTCCGGCTTTGAAATCTCAATCCATACGTTTTGCTCTGTTCAGTATAGAAGCCAGCATTCAGATATGGATAGGGGGTTTCCTCCTTAAAGGCTTCTATAGCCTTCTTTAATTTCCCTATTTTGTTCTCCAGGTTGAACTGTTTAAACTTCTTGATTTCTTCCTTCATTTTCTCTAACTTTAGCTTGGCATCTTGAATTGTCGATTCACTATTGATCTTTTTTCTAAAGCATGTAAGTCTGCACTGTGCTGTTTCACTTCTTCTTCTGCAGTTTCAATTACTGGGATTAGGATTATCCAGTTACGACTACATGTATTCCCTACGCCACTGAAGTTCAATTTAAACTTGATGTAATGCATTTCAAAAATGTAATTTCTTTGGTTCCAATATGGAGTGTAGTTGAAATGTGTACTGGGAACACAAGTGGAAATTGGACTCCAAGCTTAAATAAAAGCTCATTTCTGAACACTGTGTGCATTTGCTGAAGCTGTGGAAAAACTCTTGTTTTGTGTTCAGGCAGTTTGTTGTGTATTCCGCAAGAAACGGCTCTCATGATAAACCGAGGGTTGTTTACAAGTCAGTGGATTTCAGTGGTTACATCGGCCGAGTAGTTGTGGTATTGTACTGACACTAGACCTCTTTGGAAAAATACCATGCTGAAATACCAGGCTGTACTTGATTATATTAGCGGGAAAGACCTGAGACAAAGAGAGCAAAATCGAGTCACTTGTGTTTCTGCTGGGCTGGAAGAAGTAGACTTATTTCTGCCAATACATTCCCATGGCAAATGGCTCTTTGCCCACCTGGGCTTTTGAAAAAGGTCCAGTAAAGCTCTTGGTAAGGATGGAGGATTGCAAATTAACGCTCACGGTGATGTATTAATCAATTCTTCATTCCTGTATTTTGTTTTTGTAACTTTGATTTGAGTTAATAAAGAGGCCAGATAAGCACCTGATTTATAATCTACATGGAGTGTTGATGAATTCTTATGTTCCAAAAAGCACATTGCCTTCCTGTTAAATGCATTGAGGAACCTCAGAAGCAAAATCGATATCTGGGCACTGAGACTTGGGAAGAGCAAAACACTTGGGACTATCAATGAGTAGCTGAGGTACATTTCAAACTTGTAGTCCTTCTGGGCTCACTCCTGCTTTCAAGTATTCAAGCATGATTTTCCCATGAGGCTCTGTTCTTCCTAGTTTCTTCTTTTTTTGTGTTAGTAATTCTAGTTTGTTGGTATTAGAAAGAGGGGTGGGTTTCCCAGGGTTGGAAATCAGGAGAGATGATGGATTGAGAAGTATTTGGAAATATTAATTGGTGAACGAGAAGATATTGATGTTCTCCATACTTCCTTGTGGCGATTGATTTCTTAATTCGAAGTACTTAGTGCTGCACTGATTGTGTTGCAAATCAGACAGTCTGGTTCTTAAATCAACAATGGTCGGCCCCCAATTTCCGTTACTGAGGGTTTATACTCGTAAATGTGTAAAGGTAAATATTAAGCGAAGAATTAGTATAAAGCTACCACTCCCTCGCGTTACCTGTACTGAGCCTCAATAATCCTGTTACATTAAAATGTACACATTTATTTTTCAATGTTTCATAATACACAATAGACACAATTTGCAACAATGGAAATCCATTTCACATACATATAACAGATAACATAGCATTTAATTCATGGAGCGCTTGGTGGCATACATGTGTTTGTCATAAGGGTGTGTGCTATAAGAGCGTGTGTCATAAGAGCAAAGGCCGGGAGATTAGCTCAGGGGCAACGCGTTTGTCTGGAAGCAAGAAAACGCATAGCAACACAGGTTTGAATCCCAGGCTTGCCCTTAGGAACCAGCGTGCTGTAAAAGAACAATTATTATATTATTATGTGTCATAAGAGTGTGTAGTTTAAGGCATATGAGTGTTTGGTGTGTACTTGTCTGGCGTGTGTTTATGGTGTATAAGTAGGATATGAGTGTTTAGGTGAAGTCGTATGAAATGTATGGAATATACACCTCCTGTGTGATATGATATGTCATTTATAATGCACCTGTAAAACAAATGTTTCTAAGTGCGACAAGAAAAGGGAGGGGAGACAGAGGGAGGACAAGACCAACTGTCCTACTAGGCTTTGTGTCATTAAGATTGTGCAAGTGCAAGAACGAGAAGTGCAAGGGAAAAGGGAGGGGTGGTGCAAGGAAGGGGGGAGGGGAAACAGGGCAGCAATGCTCTGAGTAAGTGCAGCCAGGGCAGCGCGGCTCTGGGTAGTGCAAGTAGAACAAGGGACTATAGGGTTACAGTTATAGCCTCTTAGCGTGTGGTAGGCCCAGAGGCAGTGCAAGGGTGACTGATCAAGAAAGAGCCTGGTACCCAGTGAGATTCTGAGGGAAGCCAAGCAACCAGTCGGTACAGCAGAAATGTAGGTCAGCGGGGGAGAGAGAGAAAGCAGAGAAGAGGAAAGTTTTGAGCTGCTTCTGGAACGTCAGGTGGTCCGGCTCAGGTTTGAGAGGGGGGGGAGGCCATTCTAGTGGGAGCCACCTGCAGAGGAGAGAGAGATCTACCCCCACTCTCTGCCTGGAGAAGCGTTTAATCCTTAGAGAGTTGGAGGTAGCTGAGCAAAGGGCTCGAGAAGGAAGGTATTTTGGAACAGAATGTTGGATGTAGTTTGAGCCCCGGCCCCAGAAAGCCTTGTGGACAATGCAAAGTGAACTGGGAGACTCCAGCCCTTTAAGACGAGGTAGCAATACCCTTGAGATGAATGGGGATTCAGAAGTTACTCAAACATCAATAATCAAAACGACTCAGGTAGTTGGCAAAAAGGTAACTGTTATAGTATCAATTATCTAAAACAGGGTGTACAACAGACATCAACGGACATCTCAGCGCATAGTTTCTCAGTGCATCTTGAAAAAAAGCTTTCTTTTATAACAAAAGCTCATCATAGGTGACGTCAACCTATGCATTTTCTAATGTCATCCTACGTGGCAAACTACAAAAACCTAGTGGCAATTGTGATTGGTTCTATGGGAACCTCTATGTATACGGTCCATTCTAGTCTAAGAACGTAATAGGCTTCTTAACATCAGGTGGGGCAATTAAGCCCTCCCCTCAAACAGGTCACTATGAACGTCACTTAATACACAACGTCCATTTGGTTACACAAACTATAGGACCCTTAATCACGCAGCCCCCTACAATTGGTTGGCACTCTAACCTCTGTTAGTTCTTTTCCACCTACGTTAGCAGCACGCAGGCTGGGCTTCCAGGTGCTGGTGAGCTAGTCTTCCCACCAATTAGTAGATCATCTATCATCACCTCAGTGGTCTGCAGTCAAGTAAGGCTTTGAACTTGTCCTTGGGAGTGTTCTTTTGCTCTGGAGAATTCAAGGGAGTGAAGGCACGCTCTGCCCTCATGCATTGGTGTGGTCGTCATGTTCGTCCAACTTCATCCTTCCATGTGACTGAAGACCACACAATCGAGCTCTAGTATATTTAAAATACTGTTTTCTAATAGACCTCTGACGTCTTCCTTGTTTTTGTCCATGTCTTCTGAACAGGAGTTTTGTTCTTTCACACGATTTGTATCCAATGTCTGTTCACCCCCGCCTGATAAGACCTTGGCTTCTTTGGGCTCATCCAGCCTCACCTTTCTGAGTTTCACTCCTGTTAATTCATTCAATTGTTTTTAACTGCGACACATTGGAAAAGAGGCCTCTTTTTTGGACCAGCTCTGCTATAATACGTAGTGGAAACATCCATTCTTTACTTGCTCCTATATATGTATAGATTGGCGCATGATGCAATATATTCACAATAAAGCTAGCCTCAAGAATACTTTGTCTGCTTGTGTTTCTTTGCATAGTATACGTGTAAAATGACTTGATATCTTTATCAGTTCTGTAGCATAAGTTTCTTCATCTTGATCCCAAGATATCACTTATGTTTGATACTTCCTTGATGCCTTATAAAATATCTTCATTCTCTTTTCTACACATCTCTTCTATTTACGTCAGCTTGCTTCGTGTGATAGTAACGTCACCATTCTTCTCTTCCATTCAGCTGACCTTTTCTTATGGGATTTCATTCAAATGGCCATCATACTGTATGCAGGTATGGTTTTCTCAATGGGAACCTTGCTTCCAGGATTCTCCTTGGTATCTGTATGTTCAATGGTTTTGCTCGTGTCTGACACTCTGGTTCCCAACATATAAGTAATATGGGCGAGGTGGTTGAGGTGTGGGTACCTGGCTCCTTCTCTACACTCCCCCCTCTGGGCAATTCATCGACCACTCTCCCATCATCCTTCATATCTAGACAACCTTGTCTGAAGAAATGCTTCTTTGGAACCCATATCTTTATGACTCCTTCCAGGCATCCAGCTGATTTTACATGCTCATCCTTGTTCCAAGTCATGGGCATGCATTGTCCACTTGGGCTGCAATAGATCCACTTTCCCACAAAATTCTTATGATTGTTTGGATACAGGAACTTCGTTCCCTCAGGTGCATGGATGCTGGCCTTCACAAAATCTCTGATTTCTTCATCTGTCAAGTCTGTGGCCTTCCATCCTGATTCAACATTGATCATAATTTTCATCCCTATGGCTTTCTTTGCTGTCTTCTTGCATTGTGCGAGTATTATTCTAATCACACAAAATCCAAGCAATACCAATATGATCAGGGCTCCAAGGAACTTGAACATGTCTGCCATCCATTGTGGAACCCATGAAAAGAGTGATCCAAACCAACTGTCATTGGCAATGTCTTCCACTTCGTCTATCATCTTGACATGTAGTTTCATCAGCATCTCTATGGCCTCTGTCAAGGTGCAATTCTCGTCATCATGAGACGGTATGAACGTGCAGCATGATTCTCTGATTTTTTGCACAAACACCTCCATCCATAGCTGTGATCATGTCCATGGCGTATCTTTTCCGAAGAGTCATCAGTCGTTTGACTCTCAGCTCTTCTCTGATAGCATTGAATCCCTTTATGGTATTGTTGATTGTCTGCAGCAATTCCCATCTGGTAATCTGCAGCCATTTGGTATTTGCTCCAACCTGGATTCTCGGCATGACGATCATCGTGAATACCGATGAAGTCTGGCTGAACAATCTGTGTTCATACGGGCTGGAGTCAAAAGCTTCTAATGACTTGGCTGAGAAATAGTTCTCCCTCTTTATTCGATTATTCAGCGACACAGATCTCTTCTTCCTCAGATGAGCGCCTGCTTTCGGGAAACTTTCAAGACTTAAGTCACTTTAAGGAATCACCAACACTGGAACATGGACATTCACTAGTGAGCATCGTCCTCCCCAATCCTTGGGTAACTTCATATACGCTCTGGATACACAAGCCCAATAGTGATCCATTATCACTGCTGTCCCAATGTTCATTCCTTGTGCCTCAAAGATTCAACCACAGTTCTGGTTCTCTCCAACTTTTCTTGTGCCATTGTTTCCGAAGCACAGCTTTGCATTTTCCAAAGGCACTATCTGCAAGGGTCCTCCTCTATCTTCGACCCAGGTCAGTAGCTTAGCAGGTTTCGACCATAAAGGTTTACACAGCATTTGTGCATTCTCAATAGTTGGTTGGTAGTGACCCATTATTACCCAGTCCCTGCAGATCACCACACCTTATTCCCAACCATCTGGTGATATCACTGATCCCCAAATCTGCATCTGACCTCTGTGTTTCCATACACGAAGGTCTTCTGCAGATTTCACCATGGACTTTCCAGTCTTTGGTTTACTTCCCTTCTGATTCCAGTCCTTTCACTTCCAGTTTTTCGTATCTGATCACGTGATTCTTAGTATGAACTCTTAGCCTTGTCTTTGTATCTTGGACATAGTCGTCTTCGTCTGGATCTGTCCATTCAGTTGCCCATTTGAGATAGGCTGTTCGACCCATGAACTGGCCTCTTGTACGACAGAATGCTAGGTGTGATATACAGTGTGCAGTCAGGACATCTATTTCAATAGCTATGAAGATTTTAGATTTCCCCATGCTACAAGGCAGGAGTGCACATACAAAGGATTTCTCCTTTGAGGTCCTTCTTTCCACTCCTTTCATATGCTGATACAATATGTTATTCCCCAAGTGTGCTGTACTATCCAGGTAATCATTTAACGCATGATCCTCCTCCCTAGCACTTCTCTTAGGTCTCATTCTTTTCTTATGGGTTTCTATAATCATCTCATGTAATATGTCAGCATAGTTTCTTCTTATTGGACCAATCACAGAAACATTTGTCAATGTGCTGTTTTTTATTTTTACATGTGCTACCTGTGTAGGTTCACTCTTAGACAATCTCTTCCTTTGTCTCTCCTTTTGAGTGTGTTTCTGGTGGTCGAGGACAATTTCTATAACACTCTTTTCTAAGGAATTATGTCTGGTGACGTTTGTCATAGCACCAGGCAACTTTACACCACCTCTGGAATAGGGATGATTACATAGGGCCTCAGTTGTTTAGTAGTTGCCACACCTGTACCCTCCTTCTGCATAGGAGGATACACATGAATCTTTGCTCTATTTGGCTCCAAATAGTATGCAGAGTGTACTGTAAGTGAGAGCAGTACGACTATGAACAAAATGCAAGTGTAAATCACATATAAGTAAGCCGATTTACAACAATAGCTTCTTGCACATCCTGGATGTCTCTCGTGATCTGTCATGTTGATGTTGCTATTGACGCTGCCCATTCTTAATCTTTTTTTAAGGAAGGAAAAACTGATTTTTAATCGGGCAACACCATGCAATACTATGGAAGCTGCTGAATCGGCTCCAGAAGTTCCTCGATCAGCTTCAGCTGGCTGACTATACGACAATGAACAAAAGTTCCCAATGAAGATAACAAATTGTCCTTTCACCAGACGACATGAAGATTCTCCTCCAGCATGAAACAAAGTCCTTTAACCAGTGGACTTTTGGATCTTTTTCCTCAAAAGTCTCATTCAATTATCAGTCTTCTCTTAGAGTAAAAGTTCACCTGTGTTATTATGTCTCTCAGTATTTCATTAAGTGCTTTATTATTCCTCGGATCCCTCAGGAACCTGCAGACATCAGTTTATCTCCCGATAAGATGCAGGCACTCCTCCATCAAATAATAGAACACCAAGCCGACCAGTCTATGCGCATTATCAGCCGATAGGGGCATTTGTGTTTTCCCCACTGTACTCAGGAAGATGAAAAACCTGCTCTATTATAGCTGAAAGCAATCTCCTCACGATCAGACCAGACTTAGGATCTTGCAGGAACAGATGAACACTATTAGTTCTCCCCACAAGCGCAGGTTATGAGCACAAAATGAACAGAGAAACTACAAGAACAATCAGTGAAACGTTGTCATTAGGCACTACCATGGACACCTCCGAAAATAAATTCAGTGAGAAAGGAATCAGGGAACTGTTCACTCTTCCAGTCGTCAAAAAGGAACTCGAAATCTGGCATGCTCTCCTTCTTGATCAAGACTTAAATATGTCTCAGTCCAATGTCAACTAACTTGTGTGGCTCAAGAACAAATAGCTTCCCATAACTCCTTTTTTAGTGACTGAAAAGATTGTCCCAAAATAAGCCACAGTCCAATATACTTGTCTGTTTATTCGACAGCTTCTGCGTCCTTCTTCCTCGTCATAGGCCTAGTCTGCATGTGCTGTGGTTCTTCCCTGATACCTGCTTCCGATGGGGGTGGGTGTGAAAGGGTTTCTCCAGCATAGATTTTCACATCTCCTAGAAATATCCAAGCACATCTGCCTTGTACTTCGACTGCAGACGGTGTCACGTCTTCCACTATGAATGGGCCGTTAAAACGCAGCTCGTGCCACCTTCTTGTGAAGTTCCTGATCAAGATCGAATCACCAGGGAAAAGTTTGGGAAGACATAGTTCTTTAACTCCGGTTGCTGTAACATCTTCTATATTCTGAGTAGCCCCACACCCCTTTCACTTGAGCTGATCTGAAATGACAGAGATACTTGAGGTCATGCATGTTAAGTAATCACGTAACTCCTTTCCTAACAATTCTGCTGTTGTCTGGGCATCACTTCTAGTTCTAGATGGAGGTGTGAGAGGGGTCCTCATTCGCCTCCCTGTCACTATTTCATGGGGGTAAGATGGTGGTCTGAACGTGGTTGATTTCTCAACGCATATAATGCCAATGGTAGGCAATGCAACCATCCCATCCTTTCTTCAAGGTAAGCTTCAATTTGGCTATTCTTTCTTTAAGCAAGCTGTTGAGTCTCTCACAGACCTCCTTCACTTGTGGGTGATAAGCCAATGAAAACTTGTACTTTATACTAAGCAACAAGCTTATCTGTTAAAAGACTTCATTAACAAAATGAGGGCCATTATCTGATCTTAATACTTCACATATTTTTCATCTAGGAAACACTTCTCGTACTAAAAATGTTGCTGCACAGGTGGACTCTGGGTGTGTACATGGACCAGCCTCAATCCACCTCGAAAAGGGACATACCACTACAATCATATATCTGTATCCACTGCATACTTGCAGCATGTCGAGATGCAAATGCTGAAAGGGACCATTAGGTCTTGGAATAACTCCTCTAAGTGTGTGCAGTGTGTGCCCAGCAGTAAACATTTGACATACGATATAGTTTACTACATAAAATGCAACATGTTCTACCAAATTTGGAACAAACCATTCCTCCCAATTGTTGCAGTGAGGCTCTCTCTAGTTATGTGCGCAGGGTAGTGTAGCTGCTCTAACGCCACCCTTAAGGCTACAGGCATCACCGGTTTACCAGTGTTGTCTTGTTGGCAAAATTCTTCAGAAGGGTTCAAAGAACATTCACTCCGTGTCCACAGGTCTTTCTCATTCTGAGGCGCTTCCCCTTGGATCTCTACAAGTTGAGTCCTAGACAGATCATTATAACAATCAGGCACACTCATCATCGCCACCATGCTTTCATTCACATCCAGCATCTTAAACTCCATAATGTTTCTGAACATGCAACTCGTTTTGCTTCCTCATCTGCCTTGTGATTTCCATGTGAGATAAATTCTTCCCTTTTAGTGTGTGCTGCGCACTTAACGACTGCAATGGCTTCTGGGAGTTTTTGTGCTTTAATAAGTCTGTTCAATAAGGCTGCATGCTGCACTGGAGTGCCGTCCGCTCAGAGGTAGCCCCTCCTTTTCCAACGAGCTAGCCCTGTGTGCACTGTTGATGTCACATAGGCAGAGTCTCTGTACACTGTTACTTCCTAGTCTGCATGATTCTGAAGCGCGACAGCACCACTAATTCTGCAGCCTGTGCAGAAATGTGAGACGGTAGCTGTGCACTTATCAATACTTCAAACTCTCCATTGGCCATGTGATTCACCACTGCGGCACCATTATATCTTTGTCCATCATTTTGATCGATTCTAGAAGAACCGTCAATAAAGAGAATCTCCCCAGAAGCCAATGCATTTTACTTCACCCTCGGAAGTTCATCATAGAATTCCTCATAGTTCGAGCAATCATGTGCATCTCCGTCCTCTGCCAGTGGTTCTGCTACAAACATGGCAGGATTCACTATTCTGCATCGAACTATCTTAATCGCTGGATTCGATATGACTACCTCGTAGACAGAAGCCCTTTGAGAAGTCAACGTGCCTTTAGGTTTTTCCAAAATAGAAAACAATGCATGTTAAACAAATAACATCATAGAACTCCCCATTACTATACTGGCAGCCTTCTCGATGGCGAAGGCGGTGACTGCCAAAGATTGTTCGCAAGGAAAATGACCCCCGCATTACTGGGTCTAGAAGCCCACTGTAATATGCAAGGGGCTTGTACCCCAACGTAGTTCTCGGCGTGAGTACAGCTGTCATAACAGTGCCAATTGTGTGCGAAAACAAAAAGAATTCCTCAGCATAATTGGGCATCCCTAAAACTGGAGCTGTGCAAATTGCCTTTTTCAACTCATCAAACATTTCTTCCATTTCCTCAGTCCAGACAATTGTTTTCCTGATTTGCTTGTGCTTTCTTCAGAATATGCAACATAGGCCTTATTTATGAACGGTAATTAAAGACCCATGTTCTTACATAGTTACACAGTCCCAAAAATCTTTGCATGTGCTTTATCGTGAGTGGCTTTACTGTTTTCAAAATAGCCTCAGCCCTCTCAGGAGTAACCTTCTTTCTCTCATGTGAAATGAACTGGCCTATGCACAGTACTTCTTGACAATACTGCAATTTCTCCCTGTCTACTTTATATCCTTTGTCTGCAAGTATAATCATTATCTGAACTGAATCACATCTACACCCTTCCTCTGAGGTGCTACAGACCAATATGTCATCCACATACTGCAACACAACACTTTCTAAATCAATATTGCTTAAGTCCATCGGCAGGACTCTATTGAAAATCAATGGAGACTCACAGTACCCCTGGGACAGGCAAGTACTTTTAAGACGAGTTTGTCGGTTCCTCTTGAGGATTGGGCGTCACTGATAGTATTGAACACATCAAGTTTCCCAGTGAGCTGTCCTATTGTGGATACATTCTCATCCCTGTACCTGTAAAATGATTCCCTCCGTCAACATAACACCCCCTATTCTAGGAGTCATTAACTGTCCCGTCCTTGTGCTTTTCTGTATCTGCAGGGGTGACTGCTGTGACTGTCCTTGTGGTGGATTCATTGATGCCTGCTGTGTTTGTAAATCTTGTTGCATTCTCGGCACTTGTGTTAGCTGTACTGTCTGATTCTGGGCAAACCCATCTCCATTCTGATGTAAATATGCCGGTGGGTTTATAGTTCCCCCTCTTGAAAATTGCCCCTTTTGCACAAATCCTTGACTTCTACATGTGCGAGCAAAGTGCCCGGACATACCACATGTCCGCCATATAGGAGGAGGTCTCCTAATTTGCCCCTCCTGCATGCCTTGACTATCGTTCTGCGCATTTTGAAACCCACTTTGATTGTTCTGGAAGTTTCCCTGATTATTCTGGAAGCCTCTATCTCAAAAGCCTCCCCTTCCCTGTGGTGCAAATCCATAATTACCTTGATCGAACTGCCTTTGGTTATTCACCTGCGGCATACTTGCTGCTTGCTGCAAACCCGATCTGTCTCCACTAGTCAACATTGCCCCTTCAATGGCATACTTTGATTGTTTTTTCTGCACTAACTTTGCCTCTTCACCTTTCCTAACATCATCTTTCTTTTGATTCTTCTCTTGCAACAGCCTGCAATAATGCGAGATGGTCAGCTAAATCTCTGACCCTGGCTTTGCTTCCATGCCCACTAATTTCTTGAGCTGCTTTTGTACTACTTCTGGCAGCCCTTGGCACAATATATGGTAAAATACAAGTATTGATTTCCCCAAGCCTCGCATGTCTCCGAAGCCCATTGCTCTTGGAAATTCTGAATATAAACAAGAGGATCATCCCCTTCCTGCATCTTTTTTGCCATTATTGCTCCCATATCCGACATGTCTGGATACAGTATTCTAAGCGCTTTCTAGACCGCCGCCCTAAAGTTATTGAACGGTGCTTTATCATGAGCAGTGTTTACGGTAGTAACACTAGTATACCCTGCTCCTGACCAAACGTCATCAGCTTTTTCCCCAAGGATAGCGATCAGGACAGTTTTAATGTCCCCTATAGCTAAGGTATTTCCTCCTGTCATTTTCTCTAGCTCATGTATCCATTTCTCAGCGCCAGAAGTTAAACTCGGGAGTTTACACCTTAAATTATCCTTATCCATCTATGGCCAAGGTATATACTGTGGGCTGGCTCCTCCTTTCTCTATCAAGGAAAACTGTGAAACCCCAAACTCAGTCGTTCCCCATTGCTTGTCTGTCCATAGCAGGGACAATGGTTCCACTCTGCCTTCTACCTGGCAGTGACCTTAATCTGCTCACATAAGGTGGCGAGACCCCCCTCTCACCATGGGATCACCCTCTAAGTGGATCTAGCCGCATCAATGATTCTGATGCCCGAGATTTGGGTTGGTCTAGATCTGACCATCTTACCTCCTTGTCCATTGAATAACACCCTTCATGGCCACACGTGTTGCCTTCCTCCTCCCCATGGAAGGTTTCCCTCTCCTCTTCTGACATATCCTGTCCCCAACTCGTGTGACTTCTCTCCTCTTCATCTCTATTCAGAGTTAGTCTGTCTAAAGACTGCTCTTTTGGCTCAAAACTACATGAGGCTCCCTCTTTATTGTACAACTGTGTACTCTCGAGTCGATCAATTTGACCCTTCCCCTGCAGTACTTTCTTAGTCCTCATATCATGATAGACTTTATCGATAGCGTCCCCAATGCTCCTAGAGTCAAACACATCCTCATTTTCCCTTCGTATCTTTGTCTTTTTGTCCTTGTATTCTTTTATCCCTTAATTTCTGTTGCTCCTCTTCCTCTCTTTCTTTCTAGCTTTTCTCGTCTTTCTCGTTCTTCGATTGCCCTCTGTCTATTGTCATACTTTCTTTGCTCCTCTGCTCTTTCCTGCTTTGTCAGTTGTCCCTCTTGATACAACTGTTCCCGTATTTGTCTATCCTTCCTTTTCGCCCCATCTTCTTTCAATCTTTCCTCTCTCTCTGTCCCTTTTGTCCTGTTCGTCTCGTTCTTCCCTTTGCCTTACGTCATCGATGCTCTTAACATCGAGTTTGAGCAAAATCTGACCACCCATCCATTCGTTCTGTATAAGTGCTAACTCATCAGTCTTATCTTTTTCTCCTTTCCATCTCTTTATTTCCCGTCCTACATCTAAGGATGTACTTGGTTGATCACTTCTTTCCTTGTCGCGTCTCTCCTTGTCCCTCGGGATCTTAGAGATTACATCTCTCTCAGGAATGTTCTCTGGGTCCTCGTCGCTGCTTTGCACAGGTTACTCATATGCCGGGTTGCTGTACCCTGTCGCTGCCTTAAGCGCCCTCAATGGGTACAACCCGTCATCTTTCTTACTATCATCATCTGCTTCAGGTGCGACGGGGGGGGCGCAGAAGGCTCCTCACCCCCCTCTTTGTATATATTCAATATCCAGTCTTCAGGAGGTGGCTCTTCTCTTTCCTCCTGGTACATTTTCCAGAGCTCTAAGCTTGTTAATCGTTTATCTAACTTTTTTTCAGTGTATGCTGCATGCAAATATGCCATCATATGCTGCAAAACTGCCTTCGATAGTGATCCCCCCTGCGGCCATGGCATGAACATTTTATCTGCAGTGCCCTTAACTGCACTGCTTAAGTTTGGGTGCGTGTTTCGGCAACTGTTTGCAGAGATGTACAAGTGGAGTAATATCCTCCATTTTGACACGTCACCCTTGAATGTCAACACCTTTACTCTTTGCAAATTTCAAAAATACGTTTCAGAAAAACAAAACAATATGAGCGTGCACCAATCGTCGCAGGCTCCAAACCCTCTCCATCACGTTTTTTACTTTAATCTACTTTTTCACTAAATACCATCAATTCAATTCCACTAAATAAATAATTAATTCTTAAATCTCATGTTTTTCCTTTTCACGTCCATCAATTACTCTATTGTTTTTTAATCATATACAGTCACATAAAACGAACAGACAAAAGGACATACTCGACCGGCCACATATATCTCTGTCTTCTCTTCAAGACTTATCCTACCCCTAAAAATACCCCGAATGGGATGTGAACCGTTCTCTTTAAACTTGTCTTTAACTAATTTCGTAGCCTACGTCACCCGTAAATAGGGCTCTAGAAACGGTTCCTTCTGTTACGTCTTTACGACGCAGGAAACTGGGTGCACTCTTTATCATGGCACCTTTCCTCACAATGGGCCTCATTAGGACCCTGGCGGTAAGGGGTTTGCGCCAGCGTTAGCTGCGCCGACCCCTTACCGCCAACTACGAGTTCCCATAGCGCCATGGTCATTTTTCCGCCCGCTTTTTGCGGGCGTAAAAATCCATGGCGCTATGGGACCTTGGTGTTAATTACGCCACCATAATTTACGGTGGCGTAATTAACTCCTTCCCCACTCCCATTATACCCTATGGGGCCGAAATGGGAATGGGGAAGGGTAAATGGGTCAATGGGGACTTACCGCCCCGCCGACCTCGGAATGGGGCGGTAAGTCCACCATCCGCCATGGCGTAAACGGACTTTACGCCATGGCCGGAAAGTCCGTCGATGGCGGAAAAAATCCGCCAGGGTCGTAATGAGGGCCAATGTCTCTTAATTGCTTGGCCTCTTGTCAAATCAATTACTCAATAACTCAATTTCTTGGCCTCTCCTCAAGTCAATTACTTAATATTCAACACTCATCGTTCTAAAGTTCCCTCCGTTACTTGTTTTTCCCTCATCACTTTCTCACTGCCCATTCACAATTTTGCCACCTCACTCAGTTTTACTCAACATTCGCTTTTTCGACTTCCGACTTTCGGGATCGTCTGCATCTTTATCAGCTGCTTCAACTTTCCATTTGTTCAGCTTCCTGTAGACACCGGGAGGGGATTCTGTCTGAAACCAGGGGACCCGTCTCAACCGAGCTTGCAAGCCTGATACTTAAAAATGTTTCCACTATCTAAAGGGAGCTTCACGTCCTTTCAGCCGAATGGCAGAGGTTGTGCGATATTTCCGGGACGCCATAGCCTACTATCTCGATGGATTTTTCACCATCATCTCTGCTACCACGTGAACTGGGAGACTCCAGCCCTTTAAGACGAGGTAGCAATACCCTTGAGATGAATGGGGATGCAGAAGTTACTCAGACATCAATAATCGAAACGACTCAGTCAGGTAGTTGGCAAAAAGGTAACTGTTTTAATATTAATTATCTAAAACTGGGAGTACAACAGACATCAACGGACGTCTTAGCGCATAGTTTCTCAATGCATCTTGAAAAAAGCTTTCTTTTATAACAAAAAATTGTCATATGTGACATCAACCTACGCATTTACTAACGTCATCCTATGTGGCAGACTACAAAAACCTAGTGGCAATTGTTATTGGTTCTATGGGAACCTCTATGTATACGGTCCATTCTAGTCTAAGAACGTAATAGGCTTCTTAACATCAGGTGGGGCAATTAAGCCCTCCCCTCAAACAGGTCACTATGAACGTCACTAAATACACAACATCCCATTGGTTACACAAACTATAGGACCCTTAATCACGCGGCCCCCTACAATTGGTTGGCACTCTAACCTCCGTCAGTACTTTTCCACCTACGCTAGCAGCACGCAGGCTGGGATTCCAAGTGCTGGTGAGCTAGTCTTAACCATAGCTTCCCACCAATTAGCATATCATCATTCATCACCTCAGTGGTCTGCTGTCAATTAAGGCTTTGAACTTGTCCTTGGGAGTGTTCTTTTGCTCTGGAGAATTCAGGGGAGTGAAGGCACGCTCTTCCCTCATGCGTTGGTGTGGTCATGTTCGTCCAACTTCATCCTTCCACGTGACTGAAGACCGCAAAATCAAGCTCTAGTGTATTTAAAATACTATTTTCTAATGGACCTCTGATGTCTTCATTGTTTTTGTCCATGTCTTCTGAACAGGAGTTTCGTTCTTTCACACCATTTGTATCCAATGTCTGCTCACACTAGCCTGATAAGACCATGGCTTCTTTGGGCTCATTCAGCCTTGCCTTTCTGAGTTTAACTTCTGTTAATTCATTCAATTGTTTTTAACTGCGACACACTGGAAAAGAGGCCTTCCTTTTTTAGTCCAGCTCTGCTATAATACGTAGTGGAAACATCCATTCTTTACTTGCTCTTATATATGTATACATTGGCGCATGCCGTAATCTATTCACTGTAAAGCTAGCCTCAAGAATACTGTGTCTGCTTGCATTTCTTTCCATATGTACACGTGTAAAATGACTTGGTATCTTCATCAGTTCTGTAGCATAAGTTTCTTCATCTTGATCCCAAGATGTCACATACCTTTGACACTTTCTTGATGCCTTATAGAATATCTTCATTCTCTTGTCACTGCATCTCTTCTATTTATGTCAGCTTGCTTCGTGTGACGGTGACATCACCATTCTTCTCTTCCATTCAGCTGTCCTGTTTGTTCTGGGATTTCATTCAAATGGCCATCATACTGTCTCGTATGCAGGTATGGTTTTCTCAATGAGAACCTTGCTTCCAAGATTCTCCTTGGTATCTGTATGTTCAATGGGTTTGCTCATGGCTCACACTCTGGTTCACAACATATAGGTAATATGGGCGAGGTGGTTGTGGTGGGGGTACTTGGCTCCTTCTCTACAAAGGGTCTTCAACTTGATCCGTGCAGCCACCGGGAGCCAGTGTAGAGATTTCAGGGCTGGAGAGATACGGTTCCTGGGCTTAAGGTGAAGGATACGTCTTGCAGTCCTATTCTGGATTAGCTGCAGAGGGCGGAGAGTAGAGGAAGGCAGATTGAGAAATAGGCTATTGCAGTAGTCCAGCCTAGAGAGAACCAGGGCTCTGGAAACAGTGAGCTTCTGGTGGAAAGTGAGCAAAGGAAGAGTCCCTTTGACGATGTGCAGCTGGTAGTGGGACTTCTTGGTGATGTCCGAGATGTGAGGAGAGAAAGAGAGAGTGGAGTCGAAAATGACACCAAGGTTTTTTGCCTTGCAGGAAGGTGAACGAAGAGGGCCAAAGGCGGGCGGCCAGAGTGAGAGAGGAAAAGCAGGGACAGAGGTCCCAATGAGAAGGATCTCTGTCTTACTGGAATTGAGGCACAGATCGCTGGAGGTGCACCAATCCTGAATTGTGGATAGACAGTCAGGAATGAGCGAGAGAGGAGAAGAGGCTGATGAGAGCCTGAAGGAAAGCTTAGTGTCATCCGCATAACACTGAAAGTTAGAGGAGACGGTAGAGATCAGGTGGGCCAAAGGGGCCAAGTAGAGGTTGAAAAACAATGGTGAGAAAATAGAGCCCTGGGGAACTCGACAGGTAGAGAGAGAGAGGTGGTGGAGAAAGGGTCCAAGTTGGACCTGGGAGGGGTGGTCCAAGAGGAAGGAGGTCAGCCACTCCTGGGCCTGATCCGTGATGCCCAGGTTCTCACAGAGTCGATTGATCAGGATGGCGTGGTTGACCACGATTGAGCAGGATGGCATGATTGACCATGTCGAAAGCAGAGGAAATGTCAAGTAGGATGAGGACAGAATTAATGCTGGAATCGAGGTTAGAGAGCAGGTCTTCATGGGTGTTCAGATGAGCAGTTACCATGCCTCTGAAGCCAGACTGATGGTCATGGAGACAACCAACAGATTCAGCGTGAAGAATAAGCTGGGAGATGGTCAGCTTTTCCAGGAGTTTGTCCAGGAAAGGGGTGATGGAGATTGGGCAACAGTTTGTCGGGCAGGTAGGATTGGCGGAGGGGTGCACAAGGGAGTGCTTAAGGGTAGAGGGGAATGTTCCAGTGGCGATAGAGTGATTACAGAACTCGTCTAATGCTGGAGCAAAGGTGCCAACATGGTCCTTGATGGTTCTGGAGGAGCAGGGGAGCACCTGCTTGGGCGACACTTACATAGATTGGACTAGTCTAGGTACCTCATCAGGTGTTGTCAGAGAGAAAGCGGGAAGACAGGGAGAGATGGCCAAAGGGGGGCCGAGAGAGGAAGCGGGAGAGGAAGAGGAGATAGAGGACAGGATGTCCTGAGTTTTAGCAGAGAAGTGAGAGGCCAGAGCTGTACAGAGGGCCTGGGAGGGAACAGGAGAGGTAGAGACTGCAACAGGATTGGCCAGTTCCTTGCAAATTTTAAAGAGTTTGGCGTGTTGTTAGAGGCTGCAGAGACGTGGGCTTGAATGTGTGCTCTCTTCTAGGACAGGACAGACGGTCTGTATTGCCTTTGGAGCAGGCGGCAGGCCAGTTTTGACAGAGAATGCGCCTGCAGCCCTCCACTTTCCCTCAGCCACCCTGCACTTGCGTTTCAGGATGGCAAGGTCGGAATCATACCAAAAGTTGCACTTGGACGTAGGGGTCAGCCGGATTGTAATGACAGGGGCAAAGATGTCCAGGGTGTTGGAAATAGAAAGATGCAGATTAGAAAGGGCTGTGTCAGGGTTTGAGTCAGCCGCAGGACTAGGAGGAACAGGGAAAGTAGAGGCAAAGGCATTCACTGACACACACTTCATGGGCAGAATGACCGAGAAGGTAGGTGGCAGTGCTGGGGGGGGTGGAGGCTTTGCGTGAGGTATAGAAAGTTTCAGATGAGAGGAGAGTAGAAAGTGTTCAGTCCAAGAGAGGGGAGTGGTGAGAGGGTTAGAGAGGGGGATTTCTGAGGTGATGAGAATATCCAAAGTATGTCTGGCAGAGTGTGTTGGGCCAGAGGGCAGAATGGAAAGAGAGAATGTCGCAGAGGTTGCGGAAAGGTCCAGAGGAGGGATTAGAAGCATCAAGGTGGTTGTTGAGATTTTGGAGGAGGAGAAGTTGAGATGTAGAGGCAAGGAGAGAAGAGGAGAGGTCAGCCCATTCAGAGAGGAAGAGGGCAACCTGGCCAGGTGACCTGTAGATGGTGGCCACAGTTAGAGAGAGGCCAGGAGAGATAGAGAGCCTGCAGATCGGGCATTCCAAGGAGGAGTAGGCCGGTGTAGGGATGACAGAGGCCCGGACCCACTCGGAAAAATCATGGGCACTCCTCCTCCAGGTTGGTTGGTTATGGGCTTGGAGAGGATCTTGTAGCCCACAGGGAGGAGAGTGTCAAAACTTGTGACAGAACTGACCGTAAACCATATCTCGGTGAGAGGAAAGACACCTAAATCGAGCTCTTCGAGGAGGTATCAGATGTCAGAGAAGTATTTGACAGCAGAATGAGAGTTGAAAGTAGCGACTTGGAGCAGGTTGCCACATTTGAAAGACTTCTGTGGAGAGATACAGGCTTGAAGTACACCCTGCGGAGGTGGTAGACGGGCCAGAGTGTGGGCAGAGAAGTAAGATGGGTTCCAGAGAGGTGGTAGAACGAGTAGCAGGAGAAGGGAGGAAGTTGATAAGATGCGGGAAATGCATATCAAAAAGGAGGAGATTGGGCAGTGGGCCCGGAACCAAGACAGTACCATTCAGGTAGACATTAATGATGGTCTTGGAGGAGTGGAAGGGGGCCAAGAGGACCTCCCACCTAGTGCCACTATTAATGGGAGTGGAAGAGAAAGGAGAGAGAACAGAGACCATATAAAGGGTCCATAGGTCTGGAGAGGGGACGACAAAGAGAATATCAGAGAGTCTGTCTGGAGGAAGCACTGGTGTATGTATCAGCAATAGGGAGGCATGGGTTGGAGACCAGGATGTCCCTCTTGAACTTCTTCCTTCCAGACTTAGTGAGAGGGATAGGGTAAGAGATAGAGTAGCAGTTAGAAAGATGGGAGTGACAGAGAGCATCATAGGGGGTGCAAAGGAAGGTAGGTGGAGGAGAAGTGGGTGAGAGAAGAGAGAGAGAGAGATACGCACAGCCCTGTGGCACACAACTCAGAATGTGCAGGGGGGTGGAGAAGGAGGGGGACTGGGGTCACAGCAAAGGAAGCCACACGAGGGGAACAAGTAACTCACAACAATGAATGGCACGCCTTGCGAGGAGGTTGGAGGGGGATCTAGGTGAGAGCATAGGGAGTACCAGCAACCATGCCACAGTTACTGCAGTGCGAAAACACCCAGATTCGACGTTGTCAGATGGGGGAAAAAAGGCATGTTTTTGAGCACAGCACAATACAACACATCCAGATATGTATTAACACTCAGATAAAAGTGAGATTTCACCCAATGTGAGTTTTGATAAGAGTTGGAGGCATATAAACGTTTTACAGATCATTCATGTATGCAAATTACATCTCCTATAGGTTTCATATACATATCACTGTGATAACCTGGGTATCACCGATCAGGCCCTGGCTTGGCTGACCTCTTTCCTCTCCGACACTCCAAGGTCCAACTTAGGTCCTTCTTCTCCGCTCTCTCTATCTCTACCTGTGGTGTTCCCCAGGGGTCTAACCACTCTCCCTGGCTGTTCAACCAATACATGGCACTTCTTGCCCACCGCATTGCCGCTCTCTGCCCCAACTTTCAGTGCTATGCAGATGACACTGGGCTCATTTTCAGGCTCCCTTCCACCATCTCTTCTCCTTCTCTCATCTCTGACTGTCTGTCTGCTATCCAGGAGTGGTGTGCCGCCAAAGATCGCTGCCTTAATGCCAGTAAGACTGAGATTCTCCTCATCGGCACACCTGCTCCCTCCTTTCCTCTTGCTCTCTGGCCAGCCTCTCTTGGCCCTCTTCCTGCTCCCACCTGTGAGGCTAAAAACCTCTGGGTCACCTTTGACTCCACACTCTCCTTCTCTCCTCACATTTCTGACGCCTCTAAGAAGTCACACTACCAGCTGCACCTCCTCAGATGTGTTATTCCTTTCCTCTCCTTCCCCCAGAAGCTCACTGTTTCCAGAGCTCTGGTTCTCTCCAGACTGGACTACTGCAACAGCCTCTTTCTAAATCTGCCTGCTTCTACTCTCTGCCCTCTGAAACTCATCCAGAACAGGACTGCAAGACTTGTCCTTGGCCTCAAGCCCAGGGATTGTATCTCTCTAGGACTGATATCTCTGCACTGGCTCCCAGTAGCTGCGAGGATTAAGTTCAAACCATCTGCATTGTCCACAAGGCCTTCTGGGGCCTGGGGCCTCAATACCTTCAACTCTCTCTTCCTAAATATCTTCGCTCATCCGCCTCCAACTCCCTCAGGGTCAGTCGCTTGTCCAAGCATTGAGCTGGTGGTAGATCTCGATCTTCGGCTGGGGCCTCCCTCTGGAACAGCCTCCCTGAAACTTGAGGAAAAGCATCTCTGGTTCCGGAAGCACCTCAAGACCTTCCTCTTTGCTTCTGCTTTCTCTCCTCCTCTCCCCTGCTGAACCTCTGACTGCAACTGCACTGGTCATCTGGCTACCCTCTGATCTCGGGCCCAGGTCCCCTCCCACGGCAATTGCAGACTTGCACTGCCTATTGGGCAACACCTGCACTTGGGGGCTGTTTCTGTATCCCTACAGTCCCCCATCAGCTCTTGCCACTTTATGTCTGCACTTACCTCGCACTTGTCACAAGATGGCCGCACTTTTTACCTATTCTTATTTATTCTATTTATTTTACTGTTGATCCTATGTATTGCACTGCCCCTATCGCCTTTCCCCGCCCTTTTCCCTTTCCCTCCCCTGCACTTGCACGATCTCAATGTCACCTGGATTAGTAAGATCGCTGTCTTTATCTTCCCTCTGTTCCCCCTCCCTTGCCTCGTCACGCCTTGACACACTTGTGTATAGGCGCGTATAAATGCCATATCATATCAAAAATCACTTCCTGTCTTTGCTATGAGTTTTCATATATATATTAGTGTGCCATAAGAGTGTATGTCATAAGAGCAAGTATCATCAGTATGTGTGTGTCATAAGACCATTGTTGTAAGAGAGTATGTCGAGTGGTGTAAGAGTATGTGGTGTAAGAGCTTGTGTCATTAATGTGTGTGTTTAAAGTGTGTGTGACATAAAAGCATGTGGTATATGAGCATGTGTTGTAGGGGTTTGTGTTGTGTATGTTGAAAGTGTGTGTATCATAACGGTGTGCGTCATAAGAGCTTGTGTCTTAAGAGCATCAGTTTTAAGAGTGTGTGTCCTAAGTGTGTGTGTTGTAAGTGTCTGTGTGTGTATGTGTATGTGTGTGTGTATGTGTGCATGTGTCAAACATGTATGTGTATTGTAAGAGTGTATGATATATGATATGATATGGCATTTGTAACGCGCCTATACACAAGTGTTTCAAGGCGCGACGAGGCAGGGAGGGGGGAACAAGGGGAAGACAGACAACGATCCTACTAGGCCAGGTGTCATTCAGACCGCGCAAGTGCATGGGTAGGGGGAAGGGAAAAAGTGCAAGGGGAAGGGGGAGGTGGGGGGAGTGCAGTACAAATAAGTAGAATAGAAATAAAATAATAAATAAATAGGGCCAGCTGGTGGCAAGTGCAAGGTAAGTGCAGACAAGTGCTGGGGGGGGGGGGGGTGGCTGTAGGGATACAAAGACAGTCCCGCAGTGCAGGGGTTGCCAGGGAGGCAGTGCAAGTGAAGAGTGACTGGGCCCAGGACCGAGGTCGGTGAGAGTGGCCCAGTTGCAGAATCAGTGCAGTGATACATCTTAAAATGTGAATATCTTGATATTGTCAAGCGTGATATTCAATGGTTTCTGTCAATGCATCAATTCATGGTAAGATCTAGGTACATGCCAAATATCTAGAAAATCGAAAAAGCCAAAGTTGAGATATTTTAGCCAAATTATGTTCTTCCCTATGAGAAAAGCCTATGGTAAATGTTTTACAAAATGCAATCAAACAACATTTTTCAAATGTAGACGCTTCCCATTCATGTGACGCTGTCCAACATTCCATAGACAATCACACCCTTGAGTATATATGTTATTTGGTTGATGTTCTTACATTTTTTGTAGTTTTATATTCTTGTCTAGTTGATGATTTTTTAAGGTACATTATGCACTTTAATACCTGACACCGTTGTTTCATGCTTGATCGGAACACAGGGCTTGTTATGCTTGATTCCATCAACAGCAAATCTTGGTGTAGAGATACGGTCTTTAAGAACTTAGTTGTAATAGAAATTAAACAGAGAAACTTTAAAATAATCAGATAACATAAGAAAAAACTTTTTTGGCTTTATTAGGGGTTCAATCTATCAAGACAACACTAAATGCTTGATCAATAGGAGATATATTAAGGTATTCTGCTTTCTCAATGTAAAGAACTTGTTGCGTCTTACTGAGTTGTTGTTAAAAAAGCCAATTAAACCACCAATGAATTGTATTGAGAAGATGACCAGTTAACAGACTGTGCCAAAATAGTGTTGTCACACATTGCGTTTATTCATGGTTGCCCTTGGTGATGACACGTTTTTCGGCTTATTCATAAGCCTTTCTCAAATCAGGGCTGATTACATGGTATAGGTTATTCTTCTTCCGATTCAATGTCCCCGTTGAACTTATTGTAGAAAGTTGCCAAATAACTTGAATTGTTAAGTCACTTTGTTCTATCTGTATTGGAGTTTGGTAACTTGAAGGAGCTTTGGTTGCAAAGAACTTTTTAAGTTTAAGTTTGCGTACGAATTTAAAGAGATCAATGTGGATGTCGATGTTGTTAAACCATGTTGTTGGGGCAAATGAAAGCCCCTTGTTGAGTAAGTTATGTTCGTCTTCCGTCAGTTCTCTTTTAGATAGATTCATAACAAGGTTTCTGCCTATTTGTTCCTGTTGTGTTCCTTCGCACTGGCTCTGGTGAACCTTCTGTTTGTCTTTTCTTCTGTTCGTTGGTTTATTGGGTCTTGTTCCCCCCTCCTTCCTCTCCTCCTTGTGTGAGTTGCGTCGGTATCTTGTTCGTTGGTATTTGAAAACGGACCTGCTTCGGGATTAGGTTCCTATTTCCCTTTTATAAAGCTTTATTTGATTCATATATCCTAAGCCGTTTCTTGTCCCAGAAGGAAATGGAGGAGACGGATCAGAGGAGTGAACAATGTGCCTTTAGTTTGGCTACATATCTAACATATTTCTTCTCTTTTTTTTCCCTTCGGATCTTGCTGTCTTCTTCGTCAGTATCATGTCCCCCTCTCATTTCACTTTTTTAAAATTATTATCTTGTCTTCATGCTCTATTTGTTCTTTTCTTTTGTTTGGGGAAATTTCATGTAAAAGTTTGTAATAAAATATGCATCAATAAATAACAAGTAAAAAATAAAATATAGCTCAGGTAGGATTTTTTTCAACACTTTATTTATTCATTTAACATTCTACATCGACAATAAAATATAATACAATAATACAATGTTCCGAGAATACTTATACAAATACAACATATTAACTTTATCAGTAAAGAACATTAAGGATTTAAATTAAGGTGGGAGAAAGAGGAGAAGAAGAAAAACAAATCTATAATAGATAATGAAGCATAGAGATCAATAAATGCCCCCAAATCCTTTCATATTTCTCAAGTTGGTCCTTTGCTTTAAAGGATATCTTCTCTCTCCTAGACAGAAGGGACAAACTTTGCAACCAATCCTCAATGCTGGGAGAGTTGTCACTTTTCCAAAATATTTGAATCTGCTTTTTGGCTAAAAGAAGGGCTCTATATAACCAGAAAATGTTGCTCTTGGACAGCCCATACTTAATGGAATTAAATCCAACACACGAAGAAGTGGCTCTCTAGGTATAGGTAGGCCCATGATTAATTGCATTCTCTGGAAAACACCACCCCAAAATATATGTATTTTTCTACATAACCACAGCATGTGAAGCCTGCTGCCCACTTCCCTATCACAGTTCCAACAGGTGTCTACAGTACTCAGCTTGCAGGATCTCATCTTCCATGGTGACCAGTATAGATAATGGTTAATTCTTTGTTGTGTATTCCTCAAGTCCAAATCCACCTTATATTTAAGAGGACCTGTACATACGCGGTTCCATTCAATATTTGACAATGAACTGTTCAAATCAAAATCCCAGTTTACTCTATCACATTGTGAAGTCACCTGGGATGCAGAAGGCGTAATCAATTTATGTAGGGTAGATGCAGACAAAGGTACAACCTTAGAAAGATGCAAAATCGCAGGTGAAGCATGCAGCGTAGCATTCAATGGCAAAAATAATACACCAAAAAGTTCCCGTAATGCATTATAACGACACATCTCAGATACTTTCAGCTTATATTTAAAACGTAGCAACTCAAAATCAACCATATTCTGGCCATCATGAACCTGCCCAATTCTCCAAATACCCGCCTTTTGCCAAGAGGCCCTTGACAAAACCTTATTATTCTGTTTCACAGCATGGTTTTTCCATAGAAAAGAATCTTCACACAATAATATTTCTCGCCTTGAAACACATTACCTTTACACCATTCCTTCACAACTTGCTTTATAAACGGTGGAGTTGTATCAATTGGCAATCTTTTCTCCATAAACAAAAGCATATCCAGTGGAGTGGGTGAGATTGATTCTTTTTCAATTTTAGTCCATCCTGCACTATTAATGCTTACATTCGCCAACCAGTGATGTAATGCACGCAACGTAAAAGCCAAGTGATAGTGCTTTATGTCAGGATAACCAAACCCACCCAGATGTACTGATTTGTGAAGAATATTTTTTTGGAATTCATGCCCTGTTTCCTTCACCCCACAGAAACTTGCTCAAAGACTTGTTAATACTTAACAATACACTATTGGAAAGTGGCAGAGGAAACATACTAAAGTCATAGAAAAATTTCAGAAGAAGTGACATTTTAACTTCACTAACTTTACCCCACAGAGTCAGTTTTAACTTCTCTAATTTACAGCAGAGCCTATCTATTTCTGTAATCTTCAACCAAATATTATTTGCGAGTAAAGACTTAATATCCCTATTTACATGAATTCCCAAATATTTAAGACCTGAATCAGCCCACATCTCCCGACCCACATCAAACAACCCCCTATGACATGAAGTGGAAATGGGATAAATCAAGGTCTTAGTAACATTAACTTTGTAATTAGAGTATCTACCAAATTCCTGTAGTGTCAGTAGAAGCTCAGGATATGATTGCTCCGGATTTGAAATCAGGACCAGGACATCATCTGCGTATAAAAGGACTTTTGATACATATTCTCCGAAAGGAATACCAATTATATCAGGATTGTTTCTAAGCATAATGTCGAGAGGCTCAATAAATAAATGAAAGAATAGCGGGGACAAAGGGCAACCCTGACTAGTACCTTTCAGAATCTCAAAACAATCAGAATGATTCCCATTGACAGTTACGATCGCCTTTGCACCTCCATATAGGGCCCTAAAAAGTCTAATAAAAAGCGACCCACAATTAACTTTAAGCAGATCCTGACGCAAAACAAACCAACTAACCCTATCAAATGCTTTTTCTGCATCTATACTAATTGATGCATATGCATCGGCTGAATGTCTCTTTAGATAAATAACAACAAGCAACTCGCGTAAGATATCACTACTATTCCTTCCACTTACAAAACCTGTCTGGTTCCTATGAACAAGCTTTGGAAGTAAGCCATTCAATCTTCTTGCAAACATTTTCGCCAGAATTTTAACATCCACATTCAAGAGTGATATAGGCCGGTAATTTCCACATAATGATGGGTTTTTACCCGGTTTGGGTATAACCGTTATTAAAGCCGTCTGCATTGATTCAGCAACTGCCTCATTATCCCGTATTTCTGCATATAACTTTACAAGAAAAGGTATTAAAATCTGACTAAAGGCCTTATAAATCTCTATTGGAGAGCCATCAAGGCCAGGACATGTACCATTTGCCAAAGTATTGATTGAATCTTGAACTTCCTCTATTGTTATTTGCGCATCTAGGTCTAATCTCTCTTGCTCAGTAAGTCCCGGCATGTCTAATCTATTTAGAAAATTACTTATTTCCATTTTAGAGGCTGTGTCATCACCCTTGTACAAAGAGGCATAGTACTGCTTGAATTCCTCGCAAATTTCTACATTCTTTCTCCTTATCATTCCTCTTTTATCCATAATGAAAAGCACTTGTCTATTATTCTCTTTCTGCCGTATGCGGCTTGCTAACAAGGCCCAGGACTTTACACCCCTTTCCCAGAATGCTTGCCTAGAGTAGAATATTTGAGTTTCTGCCTTGTGGTGGAGTTCACACTCTAAGGCCCATTTTGCTTGAGTCATGGCCAACATATTCTCTTCACTACGGCAGTCACAATAACGCACCTCACATGCCTTATAATCATCCTCTAGATTAACCATAACTTTTTCCTGTTGACTTTTTTGATATGACGCAAAGCTTATAATTTTACCTCTCAGTGTTACCTTCAATGCATCCCAAACCGTTGATATCGAACCCACTGATCACAAATTATCCTGCATAAACAGTGATATTTCTGTTTCTATGTGCTTCACAAAATCGCAGTCTAAAAGCAATTGTGTATTCAAACGTCACTGCTTCCTAGGCCGCAAACCACAAACAGCCTCATCCAACGCCAACACAATAGGCGCATGATCCGAAATTACAACTTCTTCATTTGAAGCATTACAAATGTCCCCACATAAACTCCTACTAACAAGGAAAAAATCAATACGCGAAGACGTACCGTGTGCCATTGAATGAAAAGTGTATTTTCTACTTTCTGCATTCTAATCCCGCCAAATATTGTGCAAATCCTAGTTATCTAATAATCATATGTCCTTTCCTTGCTTTTGTCTCAGCATAGGAATTAGCCTGAGTAGTCTTATCTTTATTCATATTAATTGTGGTATTAAATTTCCCTCCAACTATAATATCGGTACAACCCAATTGATCTAAAACTTCATCCACTTTTTCAAAGAATACACCCTGGTACACATTGGGCGCATAAATATTCAAAATGTCCATGCATCTATTGTCAATATGTAGTTTTAGAGCTACATATCTCCCTTCTGGATCAACACATACAGTATCAGTTCTATATCTTATGCCTTTCTTAAAAAGAATAGATACTCCACGGAAATTACTTGCAAAATAGCTTGAAAACTTCTTTACCTATAAACCATTTAAGATATACCCCACTTGATCTTCTCTCAAATGGGTCTCTTTCAGAAATACTATATCAGGCTTTCGCCTACCTGTCATTGATAATACTTCCCTTCGCTTAACAGGATTATTGACACCCTTGACATTCCAACTCATAAACGTTATATTTACTGTCATTATCCCAGATGAATCAGACTTGTAGTGCCAATAAGCCGCACCCTTTGACAATCTCTATCAACAATGAACAGATGTTCCCTTTTATATTCTGTATTTCTACCCTTCTCCTATCCCTTAACTTCCCCCTCCCCATTTTTTACAGATAGTGACAATCTATGACATTGCATCTTAAGATCTCTGCATTCAAATCATATTCTACAAAAATACTCAAAAATATACATATTCTAAAAAGAAACCAAAAACAGATATAATAACAAATAAAAAATAAACAAAACAAAAAGGGTACAGGAAAGAGCATATACATCAAAATATACAATATTATAAACTAAATTAGGCTTATTTATTCGCTCAGTACGAAACATAATCAGAACTGACATAACCTACACAGCAATGAGCCAGCAACTACACCTCAACCAAATATAAATAACAGTCCCAAATAACAACAAATTGAGACCTAATAAACGTATCCTTAATATTGTATAACTTCATGCAAAAAGAAGCCCTATAACATGACAAATACTATGTTCATTCAACATAAGATGCATTCAAAGACCACAGTTCGTAAACAACATATCTGGTCATGCACACTCACCTTCCTATACTTTGTAGTGCGTGAAATATATGCCTATCCACGTACACACATTCCCTATTGTCCAAATCTAATCACCACACAAAGCTTACATTTTTCTTTCTTCCAAGCAATAGCCATCTCAAATTGCATGGATACCTTGTATACACATTATTAAATAATGGGTTAAACCAAACATCACTAGACCATGAATTACACTCCCTACACAGAACTCAGAGCAATCATAACTATTCAAATAATATCTCACTCCTGAGTAACATATATAATAATCATATGCATTATCTTAGTAACCAAGTCTTAGCTCCCATCAATTAGTAGTAACATCTTTCACCAAATATCAACATGCTCACACTTTAGGCCATAAAGCACACAACTTTTAACCCAGTATTGTATAATGCATTAACAATAGTAATATGCCAAAAATGTATCTTTTATCACACAAGTGTACATTGAAACAGCACCTCTAAAGATCTGCTACGGCAGTATAAACTCACAGACCGAATATATTAACATCTACCAAATATATCTACTTTAGAGCAGAGCCCCTTTACCACTTCTCAGGCACAATTAAGCTAAAGAATCATAATGCATGTAAGCGCCTTCTAGCCACATCGGTTGAGAGCAACAATGACAGCTGAAAGTGGCAAAGAGCAATGAAACATAAAGTCACATAACCACATATTGTAGCCGTGAGCAGCAAAGAGCAATGAGGCAAAAGGTCACATAAGAGGCTGATACCGCATCACCTTCACAACCCATATACCCATATAGACTGCTGTGTGCATTATCTCCTACAACCACTACTTATAAACGATGGAAGTAAGAAAGGATAACAGTCATTTCTCCCAGTTTCATATGCTTTCACCAAGCTTTAAACATTATTCATTTTGCACAGCCTACAACAGTATTTTATTCTGAAATCCGATATCCGGAAATTAAGTATTATATCCCTCCCTACACACTTGTTAGTAAAACTGCACCTTCAAAGCAAAAAAGGATTCAGATTCTGCGGTGTCAGAGTCCCACTTCCATATGATTCCTTCCTCCAACAAGGCCAGAGCATTCACTCACAACAGTACAACAATGCACTCTGCCACTGGGATGATTGTATTTTAATCGCTGCAAAGTGAAAAGCCGAATGTTGTCTATGCCGCCTATTGTGCTGTGCAACATGCATTTGGCGCTTTGTGCCTGAAGAAAACCATGTACCATCCCTTCTCCACTCAAGACCCCCAGGCCACCAATAGGACACTTGCTGGAGATTTTGGCAAATCTTCCATGCAGCCTTATTTGATTACTGGAGGCACGATGTTTAAATTTCGTTATTCTCTTCCCTTATTTCCTTCATGGCGTGGTAACTTACACATCAGTTTTAAATTGCATCCATACTGCTTGAAATGAAAGCTCCAAATAACACAGGCAAATGTCTTTGGGTTGGGCTAATACCTTTCTCATTTACCACAGCAGAAGTCTTGAAATGTTTACCCATACATCTCTCTTGAGCTGTTGCATTTTAGTTACAATTGTAATTTGTACTATGCAAGCTGGGTGTTAAGTGGATGAGCTGATCGGATAAATGACGTTAATCACCTTTGCATTGCTTCTGATCGTTTAGAGGCTACCTTAGATGTAAATTACTCTTGGTTACAGTACAAGCAGGAGACCTGTCCGTAAACAGCCAGCCTACTCGAGAAGTTGGCTACCCAATAATCATATACTGATGATACAATTTAGATCCAGAGTTCAGGGGTAGTACAAGGAAGAGCCTTATTTATGCATTTGGTTTAGGTTAGTTTTACCCAAGCATCAATGGCACATCTAGCAGGGACAAACCTGCATGTATCACGTCCACAGCTCGATACCGATAATGACTGTATGGCCTGAAATCTTGCACAGAGATGGGGGCGTAGGAAATGAATTGGGACTGTGCAGTGAGTATATAGAACTCTGCGGCACGATCTACCAAAACATCCTGTTCAAAACAGAATTTCCCAACATACACGGAGACTGTAGGGTATTTTGTGTAGATTTGGGGCCTGGCAGTATTTTCTTACCGCCGAAAAATAATTTAGCAACAATCACTCCTTGTATTCAGATTGGGTTATGTATAATAATAATACAGTGGATATGCATTATTTCATTACACAGACATGCGTGGTTGGTATGCGTGGTTGGTATGCGTGGTTGGTGGTATTTTTGGTGAGCATAATTCCTTTGTTTTATTTGTGGCCCCAATATCCAGAACCCCTTATTTTTGTTTAGATTTTTCGTGTGATCACTAGAGAGACCTCAGGCTTGCATTTTAGGAATACCACATTTTCATTTTTAGTGTGCCACCATGGGCAATTTCCCGCTGTCTTATCTACTGCAGCGAGCTATCATGCGGTATCTATCACCAACTTATTTACGTTTGGTGAGCTATGTCCAGGGCCTCTCTTTTTGCCGACTCATAGACCTCCGGCAGACTATAACACACACAGTTGGTTATAATTGCTCATACTGAATGACATTGTGCACACAGCTGCAGCCAAATCTTATTTTTAGCTACCTTAAAAATGACAATTGCACTGTCTAAACATCTCCCCACATCATCAGCACTGTATTGGTAAATGCACAAAGGAAAGAGAAAATAAAACACACCACCCGTCTGCTTTCAGATATTTTTGTGTATTATAAAAGATGCATTTAAACACGATCTCACTCTTTTTATAGAAATAAATGAAATAGCACAGTAACAGCATTATTTGTGATACACTGAGAAGAGAGTGGCGAGGAACAAGAATTCAATTTGCAACATTAAACACGTGTGTAAAGCACAGGTATCTCCTTTCCTACACTGACTGAATCTTTTCACACACACTCAGCCCCCACACTTCAGCGAGATAATTACCAGGCTTGTTCAGCATGTAACTTCTTTGGCTGGCCGCCTTCTGGAGGGGTTCACCCAGCAAGGACAAGCATTTGCTGTCACTCAAACTGGGACTTGTTGACTGGAAATCCCAGTCTCTGCAACCAAGTTGAATCTGCTTTAGGAATCGGGCATCCTCAGCTATCAACCCAGTCCTTCTCCGAGATGTGTCAAGATGTCTCTCCCTAGCTTCTTCCTCGAGATTATACAAGAAAACTCTGGTTACCTCCTACCAAAGGATCCTAACCAATAAAATTCTATCATGCCCTAAACACCCTCTGCACACAATGGCTTGGCTTATACAGTTGCAACTGTAACCAAACTGATTTCCTGCTTATTCGAGGTCTTTGCTTCCTGTAGTTACTGTGGACAGAACAGCATAGCAAAAAGAAAAAAAAAACTGAATGTGCATTTAAATAATGAGTTTCAGAGCCTGTCATTTTCCATTCATGTTGCACTGAAGAGCACATTATTATTAGTGGGTTATGATCAGGTTAGTTGTTATTGAGGTTAGTTTATTAATTTTCAAATGTGTCTCTTGCAACATAGGCATTTCAGGTGAAAAATAGTGCACATTTTGAATGTACAAATGTGTGCTTTTAACTGTGAAAAAAAATGATTTGCATTTTATATGTAAAAATCGTTTTTGACTGAATAACCTGCCCTCACCTATATGTCCATGTTACACTGGCAACACATAGCTTGAAACAATTTCATCATAGCAATGCACCAAACCCATGCAGTGGTACTGCATAAAAAAAACATGCTACACATTGATCCTGTGCAGTAGTGCTGTACTCTGTGCTGTACTCTGTGTTCCCAAAACACGCTAAACAATCCTACATATACCCTCCTTTTTTTTAGAACTTGGCTACAATCCAAGCCAATTTTAAAAAACAACCTGCTTCTTTTCTTCTTTTCAAAATGTCTGTGTATTGGGGTATCTTTCTCTTCCTGACGTAGCTACTAAAATGATCAACATTTTAATTTTTACTGATAGTACAATCAGCCATCCACCCATGATTAGCACCAGGACAGCCAAACCCACTATAGAGCATTCTCCCCAGGTCCCCCAATTAAATCTTTCCACTTCTATTATACCCAGGTTACTAACTGTAATATTGTTTTTTTTAGATTCATTCTTATTACATGTTTTTCTTTGTGATTCAATAAAAACTCCACATCCAGGTCTATTGGAAATGTGTCCCTTTGAAAAAAATCGATATTCTCTACTTGGCTTTCCCAAATATCGTTTGTTACATGGAACAATGTTAACCCTCCAATTGACACAATTGTATCCTTCGGAACCAGCAAGTAAAAAACATTATATTTCACCTGTTTAACCACATATGTTCCATGATTCAAATGTACTATTGTCATGTTCTTTAAATGGGTGCTGACTAACCATTTACCTCTGACCATCTTAGCCTGTGCCAATTCTTCACTCCCCACATTGCTAATGATCACTTCACATCCTTCTGATAAACTTGGGTCAGATCTCAAACCACTAATAGCGTCTGTGGCATCAGGAACAAACGGTTTACCCGGGCACTTATAGTTTTGTTCTTTAAATTTGACACACGTTTCCAAGTTTGGTATCAAGTAAACTTCAGGTTCCCACGACTGAAATGCCACTACTTCTGGAGTCTTAATCTTAATAAATTTGTCCTCTTGCCAAAATCCCACATTGTGTACCCACTTGGTCTGATAAATAAGTTCAGGAGCCACATATGGGATGCATAGTAAAAACCCCATCTCCAACCTCTCCAAGTCCACATATAATGGCATTGCATTACCCATTTCAAATGCAATTTTTACTTGTATCACATCAATCTCCCTCCTGGTCAACCTTTCTATCATTTGATGAATAATATCCTGTGAAACAAAATACAATGGTATACGTCCTTGAATCAATTTTGAAATTGCAGTTTGAACTTCTCTCATATAATTTGTCAATAGTCTATCCACAGGACTCATTATATTCAAAATCTCACTGAGTGTTTTGTCATGCTTAATAATTAACTTAGTTGCTCATTGCATCACATCCGCTTGTTCATTCAATATGATCGCAGTTTCATTTATGAACCTTACTTGTTCATCCAATCCCCCTCTGATTCCATCTAACGTTTTTTGTATTATTTCTAGGTCAACACTCAGTTGCTGTGCTTTAGTGCTTAGTGTCCCTACTGAAATGGCATTGGCTGTTGATATTGTGGTACCTATTATGGCTCCAACTATAGACATTACCAATGATATCACGAGCATCATCGCACCTCTTTCCTCTCCTCTTCTTAATGTCTGCTGAATTCACAAATGTTTTCTCCAATTGCATCAATATATCTCCTATCGACTGCTTAGCGTCCTCTTTTCTTATTTCCAGCCACTCTTTAGTCTGTTCAATTTTAATGCTGGCATTGTTCAAATGTTTTTCAATCAAAATCTCAGGATTCAATGGTATGTAGATATTTGGGAAAATCATCCTTCTATCACTCATGATGAATCCTGGTGCTTCTTCTACCGCAATACCAGATGCCGGTCCAGGTTCATTGACAACCTGTGCTTCTGAATTTTTTAAGATCCCTCCGGATATCATAATCATTAACCATATTGTTGGTGTCATCTTCAATGCTGATCGCTTTGCAGCCTTGGTCTTCGCCCCCCTTCGGCGCTTTTCCAGAATCCGTCCACGTGGGCTCCAGGACTCCATCGTCTCCCGTGACCTCCGGTATAAATAGTTAATGTTCTAAACCAAAATAGAAAAGAAACAGATTAAGTATATAGCACAATACTAATTTCACCCTTTTGCCAAAATAAAACACGCCTTGTAAAATTTTCTTTTGCCTTCTGAAATCAAACACAAGTTATAGAGAACAAGCATACATAAAACAACATTCAATATTTAATGCATTTTCATTCTGCAACTTCCGCTTCTATTTTTTTTAATATTATATATATATATACCTATAGTACATTGTTTATATGCCCTTATAATCAACCATCTTCATTTTTTTTAACTTCTCTGTCACTGCCTCCTGACTAGACATAGTCACTCAACCTTTTTACGTTGAAGGGACTTTATCTGTTTCTACATGCTCAAGCTGCCTTATCTCGTGTCTGGGATGGCATGGCTTAATCTGATTTACGTGCACAAATTGCTCTATTGCTGTTTCACCTTCATTCTTCAAAATGTTATAAACTACAGGAGAGGTCTTATCTATAATTCGAAATGGCCCCTGCCAGGCTACTAGAAATTTAGAATTTTTCTGTTTACTTTTTCCAAAATGAAACTTGTACACCTGATCCCCTACACTGTATTCTCTCACTGATGTTCTTTTATCATAGTATGTCTTAGCACTGTCAGCAGCCCTTTCCAGATTTCTCTGCATAAAAGCAAATGCATGTTGCAAATGCTTCCTCAATTCATCAATGTACTCATGAACTGTGGATGCACTCACAAGTGTCTGCTCATGTGTTCTATATAGTAGGTGTTGTGGTAACACCATTTTCCTACCTGTTAAGACTTCATGTGGACTGATACCTGTTGCTTTGGCAGGAGTTGATCTGATTGCCATCAAAACCAACGGTAAACGTAAATCCCAGCTGGAACCTGCTTCTGCCACAAATTTCTTTAATATGTCCACAACAGACCTATTGCTCCGTTCAACTCCACCTGAAGAGGCTGCCCGATATGCGATATGTAGTTTCCTTTTCACACCCAGTATTTGCCATACCTTACTCATTAGAGTACTTGTGAAATGACCTCCTCTGTCTGACTCAATTCTTTGTGGCAACCCAAACCTTGAGAACACATGGTTCACCAACAATGTGGCTGCTGTTTGCGCACTACAATCTGGTGCAGGAATACATTTAATCCACTTCGACATCAAACATATCACAATTAAAATGTAACGGTTTCCTTTGCTCGACCTTTTTAAAGGGCCTACATAGTCTATTTGCAAATCTGACCATGGAAGAGTTAGGCCTCTTCATCAATGGGGCTCTATGCATTGGTGAAGCAGGTTTAAATTGGGCGCATACTAGACATCCTCTAGTATATAATTCCACATCTTGGTACATATGTGGCCAGTAAACATAATCTTTTAGTATTTCCAATGTTTTTGTGAACCTCTGTGGCCTGCAGTTATTGCATCATGTGCATGTTGTAGCATTAGCCCTCTGAATGAAAGGGGTACCACCCACTGTATTTGTCCTGTTATGGACTCTCTAATCATGAGTCCATTCTGCAGTCTAACTCGTTTTTCATTCTTTAATAGCACCCTCAACTCTTCTTTTCCCATACAATCATTTTCTGTTAAAGGGTTTTGTTCAGGATCCATCAAATGATTATAATAGATTCCCAAAATTCGATCATTCTTTTGTGCCTCAATCAAATCTTGGTCTGGGGTATTGTAACTCCATTGTACCACTGGTTGCTCTGTCTCCTTTGGTGTTTTAGAACGTGTTACTGCATCAATCTGTATTTCACCCAGTAAATTTTCAATAGGTAGCAATTCTCCCATCACAGCCCCAATTTTAGCCAGGTGGTCTGCCTTATCATTTCCCTCCTTATCCTCTCCGGGTGTTTTTAAATGCCCACAAATTTTTCTCCAGTATATTGTCAAATCATTTTCTGACACCAATTTGTCTATGGCTTGTATCATTTTTCCATGTTTAAGTGGCTTTTTGTTGTATGTAACCATGCCTCTCGCTTTCCAGCCAGGTAAATACTCCACAAAGCTATTTCGTGCATATTCAGAATCAGTCACCAGGACAATTTCACTGAATTTATTATCAACTGCAGTAGCAATTGCTTTATAAATGGCCGCCAATTCCGCCACTTGACTGCTTCTAGCTCCAATCCTCATCCCTACACTGGGGACGCCTTCACATTTCAACCAGACATTCCCTATTCCTGACACTAATTGTTTATTACTGTCATTTTCAATGTGAAAAGCACAACCATCCACATATACAGTTGGCAGATCCTTGCATGTTTTTTCATCAAAAGCTTTGTGTGGTGATTGTTCAAATTCCTGCAAACTAGGTTCCACTTCCATTTCGTTTGATACTTGTTCAGCTGCACAGTCATGTAAGTCAGCTAACCCTTGAGCAATTGGGCTCTTTTTATTTTGTCCATATCTCACTTCTACAGGAAAACCTTGTAATGCCAGCGTCCATGAAGTGATTCTGGACTGCACTAGATTACCTGACCTAATTCTTTTACTCTCTAAAAACTGCAAAGGTTGATGATTTGTTTCAATAATCACCTTTTCTCCCTGAACAATAGGGCGGAAATGTTGTAGTGCCCACACAGTGGTTAATAAGGCCTTCTCACATTCATTGAATTTTATTTCAACTTGGGAAAATGCTTTACTTGCATAGGCAATGGTTTTGTGATTCACATCATGTTTTTGTGATAACACTGCTGACATACAATGTTCAGAGAACCCTATTTCTATAAATAAATCCCTACCCTTCATGGGATGTGCTAAACATGGTGCCTTTACAAGACATTCCTTCAATTTAGCTACTGCCTCAGACTGCTCTTTTTCCCATATCCAGGGTGTATTCAATTTAAGCAGTTTAGTCAATGGTTGAGTGATTTCATCATAATTTTCAATGAACTTTCTGTTATAGCCTGTCATCCCTAAAATTTTTTTTTACCTCTTTCACATTTTTAGGGTCCTTTAGTTTTTGTATGGCCTCTATTTTCTTCTTTTGTGGATTTAGCCCATGTTCAGTCACTTCATGGCCTAGAAAGTTCACTTTTTTCTTGCACCATTGTGCTTTTTGTAAAGACACTTTGGCGCCTGTTTTCTGCAATTGGCCAAGCACATGTCTTATTTCATCAAAATGGCTTTCAGGCTTTCATTTTCTATCAGGACATCATCCACATAAACTATGGTCCTCTTTCCGCTGCATCTGGCATGGCCTTTCTCAAAAATATGCCAAATTCACTCCCGCTATTGATGTACCCGAACGGAGCTCTAAGCCAGGCGTATTGAGTCCTGTCAAATGTAAAGGAAAATTCTGTATCTCCTCTGCCAATGGCACGCACCAATTGCCAGAGGTGAGATCTAATGTGGTAAACACTTTTGAACCATGTACCTGAGCTAGGCCCTGATCAATGAATGGCAGTGGCCATCTGGATACTGGCACTCTTTTATTTAACTCCCTCAAGTCTGCACATAGCCACCATTGACAATTTGGCTTTAACACACCTAAAATAGGTGTATTGGATGTGCTATGAATGGGCCTGATGATTCCCCGAGCTTCCAAATTCTTTATAATCTCTGCTAATGATTCTAAACATGCCAGCGGTAGTCTATACTGGCATACAAATACTGGACTTCTGCTACACCCTTCTGGTAGTGTGGTCACATGTAAATCAGTTAAACCGCAATCATAAGCATCTTTTGCAAATACAACCTTAAACTCCATAAATATCTCCCTCAGATTGTTTCTATCCTCATCGCTGTCACATGCATCCGCTAAGGAGATCTGCTCTTCTACCATTTTGGACAATTCTGGGAAATCTTCTGGTAAGGGAATCTCGGCGCCTTCCTCTAACTGTGTGTCTGTGTCTTTTTGTAAAGCTGCCACTTTTAAATATTTTGGCATATCAGCTTCCACTTCAATGGGCTGATTTTCTGTTTCATTTTCATTTAAATTAAATGTTATGCAATCCTCTTGATGGCAGCACACTGTCTCATTTGAATCATAAGGATACACATAATGAATTTTAAATATTCCTTTGGGCTGAGAGTCCAGGTGTTCTGGCAACTCACCCTTGGCATCTACATACTTTTCAGGGATATTTCCAATCACCATGTTATTTAAATATGCCGTATAATGTGATTTTTGTATGGCCATTCCTAATGGGGAGTTTTCCTCTAAATGAATATCCTGACAACTTTTATTATTTATCATCATTTTTACAGATCCTTCACCAATATCTACCAATGGAATGTATTCATAATCCAGGCCTTGCTGTTTTATGGATTCATTCAGGCATACAAATGCATCAGAGTCTTTCATCTGCTGTCCATTTTTGCATTTCAGTGTTATTGCAAACTGCTTTGTAAAGGCAGGAATAATAGTATCTTTCCTCATTTGTAGTTCGATTGCATAAGGAACCAGTTGTGCACAATGATGAGCCCTTCTTTTGTCTTCAAATTCACCTAGGCATGACCATATTTTTTGATTAAGGAAATCTAACACCATACACATTCTGTGCATGATGTCATTGCCCATGTAAAAGTCATTTTATGCTCCACTCACTATCCATACATTATGGTACATTGTTTTCTGCCCAATGCTAATTTTAAGCATGCATCTGCCTGCAATTCGGTTTTCAAAGTCTGGACTGTCCAACCCAGAAACATATTGGTTTTTAATTCTAAATTTCGGGATCTCCTCCCTCTCCATTATTTTTTGCAACAATTTCTCATTATTGAAACTCCTCTCCTGTTCAAGCGCTAAAGTGGCTTTTATTGTTTTAAAACAGTCATTTATACCAACATGAACCCATGGTTGCTCATCTTCCATGTGTATTTCAGCAAGAGTGGTAATGTGTTTTTCTGAATCTGTTTTAGGAGCAATATTCTGTTTGATTGTTTTCTCTTTTAAATAAAAACGTAATGTGTGCTCATCTATGGCAGTCTGCCAATTTTTCCTTGGGTCCAAGTATATTTGTACAGGTAGTCTTTCATTGTCGCTCTGCATTTTGTCTTGACACATTAATATAACAGTGACACTAGGTATGCAACTATTCTGGAGATATACCTCCACAGCATTATTTGTTTTGGCAACGGTGTGACATTCATTTATGTTGCTGTTTTGTGATTTTAGTTTCTTAGGTCTCAATGGTTTTTTGGTTAAGGACCACAGCACTCCATTCACCCCATCTATGAGAGGAGACAATCTTTTCAGGCAATCTGTCCCCATCAGAAATGGAATTTCACAAATAGATGTGATCAATACCTCTTGTTTCATTCTGTGCTTTCCTATTTTTATGTCAACCTCAGTTACACCTATGATGGGCACCTCCTCCCCATTAAAGTTATGCACTGGACCTTGATTTTCCTTCACTGTGATCTGATTCTGTGGGGGTCTCCATTCATTGATGCTCTTTACCTGCTCCTTGGACATAATTGTGGCCTGTGTGCCAGTGTCAATCATAGCAAATGTTTGGCATTTTTCTTGTACAGTGATGGGTGCATAATATCTGTCCTCAACTTCCTCTCATACACATAAGAAGTGTGAATTCTTACTGATTTCAGGGCTCACCTTTCTGAGGCCTTTTTCACTTTTGGCTAAGCACATTGGCAAATGGAAAGACATTTTTCCTTCCTTTTTACCCATTTCTGCGCGAGAGACTTTATTCATTTCTCCATGTTCAGAGGTTTTTTGGAGTGTGGCCACTGTTCGCCCATCCATCTGGGTATCATCAGGGACCACATTACAACCTTCCAACTGAACATGTGTAACAACATCATTTAGTAATTTGTCATTGTTTAATTCCGTGCATTTGTGATCATTTAGTGTGTTACCAGCCCTTTCAGCTTCTTCAAAAATATGTGGCTCAAAGAATTCTTCAGGTGATTGATTTGTACCCTCCTTTTGAGTATTTCCTTTTTCTGTCTGTGTTTGTTCACCATTTTGACTGTCCAGGGAAGGAGCTACAGCATCCCCACTTACTCCCTGTTCACTGGTATTCCCCATGCATGAGTCATTTTTCTTAAATCTGTCCCTTTGTTCTTTTGGAATTTCAGGTGTTTCTTTTTCATTCGCACAAACCTTCAATGTTTGATTTAGCTCTAGGTTAAACCGTACCTCTTTTTTAGAAGTGTTTGCACTTTCTGTTACATGTTCATTTACTGGCGTTTCCACTTTTAAATCATTAGACATCTCAGAGTCATTATGCGAAATTACATCAGGGCAATCTGTCTTTTTGGCACCGCAGGTATCATGAGTCATTAGTCACTTTTCAGACGCCCCCGGTCATTGCTATGGCCATCAGCCCCCTCCTTGGATGGCTGTTTTTGCACTGTACAGAGCTTTCCTATTTGCTCAGCTAACATTTTCACTTGGGCCTCAAGGCACTGGAATCTTTTCATCTCTCTAGAATCCTCTCTGTGTGGCCTAGATCGATATTGATTGCTTTCCCCCTGATTGGACCTATTCTGATACCTCTCAGATGAATGATTTCTATTGGGATGGTTCCCGAACTCTTGATTCATTTGTGGAGGGGAGCGGGGTGCGCCCATCCTTTGATTATAGTCCCCTGGTGGGGAATCAGTGTACTGACGTGGAGTGTGGTTCATATTCTGCCTCATGTCCTGTCTCTCAGGTTGTGGGTACTGGCCCCTATGTTGATTCCCATTATCAGCAAATCGATCCACACATCGGGACCTATCCTGATTACCATATATCATGGTATTGGGGTCAAATCTGCTCTGTGTCCCCAATGTCTGGTAGGGACCATCATTTCTTTGATCCTGGCTTTGTCTCTGATTATTATTCATACCTGACATATCAGGCCGATATCTGCCCGGGGTCTGTCTCCATAGTACCTAGGGCTAATGTAACTCTCCCTATTACTAGGATCATGTGATTGAAACATTGGTGCAGGGTGTGGTGACTTTTGTTGATTCACCCTTTGTTCAGGTGCCGAATTATTTTTACCTGGACTTTGGGCAGACTCAAGGGACATCTTGGCTGATCTGATTTCCATCACTGTTGCTGAGGGTTCTTTAGATTTAGGTCTAGTATCTTTCAATTTATCACTTTCTCTACCCTGACAATAGAGTACCTCATATAGTTTTGTGCTTTGATGTACAATCCATTCGAGGGACTTGTCACGGTCAAATTCACGGACCATTTGGGATATGATGTCTTTCTGTAGCCCATAGAAGTATGCAGTTTTAAACTCATTGGAATTTGGGTCAAAAGATACATCAAAGCGAGAAAATGCTCTTTTTAAGTCTTGTAAAAACTGGCGAGGGGATGTATTAGGCCCAGCAATGATTGTGTAAGCAACTTTCTTTGCCTCCTGTAATGACTGGAAAGGAGAAAAATGACGCCTAATTTCTTTTTCAAACTCCACCCATGTCATATTCTGCTGTTCATTTAATCCCCTTATGATGTTGGCCATCGGAGCATCTAAAGTTAAATGAAAATACTGCCTGTACTGTTCCTTAGGTATCTGGAGTGCTTTAAAAATGTCATGCACCGCTTCTAAGTGATCCTCTTTGCAGCATTCACCTCCCTTTTTAAATGGTTTGATCAGGGCTTTAATGGATTTCATTATTTTTATGGGGCTACTTGTTGCAATGCATGGAATTGCACTACTTGGTGACTCAACCCTGGTTCCAGGTGTATGGGATTAGTGTCGACCCCCCTTTGGTGTGTCAAATCCCCCAAGGGCGCTGCAACCAATTTCAGTCACCGGTCCAGTCACTGGGGCACTAGCTTTTTGGGTAGAAATAGAATTCGCCTCAACTCCATTGAATGTAGTGCCTTGCCATCTATCCTGGGACCTGGGAAGGCACATTACACTTTTTAAGGAGCCTGTTTGCTTCGTTTTGCAAATAGTTGTTTTCATCACTCATTTTATTAATTACCTCCTGCATGTCGCACATTTGCATTTGGCATTCATTGAATTCTTTGTTTCTCTTGTCTCTTTCTTGAATCATTTTAACCATTTCTTGTTCCGCATTTTGGAGGTCACTTTCTTTCTCATAATGTTCTTTTTGTAAAATCTGCATCTCTGACACAACCTCATCTTTATCTTGTCTAATGTGGCCCACCAATGCTTTTAAGTGTACCAATTCTTGTTCACTGTCCTCAAATTGTTTCTTGCTTTTGGACAATTGAACATCAAAATCTCTGCATTTTAATTGCATGTCTTTTTGGCATACATCCAATTCTGCTCTTAACATTTCCTGATTTTTACTTGCCCCATCTAATTCAGTCTTTAACCTGTTAATTAGCTGGGTATCATTTTCCTGCATTCGCAGGGACCTATTCAAAATAAACCATATTTTGGCGCATAGCCGTATTAAACAGTCTTTCTCTGCACTTTTATCGGCTGCATTCAATAATCTTGTAAGGCAGACCTGAATTATGCTGCCTTCTGCAAAAATATTGTGTAGTTTTTCTTTCTGCACCTCACCCTGAATGCGGTCATGCCATTCTATGGTACTGTTCGACGACCATGTCCCATGTGCAAACAACTTTGCCTCTAAATATTGCACTAGGTCTGAGAATGTGGTTTCCCTTTGTGACATTCTGAAATTCGTTTTTAGTAACACACTGCTATTATAAAATGGGTTCCCTTAATGTACAGATGGCAGTGTGAGACACACTTGCCACGCCCAGTAGGTGCTCTATGATCATTTTCCCGGCCTGCAACGCACCATAAATATGTATGGTATTTTGTGTAGATTTGGGGCCTGGCGGTATTTTCTTACCGCCGAAAAATAATTTAGCAACAATCACTCCTTGTATTCAGATTGGGTTATGTATAATAATAATACAGTGGATATGCATTATTTCAGTACACAGACATGCGTGGTTGGTATGCGTGGTTGGTGGTATTTTTGGTGAGCATAATTCCTTTGTTTTATTTGTGGCCCCAATATCCAGAACCCCTTATTTTTGTTTAGATTTTTCGTGTGATCACTAGAGAGACCTCAGGCTTGCATTTTAGGAATACCACATTTTCATTTTTAGTGTGCCACCATGGGCAATTTCCCGCTGTCTTATCTACGGCAGCGAGCTATCATGCGGTATCTATCACCAACTTATTTACGTTTGGTGAGCTATGTCCAGGGCCTCTCTTTTTGCCGACTCATAGACCTCCGGCAGACTATAACACACACAGTTAGTTATAATTGCTCATACTGAATGACATTGTGCACACAGCTGCAGCCAAATCTTATTTTTAGCTACCTTAAAAATGACAATTGCACTGTCTAAACATCTCCCCGCATCATCAGCACTGTATTGGTAAATGCACAAAGGAAAGAGAAAATAAAACACACCACCCGTCTGCTTTCAGATATTTTTGTGTATTATAAAAGTTGGATTTAAACACGATCTCACTCTTTTTACAGAAATAAATGAAATAGCACAGTAACAGCATTATTTGTGATACACTGAGAAGAGAATGGCGAGGAACAAGAATTCAATTTGCAACATTAAACACGTGTGTAAAGCACAGGAATCTCCTTTCCTACACTGACTGAATCTTTTCGCACACACTCAGCCCCCACACTTCAGCGAGATAATTACCAGGCTTGTTCAGCATGTAACTTCTTTGGCTGGTCGCCTTCTGGAGGGGTTCACCCAGCAAGGACAAGCATTTGCTGTCACTCAAACTGGGACTTGTTGACTGGAAATCCCAGTCTCTGCAACCAAGTTGAATCTGCTTTAGGAATCAGGCATCCCCAGCTATCAACCCAGTCCTTCTCCGAGCTGTGTCAAGATGTCTCTCCCTAGCTTCTTCCTCGAGATTATACAAGAAAACTCTGGTTACCTCCTACCAAAGGATCCTAACCAATAAAATTCTATCATGCCCTAAACACCCTCTGCACACAATGGCTTGGCTTATACAGTTGCAACTGTAACCAAACTGATTTCCTGCTTATTCGAGGTCTTTGCTTCCTGCAGTTACTGTGGACAGAACAGCATAGCAAAAAGAAAAAAAAACGGAATGTGCATTTAAATAATGACTTTCAGAGCCTGTCATTTTCCATTCATGTTGTACTGAAGAACACATTATTATTAGTGGGTTATGATCAGGTTAGTTGTTAATGAGGTTAGTTTATTAATTTTCAAATGTGTCTCTTGCGACATAGGCATTTCAGGTAAAAAATAGTGCGCATTTTGAATGTACAAATGTGTGCTTTTAACTGTGAAAAAAAAAGATTTGCATTTTATATGTAAAAATCGTTTTTGACTTAATAACCTGCCCTCACTTATATGTCCATGTTACACTGGCAACACATAGCTTGAAACAATTGCATCATAGAAATGCACCAAACCCATGCAGTGGTACTGCATAAAAAAAAATGCTACACATTGATCCTGTGCAGTAGTGCTGTACTCTGTGTTCCCAAAACACGCTAAACAATCCTACAAGACTCATAGAACGCCAAGACTGGTGGATTAAGAGGGAAGAAAGCCACCGAGGGGCTTACCGCTATCAGATACACCAGTCTAAGCATGTCAGGCATTAGGTTTCCCCACCCACAAGCTAAAGCGGTCCCTCCTGCATGCATTTGGCATTAACACCATGATTCCCCAGCACGCGGCAGCAAGACTACGACAGAGCCCTACATCGCCCTCAGTTCCTCCCAGTGCCTTCCATGTCACACACGAGAGAACGGCTCCACCATAAACTCAAATACAGTCTGTACGTGCCTTTGCAACCCTTTCGAAACATATTTGTTTGGGAAAGGAGGTGGCATATTAACTGAACAGGGGGCACAGATTACACGATGGGCATGCACAAAAAGACCTCCATATCAATACAAGGCACCAACTGCTATGACAATTAATGCAGCGCGGTCCACTCCATATTTGTTCTACTATTCATAGCCAAATGTTCTTCACTGTTAACTTTTCCGCTGTTACCTCTTCATTTATACTTTCACGTATTACCATGTCTAATTTCTTTTGGAGAATCATTACATAGAACGAGACTTTTTTTGATGTGATGTCTCACTTTGCTCCTCCACACTCAGGAAAACGTGCCTACTATTGCTGTCCTGGGATCTGGTGGTGGGCTGACGGCCACAATGGGCTTCCTGGCCACCCTTTTGGAGCTTAAAAAGCAGAACCTCTTGGATTGTGTTACATACATTCACACATGTTCAGGATCAGGCTGGTAGGTGAATATGAAAGAAATTTTACATGCAACTCAAATGTGTTCCATATTCTACTGTTTCAGCAATATGGCTGTAGAACTGGGGTTTCCTTTACTGTCAAACTAGGCTGATATATTGGTGCCAAAATATTAAATCCTCCTTCGGGCAGCCCCATCCCAAAAGTCTTTACTTTGAGAATCAACCTCATTGCATCCGCATGAGAGTGAATGCACTGATGCGGAGCCATCCCCAATCTCCCACCACAACTAACACAGAAAATCAACCTCATACCATCCGTACCTGAGTCTTCCTGCCCTTTTGTGGCTCAGTGTACGCCGAAGTCCAACACTTGCACAATCATCTTGATCCCACAACTGCTATCGGATCTCAGCACTTCTACGGCTTCTATACTTCTGTGTGGTTTGAGCCTCTGATCCCAACAACCAAACCAAGCCGATGCTTTCACCACCCATTTAGTGGGATCAACCCACTGAGGTAGAGGAAGCAGACTGTTTTAGTATGGCTGACTCTGTGGAACCCATTTGCCATAAGCAGGGGAGGTCCTGGATATATTTTTCAATGTAGCCCCATCTTACACATTTTTAGCAAGCCCAACCCTTTCCCTATAACTTTCCCCCAAGGCCAGTCCACCCCTGCGGATAAGGCAGCCTTGCCACTGTCTGCAATGTATTGTGAGAAACGTACCTGGTTAGTAGCAACCATGTCTGTTTAGCCAAATGCTGACCTGGTTTCTTTCTGACTGTCAATATCCATCAGGACTGTCCCACACTGCCATGAACTGCCTTGGAGTTTTACATGATTTGCTATCTTTTTCGCTCCCTGCAGTGGTTGATAACTCAATTTCTGGTTTGTCATACTGAGTCTTAGTGTGCCACTCCCTGCTCGACCAACAAAAGATTATTTGCTCAGTTCAACAGGATGTATAACTCCTGCGTACATTTTGGGCTACCACCCTGTTATAATGATAAAACGCTGTGTTTAAAAGGCTTCAAATGAACATGCCATTGGCATATAGACATAGATAGAAATGAGACCACAACACTAAAAAGTGAAAACATTATCAGTCCAATCAGCAAAACAACAGCAATCAAGTGACAACATCATTTAAAGTTATAACTATGATTTCTGAAGTGCATTCTTAAATGCTCTATTAATGCCATACAATGCCCGGCATGCTCACATACATAAGGTACAACCTCACATATACAGGTCCTGCCATGGTATGTTAAGTACAACATTTCCAAAGGCAAAGATATCTTTTACCCTAAAGACCCAGGCATAGGACTCATATAGCCACAGGATTAGCAGGATAACTTTGGCAATCCTCTAACCATTATCAAGTATTTTATATTTTGAAATGGATATATTAACTGTTCAAATATTGAATCTGTCATTTCCATGTATTAAATTAATGCACTATGGAATGGAAGAATCAAATAACATTATAGACATCTATCACCCAGTCACACATGACTTTTCATTTTTTGATTTTCTCCTCTTTTTTAAGCACTAAGAACATAAATGAATCTTAATTGATGGGATATTTCGACATTGATTTATGTTGTGTTAAGCAATGATAATTGATTCACATTTGATTTTGATTGATTTCTGTTGATTTGACTTCTGATACTGTATTTAAAACACTGATGTATTTTGTTTGCCTTACTCTTTTAGACAAAAACAATTTGTTCAACCATATGAAAAACTAAAAATCATATGATCTTTCACTGGGTTTTTTTCATTTTCATTTACTAATGCTGCATAAACTTGAGTTGTGTGAGTTGCTTCCTTCAGAAGGATTGTCCATAAATTCTCATAAATAAGGTGTCTGGACAATTGATCAATACATTAGACATCCAAAAGAGTGCGGATAGTCGCTATACAGGTTTTCCCATTTTGAGATATAGACAGGGGTACACATCTAATGGTGAATAAGTACAACAATTCCTTCATATGCATAGTAACTGTAGGAAAGGAACAGCCTTGTCAGTGCCACGGTCTCAAATAATTGGTCTCGTACATCCTGAAAAAGATGGATAGAGCTCTGCGTAGCCTTCCATCATTTGCAGAAGGTACAAAATATCTTGACTGCCAGTTATTAACATGTATTTCCAATGTTGCTTGTGTGCATAGACATCGACAGAAAAACAATCTATGAGCACAACCAACATTTGAAGTCAATTTTAATCAGCAGTTCAAAAAATATTTTCAGTATCTTGAGGGAATTACCAATGTGGTTGTGTGGCGCCTGGAAGGTCTTTTAAACGAGAAAGCAAAAGATACCTGCATCCTTGTGGTAGGCTTTACTCCCATGCAAGATGCTTGAAATGATAAAGCATATGTTTAGTGCTTAATGCCAGAGTCCTCTCACTTCTTAGCTCTGTAAAAATAGTTATGACAAAATTTACTGGGACTTCATTCATCAAACCCAGAAGAATAAAAGGCTCAGGCGACCTTGTCTGGATTCAGATTTCAGAAATGTGCTTCTTTATTTCCCATCCTTAGGTGGGCTTACACTGAAAATAATGAAGCACATTTCAAAACTGTCTTTCTTTCTCTCCCTTTCTTGAGTGACTTGCACTGAAAATAAAGCAACATGTTTCAGAAACATGTTTTGTTATTTTCAGAGCAAGTCTAAACAGGGAAGGAATATAAAGGAACACTCTCACTACTTGTAAAACAGTCACGAGAACCACGGTGCAAGTAACTTTAATGAAGTTACTAGACAAATGAGTTTTCAAATCTATCTCGCTTTTTCTGTAGTAGAGCTAAAATGATTTATTATTTCTGCAATTGACACTCACTTTTCGTTGCAAGCAGTGGGTAATTTAATTTGACGAAATGATGGTATATTTAATTATTTAATATTCATCAGGTAATTCTAGACATAAATAAAAAGGAACCACCTCACAATTTATGATTCAAAGCCACTTGGCTGCCAAGTACTTTGTCTTGTATAGAACTGTTGGTGACTAATGTTGCTGCATCGAAGAAAATGCAGCTCATACTGTCACCCCCCATTTCTCCAAAGTTATATTTCTCCCCTACCTTTTCATAAGATATAGCAAATTCAGCTACGAGTAGAAGGTGTTGGCTGGTGGAGAGTGCAGCAGTAATCACTGCCCCTTTAATCAGTCCTTTGATTACCATTTTTTGTGATGACGCCCTGACACGCCATTCCTTGGGATACTAAAGCCGTTCCAGTATCTATACATGCCCATGCTCTCTCTCTCTGGGCCAACTCACCGGTATCTCATGTCGTTCCGACCTCTGTCATGACGCTGCAGCGAAGTCACAATGCAGGAATGGCACCCCCCCCCCCCCCCCCCTTGACAGGCCTGCTTTCAGCTCTTCCCTCTGTCTCGTTTTCCCTCGCTGGTAAAGTGCCTACTTTTGACTGCGTCCTGCAGTTTTTTCCTCTGCTGCAGGTCCCCCCGCCCCCGGCTTTACCTTGGAGCCTGCCACGCTCCTCTGGGTCTCTCGCTACTCCGGTGCAAATTGCTGTCAAGCGGCAGCTTGGGTGCACCTGACTGCTTTAGCCCGGTATGCTCCTTAGAGTCTGCCTTCCCCAGCGTTTCTGCCTCGTCCAAGCTGCGTTTCCTCTCTCCAATTTCTGATTGCCAATACAATCCATCTTTAAATGTCCCACGTAGCTGATTCAACTTGCAACAACTAGTCCGCACGTTTTGCTTAGGGTTTCTTTCAATCCCCATTAACTCCCTATCCCTCTTTCTTGTCTCATTATCTGAGGCAACATGGGAATCGGAGTCCATAGGATTAACAGGACTTCTAAGGAGATTTTGTTTGTGTTTTTTTATCTAGCACAACATCATCAGAGATAGGGGATGTATTGTGTTTGTTATGTACATATGAAGCATGAATGGCATTTCCATCAAGAATGGTTGCTAGGAAAGGTTTTGGTTTTATAACTGGAGGGATTCGAATACTGACATCATGCCATCAGAAATGTAGGAATTATAGGCTCCTTCTCATTTAAAAAGAAGAGCACTGCGTTTCTCCTGATGGAGTCACCCCATCTCCCCAACAGCTATCTCCTGCCATGTGATCGTCCGGCATAATACCACACCCAGGGTCAGGATCAGGTAGAGGCTGCTGTACCCAGGCCACATGGGAGGAGATCTTAGGCTGGGGATCAGTGATTACTCCACATGATTCATCACAGTTGTCAGTTTAGTTGACCAACTCTTATAGCTCGACTGCGACGAGCACATCCACAGAAACTGGTGTTCAAGATGAGGAAGCATCAGTATCCGGTAATATTATACCCATATATATGGTCACCATACATATGGTCACCGGGAAAAGGCTGTGGCGTCTTTATATATGGTAATCATATATATGGGGCCAAGGGGAGCGGGAGTTGCCGGGTGTCCCCTGCACCGCTTGAAAAAAAAAAAGGTTTTGGGGGTTGCAGGGGTGCCCCCTGCATATTCAATGTGATAATGTCCCAGCAAACCACAGCCAGTTTTTGGCGACATTTTTGTCAGATGACATTTTTGCAGCGACATTATCACATGGAACCGAAGCATCGATAGAATAAGGATACTTTATTAATATGCAGCTCTTAAAAACGTATATAAGGGCTCGATTTTACACAGTAGATACTAGGGAACGGTTTGTCTTGTCACACAAGTGATGACTATTCTCCACAAAGATGGTGCCAGGACACCACAGGTTGGTGTTCTAGTTTATGAACATGTCTGCCAACAATGGCCCTCAGATTCAACGTACTTTCAAACGATACACCAAGCACTGAGGTGCTGACAACCTTGGGGATCAACTGTGTGCATTAAGATGAGCTAGCTCAGGATTCAATGTAGAGCGACATTAGATGCCTATGAGTTAAATCTATAGGGATTACTGGATACCAACACAATCAAAATGTATTTGTCTATATTAGTAGGAGAAGATATTTCAATAAATCACTGAGTATGATGCCGACACCGTTTATGAACTTCAGGCAAATACAACGGGCGCTACAGAGCACACATGAGAAACGGACCTAACTTTTAGAAGGTTTTTGAAACCCTTTTTTACTCCATTCAGCCTAAAAAGACATACTTGCCCCAGAGATCAAATTAATTTTTTTTACCAACTTTAACATACATTGTTTATTATTAAAGTCATCAAATGAATCGTCCCTGGGATGAATTATACATTACGATTCTTCTTAAACAGATAAAGAAATAATAGCACAAGAAATCAGGTATGATTTATCTTATCACAAATGTATTATTGTGTTGATTAAAGTGCAACACGTGTATAATTATCGTTGAAGGCATATTTCACAAAATTAAATAGTTTCTTATCGTTTTTAGATTAGCGAAATACATTTTCACTCGATCAAAGCTATGACTGTGAAATGAACACATGAGTGTCCCTTCTTACAGTTTAAAAAATTAAGTCTGTCTGGATGAAGGCTGCTACACTAAAGAGTCGGTCTCATCACGAGTGGCCAGTAAGCCGACGGTAAATCCTTTGGGATACCACCCAATGCAATTAGCATTACTGCAACTTGGTTTGGTGCTATTAGCGCTGGATCACAAGTTGCTGTACCACAGTAAATACTTATTCATTTTGAGCCAATGGGACATTTCTTGGCACAATCACCGCCGCAGCAATTGCGACCCGTTAATTGCACCAAAAATGGGCAGAAAGTTGGCGCATTCACCTCCAGCTAACAGCTGGAGTTGAATGCTCCAAGTTTACCCCAAACTCGGGATTGGGTGGAGCAGTAATGTGGCAGTAATTGCGTTACCACCATATTTCTACCTCTCTGCCCAACTCCTGTTGAGGCCCAGTGCCTTTTGAATTGACTCTTGAAAGACTGAAACACATTGGGCCCGATTCATGGAATAATTAGCGCAGAAAATAGGGGACTTGCGCGCGAAATTGTGCGCAAGCGCCCGTTTGTCGATTCATGGAACACAATGCGCGGGGCTTACCAGGGACTTGTGGGGAATCCGCGCCGGTCCAACACGTTACTGCGACACTACGAACGCCTTACCCGAGACTCCAAGCGAAGGCCCGCCCCGTTTCGGCGCAGTCACCTTAAAAGTGGGCAGAACACGTGGAATGGGGAAAAACAAGCAAAATTATGGGTGTAACGAGGGAAGTACCACAGTAAAATCCTCGCAACGCCCATATGAGCGTTAAAAACTCCTATTCATGGAATTGAACAGGGCTCGGTGGCGCGCGGAAAAAGACGTGCAAATCGTGAAACACGTACGCCACACAATAGCTGGCGTAAACATCAATGCGCACAAACAACAAATGCATAAAAAACCCACGCGATCAACCAACGCACGTATACAGCTACGATGAATGTACCATTTCTCACAGCAATGATCATGGGAAACCGCTGGAGGAGGAGGATTGCCAGGGTCCAGATTTTTCAACCCAGGACCAGCCTTTTTGGGATGCCTGATGACCAGGTCTCTGTCAGGTATAGGTTTCCACCTCATATCATATTAGACCTGGTCACAGAGTGGGAAGATTACCTTAAATCACCCACCCTGTGCTCCCAAGCACTGAGCCCCTTGGAAAAGGAGCTCAATGTACTGCATTTTTTGGCCACTAGTTGGGGGCATTTCACAGCCCACGCAGTCATGCTGCCTACACCAGGTGTTGGCAATAATGACTGCATGCCCCTCAATCCGCAGGCACATCTATATGCCCAGAAAACCTGCAGAAATGCAGGCCGTGGTCCAGGACTTTTATGGGGTGGCGCACTTCCCTAAAGTGCTTGGTGCCATTGATTGCACCCGTGTGGCTCTGCGTCCACCCAGGGCTACCGATCACGTATATTGTAATCGCAAGCACTGGCATTCCATCAATGTGCAGGTTGTATGCGATGCCAAGGGCATCCTTACTTTTGTATATGCCAACTATCCAGGGTCCACCCATGATAGTTTCATATTCAGAATGTCACCCCAACACCGGGCCCTGGAAGCTGGGAGGCATGGCATCACATGGCTCATTGGTGAATATAAATGCCCCTGCACATGCATGCATGTCACACTCAGACAAATACACACCAATCACCAACATTTCCACCTCTCTACAGGGGACAGTGCCTACCCTCTGAGCACCTACATGATGACGCCAATACGGAACCCTGCCACTCTGCCCCAGGTAAGATACCACACAGCCCAGATTGCAACTCAGGCCAAGTTATGGTTCCGCTCCCTTGACCACACTGGTGGTAAGTAGCTATATGCACCACCACTAGTGTGCAGGATCATTGTGGCAGCATGTGTCCTGCACATTGGTGCAACATGGCCTGCCGTACGTGTGGACATGGTGGTGCCCCCACATCCCCAACCACATGCATGACGCTTGCGCATGGCAGGTCAAAGGTCACATGGCGAGGCTGCCCGTACCCAGTTTGTGGCTACATTTGTCACCTAAAATCCAACCCCTGTGGAGTGCACACAGCCCTGGCACATTCCAGGTGACATTTGTTGATGCCAAAGGGCCAATCATCTGTGCCCACCAAACCACCCTGAGAATGTGTCCCTGGAAGTGCAACATTGTGTGCATCCCTTAGAACTAGAACTAATTTAATTGTGGGTTTCCAAAAGAAACACATAGAAGAGGGAGTATGCCACTACCACCATGCCAAACTATACATCAAGTCGCCTGTGTGTCACATAAAGTTACATGACATATGGGAAGGTGTATCACCAGACTGTGCTATGGTATGTAATGTCAATGGAGATAGATAAATGGTCAATACATAATACAAGTGTCTTAAAGCGCTCAGCAATGTATGGAACAAGTTAAAAAATAACACCCGCTCATAAAGCTCCATAATATTCTGGACAGGAACAGTAATTGCATACTATATTATACTATTAACAGTGGATGTAACAGTGAATGTGTCGGACAGTGATTCATCATATTTTTACAAGTGCATCAATGTGCCATCATGCAGGGACCGAGGACAGGGTGGAAGAGACAGACACTGTACCTACATGGTGCAATCAGAAGGAGCAAGTGCACAGATGTGCATAGGGGTGTGCTATTCGGAGGGTGGTAACAAGGCCAGGGGTGGTTCAAGTGCAACCCGTCAGTGGATGCTTGGGTAAGTGCAGAGAGATGCAACTCTCTCTGGCCATTCCCCAAGCCAAGTGCAGTGATGATGACACTAGTCCACATCACAGAGACAACTGCCCCAAAAATTGATGGGGTAGACAGGGGTGTGTGAGACCTTGAGGCACATCAAGCAGACAGTCATCAAGCAGCAACGACAAAAGGAATGGAGAGAGTGAGAGAGCAGAGGGATTGCTTAGCAGGGAAGAGGGAGAGAGAAAGAAGATTAGAGGATGAAACACATGGGTAGTTCATGGAAAGTAAGGAAATGAATCCCCAAAAAGAGGGCGGCAGGATGTTTATCCCAGAGGTTGGCCCTTGCTGACGATAAAGATCCCCTGCAAAAAATGTCTATCAATAACTGGCTCACCTGAAGAAGGTCAGAGTAACATGATGAAATGGCTCTGGAGGCACAGCATTGAGGAATGAACATCAGCAGATAGGGAGCAAGAAGGCCTCACAAAACACAGTGCACAATTCATTCTTTATATGACTCAACACTGTCTGCCACGGCTAGCCAGTGGAGGACAATCAGTGGTAGACAGATGTGGTCCCTGGCCTTGACATCAAGCATAATACTTGCGGTCTTGTCTCGAATGAATTACACACAGTGTGGATTTTAATAATGGAGTTGCTGCAATAGGCAGTAGCAGTAGTGTAGCCTGGAGAGTAACACAGCACGTGTAACATTGCACCTCTGCATGATGTTGTGCAAGTGCACATTAACTGTGTTCATCAATACCTGCATGTCGGACTCCTTCACAATCACATGAATATGTGGCAGTAAAGGAAGGGGGTAGTTGAATATTAAGGCAACATTCCTGCGTTGGAATGAGTGTACAGGGAGTGAGGACATGTAGGAAGGACTGAGTCAATGACAGAAGTAGGCTGCAGTGGAGTCAATAGGGACATGCTCATTTGTAAATGGCGCACAAGCAAAGGTAATTCTGAGTGCACCAGTCCAGGATGGCTGTGTGCCAGATATAGTGAATAAGGGTGCCTGTGTGTGACTAGGAACAGTGCTGAAGAGTATTCTGTCCTCATCATAGCACAATAATCATAATGACAATTTTCCAAATATGAGTTGCAGCAGGGAAATGTATATGTCAAAGATGCATGGTAAAGGAATGGACACCTGCATGATGCCACAGGTGTCGGCTGAATTAGGGCAGAAGAAAGGACACAGTTTGGGGTTTTCATGGAATATATTTTCAGTAGTGACATTAGCAAGTCCACTGTCCGTTCATGGATCATCAAAATGAGGATGGAATACATCACTGGGTGAAAAGCAAATGAGACATTAAGGAGGATGAGGACAGGGAGGGATGCCACCATTCATCATGTTACCCTAGTGACTGTTTCTCCAGCCTGTTACAATGCAAGCTGGTGTTGACGTACATTTGAGTGTGAAAGAGAGATCAATCACTTGCACACCTGTTGTGACTAGACTGTAGTTCTATGCTAGGGGTTTGGTTAATTAATTGTTTAGATTATTTAAGGTGCGGGGGAGAAGAGGAACAACCCTGGCATATGGGCTGTATAGTAAATAGAGAGCAGATAAGTTCCCAGTTAGGGAACTCCCGTCCCCTGGACAAATTCTAGGGCTAGAAAAGTCAAACGTTTTTAGATAACATGGTCATATGTTATAAGGTTATTTGAAATGATATTCATGGTTCACAAAATGAGAAAAATTTGTGAAAATAAATTATTCAATTTTACACATCACATTTATTTATCAATAGAAAGTTTGCCCAACGCGTTTTGAGATGTATTCTCTTCTTCAGGGGACAAGTCAAACTTTATATCTAGATTCAAAAAACAGTCAACATATTTCATAATTAGAAATCAACTTATATCGAAGGTATGTTGTGCACATAATCTTCCATCAGAAAAACATATGAGAGCAACTAGTTTCTTATATCCAGTAGTTCAAGGAAAATAAGGTCACTTAGAGTGAAGTCCTAAAGTAGCAAACAATTGCTAACTTGCAGAGTGGCAGAAATCAAGATCGGTTCGAAAATCCTATTTGAACTTATAATGAAAGTAAGGTTATGTCATTCCCACCCTTAGGCTACTTATGAAGTTCATTAATCAAAGAATGGCATGTATGTCCATGTTGGGAAGTTGTGGTATTGGTCTGAAGAGAAGAACGTGAGAAAAGAAAGAATCAGACGTAGTTAAGTAAGCTTGTTTGAAAGAGGTTGAACTAAACAGAGATATAACGTACCATATATGAGCAGTAGTAGTGCTGCATAGGACAATTGAATTTGCTTCTTAAGTTGATGAACTTAAAGGGCACCTGGTAGATGGAGTCCAGAACAACTGTGTCAACAGGGTCTGCAGATGCAGCACTTGAGCATTAGGTAAACGTGAATACCGTTCCATAATGTTCCTAAAAAGGAGACAGTTTGAGAGAAATCACTTTCCCCTTATAGTACCTGAAATTTAGAATGATAGTAGTGGAAAGGTCTAACCTAAAAATAATTACTTCCAAACATGTAGAGCCTTCGTGGATCTACTATGTCAATAGGGTCTGCAGAAGTGGCACTTAGGCTCAAGGTTAGCTGTGATGACGATGCGTAATGTTCCTAAAAAGGATACAATTCGAATAAATAAGTGGCCCATAGTATCAGAAGTATAGACTAATAGTAGTAGGAAAGTCTGACTAAATAGTGCTTACTATTCAATGCTTTAAGCATTCACGGTAGTTCGGAATGAAGGGCTCAGGCTCCAACATGGATGTAATTGGAGTTTCACAATGGCCGGTTAAAAGCGTGCGAGACCGGAAGTGATGTCATCACGTCGATGACACAAATGACATCACTTATGTTTGTAAACAAATGAACGGCATAACGTGTATGTAAGATGAAGTTGTAATAAATGATCTGAGAAAAACTCTATATAGGATGATATTAAAACTACAATGGGCCTCATTACGAGTTTGGAGGTAGCCATGCCGTTTTACCGGCATGGCTACCCCCAAACTCGGGTCTGGGTCCCGCAAAATGCTAATAACCGGGCCATTCCAACCGTTGCGGGCCCGGTAATTCCCATTTGCGGGATCCGGTACGTCCCCATTCCCATTTGAGCCCCCATAGGGCTCAATGGCAATGGGGAGGATGGTAACAACGGACCCGTACGTAACGGGACCGTTGCTACCATCCTGTTCTGCTAGAGGGTGCCGCTCTGCACGTCTGGTCTGACCAGGCGTGAAGAGCGGCCCTGCGAGCAGAACTCGTAATGTGGCTCTAGAGTGATAACGGCGCCGGTAGCACTATCGGCGCCATTATCACTCTACCGCCAGGGTCGTAATGAGGCCCAATGACTTGATACAAGTCGAGTAGGTGACATGATATGAAATATGAAGTATCAGTTTAGAGTCGGGGATTTGATTGGAAGTCTCTATTGCGACCAATATGTCAAATTAGCAAATTCGGGTCTGTTAGGCAGAATTATTTGCAGTACCCTGTGGGAACACCACACACAATTAGGACTACAAGTGACATTACAAATTAACCTTTGGTACAAGCCTGTACTACACAGTAAAGTGGTAGCGATTGCTGAGCAGCCAGACTTATCTCAAGTGTAAAGTGAGCAGTATCACTAGTTACACAAAGGATAGAAATTACTATGATTCAAACAAACACTGACTCAAGGTTTCTGAGTAAAAGAATATAAATTTATTTATACATCAGTTATTAAATGTTTCACTATTATCAAGCAGTTAAAAAAATCACGATCTTAATACACTACACCGCACCCAATAGATTCTGGACAAGTTAGGCTCACAATGAAGTGTGAGCAAAATGGCACTCCAGTAATTTAAAAGGGAGGGAAAGACAAAGTTAGGCAGAATTTGAGCAGCACCAACAAATAAGTAAGCAGGGCAATCTAGAAAAAGGAACTACAGTGAAGAAATCCAATTAAAGGGGCCTGGCCCAAAGTCAATGGACCAAAGTATTTGCAGAGGATCACACAGTTCAGAGTAGTTCACGGTTAAGTCTTTGCCAAGAGTTCAGAACGAAGTTGGTCGGACAAAAAGTTACTTTAAAGAATGAAGAAGGACAAGCCCTCGGATTGGCAAAAGATTTCACACACTTTCACCGCGGCTGGACGAAATGAACAACCGGGCCAGCACAGTACCTTTAGAGCAGAAGAATGCTGTAGCTGAGGCAGACGTTCCTGGCAGGTCCTGCAGGCTCACGGTTCCTGAAGCGACTGTCGGACTGACAAGAAGGAGGAAGACTGGAGGGTCCTGCACTGCCCTGGGAAGAAACCAGCAGCGGAGCAAAGCGACAAATAAAACGTGCGCTCTTTAAAACCCAAGCAGGGTCCGTTCCTCCTGGCTATCCGGTTCACTGTAGCTCTGTACAGCAAATTCGACCAGAGGAGGGAGACCTGGCTTGCAGTTTGGTAAACTGGTTGTTCCAACCAGCTCAAGGGGAGAAGATTCCTTTCAGATCTTGCCTGTCGTCAAAGTTTGAATATTCGGACCTGCAGCAGGGCTACACCGGGAGGTTCAGTCGTGGTAGAGGTCCTTTTCTGTCAGCTTCTCTTCGGTTCTCTCGATCCAGTGGCGACTCTGCCTTTCCAGCCCCAGAGACCTGCTTTTTATGCAGTTTTCCCCCATTCACACAGCCTGTCTATCAATCACACAGCAGGGTGGCTGTCCCGCCGGGACAGTCACCACAGCCAATCATATCAGAGTGCGACATGGGTCTCCAAGGAGACCCTGTGCAGGGAGTCCTAAACCCTTATCTCACATCCTGTCCACCTCAGACATTCAGGCACCTAAGGAGGGCTTATGTGCAGAAGCCTGCGAAAGGACGGCGAACAAAGGAAACAAACCTGGTTTGGCGCGCAGAGTAAAACACAAAGGGCCTCATTACAACTCAGGCGGTAAGGGGTTTACGGCGCCGTAAACAGCGCCGACCCTTACCGCCTGAGTACGAGGTCCCTTAGCGCCATGGCGGATTTAACACCTGCAGGTGTTAAAATCCATGGCGCTAAGGGACCATGGAGTTAATTACGCCACCGTAATTTACGGTGGCGTAATTAACGCCTTCCCCACTCCCATTATGCCCTATGGGGCAAAAATGGGAATGGGGATTGGGGACTTACCGCCCCGCCAAGGTCGGAATGGGGCTGTAAATCCGCCAACCACCATGGCGTAAACGTAGTTTACGCCATGGTGGTAAAGTCACGGCCCAGGCGGTAACTTACCGCCTGGGTCGTGATGAGGCCCAAATACTTTTACAAAAAGAAATGGCGAATAAACCCAGCCAGAACCGTATAAAAATGTATATGGTCCAGCGGGTTTAAGTTTGTGGCTACCAGGATAGCCTAAAACAATACCAAGGCTATTTAAAATAACCGTGGTAGGAAAAATAGGGTAGTTACCACTGCCACCAGCCAAATCTTAATGAAAAGGGAATGAAACAATGTTCCATGAGAAACAGACAAAAAGGGATAACTATTAACCTTTTCCAGGACTCTATGAAAGATAGTTTGTACTGGGTCTGTGAGTTTAAAAAGACTAATAAAGCCAATGGCAACTTTACATGTTCAGGGAAACAGTAGTCGGCCCCAGAAAATGGAGTCTGAGTTGGGAAGTCTAAAAAGACAACCCTGTGTCACTGCACTGAAGGTGCTGTGTAACACACAGTAAAAAAAAGATGATGCCTATGGAGTAGGTGAGGCTACACAGTCTATGAATACAAACATGTTAAACACACACAGCAAAACACATGTAAGAGTGGAAAAAAAAGGCTCACACTCTTACCAGGTGAAAAAATAAATCCTAGAAATCCAGCAAAGCTGCTGAGGGACTCGGTAGGTAAGGGAAATTAGCCATTCTGGAGAATACTCCCTAACAGGGTCCACTTATGGGTGTTAGCATACAGGAACACTTAGTTGGAACAATTGGAGATGTTAAGATATAAACAAAGGGCATAGATAAAATAGCCAGAGATAGGAAAACGATAGGGCAGCCCCCAGTGTGGAAGGCAACTAATAAATGTATTATAAGTTGTAGACATAATGTCCCCTAAGTGGGGTTCACATCCAAGGATGCTAGGTGAAGACTATCTGGAGAGTAAGTATAAAAGTGTGCCTGGAAAAGGAATACCAATATCGGGTTAGAGTGTTTGAGAATTGCATACTAAAATTGCATATCAATACAGTGTAATGGCTGAATAGCCCATAATTTAAGAGCCGTTCTGATCAACCTTAATAGTTGGTTGCACTTGTTTTAGATGGTAAGTAGTATTATGCTGTCTCATCTAGAGAGTTCACAATCTATCGCAAATTTTAACCACACAATAAAATTGTGCAATATGATTTCAGTCAATTGTGGGAAGCATATTGGGCAACAATTTTATTGTGCGGTTAAAATTTGCGATAGATTGTGAACTCTCTAGATGAGACAGCATAATAGTACTTACCATCTACAACAAGTACAACCAACTATTAAGGTTGATCAGAATGGCTCTTAGATGATGGGCTATTCGGCCATTACACTGTATTGATATGCAATTTTAGTATGCAATTCTCAAACACTCTAACCCGATATTGGTATTCCTTTTCCAGACACACTTATATACTTACTCTCCAGCTAGTCTTCACCTAGCATCCTTGGATGTGAACCCCAATTAGGGGAAATTATATCTACAACTTTTAACAAATGTATTAGTTGCCTCCCACACTGGGGGCTGTCTAAAGACTGGAGGGGAGTCTGTACTTCTGCTCTCTATATGGTAGAGGAGAGGCACAGAGGACCCCAGCCAAGATTCTCTATTGTTGGTAGCAGTGGACGAGCAATCAGGGCCTAGCTTCTCAGGAGGTGATGCAGGCTGGTTCTTAAGTACAGTGTAGTCCCCAAGCTCCCACAAAGGGATGTCCACACACTGTATTAGTTAAAACACAGTCTTTATATAATTAATGTTCAAGGTTATGTACACTATTACAATAACTCACTTTGTGCTCAGAAAATCAACACTGGTAAATATATACAATTCTAAAGTGGTACCACAATTATTCCCAGATCTCATTAAAGTGCATCAACTGTACCCTGGTTAAATGTCACACTGATCACTTAGTAAAGGCAACCAACAATAGATATAGGCGAAAAGCAGTTGGTTATAACAATTGGCAGAATACTGGCCTCTACCCCTAGACACAGTTCTGTGTGGAGACCCCCCCACCTGGGCAACCTGTAAAGTAAAGATATATCACAAGCCCAGTCGATATATTGTTCTAGAAGTCTTATTTCCTTCTAAAATAGTTCTACAACCCCAATGTACCTGGAATAGCAGAGTTCGACGTTGGGTCATCAATGGATCCTTCTTGAGCGGCTCCCTTTAAAGCAGGAGCCACGGATCGTCGAGATCCCACGAAGAAAGTGGACTCGGCGTCGAGGTGGCAGCTCCGGTCCCAGCGGTGCTCGTCATCAACGAAGCGAAGGCGTCCTGCAAGGAAGAGGCATGCAGGGCACCTCGATGACAATAGTTCAGGACCGCAATGAATTTATGAAGAACGGTGGCCCAGCAAGGGCGTCGAGTCGTCTGGCGTCTCTACGGTCGTTGGGTGGCGGGAAACCCACCGGTGGATGCTCCTCAGCGCGTCAATGGCCTACCCTTCTCCGGCAGGATAAGGCGGGCGGCGGTGCGGACAAGCGCGTCCTTGAATCAAAAGTCTTAGGCAAAGGAGCGTGCAGCTCTGGTCATCTGCAGCTCGGTGTCAAGCGGTCCCCTCTTCTGGGCAACACGGCTTCGACAGGCCTCCAGCGGTTACAGCAAACTTGCAAACCCTGGTCGACGATGGTGGATGGAATGTCCGGTGCTGATCTTCGTTCTCCTCGGCGGTCCCAGTCTCCGGTCGACAGCCTTCCAAGGGTCTGACTTCTAGGGCGCTTCGGCGAAGGTTATCGGTGCTCGATGGTCCCTCGGAGCATGGGAATAGGGCGCCTAACCAGATCCTATCTTGGATCAGTCTCGACGGCTTTCGGTGGAGGGAGCCAGCAGTCAACCTTCTTCTTCAGGCTCGGCTTTGAGATTCAGCTTCCGTTTCAATGTTAGTTTCAACTCCAGCTTCTGAACAATTTCCAGTGGTTAGAGGTCCCCAGATATACTATTCTGTCTCTCATCCACACTACTGGGTCACATTCAGCAGCCAATCATACAGAAGGGCATTCATGCAGTCAGTCAGCCAATCAGGCATACATGGGTCCGTACACCAAACCAAAAACGGGAAGAGCTGTACTGCCAGGAGTCCCACATTGGCTCCTGGGCAGAAAACAGTACAGAACACAAATGAAAAAGGACTACAGGACAAGGACAGGGAGGCCCTGTCCCTCCAATGCATTTCCAGCATCACAGTGCCCCCCCCCCAGATTGAGGTTAGGGTGCCTAATCTCTCACGAGATAGACACCCTCATCCAGACGGTCCACATACCTTCTGGAAAGGCCATCTGCATTATCGTGACTCTTACCTGGTCGATGCTCTATGGTGAAGTCTAGCCCTTGCAGGCTAATGGACCATCTGAGCAGTTTCAGGTTCTCACCCTTCATCTGCATAAGCCACTTCAGGGGCTTATGATCTGTTTGGACCTTGAAGGTAGACCCCATAAGGTAGGGCCTAAAACGCCTAAGGCTCAAAACTATACTGAAACACTCTTTTCAACAGTAGCCCACCTAAGTTCTCTACCCTTGAGTTGTCTACTGATGAATATGATCGGGTATTCCCTCCCTTTGTCATCTAACTGGGACAAGACAGCTCCAATTCCGGTTTCGCGGGCATCCATCTGGACGATAAAGGGTCAGCTGTAGTCAGGCGCACACAACACAGGTGCCCTACACAGACTTTCTTTCAAGCCATCGAAGGCCCTCTGACAGTCTTCAGTCCAATTAACCTTCCTAGGTTGTTTGGGTGAAGTCAGAGCTGTCAGTGGTGCAGCTTTGGTTCCATAGTCCGCCATGAAATTGCGATAATACCCAGTGAGGCCCACAAAGGCTCTCAACTGGGTTTGAGTAGTGGGAGTCTCCCAGTCATGTACATCCTGTACTTTACTGTGGAGAGGTTGGATTTGATCCCCTCCTACCTCATGACCAAGATACATGACTTTCCCCTGGGCTATCTGGCACTTGGTGGCCTTGATAGTGAAGTTAGCCCTTTTCAAGGCCTGCAACACCCTATCCAGTGTCAATTTCCTGCCTACACCACGGTGTAAGGCCTGGTGTCAGTAAGAGCAGAGAGGCATACTATCGGAGCAAAGCCCTGCAGGCCCTCTGCTGCTTTGTCGTCAGATCTGGAGAGAGATGCACTCCCTCCACTGAGCCATCCTGAGGGTTGCTATGCAGCAAATCGGGAAGGGGCTCACTCTCATCCTCTTCTTGCTCTGAAGCTAGCAAGAGACATGAGACTTCTGCTCGCCTGTGGAAAGGCTTGAGCCTGTTAACATGGAATACCTGAGGGGCTACCCCAGGAGCTCCCATGTCAACCAGATAATTGACTTCGCCCATCTTGGAGATGATCCTGAAGGGTCCAGTCCCTTGTCTGTCAAAGCTCTAGGCTTGGTAGGCTCCATCACCAGGATTTCCTGTCTCTGAGTCCAATCCACTTGCGAGGCTTTAAGGTCATGCCAGTATTTGTTCAGTTCCTGGCTGGCCTTGAGATTCGCTGTCGCCTGACCCATCATCTGTGTCATCCTCCGTCTGAGGCCTAACACATAGTCTCCCACTTGCTTGGCAGGACCTGGAGGGGTGGCCTCCAAACCTTCTCTGATCAAGGCAAGGGGCCCCCTAAAAGGATGTCTGAAGAGTAACTCAAAGGGGCTGAAACCAACACCCTCTTGAGGCGCCTCTCTGTAAGCGAACAGCAGGCATGGCAGGAGGAGATCCCATTTCCTCCTTAGGGGCTCTTCCAAAGCGCCTAGCATGCCTTTGAGAGTTTTATAAAATCTCTCAACCAGACCATTGATCTGGGGATGGTAAGAGGTGGAGAACTTGTAGGTTACCCCGCACTCTCTCCATGTCAGGATTCGTTCCAGTAAACACTTGTTGAAAGGTTCTAAAGAGAGTTTATTCACATCACAAAAGCCTGAGACCTCTACTCATATGAAAACGTCCTATTCTTGTCACAAAGCTACTCACCCGCGCATTCCACGTCCTGGTTTTCCTTGGGTCGTCTCCCTTTCCCGAAAGCACACGTTCTGGGATTGCCATGGCGACTATGGCGTCCTCTCCATGCTTGTCCCATGATCCACTTTCGGGGAGGCGGAGTTAGGCGAGTTTGCGGCCACCCCGTTATAACGCTTCGGGTTGCGCACTCGCTGCTTCTGATTTTGCTTTTGTAATTTTGGCTAAGCTCTTGTGTACTCGTTAGATACTTCTTGCCTTGTGTTCCTCCTGAGCTTGCCCTTTCCCCATACTCTTTCTGAAGTCCTCCTGGAAATACGACCACGGTCCGTGTACGACTATTCTTTGCCTTACGATTTGATCTATCATTGCCAGCACGCTGCCGTACCTGGAACGTTTGTGACCACTCTTCTGCTATCTGAATTAAACAGTACACCGCCCGCAAGTTGTCAACCCTGGAACGTTTGTGACCACTCTCTGCTTCCTGATTTCAACACCACGCAGCCCGCAAATTACCGAACCTGGAACGTTTTGACCATTCTTTCCATCTCAGCCGCGGGTTATCATCCTCACGTTACACGTCTGAATCCAACATTCACGGGAAGAACCTTCATCGCATTTGCCATCACCACATTTCGTCTTGGATAAACGAACTGGAGGAATCAACATCCTACTTGATAGAGAATCTGCATGACCCAAACATAGCGCATGAACTAGAGACTTCCACTATTGGTGCTAAGGTCGACAGGCGTCCTCGTTCCGTCGGGACAGGCACTGGAATAGAGACAACTGCACTCGCCTAGGCGTCCTCGTGCCGTCGTGGTTTTAGGGATAGGTTGGGATGTGCAGAATTTCTCTTTTGCAGAATTATCTCCTCCTCACAGTTTGGTAAATTAACTACTGATTCTTGTGCTTACAATATGTTAAATGCTATACCGTCTACTGTCTTTATTCTTTGATGCTAGTCTCTAGAATATTCTATCTAGTGTTACAGTTCCTTGAGTTCTGTGGTGATCATAGTTTTCTTCCTTTTCTACAGTCAACGGTGTTCCTGCCTCCTCAGAAGTCTTGTGGGGTGTTTTCCATCTTTCAACTAATTGATTCCTTTGTATTTAATTTTGGAAGTACAAAGGGATACATTGGTAGGAAGATCTCTACAGCTACTCTACAAGTTCAACTACCGTGTTATTGAATACGTTGGTTTACCTGACACTCCACATGGTTTTCATGTAACTAGACATGAAGTTGGATCCTCGGTCAGAGACAACCTCCTTAGGGAATCCAACATGGGTAAAAATGTCCAGGAGAGCCCTGGCAACCACCTTGGCAGTAACAGTCCGAAGGGGTATAGCCTCAGGGTACCTGGTGGCATGATCAACCAAGACCAGTATGAACCAATGTCCACCTGAAGTGGGAGGGTCAAGGGGACCGACAATGTCGATGCCCACCCTCTCAAATGGTGTGCCAACCACTGGCAATGGTTGCAGTGGGGCAATGACACTGCCTCCAGTCTTGCCAGATAACTGACAAGTTGGGCAGGTCCTGCAGTGGGACTCCACTTCTACTCCCATCCGAGGCCAGTAGAAATGGGCAGAGAGCCTCTGCTTAGTCTTCTTGGTACCAAGATGACCAGCTAATGGCACCTCATGCGTCAACTGCAGCAGGAAGGGCCTGTAAACCTGGGGTACCACCAACCTCTTGAGGGCACCAGTTTCAGGCTTAGTGGGCTCACTAACAAGGAGCTCACCCTCCCAATAGATCCGGAATGTCCTATGCACTTCTCCTTGTGCCTGGGTCAGGGCCTGTTTCCTCAGACCCTCGAGAGGGTGGCACTCTCTCTGTCCCTTACAGAAGTCCGCCCGGGAGGGTCCCCCTTCAGCCAACAGGCATTGAAGGTCGAGGTGGTCCTCCGGGTTGAGGACCTCTCCCACAGGAGAGTCTTCTGTCTCTTCTCCCTGTGAGTTGAGTTTGGGTTTTCCACTGGACCCAGCCCCTCCAGAGCATGGATCCCAATGGGTGCTGTAGGAACGGCAGGAAGAGAAGGAGCCCCCTTCACAGAGGTGACCTTCTTGGTCTTCCGTCTTCTTGCCTTAGGCCTCGCCTTTGACTCGGGTACCTGACTCACAGCTAGACCCTGTGTCACCTTGACCTAGTGACTGCAGCAGCCACGGGGAGACCATTCGAGATCAACCCCAACTCCACTAGATCATTTCCTAACAGAATGTTAGCAGGGACATTGTCCTGAACCAGGACAGGAAGCCTTGCTGTGTTGTCTCCAATCATGAGTGTGACTAAGGCTACAGGCGATAATTTGGGAGGCCCACCAGCTAACCTGGTGGTTCTCAGAGGAGCACCTACATAGTCCTCTGGCTTGAGCAGGGTCCTGTCCACCACTGTCATGCTTGCCCCAGTGTCTCTCAAACCAGTAGAAGGCTGGCCATTCAAGAGGACACTTCTCAAAAACCTACGGGTGTTCTGTGGGATAGTCGCCAGTACTTCTGCGTACTGGTCCCAGGCCCCAAGGGACACTAAGGAAATCTCTACAGGAGCACCACATGTGATTCCTGTAGAGGAGGGGAGGACAGTGACCTCCACCTCAGACATGGGGTAAGGGTAGCTCAGGCTGACAGCCTGTACTCCAAGTGCCTTACCTTTACACTTGGAGTCACCCTTCTTGTGATTCAGGGCCCCACATTCCCAACAAGTGCCAGGAATGCGGGGTATGGTACTGGAACCACTGGAAGCCTGCTTTGCAGCAGGTGGACCACTACTCTTATTCCCACCCACACATGACTTATCCCCACTAGATTGTTGGGTCTTAGGAGAGGAAGGTTTTGGTTTACCCGACTGTGATTGCTTTTGGGCCTCCTCAGCTTTCTGAGAGGTCCCCTTTTCTTTGTCCTTGTCCTTTCCACTGGAGTCCTTAGGGGACACCTGGTGGGAGACCCACTTCTCAGCTAGCCTGGCCACCTTAAAGGGGTCCAAAATGTTCTGGTCAGCAACATACTGACGCAGCTCTGGTGAACAGGCTTCAGGAAAATGCTCAAAAAAACAACAGGTGGGACAATTCAACAAACGTTTTCACTTTGTAACCATCAATCCACCCCATCATGTTCATGTGTGAAGCACTCACCCTGTCAACCCAAGACACATTCTCTCTTTTCTTAAAATCCCTGAACCTTTTAAGGTATTGGGTAGGAGGCTTGCCAAACTTGGCAATCAAAGCTGACTTCATGAACTTATACTGACCACTTTCTTCCACACTCCGTTTCAGAATACAGTCATATCCAGTATGAGGCACTCGGCTTAACAAACACTTAGCCCAATCTCTCTTATCAACATCATGAATGGCACAAGCCATTTCAAATGCTTCAATCCACTGGAGGATATCAGAACCCTCCACAAACACACCAACCAAATCTTTCATAAACTTGGTGGCTGGTGACCTGCCACTCTCAACTGGTTTAGCTGAAGTCTCCACTCTAGCTTTCTCTAGCTGGATTCTTTGGTGCTAAGTGTCCCTATCTTTGAGTATCACTTGCTGGGCCAACTACTCTTTCTTCAACTCAGCTTCTGTTGCCAACTTTTTGTATTGAAGGCTAACTGTTCCCGTTGTTGCTCCAACTTTAAAAGTTCAATCTTCAAGGCTTCCCCCTGAAGAGCAGTGCTGGGGTTTGGAACAGAGGCAGCAGGAATGGGGGCCTTCCCAGAATCAAATTCAGCAACAACCCTAGGGGCAGAGTCCTCATTGGTTGCACCCCCACTTCAAGAGTTTCACCATCAGTCTGGTAGTCCAACATGGCAGCTATCAGCTCAGCCCTAGACTTATCCACAAAGTCTAACTCCCTGGCTTCACAAGCACTCTTAATAGCCTCTAAACTCATCCTAGTCAATTTACCATTTGCAATAGACTCCATTGCTTGTAATGCAGTCATCTTGTACACAACTAAACCTCAATTTAACAAAGTGCCGATATTTTGTAAGTGGCACGGTTATACACTGTTTCTTAAAACCATAAGCATCCCACCGCTGCCACCAGTGTATAGACTGGAGGGGGGTCTGTTCTTCTGCTCTCTATATGGTAGAGGAGAGGCACAGAGGGCCCCAGCCAAGATTCTCTATTGTTGGTAGCAATGGACGAGCAATCAGGGCCTAGTTTCTCAGGAGGTGAGGCAGGCTGGTTCTTAAGTACAGTGTAGTCTCCAAGCCCCCACAAAGGGATGTCCACACACTGTATTAGTTAAAAGTCTTTATATAATTAATATTCAAGGTTATGTACACTATCACAATAACTCACGTTGTGCTCAGAAAATAAACAATGGTAAATATATACAGTTCTAAAGTGATACCACAATTATTACCAGATCTCATTAAAGTGCATCAACTGTACTCTGGTTAAATGTCACACAGATAACTTAATAAAGGCAACCAACAATAGACATTGGAGGAAAGCAGTTGGTTAGAACAATTGGCAGAATACTGGCCTCTATCCCTAGACACAGTTCTGTGTGGAGATCCCCCCACCTGGGTAACCTGTAAAGATATATCACAAGCCCAGTCCATATATTGTTCTAGAAGTCTTATTTCCTTCTAAGATAGTTCTACAACCCCAATGTACCTGGAATAGCAGAGTTCGATGTCGGGTAGTCGTCCGATCCTTCTTGAGCGGCTCCCTTTAAAGCAGGAGCCACAGATCATCGAGATCCCACGAAGAAAGTGAACTCAGCATCGAGGCGGCAGCTCTGGCCCCAGCGGTGCTCGTCGTCGACGAAGCGAAGGCGTCCTGCAAGGAAGAGGCGTGCGGGGCACCTTGATGACGATAGTTCAGGACCGCAAAGAGTTTATGAAAAACTGTGGCCCAGCGAGGGCGTCGAGTCGTCCGGCGTCTCTCTGGTCGTTGGGTGGTGGGAAACCCACCGGCGGATGCTCCTCAGCATGTCGACGGCCTGGCCTTCTCCCACGGCATAAGTCAGGCGGCGGTGCAGACGGGTGTGTCCGTGAATCAAAAGTCTTAAGCAAAGAAGGGTGCGGCTCCGGTCCTCGGCGGCTCGCCGTCAAGCGGTCCCCTCTTCTGGGCAACACGGCTTCAACGGGCCTCCATCGGTTAAAGCAAACTTGCGAACCCTGGTCGACGACAGTGGACGGAATGTCCGGTGCTGATCTTCGTTCTCCTCGACAGTCCCAGTCTCCGGTCGGCAGCCTTTCGAGGGTCTGACTTCCAGGGTGCTTAGGCGAAGGTGAGCAGTGCTGGATGGTCCCTCGGAGCATGGGAAGAGGGCGCCTAACCAGGTCCTCTCTTGGATCAGTCTCGACGGCTTTCGGCTTTTGGTTTGCGGCGAAGGGAGACAGCAGTCAACCTTCTTCTTCAGGCTCGGCTTCGAGATTCAGCTTCCGTTTCAATGTTAGTTTCAACTCCAGCTTCTGAACAATTTCCAGTGGTGAGAGTTGCCCAGATATACTATTCTGTCTCTCATCCACACTGCTGGGTTACACTTAGCAGCCAATCATACAGAAGGGCATTCATGCAGTCAGTCAGCCAATCAGGCATACAGTGCATTCAGGCCATACTCCTCCCTCTCAGACACTCACAACAAGGAATGTGTATTGGGACAAGTACCCAGCCATTCAACACTACACACTGCATTCATACCAGTTTCGGGCAGGGCTGTCTCAGTCATTGTGTCAAACACCAGAACCAAGACATCCACAACAAGAAGTGCATATTGGTCACACACTCCATTCACCCAGGTCCCACCCACAGGGTGTACCCACAACATACAGTCACTGGGAAGGCTCCAGCCAGTCAGGGGGAAGGGACAGAGTCAGGGCTTCCCAGGACTTTGGGAAAACAAGGTAACAGGCAATAGAAAGCAAGAGGCCACAGGGGCCATCTTGTTTCCTATCAGGAATCAACTGATTCCAATGGCAGGGCCTGGGTATCCCAAAATGGAGGATACTCAGAGCACCTGTCAAATTCACCATGGAGCTGCCACCAGCCCATACCCTGCTCTGTGGGCCACACACAGGTGCCCAAAAACATACACTAGGGGCACAGGGTTGCATCCCCACCCATGGGTGCCATAAGGGTATCCCATGGGTCTGTACACCAAACCAAAAACAGGAAGAGCTGCACTGCCAGGAGTCCCACATGGGCTCCTGGGCAGAAAACAATACAGAACACAAATGAAAAAGGACTACAGGACAAGGCCAGGGAGGTCCTGTCCCTCCAATGCATTTCCAGCATCACAGTCTGCCCTATCGTTTTCCCATCTCTGGCTATTTTATCTATGCCCTTTGTTTATATCTCAACATCTCCAATTGTTCTAATTAAGTGTTCCTGTATGCTAACACCCATAAGTGGACCCGAATTTGCTAATTTGACATATTGGTCGCTATGGAGGCTTCCAATCAAATTCCTGACTCTAAACTGATACTTCATATTTCATATCATGTCGCCTACTCGACTTGTATAAGTCATTGTAGTTTTAATATCATCCTATATAGAGTTTTTCTCTGATCATTTATTATAACTTGATCTTACATACACGTCATGCCATTCATTTGTTTACAAACATAAGTGACATTATTCACGTCATCGACATGATGACATCACTTCCGTTCTCGCACGCTTATACATGGCAATTTTGAAACTCCAATTACATCTGTGTTGGAGCATGAGCCCTTCATTCCGAACTACCATGAATGCTTAAAGCATTGAATAGTAAGTACTATTTAGTCAGACTTTCCTACTACAATTAGGCTATACTTCTGATACCATGGGCCACTTATTTATTCGAATTGCATCCTTTTTAGGAACATTACGAATCGGCATCACAGCTAACCTTGAGCCTAAGTGCCACTTCTGCAGACCCTATTGACATAGGAGATCCACGAAGGCTCTACATATTTGGAAGTAAGTATTTTTAGGTTAGACCTTTCCACTACTATCATTCTAAATTTCAGGTACTATAAGGGGAAAGTGATGTCTTCAAATTGTCTCCTTTTTAGGAACATTATGTAACGGTATTCACGTTTACCTAATGCTCAAGTGCCACATCTGCAGACCCTGTTGACACAGTTGTTCTGGACTCCATCTACCAGGTGCCCTTTAAATTCATAACCTTAACTTAAGAAACAAATGCAATTTTCCTATGCAGCACTACTACTGCTCATATATGGTACGTTATATCTATGTTTGGTACAACCTCTTTCAACCAAACTTATTTAACTACTTCTGATTCTTTCTTTTCTCACCTTCTTCTCTTCAGACCCATACCACAACTTCCCAACATGGACACACATGCCATTCTTTGATTAATGAACTTCATAAGTAGCCTAAGAGTGGGAATGACATAACCTTACTTTTATTATAAATTCAAATAGGATTTTCGAACCGATCTTGATTTCTGCCACTCTGCAAGTTAGCAATTGTTTGCTACTTTAGGACTTCACTCTAAGTGACCTTATTTTCCTTGAACTACTGGATATAAGAAACTAGTTGCTCTCATATGTTTTTCTGATGGAAGATTATGTGCACAACATACCTTCGATATAAGTTGATTTCTAATTATGAAATATGTTTGACTGTTTTTTTTTAATATAGATATAAAGTTTGAATTGGCCCCTGAAGAAGAGAATACATCTCAAAACACGTTGGGCAAATTTTCTATTGATTAATAAATGTGAAGTGTAAAATTGAATAATTTGTTTTTACTAATGTTCTCATTTTGTGAACCATGAATATCATTTCAAATAACCTTCTAACAAATGACCATGTTATCTAAAAACGTTTGGTGTTTCTAGCCCTAGACAGTGTGCAGGGGACGGGGGTACATTTGAGTGTGGACACACTTCGCTAGCAGTTTCTCCCGGAAGGCTATCAAGCTATTCACCAGTATGTTGGTGGTCAGGAAGGCTGTGCATATGTCATATTAGCAATGTTGTGCAGAAGTGAGTGCCTGATGGAGGATTGAAACTAAACCCCAGTAAAGAAGAGTATGCATAGATCAGCAAGAGCATTAGACCTAGAGGAGAAGTTTGCAATGATGGTTCTGTAGGAGCAGCTGTACACCAATAGGGATGACAACTTCATGTACTTGTCAACTTGGTTGAGTACTTCAGGGGAGACATGAGTGAATCAGGAGAATGAATAATGATGATGGTGAGTGTCAGGGTGCTTCGAGCTGCAGAGGGTTGTGTATGAAGTGTCTCTCAGTAGTTGGTTCATTCAGTCATGTGTATGATCAAGACATATGTGGTGCGAGCACATAACAAAGGTACTGTGAATGTGGTCTTGGAGAATATACATTGGATGTCTTCACAATAAATCAGCCACTCTCCTCGTGCTCCTCCGCCAGAACCCTGCTTGATGGCACAAAGTACTCCTGCACACCGATGTAGCGTCAAGGGAAGACATAAGCCAACAACAACAAGCAAACATATAAAATCCTAAACATTCAAATAATGGTAAAAGTACACTGTAAACCACCAGAACATGATCAACACAGACTTCATTGTCACTGCATACCAATGGTGTAATTCTGCATCTATTCCAATGCCTCACCACCATGCACCCAGATACGTTGCACTAGAAGCTGCATACACCATGTTGCCACATGCCTGAGAAAAGGGAAAAACCCCACTAACAATACAAAACCTGATGTGCTGTAAGACCAGATATCACACATAGCAGCAGACATAACAACATGTTTGTGGATTCACACTGCTGTAGCACACACAAACAGTTGAACGGTAAATAAGACCCAGCAAATCCTAGAAACATCCCTAATCCATCAAACCCCGATAGGAATCAGATGTGCCGCTCATTAGACCTGATAAAAGTTGAATGAGCTCAGCTCAAACATCTGCCCCTGACACAGTCCTCAAAAAGTTGACCATGCTACAAACTCACAAACAACCATGAAAGCCAGACACAGTTAGAAAGCACAGTTATCATAATCAGTGAACAGTGGCCCCAGCAATCCATCAGATTAACAAGACCATAACCATCATTGGAATCACCCCTGGGTGAGTAATGCAACCCTCAAGCAATAGTGATAGAGCTAAAGGTTAGTAAATCCAGAGTGAACACACACAGTGCCCCACTCCCATGGAAACACCACCGAAGTGTCAGCAAATGCCATGCACTCACCTGTCCGTGGAACTCACCTGCCTTGCATATGATGCAGACTATCCGGAGAAGCTTTACCTAAATGGAATGCAATGCAGAGTAACAGCACAAACTACATGCAGATACATGATAACAATTGATAACTTAAAGAAAATATGCATACAACACAGAGTGCAGGATCAACACAGGGTGACACAGGATGAATGGTCATTGATATTGATTAGTGCAGGAGTACAGTGTACGACACCAGAGACAGTGAGAGAGAGAGTGACACAGAGAGTGAATAAAAAGGAAATTAGAGATCAAGGAGTCCATTGCCTGGTTACCAGATGTACAATGACATGCTGCACAGCACAGTCTGTGCTCCCATTAAGGAATCCACATAGGTAGGTTACACAGTGACATGGGCTACAATTGAATTCCATAATGCCATGTGAGCATGCAAAGGACATATAAGACAGCCGACACATGCAGCAAAGATGGCCAACAATGAAGTATGCTCAACATGCAAGACAGTGCAAAAGCTTACCGAATTACTGTGTCTGCATGGTGTAAATCCCACATGACCTTCACCAGTAAGTGTGTTTCCTAATTTGTCAAAGGAAGGACAGTGTCTGGTGGAGGGCATGAGGAGCATGGATTTCGAATGGTGCAGGGTGTCTCCCCCGGGACAGCAGTCACCACTACATCTGGGATCACTGGAACAACGTGGGAGAACATATTAAAACAGCCATTGTGCAGTACCATTGACACAGCACACACGTACTACAGAACAACAAATCTATAATTACCTGCACATGCCATCCTGTGCACACCATGCAAACATGCAAGATGACATCACTAGGAATGCCTGCACGTACACCACAGCACACGTGTAGTACATGAGGAGTTAATGGCACACCTCAAGGGCAATCACTACAAAAATGAACAAAGAACACAACCAGGAAACTGCAAACCAAAATATGATGTGCCAACATCTGGCTGGGGGGGTGAAAAAAGAATAAAAAAACAAGAGAAAAAATGTCCATCTTGGACTGGGGAGATAGAGGGGGGCCCACCCAGGAGGGGGAGGGGCAGGGTGCACATCAACACCCACATGGGTGGATGTTGAAAAAAACAATTCCCTCCATGGGCTCATGGACTGCATAGCTATTTTGGATTGGGAGGCCTGTCGCTGCTGTGGCCACCTTCCTGTGTAGAATCCGAAGGTGGTAGTGGTAAGGGAGGTTGACCACATAGAGCCCTGGCCTGGTCCTCAGTGGCAGCAGCCAGGCGGGACTCTGATGAATGCATCTGCAACATGAAGCCTCGTAGGCCCTCATGCAACACCTCACAGGATGCACAGATTTCCTCTGAGGTGGTCCGCCTCAATAGTTGCATCTCCTGTTGGTACTGTGTACTGTAGGCTGCCTCTAGCGCTTTCATTGAAGCTCCGAGGGCCAACAACCCTTGCCTCAGAGTTTCCCTGTGGGCCTGACCCTCTGCAAGCAGGGATGCCTGCAGAGACCTCAGATTGGCCCGTCGGCTCCTGCTGTTGGCCTCCATGTGCAGCCTGTATGAGCGGCATGTGGACCGCAATACCTGTAGCTGGTGCGCTACCTGTGTTTCTGGGGAGGATCATGGAATTGGCCACCCTATCCATGCCTTGAGACAACATCTCATAGGAAGCACCCTGTTGTTGTGCAATATTATACATGGACTGCTCCCACACTGTCTCCCCAACCGCCACATGTCCACCATGTGTTCAGGTCCCACGCCTTCCTGACCCAAGGGAGCATGGCCCTTGATGTGATGCCACTGTCTGTGGCTGTAGGACTGCATCCCTTCCTTGGTCATCTGTCCCAGGCCCAGAAACCAATACTGTGGAGCATGACCCTGCAGCCGTAACCACCACAGAGGGACATGACAACACTGACTGGCCCTGTGAGGGGTTGTGACCCACTGCAGATGCACGGGCTACAACAGCTCCAACACTTGATGCACTCACCTCCGACAGCATAGAGGAATGGACGTCCGGTTCACCACCAAAGCTACTGGTTTCATTGGAGTCAGACTCGTACTGAGTCATGCCCCGGAGTGCCTGTAGCACCAGTGGATTTTCATGGGCTGCCACAACACGTCCTCGACTGGTGCTCTGTGCCTGCTCAGCCTCCCGTTCCTCCTCAAACTCCTCCCCTGCATCTAGTGGCTCATCACCTGCACATGCACATATAAAGACATGAAGATTCCTGTACATTGCATCCACTACATACATAGGTATTACAGTGCTGTCCTGCAACACATTGCCATGCATGTTACCATGCCATTATTATCATACACACACTATGTACAAAAAACTCACAGATAATGGTGTATGCAGATTTGCCTCTACATCCCATGTCCCTGACCATGTAAGCACTGCACACATTGCCAACACACATGTATCTGAGTACGCAAATCCTGTCCCATGGGACAGCAACAGTAGACTGAAATATGCTAATTGTGTTTCAAAAAGTGGATATGCAACATGCCATTAGGGTACATGAAAAGATATCCACACATAATCACAGCCAAGTCCACAACAATTACATCTAACACCAGTGTACCACTGGCACAGGGAGTGCACACAATGTGGAAATGCCCCAAGTGTGGAGTCCCAGATGTGGGATGTGGAGAGAGTGATGACATGCGCTGGGAGATAGGAATAGGGGACAGTGACACAAAAGAGGGATAGGGCCATGCACCCATGGAGTGTGTGTTGTGGCAGGTCAACAAAGATGACCCCAGACACATATTTTGCAAGGGGGTCAGTGCCATAGCAGCAGCTGGGATTTGCACAGTGTAGTCAAATGCTATGTCACTCATGGCACAATGTCCCGCCCGCTGCCAGTGTTCATGGAAGGTATGGGTAGCATTAAACCACCTACAGACATGTGTGGATGGACTTTCTACTATATGCAGTGCATGATGTGTAGCACGTGCTTCAGACACAAGCACTTGACTGGCATAGCTGAGTCACCAACATCACTGATGTAAATATCCAGATGACACGTTGTGTTGGCATGCCGGAAATGTCTTTTAGTATCTGACGGTTGTTGATGACTACTGTCCCAAAGCCATGTTCAACAGATGTGCAGCACATGGGTTGTATGCACTCTGCAGTACACTAAGCACGGGTCAGCACACCATGAAATGGTTCACCCATAGCAGTCATACAAATACACGCAGAAGTGCTGTACAATCATACCCATTTATTTTATCTACATAGACATATACAGGACGCACACACTTGATCACTCACCGGACGTTTCCTCGAAATCTGGCAGGCCTCTCATGCCTTGCAGTTGATTCACATGAATCAACTCGCTCATGGCCTCGTCATGTGGTGTGAGCTCCTGCGGCAACCCACCTCCAGTGACCAGAGCAGGTGCGAGGTTGGCACCCAGCTTCGATTTGGTTCGACGGTGGAGGTTATTCCACTGCTTCAGGACCTCATGAGCGGTGCACCTCTCATTCCCCAAGGCATTGATGCCACACGTGACTCGCTGCCAGTGGACCATACGCTGAGCAGGCGTACGTGCGCTCCCTAGCAGCGTGCACATGTCATGGTGGTGTTCGCGCACGTAGTCCACGAGGATCTGGAGGAGTTCTTCATCATTGAATCTCCTCTTCCTCGACATGGTGGTGTCCTGTTCCGTGCTTTGGGATTGAGCCTTTCCCTGTTCTTCACGCTTTTGCTTCTTGGCACGTGGTGCAGACCCTGTGTGGCTGGGACCACTCAGGGCACCAGATGCTGGACCACTAGTGGCCTGGGCCATACCATCACCCACTTATGCTGGGACAGTAGCTGCCCCTGCAGGTTCCCATACCTGGGTGCTGGGGCCAGGACCTTTAACTGTACGTCCCTTCCGCTTGGACGCACGCATGGACATCAGCTGCCCCTGTGTGTCCGTGTACCTGGGGGGGACAACAGCTACTGCTGTAGCTCCCTGACCCTGGGGGTTGGGGACAGCAGCTGCATCTGCAGGTGCCTGAACCTGGATGGTGGATAGAGCAGCTGACCCTGAAGCTCCCTGACCCTGGGTGCTGGGGGCAGGTGTTTGGCGTGGATGTCCCATCTTCCCCTGCGTGTCCATGTACATGGACTGGGATGACTACAGCTATCACTGCAGATCCCTGACCCTGGGTGTTGGGGACAGCAGCTCCCCCTGCAACTTCGTGACCCCGGGTGGTGGGGAGAGCAGATGACCCTGCAGCTCCCTGACCCTGTTGGGGGTGGAGCACAGCTCTCTAAACGTCCCCAACCCTGGCCACCTCTGCCACCTTTTTCTCTTGTGGCCTTCCCACTCATGGAACAGATGGATTTGTACAATGGAAGGCATACCAAGCAATTGTCCTCGGCAATCGGAGTGAGGAGGCAGGGTACGTGATGTAAAACATACTAGTGTGGTCCAGCAATGCTCAATATTACCCCAGGTGAAAAGATTAACGGGACGCATAATGCACAGGCACCCCAAATATCTAAAATGCATGTACGTTACCCCTCGGTAGCTCCCGTGAAAAGAAAAAGTTTTCTGCGGTATGCTGTGGCACCCAGAAACACAAAAAATGCATACGCGAAGCCCAGGAAAGCTACTGTGATGTTATTAATGGGGGTACGCGATACACAGGGGTACCCAGAGTATGAATAATGTGTACGCGACTCACCGTTAGCCTCAGAAAAAAAAGTACACGCGCATGTGCACGGAGGCAAATCCCCCACCAAAATAAGAAGTTCGCACTGTCACAGTAGTGAACAAATTGCGTGGCACCCCAAAAATCTCTGAAGTCCACTCGTCCGTCCGCTCCAATTTGCATGTGTGGTTTAATTTTGTCCTACGGGCTCCTTTATCCTGAATCTGAATGCCAATGCCCAACGTGTGTCATGTAACTTACGCGATGAGGCCCTTTCCTCTGATTTCACGTGTACACGCTAATTTCGAAAGCGCAAAGTTATCATCACTCTGTTTCCGGCTGCCCACGCGAGTGACACGGAAGACCCACGCTCCTGCCTATGAGCCTTTTTACCTGCCTCCTACTGACCTGAGCTGCCTCATACAGGCCATCTGCTGCTGCCTGCCCACTGTGTGTGCCTGCTGCCCACCTGCCCTGCAATTTGAGTGCTTGCTGTCTAGCCATTGCCAATTGCCAGTGCTCCTGTCCTTGGCCCTGTGACCACCTCAGCTGATTCAGAAGCCTCCCAACATGTCATAACATCACCACCGCTCCACAGCCCAGCCCCAGGACCACCTTGCACACCCACACCTGCCTCGGGTGTTGCCATGTCTCAAGCAACATCTTCTGAGGTGAGTGGCAACCCCATGGCAGCGAGGCAGATGGCTGTCAACTTCACAGCCAGGGAAGTTGACATCCTGGTGGAGCATATTCTGGGGCATTAGGATGCCCTCTTCAACACCCGAACGCAAGTCGGCAAAGAAGGACGGAAGCTGATCTGGGGCCGGATCGTGGATGCCATCAACGCTGAGGGGGTTGCATCCCGTGACTACCACCATGTGCACAAGAGCTGGGAGGACCTCAAATCCAGGACCCAAAGCAAGGCCCTGCGCTTCCTCCAGACTGATGCCAAACAGGAGGGGCACAGGGGCTGGATTAACACCACCTACATGCGGGTCCTGGAGAAATGCTGCACACCCAGATCAGCAATTTGCAGCAACGTCTAGAGTCGTCAGGTCAGTGTCCATGTGTTGCTGGGCTCCACATTGCATGTGCATGTTCATGTATGGTGTGAGTGTGCACCTTGGGCTTATAGCACATACGGATGTCTGTGTGCATGTCCCAGAACCATGTGTGATTTCAATGGTCTGACATTTGCATTGTGTGTTGTACTGCAGCATTTCTCAACCTGCACGTGGTTTGTTACATGTGTCTGAGATGTGCCCTAGTGAGCAGCGTGACCTATGAGGTGGTGTTGTCAACCCCTTGTGCATGCATGGTGTTCATGTGTATGTGTCTGAGATGTGACTGTTTGACTGGCCATCACTCCTGGATGGATGTAACAGGTGCATTTCAATGTATGACCTAGTCATGTTGCATGATAGCTGCTGAGGGGAGTCTGATGTGATTGCTCAGTGCACTGCTTGAGGACTGTCGGGTGATGTGTGTTCATGTCATGTGTATGAGCACATGATGCATGTGTGTGTAGCATGCACAATTTATCTGTTGTGACTGTGCCATGTCCCAGGATGTGATTGTCTGTTGTGAAGGACAAGATAAATAATAAAGGGTGCCTGGCTATGTCCTGATATGCCCAGGAGGGTAAATAGTAATAAAGAAAGAATCAGAATGGGAGATCAACACAACAAGGTTATGGATTAATTTATTTAATATCAGAATCGTGGCACAAATACTAAAAGGTTTGCTTAATCACAAGATAACAGACAATGGACAGATTTCAAATGAACAGTTAGGGGTACTGTTGCGTACTGTAACGCTCACCTGATTCCCGCAGAGGCGCCGGTCTTGACTGGGTGAATGCCGTATCTTCAAAGGTGATGTGTAACACACGGTTGGCTCTTTGGGCTGGACCTCTGTGCACTGTATGTCTGACTCGAAGACTAAGATGTCTTAGGTAAGTGAACGCCGAGCTCTCCATCTGCCTCGGGGCAGGGTGCCGTAACCAGTTTCTTCACTGGATAAGGGTGCAGGCCTCTTGACCTCAGAGGACTGCTGTCCGTCGTTAACTGCACGAACGGTAAGTTCTGGGCACTTCAAATGTCTTAAAGGTCTTTTGTAATGATATCTCTTGTTTTGCAGGGTTCCGGCGATGGCGGATGGCGGGCTCATGAGAGTTGAGGATCGAACCCGCGTGAGGAATAGAAGCGCCTGGAAGCACGTAAGTAAGCGCTTGTAGCCTGCTTCACGATGCGCACTAACTGTCCCTTTTATCTTGCAGGTACAAGTTCGGAGCTTTAGAGAAGCTGAAGGGTGCTGGAATACCCACTGGATTCGGCGTGGAAAGGAGTAATGGCACGTGAGTAATAAAGTTGCCCAATGTCTTTAAACGCACCTTCTTTTGTCTTTCAGATGCGGGATGCAGCGCCGAAGGCCTCCGGAGCGTGCGAAGAGCTGGTAAGCTTTTGTCTTTCAGATGCCGGAATGCAGTGCGAAGACCTCCGGAGCATGCGAAGAGTAGGTAAGCTTTTGTCTTTCAGATGCCGGAATGCAGCGCGAGGCGTTGGTGACAGCCGATGGACCAGGTAAGAGATGCGCTGTCACTGAAGACCGTAGTGCTAACCTGTTCTTTCTTTGTCTTTACAGGTGCTGCTGAAGACTAGATTCCAGGATGGTAAGCCTTTGTTCCCTTAGGCCCAGGATCAGAAGCAGAAGACACGATGAGCGTTCTGCTGCAGAGAATGCAGAATAACGCAAAGCAAGATTCATCCATCGGGTGTGGTTTAAATAGCCTCCTGTAGTGCTTAGGTGTCTCCTTCCACAGCCACGCCTAGGTAAGAAAAGAGTTCCTGCTTTCCAGAAGAGTTCCAGTGTTCTGAACCTAGGGAGTGGCTCCTGCCCCACCCAACAGGAAAAGTAGTCCCAAACAGAAGAGGATCAGGGGTTCAACTGGCAGGTAAGTAAGCAGCATGGTCTGCTGCAGGTAAGTCCACCCAAGCATTATGAGCCCGGCGCTTCCAGCGCTGGGACTGGGCATCTTTATGAGCCTGGTGCCACTGGCGCCAGGACAGGGTCCAAAAGGTCCCAATTGGGACTGGCTGGCACTCGGAACTGGGGTTATGGGTCTGCTTCCAAGGGAGTCAGGCAAGTCCTGATCTTTTGGAAGCAGAGATCATGACAGCACCCCCCCTCAAGGCCCCTCCCAAACCGGGCTTCTCCGGGGGTTTGGGCTTGTTAGGAAATGTTCGATGAAATCTTTTGATTAGACGAGGCGCGTGGACATATTCTGCAGGTTCCCAGGATCTTTCTTGGGGACCGTAGCCTTTCCAGTCAATCAGGTAAAATAGTTTAGATTTGGAGATCTTGGAATCCAGGATGCTTTTGACTTCAAACTCGAGTTCTCCATCAACTAGAATAGGTTTTGGAGATGTAGTTAGTCGGGTTTGAGGTTGCACGGGTTTTAATAGAGAGACGTGGAAGACCGGATGTATCTTCATGTGAGGGGGCAAGTCCAAGTTGACCGCTACTGGATTTACTATGGTAGTGATGGAATAGGGACCAAGGTATCTTGGGTTGAATGTGCGTGGTCCTTTTAGAGGTAGATATTTGGTGGATAACCAGACTTGATCTCCTACTTGATATTGGGGGGCTTCCTTCCGATGTTGGTCTGCTCCTTTCTTGTATTGTTCTTTAGCCCTTTGAAGGTGAGAAACGGCTTCCTTAAAGGCTTGGGTGATTGTAGAATGCAGGTGGTCTACTGCTGGTGTTCCAAGATCTTGGAGTGGATCCAACTCCGAGGTTCGAGGGTGACTACCGTATAAAAGAAAGAACGGGGTCTTCCCAGTTCCCGAGTGGACAGAGTTATTGTAGGCATATTCGGCTATCCAAAGGATATCTTTCCAAGTTTTTTCAGTTTGTTGTAGCATGCAGCGCAAATACTGTTCCAGAGTTTGATTGGTCCTCTCGGTTTGTCCGTCGGTTTGAGGGTGGTGGCTGGTCGAAAGTCTCACATCAATTTGAGCCGACCGACAGCAACTTCGCCAAAAATGAGAAATAAATTGACTACCTCGATCCGAAATTAGAACTGAAGGAAAACCGTGCAGTCGGACGATGTTTTCGAGAAATTCTCTGGCCAGAGTTGCTGCTGTTGGTAAGCCTTTGAGTGGAATGAAATGCGCCATCTTGGAGAATAGGTCCACGATTACTAGGATCGTATTGTATCCGGAGCATGGAGGTAGATCGGTGATGAAGTCCATAGAAAGCGTATGCCAAGGGCGAGGCGGGATGTCAATAGGGCGTAAGAGGCCGGCTGGTTTTTCCTTTTGACTCTTGTTTTGGGCGCATACTCCACAGGACATTATAAAGTCTCTGATATCTTTTTTCCAAGACGGCCACCAGAAGTAGCGCTTGATCTTTTCCGAGGTCTTGGTCATACCGGGATGTCCTTCCATTAAAGAATCGTGATAACAAGAGATTACCTTTTTCTGTAAATCTGTGCTGGGCAGGTATAACCGTTCTTGGAAATATAATAGGTTGTCCTTCACCGTAAAGTCCTTTCCCTGCAGATGCCAATTCTGTATGTCTGCTGGAGTTACCAGTAGCCTGGCTTTATCCTTAACTTCCTCTATGGATTGTGTGGCGATTACACCTAGAATTCTTTGTTCGGGAATGATAGGTACAGGTTTAGGATTGATCAAATGTTCTTCCACTCCCATCCGAGAAAGGGCATCAGCTTTACCGTTTTTTGTACCAGGTCGATAGGTAATTATGAAGTCAAACTCGGCAAAGAATAGTGCCCAACGGAGTTGCCTAGAGGATTGAGCTTTTGCGTTTTTCAAATATTTCAGGTTTCGGTGATCTGTAATCACAGTAACGGTGTGTCGGGCCCCCAGAAGATAATGCCGCCAAGCCTTAAAGGCGGACTTGATAGCTAGAAGTTCCTTATCAGTAATAGTGTAATTGATTTCAGGAGGCGAGAATTTGCGGGGCCAAAATGCCACGGGATGCAACTGATTGGTTACTGGGTCCTTTTGTGATAGAACTGCCCCCATGGCAAGGCTCGAAGCATCAGTTTCAATGATGTAGGGGAGTTCTGGGCGAGGATGTTTTAAGATCGGTGCAGAGATAAATCTAGTCTTCAAATTCTGGAAAGCTTGTTCCGCCTCGGTAGACCATTCAAAACGTTTGTTTTTCTTTAACAAGGCGGTGATGGGCTGGACTATTCGAGAGAATTGGGGGGATAAACCTGCGGTAAAAGTTAGCGAAGCCTAACATGCTTTGAACACCTTTTACGGAGGATGGTGATGGCCATTTGAGAACTGCATCGACTTTCTTTGAATCCATACGCACTCCGCTAGGTGATAATATGAATCCCAAGAATTCAACTTCAGTCACGTTGAAAACACATTTTTCCAACTTAGCGAAAAGTTTGTGTTGACGCAATCTCTCGAGGACCATTTTCACGTGTTTCCGATGTTCAGTTTCCGATGAAGAATAAACGAGGATGTTGTCAATGTAAACAACAACACACACATCTATGAGCTCTCTGAGGACATCGTTCATAAAATATTGAAAGGCGGCCGGGGCATTGCAAAGTCCGAAGGGCATGACCTGATATTCAAATAGCCCATACTTGGTGCGGAAGGCCGTCTTCCATTCATCGCCCTCTTTTACTCGTACCAAGTGATAGGCTCCTCTAAGATCCAGCTTTCTATATATGCATGCTTTTCTGACTTGGTCCAGGAGTTCAGGGATCAAAGGTAACGGATATCTATTCTTAACCGTGATCTGGTTCAGGGCGCGATAATCTATACAAGTTCTAAGGTCCCCTTCTTTTTTTGGAACGAAGAACAAAGCTGAGGAAGCAGGGGACTTGGAAGGACGAATAAACCCATTGGCTAGGTATTGATCCAGGTATTGTCGGAGGTGAAGATTCTCCGGCTCGGTGAGGGCATAAATTCTACTACAAGGAGGAGTAGATCCAGCTATCAGGTCTATCTGGCAGTCATAAAACCTATGAGGAGGTAGAGAGTTAGCCTGATCCTTCCGGAAAACATCTTGGAATTCTAGGTATTCAGGAGGTAACTGGGGAGCCTCCGAGGAAATTGCTGCCAGTGCAACACCAGGTCGAGGGTGACAAGTAGAGACACATTCTGGAAACTGAACCGTTCTTGCTCGCCAATCGATCTGAGGATTGTGCTTCTCTAACCAAGGAATTCCTAGAATAATCTGGAACTGAGGGGCCTTGATCACATCGAACACGATCTTCTCATGGTGTCCATCTTGACTTACTAGCGTCACTTCTTGGGTGGTATGCGTTACTGGTCCGGAGGCTATCTCCGTACCATCCACCGTAGTAATGACGTCCTTTACAGCCTTTGGACAAAGAGTCAGATTCATCCTCAAAACCATTTCATGATCCACATAATTGCCGATGGCACCGCTGTCGACGTAAGCTTCAATCGCATGTAATCGATCCGGATGTTCAGGGCTAATGAGGACCATAGGTATCACGAAATGCGAGGTCACGGAACTGGTTTTAACGCTCGGCAAGAGGACCTCTATTCTTGTCGGGCGAGGTCGTTTCCCTGCTCAGAGTTTGTGACCCTGGTAACTGCAGCTCCTACTGCCTTCTTGGCTGGTTTCACCGGACAGTCTCGAAGAAAGTGCCCCGAGTTTCCGCAATAGAGGCATAATTGCAGCTGTTTTCTCCTTTCCCGCTCCTTTTGTGTTAGTGGTCCTTTCAGGCCCCCTATTTGCATGGGTTCCCCGGAGTCTACTCCTTTGGTAGGAGTTGGTGGTTTGGAAAATACTCGAGCATCAAACTTGGAACGATCGGCCTTCCTGTTCTGCAGTCTGTGGTCAATTTGAACGACTAAGTCAATATAGTCCGAACAGTCTTGCGGGGGATTCACTACTTGGGCTAACACATCTTTGAGCTCTCCACGTAGATCTCTATAAAACAGCGTAATCCTTTTGTCCTCAGGCCATCGAGTTTCCACTATCAGTCTGTTGAAAGACGCAATATAAGCCAAAAGGTCTTGATTACCCTGTCGCAATGAAAGGAGCTCATTGTCCAAGGCCTGCCCCTGTGAATGTCTTGCAAACAGTTTTTCCATACTGAGCTGAAAAGCTTGAAAATCATGGAGAACCAGATCATCTTGATTAACTAGAGGGATCGACCAGTCTGCCGCATTGCCACTAAGGTACGAAAGCACGAAAGCTACCTTAGCTTGATCAGTTGGAAAGGCTGCTGGCCGGCATAAGAAGTGCAACTGGCACTGATTAATAAATACTGCAAACCTCTTTGGGTCACCAGAAAATCGTTCGGGCGGAGCCAGAGGTACATTCCCAGGTAGGTTGATCTGCACTGGGTTCGTAGAGGATGTTGAAGGAAGATTTGCCCCTGATGCGGGTAACGGAGTTTGTCCGGCTTGTGACTGTAGCAATTGTCTAGCGAGATCGTCTGTTCGCTCCTTGGAAATAATCAGTTCCCTTCTTAGAGCATTCGTTTCCTGACGGGCTGCATGCACTTCTGCTCTTAGTTCCCCAAGTAACTGGGCTAGCTGGTCGGTATCCGAGGTTTCCATAGCGCCTGGGTGGGAGTTTTGCGATAGGCTTTGCGTTCTGTAACGCTCAACTGATTCCCGCAGAGGCGCCGGTCTTGACTGGGTGAATGCGTATCTTCAAAGGTGATGTGTAACACACGGTTGGCTCTTTGGGCTGGACCTCTGTGCACTGTATGTCTGACTCGAAGAGTAAGATGTCTGCAGATAGAAAATATGGGATTAATGAACTGGGGTTATTGGGTGCCTCTCTCCTCTTCCCTTTCTCTTCTCCTGTAGAACCCCAAAGGTTAACACCCTCACCTTAGGTAAGTGAACGCCGAGCTCTCCATCTGCCTCGGGGCAGGGTGCCGTAACCAGTTTCTTCACTGGATAAGGGTGCAGGCCTCTTGACCTCAGAGGACTGCTGTCCGTCGTTAACTGCACGAACGGTAAGTTCTGGGCACTTCAAATGTCTTAAAAGTCTTTTGTAATGATATCTCTTGTTTTGCAGGGTTCCGGCGATGGCGGATGGTGGGCTGATGAGAGTTGAGGACCGAACCCGCGTGAGGAATAGAAGCGCCTGGAAGCACGTAAGTAAGCGCTTGTAGCCTGCTTCACGATGGGCACTAACTGTCCCTTTTATCTTGCAGGTACAAGTTCGGAGCTTTAGAGAAGCTGAAGGGTGCTGGATTACCCACTGGATTCGGCGTGGGAAGGAGTAATGGCACGTGAGTAATAAAGTTGCCCAATGTCTTTAAACGCACCTTCTTTTGTCTTTCAGATGCGGGATGCAGCGCCGAAGGCCTCCGGAGCGTGCGAAGAGCTGGTAAGCTTTTGTCTTTCAGATGCTGGAATGCAGTGCGAAGACCTCCGGAGCATGCGAAGAGTAGGTAAGCCTTTGTCTTTCAGATGCCGGAATGCAGCGCAAGGCGTTGGTGACAGCCGATGGACCAGGTAAGAGATGCGCTGCCACTGAAGACCGTAGTGCTAACCTGTTCTTTCTTTGTCTTTACAGGTGCTGCAGAAGACTGGATTCCAGGATGGTAAGCCTTTGTTCCCTTAGGCCCAGGATCAGAAGCAGAAGACAAGATGAGCGTTCTGCTGCAGAGAATGCAGAATAACGCAAAGCAAGATTCATCCATCGGTGTGGTTTAAATAGCCTCCTGTAGTGCTTAGGTGTCTCCTTCCACAGCCACGCCTAGGTAAGAAAAGAGTTCCTGCTTCCAGAAGAGTTCCAGTGTTCTGAACCTAGGGAGTGGCTCCTGCCCCACCCAACAGGAAAAGTAGTCCCAAACAGAAGAGGATCAGGGGTTCAACTGGCAGGTAAGTAAGCAGGATGGTCTGCTGCAGGTAAGTCCACCCAAGCATTATGAGCCCGGCGCTTCCAGCGCTGGGACTGGGCATCTTTATGAGCCTGGTGCCACTGGCGCCAGGACAGGGTCCAAAAGGTCCCAATTGGGACTGGCTGGCACTCGGAACCGGGGTTATGGATCTGCTTCCAAGGGAGTCGGGCAAGTCCTGATCTTTTGGAAGCAGAGATCATGACACGTACCTCCCTCTTGAGTATTGAGGGTATTTTCCTCACAATGGTGCACAGTCTCTCACGCCCAATTTAGACATTTTGATACAGACAAGAGTAGGTGCTGCCCAGGACTACTGATGGTCCATGGGTATTGTTAAACATAACACATAACAACAAGTGTGAGCAGAAGGATGAGATATGGTGTTGTGTCATAAATCGACACTGTAGTGTTTCGGCCAACTGTAGCGGTTGATGGAAGCTAGTTGTTGTTGTGTGTTATGTTTGACAATACCCATGGACCATCAGTAGTCCTGGGCAGCACCTACACTTGTCTGTATCAACATGTCTAATTTGTGTGTGAGAGACTGTGCACCATTGTGAGGAAAATACCTTCAATACTCAAGAGGGAGGTACGCAACAGTACCCCTAACTGTTCATTTGAAATCTGGCTGTTGTCTGTTATCTTGTGATTAAGCAAACCTTTTAGTATTTGTGCCACGATTCTGAGATTAAATAAATTAATCCATAATCGTGTTGTGTTGATCTCCCATCCTGTTGTGAAGGACAGACATGTATGTGTATGTATGTAAATTATTGCATGTACCTGTGTGTTGTGGAGGGTGATGATGGTTGTACCCTTTAGCAGTGTACTTCATGGTAATATTTTTGTTGCCATGCACCTATAGGTGCAGTACGCTAATGTTTGTGTTCTATGTCTCCTTATCTGCAGTTGCGTTGGAAGAAGAGGGCGGAGACAGTGCTGTGAAGCAACGCAGCAGGGATGCCCCCACCAGGCATAGGCGCAAGGCCCAGCCACGCTCCCTGGACAAGGTCAACGGGGAGCGAGGAGGCTGGTGCCGCGTCTGGACCATTGGCCACAGCTGCTGAGGGAAAGTCCAAGAGGGTGAAGGTGGACGTGGACTCCTCAGCAGCGGGAGGGACAGGTCAGCCAACACAGGGGCCATCCAGTGCGGAAGATGCTCGGGAGGCATCCAGGATGGCGGGGTAGGAGGAGGGGGTTGTAGTAACCCAGTCCATGGAGTCAGGCGGGGGTGGTGAGGTGGGGGTGACTGCTGCAGTCCTGATCCAGGGGCATGAGGCTGTGCAGGTGTCACGCTCTGTCGTGATAGGTGGGTTGTCTATTATGTCAATGTCAACCTCCCCTTCCTCCTCACCTGTATCTTCTGATGAGGTCTCTCGCCGGGTGAGCTTCTTTTTAGGTCATTTCTTTTTTGAGAAGAGAAACGGTCTTCCGCAGTAAGAAGCCACCCTGATTCCCTGCCAAGCAGGGAAGCAGGGGACCTCCCTCCCGCAAAAACCAAATATAGAGGAAAAAAGCCGCCGCTTAAAAAAACCTCTCTTGGGATGTTGTAGCTGTAGATGGTCGATTGGAATCCAGCGAAGCAGAAGTAATGCAGTAAGATAATCCGGGAACACTTGAGTAGGCGGAGCTCCTCAAAGAGTAGGCAGCGATGAAGAGAGTCTCCAAGGAATAGATGGCCAGTTAACCTGGAGTCGAGGAAATGCAGCTCTCCGGACAGGCTGACAATGAGACGGCTGCCAATGGAGTACCCAGGTAAGGAAACGAGGAAACAGGAGAAGGGGGCAGCCGAAGCCAGGGAAGAGCGAAGGCTGTCCGGAGGACCAAGGCGAAGACCGGGGAAAGAAAAGATAAGGAGGGGAAAGAACGGGGTAGCAGACGCTATCAAAGGCACAGGGCAAAGCACAGGGAGAAGGTACACGGGAGGCCAGCGAAGGGATAGCACCAGGAGAAAGACAAGGAGAGGACTAGTAGCGTGATCCTCGAAACTGAGGAAAGAAACAGAGGGCGAAAGCAGGGAAAACCGAAAGGCTTAACACCGGAGCACAGCAACAGGGCGAAAAGTAACCAAGTTGCAACGCGCCAAACCCTGAGAGGGGCGTGGCTAAATACGGAAACAGAGCAACAGAGACAGAAAAGACTAGACCAGTAAACCAGGAAGTGGGAGAGAAAAGTGGAACAACCTAATGGCGCCACCAACGCCAAGCGTTCCAAAGCCGCCAGCGGGATCCGGGATTCGGTGGTGTGACAGCAGGTCACTGTGGAGGTGCCTGTGCTTAATCCTGACCCTGTGTCCGCTCCAGCAGCAGTATGAACCTGCCGGCATGCCCAAGCCCATACCCATCCGCAGATGTTGGATGTTTACAGCCAGACCGACACCCCTATGCCTGCAGATGTTGCCATTCGGGACAGAGTGGTTCCCCTGCTAGTCGGTATCAGGAAGCGTACCGGCGTCATTCGTGATGATGTGCAGGCTTGCACTTGTGCACTTGCATATCATCACAATGACGTCTGCTGTCTCCTGAACTGGCTAGCAGCCTTCCTGGTCTTGAGTGTGCTGCATGGGCTGACCACTATTGCGACCCCCTCCTTGTCTTGCTCCTCTGTGCTCCAGTTGTCCTTCCGGATGCCTTCCGGCCCAGATACCATCAGGGCCCCCTGTGCACCAGTCCCACCCATGTTGGCCCGTCTGGTGGGGCAAACATCCCTGCATGAGTTGGGAGTCAACAGTGGATCAGATGATATGGTCACCATGCTCATCCAGCCAACGACGGCAGCAATGGCAATGAAGGGAGAGCAGGCTCCCAGGCGCAGGGCACGGGCCAGACACCCCGGGCTAGTGTCATCAGGCCTGAGGGTGTCCATGCGAAGCAGGCATGGGGTGCTATAGAAGCAGCAGGCTCTGACGAGGAGGCTTATGTTCTGAGGGCATAACATCCCAAGAGGGCAGGTATCCGGCGTCAGGCAGAACGGAAATGTGGACCTCAGATCGAGGATGTCTTCCGTGTTTGTGCAATACGGGCAGAGAAACGGGGCAGATAGGCAGTGGGCTCTGGAGGCGAGAGTCACCATGGCCAGGGAGGAGATTGCACTGCGTCAGGCAAGGAGGCGGGCTGCCATCCTCGAGGATACTTGCAGGGAGTGCGAGGGGATGGAGAAGTCCATGCTGGTGTCCCTGCAAGCACTTGTGGAGAGAACGGCGGCCCGCCTGGGGGAAGTGGACACAGTCCTCGATGATGCCCTGGCCCAGACATTGAATGAGATTGGTGACGAGGAGGACTAGCCCACTGCCTGTGTACATAGATTTTTAGATGTAAGTTTCCATTGATTTTTTTTGATTATTTGGACCTTGGATTTTGGACATTACTCCATTTTTTGTACATAGTTATTTATGTGTAGGTTTCCTTTTATTTTGTATTTTTTTGGGAGTGGACTCTGGACTATCCTCCATGTTTATTTTGTGCATAGGTTTTAGTGTGTGTTTTATTGATCCTGTTCATGCTTTTTTGGTATTTATTATTTTATTGTAAATATTTTTATTCACATGTGCATTTTTATATTTCCCATTTTACATGGTCATTTTTGAGAATATGATTGACAGTCTGTATGTTATTAATGCAACTGTTAAATATATATTTTTTCTCTCTCACGGTCATTGTTTGTCACAGTTATTTTGGCAGTGTGTCGATTTGGTAGTCCATTTAGTAGCCCTGATTCTGACCATTGTTAGTCATGTGTATGGTTCCTTACATGCATGTGTCATTTTCAGGGTTTATTTGCGGGCTGAGTATACACATATGACTGACCGGTGGTGGTGTGTGAAGTGGGAATTGGGTGTGCACAGTCAAAAGGCATTTCCTTTCACATGTGCAGCATCACTGTGTATTAGCCCTCACTGTGTTTGTGAGGGAGGTAGGTCAGGTGACTGTCGGAGTGTTACATGGTCAGGATATTGGCACATGATTTGCTTGATGCTGTGTAACACACATGTAGTGCTATCCCCTTCACCAGCATGTGTTTGTTCAGTTATCATTATCTCTGGTGTTGGTCGACCTCTTGCACTGGGTTACAATATTGGTATTTCTTGGTATTTACACATTGGCTGGCCCATTCAGCTGTCTCGGTGTGTGGTCTGATTACCCTGTCCTTCATACATGGGCGTACCAGTGATGTGTTTATTAGGTATTCGATTCTAGAAATAGCAGCTCAATGAGGCTCAGGCTGTGAGACACCTGGCCAGTGTTTGTTCATGTGGCACACATTGAGGGTGGTTTTGATTCTGTCATTGTAGAACTATTTGTCCCTGGGAATTGATGCCATGAGATTGTCACATGTCCAGCAGGTCCTCACTTTAACATGTTACATGTGTATGTTGGGAGACGGTTGTGGACAGCAATTGTGTTTGATCAGCTGCCAGACCCATGGATGTGGCCCGAGTGAATGCATTCAATTTTGTTTGCAGGATACATGTTCCGGTGCATAGTGTGGCTGGTGTCTCACAACATGGCAGTCAAGGTGCACCACACACAATCGATGGAGTGATGATGTGTCACTATTTCAGGGTACATCATGCAGGTGATGTCCCGTCTGGAGGGGGCTGCCTGCAGGGTGGGGTCACGAGTGATGGGGGCTGGGGTATACCTTCTGGAGGGGGCTGCCTGCAGGGTGGGGTCATGGATGATGGGTGCTGGGGTATCCCATGTGGAGGGGGCTGCCTGCAGGGTGGGGTCACGGGTGATGGCAGCTGGGGTATCCCTTCTGGAGGGGGCTGCCTGCAGGGTGGGGTCATGGGTAATGGGGGCTCGGGTATCCCTTCTGGAGGGGGCTGCCTGCAGGGTGGGAGTGTCCCATCTGTAGGGGCTGTCTGCAGGGTGGGGTCATGAGTGATGGGGCTGGGGTATCCCATGTGGAGGGGGCTGCCTGCAGGGTGGGGTCATGGGTGATGGCGGCAGGGGTGGGGGTGTCCCGTCTGTAGGGGGCTGCCTGCAGGGTGGGGTCACAGGTGATGGGGGTTGGGGTATACCCATGTGGAGGGAGCTGCCTGCAGGGTGGGGTCACGGGTGATGAGGGCTGGGTATACCTTCTGGAGGGGCCTGCCTGCAAGGTGGGGTTATGGATGATGGGTGTTGGGGTCTCCCATGTGGAGGGGGCTGTCTGCAGGGTGGGGTCACGGGAGATGGTGGCTGGGGTATCCCGTGTAGAGGGGGCTGCCTGCAGGGTGGCGTCACGGATGATGGGGGCTGAGTATACCTTCTGGAGGGGCCTGCCTGCAGGGTGGGGTCATGGATGATGGGTGCTGGGGTCTCCCATGTGGAGGGGGCCGCCTGCAGGGTGGGGTCACGGTTGATGGGGGCTGGGTATACCTTCTGGAGGGGCCTGCCTGCAGGGTGGGGTCCCGGATGATCGGGGCTGCGGTGTGGGTGTCCCATCTGTAGGGGGCTGCCTGCAGGGTGGGGTCACAGGTGATGGGGCTAGGGTATCCTATGTGGAGGGGGCTGCCTGCAGGGTGGGGTCACGAGTGATGGGGGCTGGGGTGTCCCATCTGGAGGGGCCTGCTTGCAGGGTGGGGTCACAGGTAGTGGGGGCTGGGGTATCCCATGTGGAGGGGGCTGCCTGCAGGGTGGGGTCACAGGTGATCGGGCTGGGGTATGCCATGTGGAGGGGGCTGCCTGCAAGGTGGGGTCACGGGTGATGGGGCTGGGGTGTCCCATCTGGAGGGGCCTGCTTGCAGGGTGGGGTCACAGGTGATGGGAGCTGGGGTATCCCATGTGGAGGGAGCTGCCTGCAGGGTGGGGTCGCTAGTGAGAGGTGCTGGGGTATCCCGTGTGGAGGGGACTGCCTGCAGGGTGGGGTCATGGGTGATGGGTGATGGGGGCTGGAGTGGGGTGTCCCATCTGTAGGGGCTGACTGCAGGGTGGGGTCACGGGTGATGGGGGCTGGAGTATCCCATGTGGAGGGGGCTGCCTGCAGAGTGGGGTCATGAGTGATGGGGGCTAGGGTATCCCTTCTGGAGGAGGCTGCCTGCAGGGTGGGGTCACGGGTGATGGGGGCTGGGGTATCCCTTCTGGAGGAGGCTGCCTGCATGGTGGGCATGGGTAATGGGGGCTAGGGTGGGGCTGCCTGCAGGGTGGGGTCAAGGGTGATGGGGGCTGGGGTATCCCATGTTGATGGGGCTGCTTGCAGGATGGGGTCACAGGTGATGGGTGCTGGGGTATCCCATGTGGAGGGGGCTGCCTGCATGGTGGGGTCACTGGTGATGGGGGCTGGGGTGTCCTGTCTGGAGGGGGCTGCCTGCAGGGTGGGGTCACGGGTGATGGGGGCATGGGGGCTGGGGTATCCCTTCTGGAGGTGGCTGCCTGCAGGGTGGGTCATGGGTGATGGGTGCTGGGGTATCCCATGTGAAGGGGGCTGCCTGCAGGGTGGGGTCATGGATGATGGGGGGTGGGGGTGTCCCGTCTGTAGGGGGCTGCCTGCAGGGTAAGGTCATGGGTGATGGGGGCTGGGGTATCCCATGTGGAGGGAGCTGCCTGCTGGGTGGGGTCACAGGTGATGGGTGATCCCAGGTGGAGGGGGCTGCCTTCAGGGTGGGGTCACAGGTGATGGGGCTTGGGTATCCCATGTGGAGGGTGTTGCCTGCAGGGTGGGGTCATGGGTGAGGGGGGCTGGGGTGTCCCGTCTGGATGGGGCTGCCTGCAGGGTGGGGTCACGGGTGATGGGAGCTGGGGATCCCTTCTGGAGGGGGCTGCCTGTAGGGTGGGGTCAAGGATGATGGGGACTGGGGTGGGTGTGTCCCATCTGTAGGGGGCTGCCTGCAGGGTGGGGTCACAGGTGATGGGGCCTGGGGTATCCCATGTGGAGGGGGCTGCCTTCAGGGTGGGGTCACAGGTGATGGGGGCTGGTATCCCTTCTGGAGGGGGCTGCCTGCAGGGTGGGGTCACAGGTGATGGGGGCTGGGGTAGGGGTGTCCCATCTGTAGGGGGCTGCCTGCAGGTTGGTGTCATGGGTGATGGGGGCTGGGGTAGGGGTGTCCCGTCTGTAGGGGGCTGCCTGCAGATTGGTGTCATGGGTGATGGGGGATGGGAGATTCCTTCTGGAGGGGGCTGCCTGCAGGGTGGGGTCACAGATGATGGGGTTGGGGTGCCCTGTCTGGAGGGGTCCGTCTGCAGGTTGGGGTCATGGGTGATGGGGGCAGGGGTGTCCCGTCTGGCGGGAGCTGCGTGCCACGGATTGCGAGGCACAGACACACAATTTGGCTGGGGTGTGGCTGGGGATTGCGAGGTGTTGGTGTGCGATTTGGCTGTTGTAGAGGCTGGCCTTGCGTGGGAGAGCATGTTTTTTCGATGGGGTGTGGCCAGGGATTGCAGGGTGTTTTCACGTGATTACGCTGGGGTGCTGCTTGATATCATGGGTTGTTTTCGTGCAATTACGCTGGGGTGCGGCCGGGGATTGCGAGGTGTTGTGCGATTTGCCTGGTATAGGGGCTGGCTTTGCGTGGGAGGGCAAGCGTTTTCTATGGTATGCGCCCGGGGATTGACGAGTGTTTTCATGGGATTACGCTGGGGTGCGGCCAGGGATTGCAAGGTGTTGTCGCATGATTTGCCAGGTGTAGGGGCTGGCTTTGCGTGGGAGGGCACGCGTTTTCTATGGGGTGCGCCCAGGGACCGTGGGGTATTTTCATATGATTACTCTGGGGGGCTGTATGCTGGCCCAGGGATGGCGCTGATGCTTGCGCCGTGTTAGGCATTTCATTTGCTTTTTACTGTGCGTGGGGGCGTGTTGGGGGCATTACACGCGCAGCCTGCTGTTACTTGCGCGACGGCTACTGATGCCTCTGGGAATCCATGAGTACGCATGTCACGCAAAGATTTCTCTGCACCATGGCTCGCGCAGACTCCTTCTCGGCCGCAGCTCTTGCGCCTTTTTTATGCACCCGATTCTATGAATTGGGTCCTGAGTGTCAACATTTTAAATGCTCAGTTATTAGCGATGATTATTTCCACCTTCTACAGATCATTCTGTTGTTAGATATACCTTGTGAATTAATGGTGGTCAATTTTAGATGAAATGTTGATTATCCAAATGATTAAATGTGCTTCCCATTCAATTCTATGTATGTTTTCCCATCTGTGTGAATTTATTTTAAAGAAAAATGATGTGGTGGGAATAACGATTTATTTTAGGATGCAAATACATATGCCCTTACTGATATGTTTAATGTTAATACTCAGAATAAATCTGCTCTAAAGAATGAAGGTTTTTGCCTCCATATAAGTATTCCAGTCTTTGGTGTTTGTTTTTCATGTTTGGTTGGAGAATAGTGCTGTACGTGATGCACGTCTTGTATAGTTGGATCGCTGCACCTAGTAAAAGAGAAACCATTACTACATAGCCCCTGACAGGCTTACTTTTGGACAGCAACACAGTTGTAGTTCTATCTCTGGAGTATCTAGGAACCAACTAGTATTGCTCGTGTCTATGATATATATTAGATGTTATCAATTTCTTCTCTACACCGTTTTATCACAAAACCAACAAGAATGTGCACTTGCACTATAGTGTCTTTTATACTTTTAAATAGAAATACATTCAGAATGCTCTTACTCTCTTGTTTAGCATTTATGTATATGTATTATTTTGCATAGATATATGAGCATTAAAAATAATATAGTCTAAAAATATACAGTTCCCAATATTAGCAACATAGTAGTTGAGTCCCAGAGCCAGAGTCCTACTCGTCTATTAATTTCCAAAATGTTAATCAGTAATGTGTGTGTGTGTGTGTGTATGTGTCTAGTATGGTACAGCAAACCTTAACATCATATTCACAATCATGGTGCTGTCTGGATTGGCGAGACAGCTGGCAGGTGAGGTCATACATACCAACCCCTGAATAACCGTATAAATGGAATGGTGTAGAAAATCTGTTATAGGTCCATGGTGTAAAAGGGCAGTTAACTAAGCACAAACCAAAAGCAATCTAAAGTGATGGGTTAAAAATTACAAGTAAAGCTTTTTATATATACCTGAAGGGTTTCCTTTTGTCTGTCCTCTATGCGTTGATGGATCCACTTATCCTAGCCAAGTACTATTAGCTTCACACGCTGTACACAAACTCAACCATGATATACTCTGTTTTCACCAGCACATGGAAAGTTGAAAGGATTACCTATCAAAAACACATCATGGCATTTCTTAAGGGTATAGCCACGGATAAGAAAAATCTGCAAGAAATTGGTTAAATGGCTTATTTCAGCCCTCAAAATATGGAAACTGCCATAAAATCAGAATTCAGAAAATGTGGCAAGTTTTAGTCCAATGAGCAGTTTACTAACTCAGTGATTAGGCATCGGAAATCTCTTTTCGCCTTCTTACCAAATTAGCTCAGCGCTGCAATTTAGTTGTGTCTCCAATTTATTGAACTAACCATTAAAAATCAAAATTTGATAAAATTGGCAAAGTGCCCAAATAGGCGCAAAAACTAGAAGACTACAGTCATGGCCCATTGATGAAATCAGCTGCTTTCTTTCTCTCTTACCCAGGCAGTCAAGTCTTGTAGAACCAGCTGAGTCCTCCAAACTCTACCTCCATCTGGCTTCTTGACCAAGCTGGCCTCTCACCGGTTCTGTCAAGTATGCTCCTAGTTTATAAAGCGTATGCCCACCCTCCTATTTATATGGAACGACCCCATTTCCCTGCTAACCAATCTTAAATCGTTAATTTAATCAGCAATTTCATCAACTGCTCTGTTTTTTCCATTTGTTTCCCATTGAGATAGCATTCGTTTTCAAACCCTCCCCCATTTTGGAAACGCTTCTCAAGACCCTTGCCAGCTCATTTCTGGCTGCTATTAGCTGAACTCAAAAACATTTCATGTCTTTCAGTTGAGTTTCTCATTGATTAACATTGATTTCACCAATATTTACATAAGAAACTGCAGTTTAGGAAGTGTACATCCTCTAAATATAGCTGCAGACACTTAGCATTTGCTGCTAATGACTAAAATTGCATGACTAAAAATGTTTCTATTTCATGCCATTCAAATTTTAACATGGCGGATTTCCCAGAATTAGGATCGCTTGGAAATATTAAAATGAAAATTACTTAAACTGTATCTGGTACTATTTACAAAGGTGCTCTATGAAGGCATGTAAACACGCTTCTCTTTCAGTGTTTAATGAATCATTTCAAAATACACTTCTTGTTAAACTAAAAGCTACATCATTTTGACTTTTCATGTTCCCTATTTTCAAATTTAAAGGAGAGAAAAAACACATAAGTCGCTCAGCATGCACTTATCTTGGCATAGCACAAAGCAATGTTTTAATAACATGATTTATAAGTAATATAAAATAGAAATTAACACTTTCATAGTTCTTCAATGTCTGTGTTTTGCATAAAAGAATTGTATTTTAAACAAATAGTACTTTTTTTTCAGCACTGTCAGCTTGTCTCATGTCACTTGCTGTGTAGGCTTGTTTTCTTTACCAGAATTCAATGCAATTGAAAATGGTTTAGGACCAATTTGTGTAATGTACTTGTCAGGGAAAGGAAGAGATATCAAAGCCAATAGATTTGAATGGTCATATGTGAATATGAAGCCACCTTTGTCAAAGTCAATAGCCATTATTTAACATATCATCATCTTCATAAACCTATTTTTCAGGCATTTACAGCTTGCCTTCAATTGTAAGCTGTTCAAATCACAGGTACATTTATGCAGTTTGCAACACTTCACACTGCTGAGCCACATGAGTGTGCAATTAGGAGGGGGACACCAGTGAATATCTAATGAGAACCAAGGGGGATTACAAACAGGAACCCAAATCCTTAGTGAGAGGAGGGATCTAAGCTGATGCAAAGAGAATGAATCTGCAGAGGCCCAGGAGTAATGCAGGAGAATGGTATTGAGTGTAACAGGCCTGAAGCACCTGGGCAGGAGAAATACTTGAAACATGCCACAATGTTGGAGAATGCTGCATGCTGGGAAACTGGGTTCTGAAGCCAAGAATTAACTGAGAATGCATTTATTGATGGATTCTTTGTTTGCTGTGAATTTGAAACTTCAAGGTGACAATAATCTGACCATGCTTCAGACCCAGAACATGGTGGCCTTTAATTTATTGATTGAGTTATTACACTGTGGAAAACTGCATCTCAACCTCCAGCACAAACCGAAAAAGTGTTCATTAATTTATTCATAGCATTTGGGGCAATTGAGACCCAACTAAAATAAGGAACAATAAACATACTTTTTGACTGACAAGTTGCCTGCTGGGAAATTTAAGAGGTAAAGCCCACAATGAACTTAGAAAGCATTCATTGATTGTTACAATGTATGCTCAGTTAAATGAGTCCCACCTCCTATAGTGAACTGTGAAAGGGCTCAATGACTGACACGCTGTGTCATGGAAAACGAGTCCTAATTCTAAGCACAGAATGAGAAATTCATCAAAATGTAGTCATGCTCTATTTTGGAATTCAGGGGCCAAGCCCTCAGAATCATGGAATAATAGACTGCATGTTCACTATATGCCTCCCACACTCCTCAACCACCATAGAGTAAAGACACTGACACAAGACCAAGTGACTACTCACAGTTTCAGACAGGGGCTAATCCGGAACCCCAGGAAAAGGTGTATAAAAGGTGTTATGTAGCATTATGTATGGTTTGTCAAATATATTTAGAAATATCACCAGAGTATGACTGCTGTGACCAGATGACTTCCTGTGAGTGGGCTTGTTCTTCGGCTGTTATTATGTCTTTGAGTGCCGGTGGTACTGCTAGCCACAAGTTCATTTTCTTGCTCAGTGATATATTATAGGGTGACTGTACATACACATTCTGCTGACTGGTCACTGGTTCCTGACATTCTGCTGACTGGTCACTGGTTCCTGTTGTATATGTTGGTCCCAATTGTACTGTCGCTTCATCTAGCTCAGTATACATATTGAACACAGATATGTTCCTGGCTTCCAAAGGGACAACCTTTTCTGGTTCCAAGTGGAAGGTGCAACTGTTCATCCTGCACAAAGAAGTTCCATGTGGAAGATAATCTTTCTGGAATACCAGGTGCTGATAATGGGTGGACATAAAGATACAAACATGGCTCTGATCAGTACACACAGGTGCCATGGATGCACTACAAACTGGTTGCAGTGACAGTCTGGGTTTTGGTGCACTTGGTTGATGGCTCATCACATTGACAATTAGAGATCTCTAAGATGTGACAGAAAGAGTGTAGACAGTTTGAGTAGTTTTGTACTTTTGTACTCTGCCCGCATGCAGGGATTTTGTTGGCGATGGGAGTAATTTTAGAGTGTGCTCTCTCCTGCAGTTGTCCCTCCTGTGTATTACTGACCCTACTGGGGCAAGACCCATTATCAATACCATTGTCAGAAAATGCCTGTCCCAGTGTTCTTTCATGACAATAATTGGATGCAACTGGCGGGTGTACTTAACACAGTCGCAAACATTATCAATATTGTGCTCACCAAAATATAAGTCTGCAGGAGTGCAAGAGGTGGAAGATGAAATGGGAGTGGGAGGCTGTGAGACATTGTACTCTTTGCAAATGGCTAATTGACCGTGGCCCTGCACTGACAGACGGCTGAGTCGCAACTCCAAGTCTTGATGCATAGCCCTCTTTTCCAGGGAGTCTTTGGACAGATACATGGCTGCCTCCTAACCATAAATATGGACCTTTATTGTGTTCTTTCACCACATAAAAGAATGGGGTACATTTCTCATTTTGTTGGACTATGGAGTTAAGGCAATTGGACTTTGGACTTGCTGCAACGAAGTGTCAAATGCAGTGGAGCCATTGACAACATTCATTTAGTAGCATTAGACACCTTGGGCCTTATTAAATGACTGACGGTGTGTTAAAAACAGTTGTAAAGTGTCAGTAACATATGCACTGCCATAGTACTGCCAGTTCTCCGCTCCACCAAATTCCAACCTCAGAGTTAAAACAAAGTATTTACTTTCAGCAGATAGGTGGTGGACAATCCTCCATTTTCTCTCCAGAAATTGTCAGATTTACCACAGCAGAATTACCTTTAAGAGTACATTTGACGAAATCCTTGTCGAGACCTATGGCCTAACTCTGCTGTTACCCTACACGCAATCCTGAGGTAAAATCACGCGACCGAACGGCAGTAACGTTAAAGGGGTTTGGCGATCATTCCTGCAGAACTACTGCCAACCTTGTCATGTGATCACTTGTCTGGTGTTTAAATGAATACCAAATGGCATCCAAACCAAGCTTTCCTGACCATTTGGGTGTAAGGTGTCAGAGCATACAGAGTTACATTTGAAAACCATCTCTGCCCAAGCTGTCTGAGCGTGGGTGAGGCAAAAAAGCTAAAATATGCTCTCATATTCCTTTTCACTCTTTTTCTCCTCTGTGCAGTCCTCTTTCTGTATTTTTCACTTTATGTTAGTTAACATGGTAACAACTTTATGCCCAGGTTTGCAATTGGTTCTTAACAAATAAATGAACTCGAAATAGAGGTGACATAGGAAACGGAATAACCCTGTTTTTTCCAATGTCTGTTTTTCTAGGTGCCTTGCATTACTCAATGATTATGGGAACTGGGTCGAGGAACTGGAACTGATAACGAATAAAATAATTGATAAGCAGACTAACGTATTATGGGACGTGGACAAAGCCATGTTGAAACTCCTAGAGGCTGCTAAACATGAGAATTATTCTATGACAGACCTCTGGGCCTACACCTTTGTCGCCTCAGCTCTAAAAGGAGTAAGAAGGATCATGTTATCATTGAGAATATTGTCATTGATTGAGTACCTTTGGGCACGGGTCAAGTTTTCCAAAAGGTCAACATGTGCCTAAATGGGAACATTTCTTCTAATGTGAATGTACAACTATTTAATTTGTCATACTGATTTTACTGAATGTTACCTCCTATGCTTGTAAAAATAAATTATAGTAAATTGTATTTTTACGCATGCTGGAGCAACACCCACATATAGTATAGAAACCCTGGCAGAGGTCTGCGAGTGAGGATATTTGCTGATTGGGCATCACTTACACTAGCTAATGTGTGTGTCTACAGAAGCATTCAATGCACAAAAGAATCCAGGGAGGGCAATGTGTGTACACAAAGGCAGACATTTTACAATAGAAATCAGCTGAGACCAAGTGTATGCAAAGTCAGTGATTTCACAATAGAAAACAGATGAGACAAAGGGTGTATCCAAAGGCATCCATTTCACAAAGGAAGACAGATGACCCAACGGTTGCAGCCAAAGGCAGTCATTGCTCAAATTAAATCATGGGAGCCATTGCGTGTATCCAAAAGGCAGCTATTGCTTAAAATAACAAAAATATATGACTATGAGTATGGATAAAAGCAGCCCTCCCACGCTTGAAAGCAGGTGAGCCAGAAGATGATCCAAAGCCAGTTATTGCAAACAATAAACTAGGTAAGACATTGTTTGTATCCACAGAAAATAATTCCAGACAATAAACCAGGTGAGACAATGGTTTTTTCCAAAGGCATCCATACATAAAATAAACCAGGCTATTCAAATTATGTAACCAAAGACATCCATTGTTCACGATACACCAGGTGATCCAATGGTTGCATTCAAAGGCCGCAGTTGTACTGAAGAAGCCAGCTGATCCTATAGTTGTATCCAAAGGCAGACTTGCATAAAATAAACCAGGCTATCCAATGGGTGGCTCTAAAAGCAGCCATTGCACTGAAGAACCCGAGGCAGACAGTGGTTGTATCCATAGGCAGTAATTGCATACAAAACAGGTGAGCCACTAAGGATATTGAAACGCAGCCATTGCTCTAGAGAAGCCAGATGACCTGCTGGCTGTATTCAGAGGCCACCATTGCATAAAAGAGACCTGTTGAGCAAATGGGTGTAGCCAAAGACAGCCATTACGTACAAAAACAGGTGACCAAATAGTTGTATCAATGACAACAATTACATAAAAGTAACCAGGTGATCCAGAAGATGCATCCAAAGACAGCCAGTGTACACAATAAACAAGCTAAGCCTACACTTGTATCCAAAGGCAATCATGGGTATACTCAAAGACAACCATTGCACACAGTAAACCAGGTGAGCCAATGACTGTATCGAAAGGCAGCCACACCATAAAAGAAAACAGGTCAACTGATAGTTATGTCCAAAGGCATCCATTGAATAAAAGAAGACATGTGACATAGAAGATGTATTGAAGGCAGACATTGCAAAGAACACACCAGCTGAACCAATGGATGTTTCTAAAGGCAGCCAGTATACACAATAATCCAGGTGCACCATTGTATGTAAATGTAGGCAGATACTGCATAAACGAAAAGAGCTGTACTAGTGGTGTGTCCAAATGCAGCCCTTTCACAAAAGAAGCCAAGTGAGTCCGAAGAGGTATCCGAAGGAAGCCATTGCACGCAATAAACCAGGTGAGCCAATGGGTTTATCCAAAGGCAAAACAACAGGGGCGATGGCTGGGAGTTTTGGAATTCATCCTGACATCTGGCATTGCTGTGGGCAACCGTCCAGAGCATTGGCCTTCAGCCTGCTAAGCCATTACAGAAAGGTGAAAGACCAAATGCAAACCAAGCTTGGTCCCACCCTAAGAAGGGCAGTCTAGCCCAAACTGCTTGGTGACATCCTTTCTGCATAACACCACAAGCATCCCCAGACATGTTTCGACATCATTGGGTGTCATCAGTGAGGAGTAGTTTGGGTCTCTAGTCCCACTAGACTCAGGACCAACTTCTGGGCATATCCGTGCCACTTGTGGTGATGAAGGAAAACCAAAATTAATTTTAACCTCCGGCATAGCTCTGGACAACCTTACAGGCCATTTTTCTTCAGCATGCCTCGCCATTACAGAAAGGGGAAAGACCATATGCAAATCAGACTTGGGCCCCCCCAAGAGGGGCTATATCTTAATCAGATGCCTTGTTTGCATCTTTTATTTTACAAAGTCCTTTGATCAATATCTCTTTTTCGAAGGTGAGTGCTCTATGATCATTGAAAGGTTTCGTATAAGGTAGAGTCACAAGACAAAACCCTTGTTAGGAGTGTAAATACCTAGATTTCACTATCCAATCGTCATTTTTTGTGACTCAAGGGAATTGTAAATAATGTATTTATTTTGTTCAATTTGGACTGTCATACATCATGACGAATTGTAAGGACCCCCCCTCCCACCTTGCGTAAGAACTATTATTTTCTTGCTGACTTTCCAGCTTCTTTGATTCCTGTGTTTTGTTAGCTGAACTCCAAACGCCACCCTCTCTAATAGCGTTAAGGACCCAATCCCACCATAATCGTTGAGAGCTTGAAAATCAGCAGAGTGCATTCTGGTCCAGCGTCAGAGCCAATTTCCCATTTGTAGTATCTCTGTCGGTGCCCGTTTATATTGTCATTAGAATACATTTTGACCAGACTTTACAACCCACATTTGGAAGCTCATGCTTGCGGTTTGGGGTATTCATGTTTTTCCTCTTGGATTTGTATTTTTCCAAAACATCCCTTCATTTGGGTACTTCTGTTTTTCTTTTTTAGGCACTTACATCTTGCTCTATTATTTTCCAGGTATCTGAGTCCAGAGTATCCAGCTGGAGTAGAGTTCATGAGACAGGAGCCGTGCCGTACACTGTCTGCACTGCAGTGAACAAACCAGCCGTTGAAAGATCAAGCTATACGAACCCAGGCAAGATACTGCTAAAAAATTGGGGAAATGTTGGGAAAATCTGGTGGTTTAGATATGGCAGGTTTTATTACTTAGTTACTACCTGACCTACAACTGGAAATATACTTCCATATTCAAATCATATCCCGAAAGCCTCAAGCAGCTATGCCCCGGCCCTCCATTTTCAATGTCTTTCATTGAGCAAGCCATTCTCTAGATTTTTGACAGTTTGACAGCATGTAGACATAGCAGGATAGGGCTGAGAAGTAGGCAGCACATAGATAATCAGTGAATACGACAGCGTTAAATTGCAGTTCATTTTGGTGAGTAGGATTCAAGTGTTTGTTAGAAAACATTTGTTTTTTGAGTGCCCAGTCAGATCCAAGGATGAGTCCAGAGCATTCCATTGGCTGTTTATTTGTTGAGTATGACCTTAGGGAAGGACACAACAGTTGATATAAGACTGAGATCTAAAGCCAGTTAGTATAAGGGTATCACGCTGGACTCTTTGCCCTTAACTAGCCATAGACCAAGAGGTTGGCCTATGCTTGGCATCCTCCCTCACCTGCACCAGCTAGACATTAGAAAAAGGCGGGGCAGCAGGGGCATGCTTTTTCTTTTTTTAAATCCTCTCCACCCTGCGGTAGGCATAGTAATTTCTATCATGGGTCACCAGGACCCATGAGCACACGAATCCCATCTCACCCCCTCTACCCCTCAGGCTAAGCCAACTCCAGCCCTGCCACCTACCTTCTCAGTTATCCGGCCCATGAAGCGTGTGTCAGTTGAAGCTTTCGCCGTCATTTTCTCACCCCTCTTCCCCCTTTGGCTGACTCACACCCCGACACAGCTTGTTCCGTGCTCCACTCTGCTATATCTGACATTCTTGATATACTAGCCCCTGTCATGAGGATCCGCTTGAAGCCCAAAGCCAAGTGCAACTCCTGGTATGATTCAGACCTCGTCACCCTTAAACGCAAGTGCAGAAAGGCGCCGAGGAAATGGCATGCTTACTGCACATCCTCTGACAAACTGGCCTGTCACCTGCTCCAAAGGCAATACCGGCTCTCTGTCCGTACCAAGAAGAGAACCCACATTCAAGCTCACGTCTCTGCAGCATCTAACAACTCGGTCGAACTCTTTAAAATCTGCAAGGAGCTGACCAATCCTGCCGCAGTCTCTACCTCTCCTGTCCCCTCCCAGACCCTCTGCACAGTGCTGGCTTCTCACTTCATCTCCAAAACTCAGGACATCCTGTCCTCTCTCGCTTCCTCTCCCCCTCCTCCCTCTACTCCCTGCTCTTCCTCTGGCCCTTCTGTGGCCACCTCTCCTCCCTCCTTCTCTGCCTTTCCCCTGTTCTCCCCTGACAAGGTTTCTAGACAAGTCTGATCTATGAAAGTCTCGTCAAAACAGGTTCACCCCTGTTCCTCCAAAACCATCAGGGACCACATTGAGACTCTGGCTCCTGCTCTGGCTGATTTCTGCAACCACTCCTTCACCACTGGAGTCTCCCCCCCCCCCGAAGCATTCCCTTGTGTACCCTCTTCATAAGAAACCCCTTGCCGACCCTTCTTGCCCGGCTAACTATCGTCCAATCTCCATCACTCCCTTCCTCGGCAAACTCCTGGAAAAGCTGACCATCTCTCAGCTTAACCTTTACAGTGAATCTGTTGGTTGTCTCCATGACCACCAGTCTGGATTCAGAGCTGCCAGAAGCACAGAAACTGCTCTCCCGAGCATCCGTGAAGACCTGCTCTCCAACCTCGACTCCAACACCCCCTGTGTCCTCATCTTACTTGATCTCTCTTCTGCCATCCTGCTCAACCATCTCCGTGATAACCTGGGTATCACCCATCAGGGCCTGGCTTGGCTGACCTCCTTCCACTCGGACTGACCCTCCCAGGTCTGGCTTGGGTCCTTCCCATCCAGTATCTGTATATCTGCCTGTGGTGTTCCCCAGGGGTCTAACCTCTCTCCCTGGCTGTTCAACCAATACCTGGCACTTCTTGCCCACTGCATTGCTGGTCTTTGCCCAACTTTCAGTGCTATGCGGATGACACCCAACTCATTTTAAGGCTCCCTTCCACCACTTCTTCTCCTTCTCTCATCTCCGACTGTCTTTATGCTATCCAGGAGTGGTGTGCCACCAATGTTCTCTGCCTTAATGTCAGTAAGACTGAGATTCTCCTCATCAGCACACCTGCTCCCTCCTTTCCTGTCACTCTCTGGCTGGCCTCCGTTGGTCCTCTTCCCACTCACACCTGTGAGGCTAAAAACCTTGGGGTCATCTTCGACTCCACACTTTCCTTCTCTCCTCACATCTCTGACGTCTCTAAGAAGTCACACTACCAGCTGCACCTCCTCAGAGGTATTCCTTTCCTCTCCTTCCCCCATACACTCACTGTCTACATAGCTCTGGTTCTCTCTAGGCTGACCTACTGCACCAGCCTCTTTCTCAATCTGCCTGCCTCTACTCTCCGCCCTCTGCAACTCATCCAAAACAGGACTGCAAGACTTGTCCTTGGCTTCAAGCCCAGGGATCGTATCTCTCCAGGACTAAAATCTCTGCACTGGGTTCCTGTGGCGGCGAGGATTAAGTTCAAAACCCTCTGAATTGTCCACAAGGCCTTCTGGGGTCTGGGACCTCAATACCTTCAACACGCTCTTCCTAAATATCTTTCCTCTCGAGCTCTTCGCTCATCCACCTCCAACTCCCTCTGGGTCAGTCGCTTTTCCAAGCAGCAAGTTGGTGGTAAATCACTTTCTTCTGTTGGGGCCTTCCTCTGGAACAGCCTCCTGGCCCCTCTGATACTTGAGGCGAACCATCTCCGGTTCCGCAAGCACATCAAGACCTTCCTCTTTGCTTCTGCTTTCTCTCCTCCTCCTCTCCTCTGCTGATCTCCTGACTGAATAGAAACTGCACTGGTTACCTGGTTACCCTCTGATCTCGGGCCCAGGTCCCCTCCCGCCAGTTGCACACCTGCACTCGGGGGCTGTTCTGTATCCCTACAGCCCCGACTAGCACTTGACACCTGATGACTGCACTTACCCTTGCACTAGCCTCCTGCTGGCCACACTTTTATTTATGTATTGTCTTTATTTATTTTACTGTTATCCTATGTACTGCACCATCCCCTCCCCTTTCCCTCCGCACTTTTCCCCTTCCCCTTGCTCCTTCCCTTGCACTTATGCGATCTCAATGTCACCTGGCCTAGTAGGATTGTTGTCTTTGTCTTCCCTCTATTTCCCCTCCCAGGCCTCGTCGCGCCTTGAAACAATTGTGTATAGGCGCATTATAAATGCCATATCATATCACTCTCCTCCTCCTCATGCTCTCTCCGTTCCTCCCTCACGGGGTGGATTATGAACTGCAAGCTTTGATATTGTGTGCCCTGTGGAAATCAAAAGTAGCAGAAGAGAAACCCTTGATCAGAACACCATCACAAATAATGTATAAATGCTGTTTGCCTACTTTGCAACTCTGAGCAAAACCATCTTCCATTTTTATAATGAGCGCAGATAGACCTGGATGACAGCATTTCCTGACATGTTGAGTGCTTTCAGTAAACATGGTGGTGCAGTAATGCATCATTAATTACAAGGATGAGGAGTCAGAGCAAACCGTTGAAACCACGAATGCCGATGGCACATCTCAGAGTGTGCTGATCAGGGAGATGGGGAATAGCTTAACTAATTTGACGACAAGCTTGAAACATTAACATCCAACGCAGAGGCCAATAAGGCACTTGTGACACATCCAATACCTGCTTGCGTGTATGCTGACACAGACCCTAGAGAAGCACATAGTGTCGAAAACAGCTCCCAAATAACCTGCAAAATGCCACAGTAGTGAGGCAGGCCACCTCACCTTCAGGAAAGAGAGCAAGAACTTTCTGGAATGCTGGTAAACAGAGCAGCAGCTTAAGCCAGCTGCTCCTGCTCCCTCTTGGCCTATGGCTGATTTACTGGAAATGAATAACTTTCAAAAAAAGAAATTGAGGTCCCTGAGAATCCTCTACCTAAAAGAACAAAACAAGGAAGTGACATGGAAATTAATGACATTTATGCTCTACTGCTGAAGGTCTCACAGGATATAGGGGAAATGAAAATCACCCTGAATGAGCTATCTTCCAAAGTGGGTCACCTTGAGACAAGAATGGTTAAGGTGGAGTCTGAAAATGTTTCTCTAACTACTGAAGTTGCTGGAAGTTACAGAGCGGATAAGGAACTTAGTTCTGAGGTTTCTGACCTAAAGAAAAAGAATTTAAGGCTGGAGATAGAAAGGAGAATGTTTAACTTGCGCATGCTAGGAGTGAAAGAAAGTCATAGCCTGAACAAAGATTTGGTCACAGAGTTGATGGGATTTTGACCGAGGTGCTGGGAAAAAAAAGTATTGAAGGATGGAGACCTGGACTTTGCATACAGAGCTGGGAAATTCATGGAGAATGAAAAACCTAGACAAATAATCCTGGCATTGACAAAAATAAGCGTGAAGGGGAGCATTTTGAAACCGGCAGGGTAAAAAGGGAAACTCATGCTCAATGGTGCCTCTTTGGCCATCTATCCAGACTATCCAAAGGAAGTTGTGGCGTTGAGAAAGGCTTTCAAGTTGGCAAAAAGCTTGGCTATGGAAAGAGGCATCAAGACTATTTTGGTCAAACCTGCTACTTTAAAGATTTTCCTGGAGGGGGGGTGAAGTCTACAGAGGACCCATCTGAGGCAGAGTGCTGGCTAAGGGCTAAAAGAATCAGGAATGATAGAAATAGAATTATGCTTTATTTGTTCATAATTTTTTCATATATGACATATATACTTATACATGCTCTATTTGTTATTATATTTCTTTGTTCCAGCCCAATCATTCTCTAGGTTTGTTAAAAATATAAATGTTTTTTTATTAATGTTCATATTTGGTTGGATCTGCTAAAAGCATTTCTTAACGGTCATTTCGTTTCAGTGTTTGACTTATGAAAGCTCTCGTGATGCAGAATGTGGTGCCTTCCTCTAACAGTGGATGGAATGCTGGGAGATTGGAGTTGCATGTTTGTTTACGGGCCTCATACAGAATTGTAAGATATTTTAGTTGATGTAACTGAGGCTGTTGGGAATGCTGAGTTGACTTTGTTGTTTCTTTCTCTCGATGAACCGGGAACTGGGGGAGAAGTTTTTCGGCAATGATATGATTGGTGGGACAAGTGATGTCATTACGCTGGTTACGACAGAGGATGTCTGCCCTTGTCCCTTTAGAAGGTTGTCATGCCGTGCGCGGTCACATGAGTTCCCAAGCATAGATATGCTTGCGTTGTGCCTTCCGTGCTTCGGCACCTCCCCAGAACGAAATGTTGCTTCCGGGTATAGTAGGTTGGACTGATGTTGAATGGATCAGCTTCGTGGTTTGGAGGATTTAGGTAATATATATTTTGAATTTGATTTCATTTGTAAATAACCTGACTTGGCTTTTCTGGACGCTGACGCGCAACGATAATTGAATGTGGAAGTGTTTACTATTGTGCTGCTTTTCCTACTTCTTCCTTACGGGGTTGGATTTGAAGAGACCGTGAAATGGTATAGCAATTGAAAGGGGTTGATATGGATCTGAAGTCGGAACTGAATGCTTCATTAAGATAAATAGATATTACGGTGGCATTATGCAAGACATTCAGATGGCATTGGCCTCATAAGAGCAACAGAATGTGAACCCGTACTTTAGATTCACAAGTTATATCCCCAATGTAGACCGAGATCTCCTGTTAGCAGGCATGTTAGTGGTATAGAGATGCGGGAAGGGGCTAGAAGGGATCGGTGATGGACAAGCATTTTTCAGTAGAATGGAAGGTTTATCAGCCCTTGATTCGATCTTATTATTGAATCGGCTCTGTACTTTCTGGATGGGAGTGGGTGGAGATTTGCCATGATGGGAATTTACGTGATACGCCCAAAAATGGAAACCGGCTGATTGGTTATATTTGATGCTTTGTAGTCTGATATACCCCTCGTGGGAGATCCCTGGCTCTGATCCTGTTATACTTACTTTACCCTTTATAGGTTTAGGTCTGGTTTCATAGTATAAGGGTTGATATGCATTGGGTAAGGGACAGTTGTATGAATGGAGTACTCACTGTGCAGTATTTATGACATGCTGCCCCCAATTCAACTAGAACAAGGTATACACCATAAAGGATACAGGTGGAGTTAACTTTAAAGGATACAATATGGATCCGAATTCTTTCTTCTTAACCTTTACTGAAGAATCCTCAAGGAAGAATCCTTTCCATTGATTACACCCACTGTCTGATACAAAACACGGCCAGAGCGAGGAATCAATTGAAAGGATGAATAACTATGCACATTCTCCAATCTGTGTACAAAGAAGCATAAGGTAAGTAATAAGAATTTTAGCTGTACTCCTTAAATTCCACTAATGCTACACTAACCTGTAGGAGTGGTTTGTCGAGTTGAGGTGAGCTTCAATGTTCCAAATGAATCCAAAACACCAACACAACGGAAGGGAAGGGGGGAAGTTAGTAGGAAACTAATCCCGAACGGAACGAGGGCCGAACTAGAGTCGGGTAGGTGCACTCTGGATAGTGTCCTTAGTTCGGTGCACTAAACATAACACAACATAAACCTGGTATCTCCAGCAGGGTGTAAATGGAAGAGTATTTGGTTGGCAGAACGTAGATCACCTTGATTAATGTTGGAAAACAAATTGTCCTGGCATCTCCAGAAGTTCAAACAGAAAATCTTTCTCTATACAGTAGTGCGTTATTCACCGTTGATGCCAAATTGGAAAATAAATTAATCCCAACTGGGACACAGTACTTATATCTCAGTAAATGAATGTTCGTGGACACGGGACTAAGAAAGATGCTGTAAATACTCCCATAGCTCCGAGAGTAGCATTGAAGGTTATAAACGAATGATAACACACAGCAGTGGACATGTGCTAGAAGTATACCTTACGGCAGGTAAGGCGAAAACACCTCCGCGGGAAACAGCAAACGGCTTCGGGAAGCCGCCACGAGGTGCATCAATCGGTTTTGATGCTCAGGTGTCAAGAAATAGCGTGGAAATTGGTCCGGAATCCAGGAATGGAAACGGAAAAGCTTTAAGAAGCTTAGGGCAGAAGGGACGCGGTCCGCACGGAAACAAACCACCAGCAGGAAACAAAGTTGCAACAATCAGAAGCGCGCAGCGCTTAGAGAACAGGACCTAAATACGTACCAAAGGCACGTGACTGGTGAGCCAAAGGCGCGATCACGTGACTTTAGGAGCAGGAATGCAATGCCATTTCGAAGGGAGTTTGGAAAATAGCCTCCACCTGTTATAGAACGGTCTTGCTGCCGTTCTGAAAGCATATGGACTCCTGCTACCGTATGCAACAGGTGAGTGAGGCATGACAATTTAGCAACGCACGAGGTGAATTGTGTGGTAGGGGGAATAATAAGAATTGATTTCTGTTATGGCAGAATGCATGATATATAAATGGTATGGGCTTTTTCATTTGGATATAGGGTCTTATATGAACTTATATAAGGATGGGTGGTAAAATAACAAGGAGTGATGCAAAATCACTTTTGATGTTGCAACTCTTTTACTAATCGCTACATGTGAGAGCAGTATGATCTGTGCTTTTATGGACCTTCAAAGGCGCACTGTACGGGTTTGATGAACAAGTGGGAAGATTGATGGCTGTGAAACCATGACAAGGATGGGGGAGGGGCTACTGGATCTAGATGTTCCAGGCGGATAAGGAATGAGAGTGAGACGGGAATGAGTGGGGTGAGATTCTGGAATGAACATTACGCAGAATTTCGGTTTCTATATGGGATGATTCATTAATCCGAATATGAGAGTGAAAAGGGATTACATATGGGCTAGAGTTTTGAAATTTCACTTAAGGTTTGTGAGTGGGATGATGGGACGGTTAATGATGAGACGGATAGAGGATTATATATTCAATACATTATACAATGTGACTAGAAAGGTAAATCATTTTGGACTTGATTTTATTACTGTAAAGTATAGTTTACATGATGAGAATCCTTAAAAGGGAGCGGGGTGGTGCTTCTTTCTTCATAATTGTGGAACAGAGGTTCCAGAGGTTTGGGTTGAACAAATGCAAGGGATTGGGGTGTTGTATCTTTTTAGTTTGGGTTATTTTTATTGTTTGGTGTAATGTGTCCGTAGGTTTCATCACAGGAGGTTTGCTTGACAGTGCTCTTATGGCAGTCTCATATAAAAGGAACTTAAGGATAGTCTCCTGGAAAGTTAATGGAGCAAACTGTGAAAATAAGAGTGAAAATGATTTTGAAGAAACTTGATGAATTGGAGTCAGATATAGCCCTGCTTCAGGAGAAATGGAAGCGAGAATGGGTTGGCAATGTGTTTAGCTCATCCTTTTCCTCTAGTTTGAGGGGTGTTTGCACCTTCATCAGGAAGAACCTGCCAATTACTAAAATGCGTTGTGAGAAGGACAGGGAGGGCAGAATTGTATGTGTGAACTTGATGATTCAAAATGTTAATTACTGTCTCTGTAATATATATGCACCCAATGAGGGGGGGTGTGGAACTTTATTTTTAACTCTAGCTCAGTTCCTACAAAAGATTAATGGAAAAAATAAAAAATGAAATGTTATTGTGAGGGGTGATTTTAATGTTTTACTTGACCCTATGTTGGATAAGAATGGAGGGAATTTGACCGATGGCAACACATCTAAAAGAGAAGCATTAAAGAAGATGATGATTGAGTGGAACTTTTCTGACGTCTGGAGATTACAGAATCCTCATCTCAGACAGTATTCCTTGTTTTTGGCAAGACATAAAACGTACTGAAGAATTGACCTATTCTTGACGAATGCTCTGCGCACACAATGTTTCACCGGGATTGAAATCAAAGGCATCACAATCTCAAATAATGCACCTGTGTTGCTGGAACTGAAATTGACTTACCCATTGCCTAATACCAATATTTGGAGCCTAAATATGTCACTTTTTGATGACAATGATATCGTTGATAAGATTGTGAAAGAAGCCAGGCTTTTTGTGGCAGAGAATTGGCCAGGCAAAGTGAAGGTTGAATTTGTGTGGGAGGCCTTTAAGGCTTATATGAGAGGGATGCTAATAGGGCTATCCAGTAAAAAAAAAGAGAATGATCGAAGATGAGATGAGGGGTCTAAATGAAGAAATCGAGATCCTTGAATGGGAAAATATGCAAAATTTCTCAGCGAGTTCGTTGGAAGAAGAAGAAAGAAAAGTTGAAAGATCTACTTACTACAGGGGTTGAGAGTCTTCTATTCAGAACAAGATGCAAAAATTATGAAAAAGGTGAGAAGTGTGATAGACTCTTAGCCCAGTCAGTGCAATTGAAAACGAGAAAGGATTGGTGCTTTATGAGCCTCATGCAATCAACACAATATTCAGAGAGTGTTTCTCCAAACTATATTTCTCAGAGATCAATGTGAGTCAGGAGGGGAGCTATATAAATGGTTGTAATCCTAAAAGACTTGAATATAAACACAAAGATGAACTTGAAAAAGAGCTAAGTGTTGAGGAACTCAAAAAATCAGCAAGTATGTTAAACTCTGGAAAATGCCCTGGCCCAGATGGTCTACCGGCTGAGTTATATAAAATCCTCCCTGATGAAGTTTACAATCTGATGTTGGCTATGTTACATGCTTCTCTTAAAGAGGGTTGGCTACCAGTGACAACAAGACATGCTTCAATATCAACATTTTTGAAGGGAGGGAAATCGCCTTTGACAACAAGCGGTTATAGACCCATAAGCATGATTAATACGGACAATAAAATCGTCGCAAAAGCCCTAGCATTGCGAATGGAACGACTTCTGCCAGCAATAATAGCAGTGGTCGAAGTGGGTGGGAGCGGTTGGGAGCGGTGCTCCTCTACTTCTTTTAATTAGGTTTTACCGTTCCCATACTTTTATTTTAAAAAGAAACCGTTCCGGAACGGTTTCGTTTTAAAATAAAAGTGTAGGAAGAAGTTGAAACTTGCACTTTCAGTGCACTGAACAGGACGTTTCCTTAAAGAGCAGGCACCTGCGTTTTGAGTTTTTTATTGTGCCTGGGAGGGGGCGCGGCGATGAGGTCTTTGGGGAGCGGTGCAGACCAGTAGGGAACATAGTTCCACTACTTCTTTTCATACACTTCGACCACTGAATAATAGACAAGAGTCAAACGGGTTTCGTGAAGGGGAGACATGCCTCTGTCAACACGAGAAGGTTGTTGTTAACGTTATTTGAGAGCAAAGAGGATCAGAAAGAGGTAGTGGTGCTGTCGTTGGACGCGGAGAAAGCCTTTGTCTGGATCGAGTGGGAGTATCTCATGGCAGCCTTGGAGGGTTTTGGGAGTAATTGGATAAAATCGATTATGCTCCTATACTCTTCTCCATGGGCTGGTGTGTAAACGAATGGATATGTCTCTGATCAATTTGATCTTGTAAGGGGGACGAGGCAGGGCTGTCCGCTCTCTCCTATCTTATTCGTCATTGCAATGGAGCTTCTAGCTGTACGGATTAGAGAAGATACTACGATAGAAGGAATACAATTTGGTGAGGCCTGTCAAAATGTTTGGCTCTATGCTGATGACATGCTGCTGGTATTGCAAAACATCAAATCTTCGATTCCGGGGCGTTGATGGATCACATTGAGGCCTTCCATAGACACTTTTGGGATATAAGATTAATTGGTCGAAGTATGAAGCAATGCCAGCGTCAAGTTCCTGTTCGATCTTAAGTATGAGTACGTACAGATTTAATTGGTGTCCTGAACAAATGCATTATTTGGGGATCTGGCTGACAAAAGATGTGTCAAAAATGATGGAGGGTAATCTTGCATTTATTACCCGAAACTTGGAAACCGATTTGAAAAGATGGAATGAGATGAAATTGAGCCTTTGGGGCAGAGTGCACACCATTAAAATGACATGAACTCCAAGAATCAATTATGTACTAAACATGATCCCATTACAGATCAAAAAGTGTTTGTTAAGAACATGATTCAGACTTTCCTGTGGGAAGTTGAGCAGCCGTGTCTGAAATTGTGGAAACTGCAACGGGCTCAGGGAAGTGGTGGCCTGGGTGTTCCTGACTTTGACAACTACCATTTGGCGTTTGGTGCTAGGCACTTAGTCCCATTCATTGAAAACTCAAATGATGTATAGACGCAGGCAGAGACAAGTAGATCTTCCCCCCTCTCTCCTAGAGCTATTCTGACGTCAGTGGACGGGGCTCACTGCAAATTCTTTCCGTCAACAACCTTTCTTAGAGTATGCTGGAAAGCTCTTCAGAAGAAATGCAAACAAAATGTGGTAGGTAACTCCATCACTTCAATTTGGCTAAATCCTGACATCAACTTGGATGGGAAACCCCTACTCTGGCCGAACTGGTTACTAGGAGGTGTCCAGTATCTAGAAGATCTAGTGGTGGGGCAAAAATGGCTCAATTTTAAACAATTGTCTACAAGTAAGGGTCTCCTGGATTGTACTCTAGGGGAATATAGGAAATAACAAAAGGCACTGATGAATAAAGTTCCAGAAGTTGATAAAGGCTGGCATGTCTGGTTGAAAGAATAAAAATCTGAAGGCCATATGGCGTCTACAAGAAGCTGAATCAATACAAGGAATCAAACTCAGAATTATTAGACAAACGGTCAAAGACTCTATGCACAGAGATGTGTGAGAACAGATGGTTAAACATTTGCAAGAATGTAGCTCTAACATCACTAACTCTTGGGGAGAGAAGCCGTCAGATCAAGATATTAAACAGGATCTTCTTGACGCCGGAGAGATTGCACGCTAGGGGCCTTCTTGACTCAGAGGCATGTTGGAGATGCAGACATGCCAGAGGAACATTTGAATATATGATCTGGTATTGTTATGCACTAAGGAGATTCTGGAGGAAGGTATTGCTGAAAATGAATGAAGTTCTCATGCTTGATGTAGAGTTTGACTATGCAAGTGTAATTGTGGGCGAGGATGATTTAATGGCTGTACTCGCATACCATCAAAGATGTTTGTTCTTCAGGGCATCTAACTCAGCAAAAAAAGTAATTTTGAGCAGATGGAAAGATGTCGAAAGCCCAACGTTAGAAGAATGGATATTAGATCTAAGACAAGTGGCCAGAATGGAGACACTAATCCTTTTCAGAGACAAAAAAATGTTCTTATATGATCCGATTTGGGGAAGATTCATGGAATTGTTACTCTAAGAGTATCTTTAATAACCTCTCAGTGTGATGGCTCCTACAATGTTTAGATATATGTTTTTACATTGTTTGATGATTGGACATGTTACTATATGATTTGTATTGTATATGTTGATTTGTTATATTTTAAAATCTAATAAAAATATAAATAAAAAAAGAGAAGAATAGCAGCAAATAAAAGGTGACATTGCAGAGCTGGAAAGTGACTTTGTTCATGTTAAAGAAAAGCTCAATACAAAGCTACAGACTACACAATCAGGAAATGAACAGTAAGCTAAACATCACATAATGAAAGCACAGGCACACGGCCTCAGTTTGGAAAATAATAAATTGTCAGATGAGCTAAATATAACAAGACAAACTGCAACAACGTCAGCACTATGTGGAGGAGATTCTCAAAAGGTTGCATGACAGTAACACTCATGACATATACCACCGCTCTCACAACTGGGAAGAATTACCCAAGAGAAATGAGATGCTCTGTGAATAATATATTCAACAAACCGAAACAGTGAACCCCCAGTGCAGCCATTCATGTATACATTGCAAAACAAAAGAGATGACTGGAAAATTTAGAATTAATCTTAACCTCTGGCACAGCACTAGGCTACCCTACAGACCATCGTTCTTCGCTTGCCAAGTTACAGAAAGGGGACAGACCATGTCCAAATCAGGATTGGCCCCACCCCAAAAGGGGCAGTCCAGCCCAAACTGCTTGGTCACATTCTTTCTGCACGAGAGCACACACATCCCCAGACATGTTTAGGCCTCATAGGATGTCATCAGTGAGGATTAGCTTTGGTCTCTAGGACCAGCAGGTGCGGGACCCACGTCTGGGCATACCCATACAAAATCCGAAAAGCATTTGTGAAAGTATTCAAAATCATTCTACAATCTGGTAATCACTCGGATGTGTAGTCTGAAAGGTTCATCACCCCTATCTATGAAGATGGAGACGCCCTTGGGCTAGAAAACAGCATGGGTATCTGTCTTAACACGAACCTCAGACAACAATACTGCAGCATTATGGAAACCAACCACACCGAATTTCCTAAAGAACAGTCATATTTTACAGAAGAGTCTGCAAGGTTTCCACCCAAAATACCGACTCAACGACCATATCTACACCCTCCAGTCTCTGATCAGCATATCTGAAGAAAAAAAGGGGGACCATGTTTCTTGCTTTTTACATTTCCAAAAGGTATTTAATTCGATCTGACACCCAATGCTACACCCTCAAATTACTGCAGGCGGTAACAGGGGGAACGGTTTATGACATAATTAAATCCATGCACAACTCAATCAGCTGCGAGGTGAAGATTAACATGCAAACTGGGTCCTTTAAAGAGGAACTTGGAGTGAAGGAAGGGTGAAGCTTGAGCCCAACCTGCTTTTAAAAAATGAATCTCGCGGATAGGGGCTTGTATTATTGCTGTTATATATAATATGCATCCAACCTGAATTTAAAAATGAATCTAGCCTCAAAGGTCCTGTACTATTGCTTGCATATTTAATCCACATCTGATCTGAATTTCCAACAAAATATAACCGAGCCACAAAGGTCGCTGTATTATTAAATCAGCCTGTGACCTGCATTTAAAAAAAAAATGTATCTGTCACCGAAAACCCTGCATTATTGCTGTCATATTTAATCTGCGTCTGACCTGCATTTAAAAAATAATTTCTGACCCCCCACGCCCCTGTCTAATTGCTGGTGTTTTTCAACTGCATCAGACCTGCATTTTAAGAAAATGGGTCCGGCATCTAAGCTCCTGTATTATTGTTGGTTTATTTAATCTGTATCTGATCTGCTTTTAAAATATTTAAATCTGGCCCCATAGGCCTGTATTACTGCTGGTACATTTATAGTGCATCTGATCTCCATTTAAAAAACATGTAATCTGGCCCCCAAGGCCCTCTATTATTGCTTGTACATTTATATTTCATCGGGCCTGTGTTTATAAAAATTGCATCTGACCGCTGAAGCCCCAGTTTTATTTCTGGTAAATGTATTATTAATCTGGTCTGTATTTAAACAGTTGAATCTGTCCCCTATGTTATTGTACTATCACTGGTATATTTAAAATGCATCTGATCTGCTCTTAAAAAAAATGAATCTGGCTACTCATATCCTGCATTACTGAAGGTGTATTTAATCTGCATCAGACCAGCATTTGAAACATTTTATTTGGTGCCTAAAGACTTGTATTACTGCAGGTTTTTTCTAATCGAATCTTCATCTAATCTGCTTTTGTAAACTTAATCTGCCCTTAAATCACCATTTAATTTCTGGGACTAGTCACCTCATAGCCCCCTTCTCAGAAAAAAAAACATTCGTACAAATGGATAATAATCACCACAATACCCTTAAGAACTGCAATTATATCAACTTCTCACACGAGTTTACCCATAAAAACAGATGGAAACCTTCCACAAGAACTGCCTCCATAGAAACCCAGACATCCCTTATGGTGACTACTGTTGGGGGTCATAATATAAGTGTGATTCTAATTTTTACTAATCACCTACATATCTGGCAGATGACCCTAAAATCCTTTTTCAATTAATTTTCTGAAGCTCACGGTTTCTGTTATGGTCTGATCTCCACCTGCTACTAAATTAATGGAAGTGCCAGCACCATTACATAAATAATCTAGCCATAAATGACAACCAAAAAACATATGCTTATCACACAAATGAACAAAGCCAACAAATAGAATTTTTTAACAACATTTCACACCACCCAAGAAGACAATAATATAGCCTTATAGACTGAGGGAAGGGTTGTTAAAGTGGGATAATGTCTCATCACCAAGTTATGGCCCGAGGCAAAGCTCGGGCCCTAAATTGGTGAATGGCCAAAATCCAAAGCGATAATACCCCTTGCCCAGGTTTACATAGCTATTAGCACATGGTGGTAACAGCAATAAAGGTTTTGGAGTTGTAGTGGTGAACTAAAATATGTTACTTTAATAGTGAGTAAAAACACAAAACAAAACATCGTATCAAATGAAATTCAGTTTTATATTGTAATATTTCAGCATTTAAGTTGTCTTTGTAAGGTAAGCATTTTAATTGCAAACGTGGTTGAATGGGAATATTTTTATAAACACATATCTTTATAAACCCTCAACTGGCTCGCTGTTGCAACGAAAATAACACACACAATCAACAGTATTACTTTCCAGATCCTCCATAACATTTCTCCTAAAAATCAGAACTCTTACATAAACATGTATGTACGTACAAGACCCCTAAGACCATCACATGTTAATAACCTAGCTACACCCATTTTCAAAAGACTGAAACACAATGGTAGATCCCTCGCAACATTAGGTCCGCAGTTCTGAAACAACCTTGGCACAACCCTCAAAACAGAATATTTCCTCAAGAGGTTAAAAAGCAATGTGAAAATATGCATCTATAAACAAAATATCTAACTGTGTACACTAATCAAATTCTGGAGAACACATTATGATGTTATTTGATTATTATTAGTGATTATTATTTATTAGTAGTGTTAATTTATTAATTGTCTAATGTGTCTCTTGCAACATAGGCATTTCAGATGAAAAGAGAAAAATTGTGTGCATTTTAAATATGAAATGTGCTTTTACATGAGAAAATTGTTTGTTTTTAACCTGTGTAGCCTGTCTTCATTTACATATCCATATGTTGTACTGGCAACACATAGCTTGTAACAATTGCATCAAACCCATGCAGTAGCGCTGCATAAAAATGCTATACATTGATCCTGTGTAGTGGCGCTGTACTCCAAAAACACACCAAACAATCCTACAAATCCCCTCCTTTTTTTGAGAATTTGGCTAATCCGAGCCACAATTGGAAAAAATGCAACTCGCTCCTTTTCGTTTACAATGTAACAATCAAATACCATTAATGTTTATGTTGTGAAGATGAAAATTGAAAAATCACTGTTCAATCCTTAGAATATCAAGTCCATCAGTTCTTATAATATTTTTTAAATTTTTTTTTTTATGGAAGTGTCCATAGTCCAGTGTCTTATTTTTTTTTTTTAACCCGAGTTCAATCACAAAATAATAAAATAAAACAAATAACTAAAACAAATAATTAACACAACAAATTAAAATAATAAATAAGTGGAACTCCATCTGCCAGGATGCTTGTCTGCCTCCGATATGTCCCGACCAGCAATGTCACATCATTTGGTTCATTCGGGTACTCTTCCATCTTGGCACTTTTGGATTTTTTTCCATAGGAGTCATCTCATTTGGCATTCCGGTTAATTTGTCTTGACCGCCACCCGGATGCAGGCATCATCATCTTCATCCAGGGGACTCCAGGACTCCATCATCTCCCGTGACCTCCGGTACAAACATGTTAATATTCTAAATCAAAATAGAAAAGAAACAGATTAAGTATATAGCACAATACTAATTTCACCCTTTTTCCAAAATAAAACACGCTTTGTAAAATATTTCGCCCTTTTTCTTTCGCCTTCTGAAATTAAGCACAGGTTAAAAAAAATATAAGCATACATAAAACAACATTCAATGTTTAATGCATTTTCATTTTGCAACGATGTACTCATGAACTGTGGATGCACTCACAAGTGTCTGCTCATGTGTTCTGTATAGCAGGTGTTGTTGTAACACGATTCTCCTACCGGTCAAGACCTCATGTGGGCTGACACCTGTTGCTTTGGCAGGAGTTGATCTGATTGCCATTAAAACCAACGGTAAATGTAAATCCCAGCTGGAACCTGCTTCTGCCACAAATTTCTTTAATATGTCCACAACAGACCTATTGCTCCGTTCAACTCCACCTGAAGAGGCTGCCCGATATGCGATATGTAGTTTCCTTTTCACACCCAGTATTTGCCATACCTTACTCATTAGAGTACTTGTGAAATGACTTCCTCTGTCTGACTCAATTCTTTATGGCAACCCAAACCTTGAGAACACATGGTTCACCAGCAATGTAGCTGCTGTTTGCGCACTACAATCTGGTGCAGGAATACATTCAATCCACTTCGACATCAAACATATCACACTTAGAATATAACGGTTTCCTCTGCTCGACCTTTTTAAAGGGCCTACATAGTCTATTTGCAAATCTGACCATGGAAGAGTTAGGCCTCTTTTCATCAATGGGGCTCTATGCATTGGTGAAGCAGGTTTAAATTGGGCGCATACTAGACATCCTCTAGTATATAATTCCACATCTTGGGACATATGTGGCCAGTAAGCATAATCTTTTAGTATTTCGAATGTTTTTTGTGAACCTCTGTGGCCTGCAGTTATGGCATCATGTGCATGTTGTAGCATTAGCCCTCTGAATGAAAGGGGTACCACCCACTGTATTTGTCCTGTTATGGACTCTCTAATCATGAGTCCATCCTGCAGTGTAATTTGTTTTTTATTCTTTAATAGTACCCTCAACTCTTCTTTTCCCATACAATCATTTTCTATTAAAGGGTTTTGTTCAGGATCTATCAAATGATTATAACAGATTCCCAAAATTCGATCATTCTTTTGTGCCTCAATCAGATCTTGGTCTGGCCTATCCTGACCCCACTGTACCACTGGTTGATCTACCTCCTTTGGTGCTTTAGAATGTGTTACTGCATCAATTTGTATTTCACCCAGTAAATCATCTATAGGTAGCAATTCTCCCATCACAGCCCCAATTTTAGCCAGGTGTATTGAGTCTTATCAATCGAAAAGGAAAACAAATTCTGTATCTCCTCTGCCAATGGCACACACCAATACCAGAGCTGAGATCTAATGTGGTAAATACTTTTGAACAATGTACCTGAGCTAGGCCCTGATCAATGAATGGCAGTTGCCATCTGGATACTGGTACTCCCTCAAGTCTGCACATAGCCGCCATTGACCATTTGGCTTTAACACACCTAAAATAGGTGTATTGGATGTGCTATGAATGGGCCTGATGATTCCCCGCGATTCCAAATTTTTTATAATCTCTGCTAATGATTCTAAACATGCCAGCGGTAGTTTATACTGGCGTACAAATACTGGACTTCTGCTACACCCTTCTGGTAGTGTGGCCACATGTAAATCAGTTAAACCGCAATCATAAGCATCTTTTGCAAATACATCCTTAAACTCCATAAATATCTCCCTCAGATTGTTTCTATCCTCATCACTGTCACATGCATCCGCTGATAAAATCTGCTCTTCTACCATTTTGGAAAATTCTGGAAAATCTTCTGGTAAGGGAATCTCGGCGCTTTCCTCTAGCTGTATGGGATTTCTTTGTAAAGCTGCCACTTTTAAATATTTTGGCATATCAGCTTCCACTTCAATGGGCTGATTTTCCATTTCATTTTCACTTAAATCAAATGTTATACAACTCTCTTGATAACAGCACACTGTCTCACTTGAATCATAAGGGTACACAGAATGAATTTTAAATATTCCTTTGGGCTGAGAGTCCAAGTATTCTGGCAACTCACCCTTGGCATCTACATACTTTTCAGGGATATTTCCAATCACCATTTTATTTAGATCTGCAGTATAATGCGATTTTTGTATGGCCATTCCTAATGGGGAGTTTTCCTCTAAATGAATATCTTGACAACCCTTATTATTTACCATAATTTTTACAGGCCCTTCACCAATATCTAACAATTGAATGTATTCATAATCCAGGCCTTGCTGTTTTATGGATTCGTTCAGGCATACAAATGCATCAGAGTCTTTCATCTGCTGTCCATTTTTGCATTTCAGTGTTATTGCAAACTGTTTTGTAAATGCAGGAATAATAGTATCTTTTCTCATTTGTAATTCGATTGCATAAGGAACCAGTTGTGCACAATGATAAGCCCTTATTTTGTCTTCAAATTCAGGTGCCGGCCCAGCTAGGCATGACCATATTTTTTGATTAAGGAAATCTAACACCATACACATTCTGTGCATGATGTCATTGCCCATGTAAAAATAATTTTGTGCTCCACTCACTATCCATACAATGTGGTAAATTGTTTTCTGCCCAATGCTAATTTTAAGCATGCATCTGCCTGCAATTCGGTTTTCAAAGTCTGGACTGTCCAACCCAGAAACATATTGGTTTTTAATTCTAAATTTCGGGATCTCCTCCCTCTCCATTATTTTTTGCAATAATTTCTCATTAATGAAGCTCCTCTCCTGTTCAAGCGCTAAAGTGGCTTTTATTGTTTTAAAACAGTCATTTATACCAACATGAACCCATGGTTGCTCATCTTCAATGTGTATTTCAGCAAGAGTGGTAATGTGTTTTTCTGAATCTGTTTTAGGATCAATATTCTGTTTGAATGTTCTCTCTTTTAAATAAAAACGTAATGTGTGCTCATCTATGGCAGTCTGCCAATTTTTCCTTGGGTCCAAGTATATTTGTACAGGTAGTCTTTCATTGTCGCTCTGCATTTTGTCTTGACACATTAATATAACAGTGACACTAGGTATGCAACTATTCTGGAGATATACCTCCACAGCATCATTTGTTTTGGCAACGGTGTGACATTCATTTATGTTGCTGTTTTGTGATTTTAGTTTCTTAGGTCTCAATGGTTTTTTGGTTAAGGACCACAGCACTCCATTCACCCCATCTATGAGAGGAGACAATCTTGTCAGGCAATCTGTCCCCATCAGAAATGGAATTTCACAAATAGATGTGATCAATACCTCTTGTTTCATTCTGTGCTTTCCTATTTTTATGTCAACCTCAGTTACACCTATGATGGGCACCTCCTCCCCATTAAAGTTATGCACTGGACCTTGATTTTCCTTCACTGTGATCTGATTCTGTGGGGGTCTCCCTTCATTGATACTCTTTACCACCTCCTTGGACATAATTGTGGCCTGTGCGCCAGTGTCAATCATAGCAAATGTTTGGCATTTTTCTTGTACAGTGATGGGTGCATAATATCTGTCCTCAACTTCCTCTAATACACATAAGAAGTGTGAATTCTAACTGATTTCAGGGCTCACCTTTCTCAGGCCTTTTTCACTTTTGGCTAAGCACATTGGTAAATGGAAAGACATTTTTCCCTCCTTTTTACCCATTTCTGCGCGAGAGACTATTCATTTCTCCATGTTCAGAGGTTTTTTGGAGTGTGGCCACTGTTCGCCCATCCATCTGGGTATCATCAGGGACCACATTACAACCTTCCAACTGAACATGTGTAACAACATCATTTAGTAATTTGTCATTGTTTAATTCTGTGCATTTGTGATCATTTAGTGTGGTACCAGCCCTTTCAGCCTTTTCAAAAATATGTGGCTCAAAGAATTCTTCAGGTGATTGATCTGTACCCTCCTTTTGAGTATTCCCTTTTTCTGTCTGTGTTTGTTCACCGTTTTGACTGTCCAGGGAAGGAGCTATAGCATCCCCACTTACTCCCTGTTCACTAGTATTCCCCATGCATGAGTTATTTTTCTTAAATCTGTCCCTTAGTTCTTTTGGAATTTCAGGTGTTTCTTTTTCATTTGCACAAACCTTCAATGTTTGATTTAGCTCTAGGTTAAACCGTACCTCTTTTTTAGAAGTGTTTGCACTTTCTGTTAGATGTTCATTTACTGGCGTTTCCACTTTTAAATCATTAGACATCTCAGAGTCATTATGCGAAATTACATCAGGGTAATCTGTCTTTTTGGCACCGCAGGTATCATGAGTACTTAGTCACTTTTCAGACGCCCCCCGGTCATTGCTATGGCCATCAGCCCCCTCTTTGGATGGTTGTTTTTGCGCTGTATAGAGTTTCCCTATTTGCTCAGCTAACATTTTCACTTGGGCCTCAAGGCACTGGAACCTTTCCATCTCTCTAGAATCCTCTTTCTGTGGCCTAGGTCGATACTGGTTGTTTTCCCCCTGATTGGATCTATTCTGATACCTCTCAGGTGATTGATTTCTATTGGGATGGTTCCTGAACTCTTGATTCATTTGTGGAGGGGAGCGGGGTGCGTCCATCCTTTGATTATAGTCCCCTGGTGGGGAATCAGTGTACTGACGTGGAGTGTAGTTCATATTCTGCCTCATGTCCTGTCTCTCAGGTTGTGGGTACTGGCCCCTATGTTGATTCCCATTATCAGCAAATCGATCCACATATCGGGACCTATCCTGATTACCATATATCATGATATTGGGTTCAAATCTGCTCTGTGTCCCCAATGTCTGGTAGGGACCATCATTTCTTTGATCCTGGCTTTGTCTCTGATTATTATTCATACCTGACATATCAGGCCGATATCCTGCCCGGGGTCTGTCTCCATAGTACCTAGGGCTAATGTAACTCTCCCTATTACTAGGATCATGTGATTGAAACATTGGTGCAGGGTGTGGTGACCTTTGTTGATTAACCCTTTGTTCAGGTGCTGAATTATTTTTACCTGGACTTTGAGCAGACTCAAGGGACATCTTGGCTGACCTGATTTCCATCACTGTTGCTGAGGGTTCTTTAGATTTAGGTCTAGTATCTTTCATTTTATCACTTTCTCTACCCTGACAATAGAGTACCTCATATAGTTTTGTGCTTTGATGTACAATCCATTCAAGGGACTTGTCACGGTCAAATTCACTGACCAATTGGGATATGATGTCTTTCTGTAGCCCATAGAAGTATGCAGTTTTAAACTCATTGGAATTGGGGTCAAAAGATACATCAAAGCGAGAAAATGCTCTTTTTAAGTCTAGTAAAAATTGGCGAGGGGATGTATTAGGCCTAGCAGTGATTGTGTAAGCAACTTTCTTTGCCTCCTGCAATGACTGGAAAGGAGAAAAATGACGCCTGATTTCTTTTTCAAACTCTACCCATGTCATATTCTGCTGTTCATTCAATCCTCTTATGATACTGGCCGTCGGGGCATCTAAAGTTAAATGAAAATACTGCCTGTACTGTTCCTTAGGTATCTGGAGTGCTTTAAAAATGTCATGCACCGCTTCTAAGTGATCCTCTTTGCAGCATTCACCTCCCTTTTTAAATGGTTTGATCAGGGCTTTAATGGATTTCATTATTTTTATGGGGCTACTTGTTGCAATGCATGGAATTGCACTACTTGGTGACTCAACCCTAGTTCCAGGTGTATGGGATTGGTGTCGACTCCCCTTTGGTGTGTCAAATCCCCCAAGGGCGCTGCAACCAAGTTCAGTCACCGGTCCAGTCACTGGGGCACTAGCTTTTTGGGTAGAAATAGAATTCACCTCCACTCCATTGAATGTAGTGCCTTGCCATCTATCCTGGGACCTGGGAAGGCACATTTGCTGTTCTAAGTCCTTACACTTTTTAAGGAGCCTGTTTGCTTCATTTTGCAAATCGTTGTTTTCATCACTCATTTTATTAATTACCTCCTGCATGTCGCACATTTGCATTTGGCATTCATTGAATTCTTTGTTTCTCTTGTATCTTTCTTGAATCATTTTAACCATTTCTTGTTCCGCATTTTGGAGGTCACTTTCTTTCTCATAATGTTCTTTTTGCAAAATCTGCATCTCTGACACAACCTCATCTTTATCTTGTCTAATGAGGTCCACCAATGCTTTTAAGTGCAAAATGAGGCAGGCTGAAACTCATTCAAAACTGTGTGCAGATTTTTTTTTCTTTTTGATTCTCTGTGCTCTGTCCACAGTATTTGCAGAAAGCAAGGATTCGAATAGCAGGAAATCCGTTTTGTTACAGTTGCTTACTGTAAAAGATTTCTATTGTGTGCAGGAGGAGGATAGGACATGATAGATTTCTATTGGGTGCACGTCACCCTGGGGGCTGACATGAGAGGTTTCCTGTAGAATCTAAGGGAGGGAGAAAGGCAGACGACATCTTGACACAGCTCGGAGAAGGACTGGGTTGATAGCTGGGGATGCCTGATTCCTAAAGCAGATTCAACTTGGCTGCAGAGACTGGGATTTCCAGTCAATAAGTCCTGGCTTGAGCGACAGCAAACATTTGTCCTCACTGGGTGAATTGCTCCAGAAGGCGACTTTCCAAAAGAAGTTACATACTGAACAAGACTGGTAATTATCTCGCTGAAGTGTGGGGGCTGTGTGCATGTGTGCGAAACTATTCAGTCAGAATAGGAGAGGGAAATCCTGTGTTTTATCCACATGTTAATGTTGCAAATTGCATTCTTGTTCCTCGCCACTCTCTTCTCAGTTTATCACAAATAATGTTGTTACTGTACACTTTTCCATTCATTTCTGTAAAAAGAGTAAAATCATGTTGAAATGCAACTTTTATAATATACAAAAATATCTAAGAGCAGATGGGTAGTGTGTTTCATTTTCTTTCTGAGTGTATCTACCACTATAACACTGGTAATATGGGAAAATCTTTGCACAGTGCAATTGTCATTTTAAAGTTGCTAAAAGATAAGACTTGGCGGTAGCTGTGTGCACGATTCCATTCAGTGTAGGAGTGTGTGTGTGTGTGTGTTTTCTGAACGGAACATAATAATAACCGAATGAAATAGCCTGCTGCCGGAGGTCTATGAGTCGGCAGAAAGAGAGGCCCGGGACATAGTTCACTATTGTATATAAAATAGTGAGTGTTGTACCACATGTTAGCTCGCTGTTGTAAATAATTCAGTGAGAAATAGCCCATGGTGGTACTCCAAATGAAAATGTGGTGTTTCCAAAATGAAAGCCTGAGGTCTCTCTTGTGATCACACGAACAATCTAAACAAAAGTAAGGGATTCTGGATATTGGGGCCACATATATAAAACAAAGAAATTATGCTCACCACAAAATACCACCAATAACGCATACCAACAAAGTGTATATTTATGAATGTATCTGTGTGCTGAAATAATGTGTGTTATATTACTATATACCAAACCCCATCTGAATGCAAAGAGTGATTATTACTGAATTATTTTCATTTTTGGCGGTAAGAAAATACTGCAAGGCCCCAAATCTACACAAAATACCAAACACTCCTAAAAACACAAAGGGAGATCCCTCGCAACATTAGGTCCACAGTTCTGAAACAACCTTGGCACAACCCTCAAAACTGAATATTTCCTCAAGAGGTTAAAAAACAATGTGAAAATATGCATCTATAAACAAAATATCTAACTGTGTACACTAATCAAATTGCCCCTCCCACCAATGATTCCTATACTTGACTCTACCACACACATACCTTACGACTAGCACTTTCACACCACAACCAAAGTTAATCATTACGTGATCACCTCGAAATTGCCTGCCTTGGCGCTGTGAAAGGTTACCTGACTTGTTCCTAACCGGCAAGCGCCATCATTTTTGTATCCAATGGTGTCTTCTCAAAAGCATCAACCACACTATGGAACCCAACTGTCTACTAAGATCTGTGTTACCAATTGTTTCTAAGCAGACTATTTGCATGTGTAACCTCTGTGTATGCTTCCTCTTTCTTGTGTATATGTCACATCTTTGTATTGTAACCAATAGCGTGTTTTGTTTCCCCCGCAAGTGCTTTAAAGCAGCACCCTCATGAGTTGGAAGATTGCAAAGTTCAACTAAATAAAAAAAAAAGAAAAGACATGAAATAATCAGTGATGGACAATGGGACAGGAAATTAGAGAAGATGAGGATTATGATGCTCTGGGACTGGTCAATGGGATACATCAACACTTAGTTACAAATGTCAGAATCAAACACAGACATGCTTTCCTCCAAGGAGTTACTGTGTGACCCATTCTTAACCCACCATACAGATCTCAACTATGTGGTTTTTTTTGCACACAGTGATATGGCATAATGTAGGACATGGATCCTGGACCGAATTGTGACACATGACGGGGAGATGTGTCACATTCAATGTTTCAGGAAAATATGAAATGGCCTCTTCTAACACTTCCACAGAGAGCAGACCCAATGCCACCACCACACCTAACAGTAGATAGGCTAGTACACATCACTAGCCTCTCCAATTTCTCCTCCAAAATATTTTTACTATACCTAATGAATGATTTGATGCCATCAGTGATGAAATCACTGATGTTGTACATGATATTAGAGATGTCACCAGTGATGACATCAGTGATGTAATCTGTGATGTCATCATTATGATCACACGCTGGGCAACAGGGGGCACAATATTAAGGTGGTTTTGCATGAATTGTATGCCGAATTTCAGGGACTTGGTTCCCTTACATTTTCACTTTAACGTCCCTGCAACTAAAGTTTTTCCCCTGAATGCCAAAGGTTTTTTTTACAATGTATTGCTCCCTTTAACTGTTTCCAAACTAAACATGTTTTCATTGAATTTAAAGGTTTTGTTATTCTATTCTTCATAAATGTTATTTGACATAGTGAATAACTAACACATTACCCAAACATTTATTTTCTATATTAATAATTCAAAAAAGTAGATAAAAAAACAAATATTCTACATCATTGCTTACTTCACATCTTCATCTTGTCTTCCTATTTGTATCTGTCTGTAATAAAGAATGCAACTTATTTTAAAATGGAAAAAAAACAAGTAAAGTTTTTGTTCATAATATTACTTTATGAATACAGAACGTATTCTTAGTACTCAACCAATTAAGGTTGTGACCATTAATCATGTGACTTTTTGAGGCAGGCTTGGTATCAAGAGGTAAACACAGACACCAGGAATCAAGTTTATAAAACCTTTATTAACTTGAAAAGAGGTTGGAGACTTCCTAACCAGCCCTATTCCTAAATGGGAGTAGTCTCAAACTTTACACTAAGTAAAAAGGTAGTCCAATGTCTCTCAGTCAAAATAATGATGTCTGTGTCTAACCTATGCTTGCTCTCAATTTCTTCTAGAACAATAATGTGTACAGGATTGAATCAAAATTAAATAGTGAGTCAAAATAGTATCAGGATGGCACTGGAGCTGTCCCACAGCTCCCTTCCCCAAACTTGAGTTACTTGAGATTCAACAAAGTTCCTTGGGTTCAAATGGTTCTCTCAAAGTTCCTTAAGGTTTCCCATTGTTTTTTTTTCACCTTCTTTCAACAACTTTTCATATCAGAGATATCAGATATTTTCGAGGGCGCTTAGTTTTACTCACCCTGTGCAGGACCACTCTGATACTTTGGCTTTCATGAGATTGTGCCCACGGCACTCTACAGCTTTTATCATAGTTCACAAACAGGCTCGTGCCCCAGGCACTGTTTAGAGCTTATTCACTTTTTCAATGAGCTTTTCTTGGGGTTTCATCTCGCTCTTCCTGTCTCGCACAGCTCCCCTTTCATGCTCTCTATTTTTCTCCCCTGCACTTTCAGAGAGTGATTCAATATAAACAGACTCTTTCGACAATGTGTAAACTGTTACTTTGTTTCCTTCGCTTTCACAATGATCCTTTTCACATTACAGTTCACAATGGACAAATTAAGTGTTCTCTTCAGCGCTTCTTTCATCCTACGCTTGTCCTTCTCTTGCAGCACATTATCTCTCAGGCTTTGCGTCTTTCACCAACAGGGCTCCCGCCTCACTTTGAACTCACTGGTTGTGATTACTTCAGTGTAGCTTTTGCAGTTATGTTGTGTCGAAGTCAGGGGCTCCTCGTCTGCCCCTCTGACACTCCTGGGCTGCTTCACTGGCCCAGGGGAATGCACACCTTTTTTAGGACTTCTCTTCAGAGATCAGCCTACCACACAATCCCGTTCTGGCTTCTTGGAGACACGGCTCCTTCGCCACGTGTACTCTTTCCTTCTCAAACAATGGGCTCACAAAGTCTCAGCGCTCCATTCTCCAACAGCAAATCTCGGTTGCTCAGGCTTTCCCAGTTGTCTGTTTGCTCGTTCTCTGACTCGCATTCCTTCTCGGGCTCCAACGCGTTCTCTCTTTTACTTGCAGCTACTCTTTTTATACACCTGTGGAGTATTAAAAGTGTTCCGACGGATACAATCTTTGCCAAGTGCCTGACTTCGCCTGACCTTGTTAGTGGGACATTCTTGAAAATAGTAAAGTGCCTCTGAATGCAGTTTCTTTGTTCTCATGACACGTGGTGTTTGGCCATGAAAATGACAGTGAAAAATGGGCGTCTGGTGAACAGTATAGGCTGAGGGAATGTCAGGTATGGGGGTGTTTGAAAAGGGGGGTGTAAGGAAGGCATGGTTATCAGGAGCATGACAGACACAAGGAGTATATTCCAAGGGTGTTTATTAAAAAATATGAGGGTGAGAAAAATGCCTAATCTAAGCCTAAATCTAAAATGGGAGCAAGCTACAGCCATCAAAATACAGAAAACACTGTCCTAGTGGTGTTGTGTCAAACCAAAATGGCCCAACTAAAAAACCTATTAACAAATCCTTACTCTATATAAAAAAAAGGTGTGGGACAACAATGTGTATAACAAAAGAGTGCCTTGCAAACTAAAATGTCCAAAGAGGTTTTGATAGTTCAGGACTGATGAACTAGTGTACTACCTTGCCCATGTTACATCACGGGACAAGGTGGAATAGTGGTATGACTGTGAGCACCCCTTGAGTATGTAGGCATCGGGAAGCAGTTTCTTCAGAAAAGGCAGGATCCCTCAAATCAATGGGCCTCATCCCAAGTCTAGACTCAGAATTAATTACTGGTGCCTGACTTTCCAGTAACACCGGGGGAATACAATCCCGGCGGCCGGGAAGTCAGGCGCTGGCAATTTGGGAAATATGGGAATGGGGACCGTCTCGCTACCGTGGCCCCTGTGCCAGGCAGGGTCAGACCTGTTGGGCACAGCGGCTCCAGCAGGCAGACATGTAGTTTTTTGGTCTGGAAACAACGGTGCTGACCCCCCCTTTGCTGAGTAAACCTTCATCTTTACACTACTGTTCAGTCACTTTAACAAAATGCGGGATTCACATCCCTTCTTTCACTTGGCATCCTTCCGTCGGGTGCATTATAGCCTTCAAACCACAATGCAGGATTTGCTCCCCTTAGCTCTCTCTTGGCATCCCCCCATCGGGTTCACACTTGCCTTTGCTACTTCACCACAATGCAGGATTCGCTCTCCTCTCTCTCTTTTGGCATCCCTCAGTTGGGTTCACACTTGCCATTGCAACTTCATCACAATGAAATACTTTACAATTGTTCACTTTGTTTCGCACTTGTCAAAGACTTTTGATTGTTCGAGGATTTTGCTTGCACCTTCTTATGACCCCTTTGACTTTCTTTACTTTGGTTGACTTCTACTAAGGCCTTCTGGTATTTGCAGTCTTTCCAATTATCTTGCTTTCAATCTAACAGTTTCACTCTGGGTGCAAAGCCTTTTGAAAAGGTAATACTCTATTACCGGAACTCTCCGTTAACCTTAGCATATGTCAGTTTTAAAGAAATTTGCAATGTTGCAGGCTTGGCCAGGAATTGGAGTGCGCGCCTTACCCCCTCTTTTTTACATGCAATGTTGCAGGCTTACCTTGTGGTTTTCCATGAAACGTGCAGCTTCTGCATTCATCCTTCTGGTTACAATATACTTTCGTTCGCGGTTTCACAAAACCCTGCAAGCCTCATCAAACGCTTTAGTATCTTTCACCCGATAATGCCAACCAGTCTCACAATTCATTCAAGGTAGCACTCAATACCATTTGTCTAGCGTTTCCTTGAAGCCAAGGCTATCGGCACAGCATAGCTCTAATCCTCCCAACTCTGTTGTACACCCAAAGGAGGGCCCTCCTTCACCTTGTGCATTAGCAAGGAGGTTTCCTTGGAAAAGTCTGTGCAACCTTCACTCTGCAGCTGGCCGGACCACAGCCCTTCTCTCGTCTCTTGGCCCCTTCTGCTCTGCTTCCAGGGTCGCTCCAATTTTTACAGGATCTGTTCTCCTGCCGCTTTGCTGGTTCTTCTCGCCTTGCTTGCCTTTATCGTATTGCCTCTCACATGCTCTCATCCTCTGCCTTTTATCACACTGGGGAAAGGGAACAGGATTCAGGTGCAAGCTCTTTTACCTCTCCCATACATTTACTCATGAAACTGGTGCCTTGGTCGGTCAAAATGTCTCTCGGGAATCCTACCTGTCAGAAGGTGTTTCAATGTTGTGTTATTGTCATGGGCACTAGCGTAGCTAGCACTTCAAGTCACCTTCATATTCAATTCATGGCAAGAGGGGAAAACAGACAGGAGCACTGTGGGTGAGAGCATGGCGAGCAAGGATAGGGCTAATATCCATTTCATTCATTGGTACTCCCTACTCCCATAGAATAACATGAGACTTCCTGTTTCCACTAGTATGGATCCTTTTTGTGCCAACCCAGAACTAAGTTGAACACTCTAGTCTTCGGGCGTGGCTCTCTATAAAAGCCACGCCCAATGAGCAACCCATGCTTCGTGTGCTTTCTGTAGCTTCGAGCACACGCTTACCTGGTTCCTGAGACTACAGCTTTCTTCAGCCCTTGTGACCGGCAGATCAGTCTTCTTCACTGCGATCACCTCTCCTGAAAAGAGAAGAACAGAGACCTAAGCTGACAAGCGGTTTTCTACTTACCTTTTTTCAGTGCCCCTCTGGAGTTTTCGTGACTCATTTTCCACTTGCGGACCGACAAGTCACTCCCGCTCATCTTCTCTGCAGGCTCTCCTGGATTTTCCGTCCCCGAGTGACTCCGGCAACCTGCAAAGAGAAAAAACAAAGGAAAAGCAGGTTAGGACTTAAAGACACTTTGTTGGCAAAGACCTTCATAGACAATACGAACCTGAACTCTTTCACACGCGCTAACCCAGTGAAGCAACGGGGACTCCAAGGACATATAGCACTTACCTTATTCCGAAAAGGACTCCTTTTGTGCAATCTGCTATTTCCGCAGTACGAAGGTTCCAGTGAGGTAACTGGCCTTGGGACACTCTTTGGGAGCTCCAGAACTCCACTATCCAAAATAACCGGTGGAGTTTACATCGCCGAACCAGCGCAGCAACCAGCAAAACCAGCACCAAGTCAGCGCAACAGCCTGCTGGTCCCGCACCGTAGCACCCCTGCAGAGGCAGGACGGAGAGCCTGCCACCCCAAACTAAGAGGTGAGCCCCCAGACACTATATTGCAGCACACAGAGGGGAGAGGGGGTTCCCTGGGATTGGGTAGCACCACTCACTAACCCGTCATTCTCCTTCCAGGTTAAACTCCCAGTATTCCGAGTGAGAAGAGGGCAGGGCCGAGGTCGGCAAACGCCATCGCTCCTGCAGAGATTCAGGTGAGCGTGACAGAACACAAAGCCTACCCTAAAACACCTCCGCCTGAGCGATGGAGACCTCGGAGGTAGATCAGTTGTCACAGTTATTGGGGGAACTGCGGGCTAAGGTGCATGCAGCCCGTTCTGAGACAAGCGCCTTGAGGCGTGAACTGATAGTGAATCGGGACAAGACAGATGAGATTGCTCGCCAATTACTACAAACTCAAGCGGGATTAGCTCCATTGCCAGGGGGAGCCACGGCTACGCCAACGTCGCGACCTCAACCCATAGCAGCACCAGTACAAGTAGTCCTTCCAGGCAACATACCACTGGCGCCCCCGGAGAGGTTCTTGGCAGAACCCAAAAGGTTCGGGACTTTCATGAACCAGTGTTGTCTATATTTCCTGTGCAAACCAGGGTTGTTCCCCACTGAGCAATCAAAAGTGGCCTTTGTGTTGTCATACTTGAGGGGGACATGCCGCAGACTGGTCTGTACCGTTAGTCACTAGGGACGACCCATTGCTCCGGAATTTTGCTGGTTTCCAGCGTGAGTTGGAAAAGCTCTTCGCTCGTAGCACACAAGGACAGGCCTTGGATGACGAATTGTTATCTCTTCGGCAAGGAAATCAGGATATTTTGGCTTATGTAGCAACTTTTATTTGTCTGGTAGCCGAAACAAACTGGCCCGAAGAAAAACGTACAGCTCTATTTCAACGAGGTCTACGAGGGGAGCTCAAAGACATCCTGGCACAGGTAGTCAACCCACCTGATGGGTGCGCCAAATACATTGACCTAGCAATTCAGCTTGATCACCATTTACAAACCTGGAAGGCAGACTGCTCACGCTCTGAGAGCAGGGCGTTCTACATGCGGCCCAAAGAGACGCTGGTTCTCCAGCCCGTGGAAGCACATCCTGAACCCTTGCAATTGGGTGGAGTTCGAGGTCCACTCACCAAGGCAGAACGAGACAGAAGTCGGCAGGAGCAGGTATGCTTGTACTGTGGACAATCCGGCCATTTTCTTCGTGATTGCCCGGCAAAACTCCCTCGAAAGACTGTTGGAGCTATGGACAGAGCAAAGGAAGCAACCGAGGTGGAAAACTCCAACGCCTGACAAACCTAGAGGTCGGTTTGTCGAGCACAACTAAGAATCCCTCGACCTCCCACTTTACCATCCCGGTGACCATCGTGGACCAACGCCAGCCCTCCAGGTTACAGGCACTTCAAGCATTCGTGGATAGCGGAGCCATTGGGAATTATTTGGACCTGGAGACGGCAGACAAAATCGGTTTACCAGTCTGTGCAAAGGAAGTCGTAGACAATGTAACCGCTGTCAACGGAACTCAGCTACTATCAGGCCCGGTTACCCGTTCTACTGCAAAGGTCATTATGCTCTGTCAAGACAGACATAAGGAAGAAATCTAATCTTATCTGATTTCGGCCCCACAATTCCAGATGATCCTTGGCATACCTTGTCTCGAGAAACACAACCCACTCATAGATTGGTGTACTAGGTCGTTAACCATTCCCAGGGACTGCAGACACTGTTATGAGACAGGTCAGGCACCAGAACATCCGATATCTGCATCTCAGAAGGTGTACCCAGCATTGGGAATACTAGGGGCCTTACCCAAAGAATACCAGGACTTTCAAGACGTATTCGCCAAAGAACAAGCCAATACACTGCCCCCGCATCGTTCTTATGACTGCCAGATAGACCTGGTAACAGGGGCAAAGGTCCCATGCAGCCGCATATACGCCCTGACGGAAGGGGAAAACGCCCATCTAAAGACCTACTTGGAAGAACGTGCATCGATTATCGCGCGTTAAACCAGGTCACAGTAAAGAACCGGTACCCATTACCACTAATACCTGTATTGCTTGACCAAGTACGACAAGCGCAAGTGTTTACGAAGCTGGATCTTCGAGGGGCCTATCACCTGGTGCGCATAAAGGAGAGTGATGAATGGAAGACCGCGTTCCGCACCAGGTACAGCCTCTACGAATATCAGGTAATGCCATTCGGGCTATGTAATGCGCCGGCGGCATTCCAACACTTCATGAATGATGTCCTGCGAGAACTGTTAGACGTATGTGCCGTAGTGTACATAGATGACATCCTCATTTACTCGGCTTCCATACAAGAACATGTAGCACATGTGCGGGCAGTTCTCCACAACTTGCGCGAAAACCACCTATATGCCAAGCTTGAAAAATGCTCCTTCCATGTCACCGAAGTTGAGTTTCTAGGATTCGTGTTGTCACCACAAGGGATCCGAATGGACAATAGAAAAGTAGAGGCGATCCTCACTTGGCCATCAGCCTCGTCTCTAAAGGGAGTGCAGAGCTTTCTTGGTTTTGCAAACTTCTACCGACGTTTTATACCAGGATTTTCGCACATGGTGCATCCTATTACTACCCTTCTACGCAAGCACCGAAGATTTGAATGGACTCCCACGGCTGAAGAGGCATTCCGTGCTCTAAAGAGCAGGTTAACGTCAGCCCCCGTATTACAACATCCACAACCAGACCTCCCTTATATTGTTGAAACCGAAGCTTCAAGTGTAGCCATGGAAGCGGTCTTATACCAACGGAATCCCGACACAGGTCATCTTCACCCCGTGGCTTTCTGATCGAAGAAGTTTTCTCCAGCCGAACTGAATTACGCAGTCACGGATAAGGAACTGCTTGCGATTAAGGAGGCTCTCAAGGAATGGAGGCATTATTTACTCGGAGCCAAGCATACCATCACCATAATAACTGATCATCGAAATCTCCAGTACTTGCGCTCGGCTAAAGCACAATCATCCCGACAGCTTCGCTGGGCTCTGTTCCTATCAGAATATGATTTTGTGATCACTTACCGGCCCGGAGTGAAAAATGGGAAGGCAGATGCTTTATCACGTATCGGCAAAGAGGAACAAGCTTACAGCATTCCTGATCCGATGGACATCATCCCCGGTGACAAAATCCTGGGTCTGTGTGGAGATGATTATTCATGGGAGGCATTCCAGCGGAAGGTAAAGGATAGTCTGTCCGTCAGAGAATTACGAACATGGGAAAACAAGGGAGTTAACTTTTCCATCAAGAACGGCCTACCGTATTACCGAGATCGTCTTTACCTTCCAACGCGTACCTTGCAGGAATGAATACTCACTAACTACCATAATTCACTAATTGAAGGGCACCCAGGAGTGGCAAAGACTGCTGAAAAGATTGAAAGATCCTACTGGTGGCCAACTTGGCGACAAGACACCCACGACTTTGTCAACTCATGTGGAACATGTGCTCAAAACAAGGCCTCAAGACAAAGGCCCGCCGGCTTATTACAACCACTGGCGATACCACCCACACCCTGGCACACCGTCTCTATGGACTTTGTCACAGACATACCTTCCAGTTCAGGATTTAACACCATCCTTGCAGTGGTAGATTTGTTCACCAAGATGGCCCATTTCATTGCTTTAAAAGGCATTCCATCTGCTCAGACCCTGGCTCGGGTATTTCTCAATAACATAGTGAAGTTACATGGGTTTCCGTCCATATTAGTCTCTGACAGGGGAAGCCAATTTGTGTCACGATTCTGGAAGCATTGTTGTTCGTTGGCCGGAATAGAAATCCGGTTGTCCACCAGTCACCATCTGCAAACAGACGGGCAAACAGAGCGCACAAATCAAACTCTGGAACAATACCTCAGTTGTTTATTACATCAGACAGAATACTCTTGAGAGGAAATCCTGTGGATAGCTGAATATGCATAAAATAATTCAGTACACGCATCCACATGCATGACGCCATTTTACATTCTTTATGGCCGCAACCCAAGAACTTCGACATATGACCCGCCAAAAGCCATCGAGATGCCAGCCATTAAGACTTTACACAAAAACATCTCACAAGCAACCAAAGATGCAGTTGAACATCTCGAGGCAGCCAAGGCTACACAAAAACAGTATGCTGATCGGCACCGACGAGAGGCCCCAAATTACCAAGCAGGAGATTCGGTATGGCTTGCATCTAAATATATAGCATTAAAAGGACCCAGAAAATTCCAACCCAAGCTTGTAGGCTCGTTCACAATTGAAAGCATAGTTACTCCTGTTGCCATGAAGTTGACTCTACCACCACAAATGCGCGTACACCCGGTTTTTCATGTTTCCTTGTTGAAACCTGTACACCCTGGGACTAGAACACTAACTCCACCAGCCCCCATAGAAATCAAAGGGGAGGAACCAGAGTACGAGGTAAAGCAAATGCTGGATTCCAAGATAGTACGAAACACCCTGCATTACTTAGTGGATTGGAAGGGATATGGGCCCCAAGATAGGTCATGGGAGCCAAGCGAGAACATTCATGCCCCTCGGTTACTACTCAAATACCATCAGAACAATCCCACCAAGCCTGGTCCAGGAAGCACACCTTTGAGAAGGGTCTTGAGGGGGAGGACTGTCATGGGCACTAGCGTAGCTAGAACTTCCAAGTCACCTTCATATTCAATTCATGGCAAGAGGGTAAAACAGACAGGAGCACTGTGGGTGAGAGCATGGCGAGCAAGGATAGGGTAAATATCCATTTCATCCATTGGTACTCCCTACTCCCATAGAATAACATGAGACTTCCTGTTTCCACTAGTATGGATCCTTTTTGTGCCAACCCGGAATTAAGTTGAACACTCTAGTCTTCGGGCGTGGCTCTCTATAAAAGCCACGCCCAATGAGCAACCCATGCTTCATGTGCTTTCTGTAGCTTCGAGCACATGCTTACCTGGTTCCTGAGACTTCTACAGCTTTCTTCAGCCCTTGTGACCGGCAGATCAGTCTTCTTCACTGCGATCACCTCTCCTGAAAAGAGAAGAACAGAGACCTAAGCTGACACGCAGTTTTCTACTGGCCTTTTTTAAGCGCCCCTCTGGAGTTTTCGTGACTCCTTCTCCACTTGCGGACCGACAAGTCACTCCTGCTCATCTTCTCTGCAGGCTCTCCCGGATTTTCCATCCCCGAGTGACTCTGGCAATCTGCAAAGAGAAAAAACAAAGGAAAAGCAGGTTAGGACTTAAAGACACTTTGTTGGCAAAGACCTTCATAGACAATACGAACCTGAACTCTTTCACACGCGCTAACCCAGTGAAGCAACTGGGACTCCAAGGACATATAGCACTTACCTTATTCCGAAAAGGACTCCTTTTGTGCACATCTGCAATTTCCGCAGTACGAAGGTTCCAGTGAGGTAACTGGCCTTGGGACACTCTTTGGGAGCTCCAGAACTCCACTATCCAAAATAACCGGTGGAGTTTACATCGCCGAACCAGCGCAGCAACCAGCAAAACCAGCACCAATTCAGTGCATCAGCCTGCTGGTCCCGCACCGTAACTCCCCTGCAGAGGCAGGATGGAGAGCCTGCCATCCCAAACTAAGAGGTGAGCCCCCAGACACTATATTGCAGCACACAGAGGGGAGAGGGGGTTCCCTGGGTTTGGGTAGCACCACTCACTAACCCGTCATTCTCCTTCCAGGTTAAACTCCCAGTATTCTGGGTGAGAAGAGGGCAGGGCCGAGGTCGGTAAACTCCATCGCTCCTGCGGAGATTCAGCTGAGCGTGACAGTTGTTTCTCAAAGGGAGGCAAGGCCTTGGGGTATCTCGTGGCGTAGTCCACAATCACTAACACATACTTATTACCTAGTTTAGAAGTTTCAAGCAGACCAATAATATCCATTCCAATCCTGGAAAAAGGGATCTCAATGATGGGCAATGGATTTAATGACGCTGGTGGTGGTATTTGTGTGGTAGTTTGCTAACAAATATTGCGGGCTTGCACGAAGGCTTTAATATCTGTGTAGATCCCTGGCCAGCACAATTTACTTCTTATGTGAGTTTGTGTTTTTGCTTGCCCTAGATAGCCTCCCGTAAAGCGGGACATGGGCAATTTCAAGAACAATTGACTTTTGGCTTCTGGGAACTACCAGTTGTGTTTTTATAATCCCTTCTCCTGTGATTTCTCTCCTATATTATAGCCCATGTTTTAGAAAAAATAAAGGACTTCCTCTTTCTTTCCCTTCTTGCTCAGATATTACTTGCAAAAAGGCCTCTGCTTGTAAAGGATCCTCTGGGCAAAAGCTAGGCCAGGAAAGATGCCAGGTTCTTCTTCACTAGTGTTTGGAGGTATAGGTGGATTGGGTCTTTCATCAGCTTCTCCAAAACCTAAATCGCTTCTTTCTGTCTTCCCATTATCAGCCTCTGTCTTCAAGATCGGAAAAATTGGTCTCTCGAGTATTCCTTGAGTTCTTATGTCTCCGGGTCAAAATTTAAATGTTGTCTCCCTCTGATTCTGTAATAGTACTTTGATATCTCCTCTAAAGTCTGGATCACTAATCCCAGCCAGAACACTGAGTCCAAATTTCCAAGCACACCCCGATTTGGTTGTGAATCTTATGTAACACCCAGGGTGATGGGGGCCATATCAGCACTAGGTCTGTAGGTATGGAGTGATAGTTGTTTCTCTACTACTACATATATCAAATCCAATTGACCCTTTTGTGGCCACATTTGCATTTGAGACTCTCTTACTCAATTATTCATATTTCAGGGTACCCCAAACTGTTTCGGTTGAGCTGCATTCCATTCCTGACACCATATTTTAGGTAGGCATGGTATCAAGGGGTAGACACAGACACAAGGAATACCATTTCTAAAACCTTTATTAACTTGAAAAGGGGTTGGGGACTTCATAACTGGCCCTATTTCTAAGTGGGAGTAGTCTCAACCATTAAACCAAGTAAAAAGGTAGTCAAATGTCTGTAAGTCAAAATAATAAAGATGTATGAGTCAAGCCTATGCTTGCCCTCACTTGCTTCTAGAACAATAATGTGTATGGGATTGGATCAAAATAAAATAGTGAGTCAAAATAATATCAGGATGGCACTGGAGCTGTCCCACAGCTCCCTTCCCGAAGCTTGAGTTACTTGGGATTCAACAAGGTTCCTTCGGTTCAAATAGTTCACACAAATTTCCTTTAGCTTTCTAAGTGCTTTCTTTCACCACGGACTTAGACGCCCTTCTTGTCACCTTTCTCAGGAATTTCACAGTTCACAATATTTTGGTTTCACAAGCAGGGGCGTCGCTAGGGGGGGGGGCTAAAGGGGCTATAGCCCCGGATCCTTTGCTTGTAGCCCCGGATGAAGATCACGGGGCTACAAGCAAAGGCTAGCCCCGAACATTATGATGCAGGCTAGGAGGCAGCAGCAACGTTCGCGATTAGCTAGAATAAAAGCACACTGTGACACGAACATTGCTGCCTCCTGGGCTGCTACTCGTGCTGCTGCTGCTGCTAAATGTCGTGGCTGCGCAGTCTGCACTTGAGCATAGGGAGCAGGGCCCAAACGCACGTGCCCTAGGTCTGCATGCGCACTTGCGAAGTAGGCAGTAGGTGTGAGAGACGCTTGTAGACACTGGTGCTTTCTGCGAGGAACTCGAGTTGCCATGCCACCACCTGCTGGTGTGACCCCCCCAGCCGTCACCTACCCATCCCGGTCACCGGTGACCCCCGCCCCCTTGAAGAATTTACTAGCTGCCGGCCTGGGCGCCTTGCCATGTGCACCCATCCTAGGTAGGTAATGTATGCACACGCTATAGGCCAACGATTGGAATTGGAAGCGAATCGACATTATTTTAGACAGTTGAGTGAACTGTCTAAAATAACATCGGTTCGGAGTTGAGTTGTACGCACTGACCTCCTGCCCCCAATCAAAAAGAGCCCCCACAAGCTGTGACACATCTTCAGCCTGCCCCTGTTTGTGCTCTGTGGCGTGCTGTTTCTGTTCAGGGTTTCACAGCTTTGCCTTTGTTCTTTGTGTGCGTGGGTCGGATCTGTGACAGGATTCAGTGTAGGTTTCCCTTGGCATTTCTTTTTCAGGACTTCAGTGATGGACCTCAGTGTGACTTCATATATGTTTTCCTTAAATATACTGGCGGGGCACACCATGCCCGCACTGGTTTTAGGAAGAAGCCCTCCCCTGCATGGGCTGTGGATTTCTGCCCGCCACACACACCCACAGAAGTGGGACTTCGGGACTCCCAGGATGCTGCCCCATCTTTGCTTATTTTGCTGTATTGGTTTCTGAATGGATTTTCCTGGAAGGTGCTGCGCTGTTTCCTCAGGTGGAGATAATTTCTAGTTTGGGCCCTGGTGAGTATAATATATCTCCTCTCAAAAGTTTGGTCTTTTCCCAATTTTTGGTTTTCAATGGAATAGTGCCTCGTGGCCGGGAGTGGGTGTGTACAATAGTTCAACGTGGATGGGCACACCAGAGAATGTTGAATCTTAAAATGCAGGCAGGGCTGGGAAAGGGAGTCGTATCAGGCGGTGCAACTGACTTGCCCTATACCTGCCAGCCGTGCGGTGTGCAGCGTTTTCACGTTTTGTCGTTTCCCCCCCTGTCTATAGGGCTATAGGGATTTTTTGCTTGGCGCGAGGCTCTTGGATTCGTGTACGTTGATTTGCTTACCTTGTGTGCACTAGTGTGCTCCCGCAGCGAGCACAGTCCACTCCTGGCCGTTTCAAAATGTTCTCGCTGGAAGTGGAGTGTGATATGCTTCTGTTATTTGATGACTTCAAAGGCCCTTATTCGTGGCCCCTGTTCCTTGTACTGTATTTCTGCCGCAACCAAGCACTGGCAAAGCCAACATTTCTGGCTCTTGTATAGGCATTTACCAGGAACTGCAATACTATTTATTTGTATAGCGCATTACGCAAGCCCAGAGGCATAGTGGCGCTTATACAGGACAAACAACAGGCAACAAAACATGTCGAATCAACACGAAGGTAAGAATGCCCAGGTATTACCATTTGCCAACTGTTGCTATCCTCTGGCCAGATAAAACCCGGAAAATGCCAATCCATGTGCCCACAAACAAGCCAAAACGTTGCTGTGCTTTTTGGTTTTTCATGTGACATACTGTATCAAGGTATACATATATTTTTTGGGTTGTGTGGAATGCGGTTCTCTGATTCGAATGACTGCAATATATTATAAGGCACAGAGG